>NC_080674.1:95334229-95982979 GCF_030445035.2 Dasypus novemcinctus
GAAAATATAAACAACCAATCTATTTGTATTCTATATTTGTTACTGTTGTTGTTAGAGACAATACCTCACACCTAAGAGCTAATTGCTTTTATCTGTATTTAGCTTGATTATAACTTCCGCAGTATTTTTTAATGAGTAACTCCATGGAAGCCTACATTTTCATACTTTTAGAAACTTATTAAAAATATTTTTCTTCAAGAACATATAGAGCGATGTATTTTTCTGTTTACTTTCATCTGATCCCACAATCCTAAAAGGCTAAAAGGTAGAAAAATGATAAACAAGGAAAAGAAGAGTTTCTGAAAGCTGCTCTGTAAAAGGAAGAAAGAAAATTTTTCCGTCATATTTCTGAAGGAGGAATGGAATGAGGGAGATGCATGAGCCCAAAGTAGTCACAGAATCAGGAAAGAGAATCTGATAGATTGAGAGTGAGTAGTAAGAAGAAAGAGAATGACAAGAAGTAAGAAATCACTTTCGAGAATTGAGTGAGCAATGCAACCGGAGAAGCAGAGAGACAGATAGATGGAGTTAGAAGCACAGATAAGGTGAGAGCTATACCGTGGAGGCAGGGAGATTGTAAATGACCAATGCATGTGAAAGGAGGTGCACTGCAAAATGGACCATAATGCTGCTATCTGTGGCTAGACTTCTAGAAAATGCAAATTATTTTGAAGCCGATAGGCTATTAAAAATAAATAAGTAAGTAAATAAATAAATGAAGGAAAGAAAGAAAGAAAGAAAACAAAGCAAAGAGGACAAGACTATCTACAAGGGCTCTGGGTTCTATTTCTCACTGCTGTTTTTTTTTTTAATTGTTACTTATACAAATCTCTCAATAAAACATGCCAAACTTAATTTCTCCATCCCATTCTATGAAATGGGATATGCAAGGAAGCTTTGAAAAATCGGGAAGAACTGCAAAGCTGGGGGCTTAATATGACATCTCAATAATTCTATTGATTACATTTTTAAAAACTAGGATTTTTGCTATCGACATCAGGTGACACAGAGGTATTTCTTCTCTGTGCCATGAAGATTATAAAGCAAAACATCAAAATTGTCAGAGGAGAAATGTAGTTTAGAATAGCTTTCTCAGAGGTTGAATTTTAAAGCGAGCACTTAAAACTCTTTGGAAAAGTTTTTGAGATGTGTTGAAAGCAAAATGTTTCTCTGAACTCTACTTAAAATGAGCTAGTTTTCCATGCGAAGCTATTTTGAGCCATAAAAAGACAGTAACTCTAATCAAGTATATAGATTCATTAAGGACCACACTAGATCGAGGTCAAATATGTGATCCTCCAATCTGGGTGCACTTAGCTGAGGCAATACTATCTCATCATTACTATCTTGAATTTATTGTCCATGAAATAGGCTGTTGCCTGCTTTTCTATCAAAACAAATATAAAGACTAATCCAGCACACAAAAATGTAAGTCAGCCTGCTGAATCTTTTTAGCTGGACTGGATATACTGCAGAGTGAAACAAGAGTCTGCATAATATTAGAAAAAATATATCTTCCATAAAATAAGGCATTTTACTCTCCTAAAAATCCATTGCATGGAGTGAACTTTCATTAATTTCAGAAAAGGGAAACCAATTGTTGTATATCTCTCTTTCCTTAAATGTCATGTGTGGAGGAAAGTTTATAATATCATCAGCATTTTGCCTATTCTGATCAAAATTGGCACTAAAAACTAGGGCACAGGATTCTGAGGTAAATGTATGAGATTAAAACACATAATATTGTCAAATTGGTGAGTACAAAGGCAACTATCAATCGTCCGTGGCAAAGTTTAAGGTACCTAAAAAGAAAAACTCTTTCTTTTTCTCTATATATGTATGTATGTATTACAGGCACCTCCTATATATAAATTTTCACATACATATTTATATTACTTTTTAAAGTTTTAAGATGAAAAATCATGGTATTAAGAAGATCTCTTTTAAAAAGTAATGGCTAGAAATTAAGTTTGGAACTGATTAATAAAAATGTCAGATTTTCATTTTATTTTTGCATTTTCAGATTCAATGTGGAAATTTAAGAATAAAAAGAGAGGTAATTTAAGATTAATACTAAATTCATTAACCCAAATCTTCAACTACTTGTAATTTCTTTTTTATATAAAGTTTGGCCTTCAGTGAAAACTTCTTGGCTTTTTAAACACAAAGTAGAGTATTTCTTTCTATAAATTGAACTAGCTGTAATTTTCATTTGTGCCACAGAATTGTTCTTATGTTTGCTGTTAGGTAATATAACTTACATAAATTAGCCTAGATAAAGAGTCCAAAAGCAAATTTTTTTCCATTTCTTTTTTTTTTTCCTTTTTCTGAATGATGACTAACTGTCAGTGTGTGGACGCCTCTTTTCAAAGAATGTGTGAAACTGTCACCCTGCTACATCTGTAGGACAATCCAGATGTTACACGGTATGAAATCTGAGCCTCAGCATCGTGATGATTGTCAAATGAAAACAACCTAATTGGGAACCTCATTGTAGTAAAATGACAATTTGAGAGATGAAGGATACCAATATATTTAGTATTTTAAAGCAGTTTCTTTTCTTTGTTAGGTTTACATTATCTTCTTCCAGGATGGTATTAAAAATATTTTGAAAATCTATTTTGGCAGGGAATGAGCTGTAACTCATGATCAAATTTCATTAGTACTTATAGCGAAAAACATTCTTATAGTTTAGTAGTTTTCTCTAATCACAGCTATCAAAGTGTGAGGAATTCTGATCTGAGAACAGTGTACGTGCTACACTAGCATCAGAGCCTGTTTATGCAGGTAATGGCTGGTTTAGGATACCTCTGAACTGGCACGTACCATTTGAATTAATGAGGCCATACAGGTCTAAGGTCCTTAAAAAGGCATCTTTAGATTAGGGTCTATTAAAGCTGCCACTAGATGCTTAGTGGTATAAAGGCGACAACAGAGTCTTCTTTTGGTTTGGCATTTTGTTTTTTCTTCTCTTTTTATTTATTTATTTATTTTTTAACATTTGAGAATATATTTCCTAGGCCTCAGGTAACACCTTGGGTAGTTTACACTGAAGAAATTCATACGGATTTATTAGACACTCAAAAAATCTTTAGAGAATACCAATGCTCGAAAGACACCCAGTGCCAAAAATACAGTTAGGTAGAAAAGCAGGTTTAAGAAACTTCATTGTTAGTTAATAAATTAGGCAGTTAATGTTATCTATTTTTGCTTTTTTCTTAATATTGTTAGATGCAGCTAAATTTTAGCAAAGTAAAATAATAGAAACTGTAAAAAAAAGAAAAAAGGAAAAAAAAGCATCTGTAATCTGGAATAAATAGAAACATTGTCACTGTTTAGGCACAGTCCAATATTTACTTGAAAGAATAAGGTAATTTGGTAGAATTGCACAAACATCACAAATAAATAAATGATAATTAGCTTTCTTTAGGATCACATTTACTGTCATTGTCCTGACAATATATTTATTTTATCATCACACTATTGGCTTCATATATTGTTATCTATTCTTTGTTTTCTTCCTACATTATTATAAAACTCTTTCCCAAATGCATATAGCTTGCCTGGGCTGCGAGTATTACCCCACTAATAGACTTAAAAATTTTTTTTTTGCTTAGAAAAATTTGAGTGCAAAATCAATTTAACGTCCCCAAATATATTAGGCACTTAGCCTCTAATTTGCTGCACATTAACATTAAATGGCGAAAATATGAGGTTATTTTGGAGTGATTATCATGATTGTAATAAGGCCTGACACTTGTGCCACTTCAAACATGCAACCACCAACAGTTCTATTACAACAAAAGAGCTCCCAGCATAACACATTTTAATAGTCAGAAGAGTTGTGAATTCACAGCTTTGCACAGCAGGTGTGGCTGCACATCTTTGCACCCCTAAATACACTTGCTCATCTAATCTGACAGATTAGACAATGGCACAAAACCCCCACCCCCAATGTCTAAACAAAGACTTCGTTTCATAAGAGACAAAGCTTCATGCGGACTGTGTTGTCACTAATAACTTTTCCAAGCAGAAAACAATGTATATTTTATTAATGAAAAACAAATTGCGGCAGGGAAGATGAATGTCTTGGCTTTCCTGACATTTTAAATAATTTGCTTTTCCTTCCCTTTTGTGCCTTTAATATTTACCTTTATATCAATCTTTACGCAGTTTTATTAATTAGCTATGGTGCTGTCAGTGAAAAGCAAAATGGAAGACATCACAGTCCTGGAACTTAAAACCCATGTTGCAAGGGATAAACAATTCTGTGAGTAAAATGTACTGGAGAGCATCACTTTTAATTAGAGCTAGAGGTACATTGGACTTTGGGGCACCCACACGATGGTAACAAGGCACTTGACAAAGGGTTTCGAGTAAGAAAAGTCAACCTGATTTTCTATCCAACTTCACCACAGCTGAGTCCTGAAAAGTGAGACTGGAGATGTGCATACTTACCATAAGGGAATGGACGGAGCATTAATGGGCTCGGGAGGCTTATTTGGAGACAGCTGCACTTATCATGAATCAGGAAAGGGAAATAGCAGCCTTGGTGTGCCGTAGGTCAGTCACAAATGTCGACTTCAGAGAGCTATAAATCTGGACCCTGACTTCAGCCAGTGACTTGCAGAACACCCTTCTAGCGTTTTCCTATAATTTAAAGATTATGTAAGGTGTATCATGAGTGTGTTCGGTGAAAATATTAATTTAGAGATAAAGCCTGTAAGTGCTCTAAAGCAGCTGCTTCTGCTGCTCAGTTACACTTCAAACAGGACAGACTGCTAGTTTTGTCAACAGTAGGAGGTCATGGAAGTCTGCCAATGAAAACAAACCTTTTTCAGTAAAATGCTTTCAGTTCTAAGTAGTCACAGAATATCTCCTGTACTGTTTTATTACAGATAATCAAACTTAGATATATCGTCTTTTGCAGACACTTTCTTGAGTCAGAAGTCTTAATCATAAAATGAAGTATGCCGCACACATCAGAAAATAGCAATTAATCACAGCAAACTCTATCTGGCAAGTTCAAATAATTTTTTGTTGTTTTTGTTTCAGTGAAGGGAGTGGTGAAAGTTATGGTATAAACCATCTCTCTTTATTTTTTATTTGTTGTTTCCTGAAAGACATATATTGGTAAGGAAATTCTTGTTCTTTGAAAAAAAATGGTAGAATTTTGCCATTAAAGGAATAGTTTTATTAATGATAAGTTAGTACAATGTCATTTTCATTATTAATATGATATAACTGGTCCTTAAAAGTAGTCTACCTCTGTAACATACTGTAATTAGATGAAATTTTTAAAATATGAGATAAAATGCTCAGTGGATATTCAGATTTGTCATGTAGTTAATAACCAAAATTGGAAATTAATATACTTGAAAATAGTGAAAATTGATGTAACTGATTTCCCAAACCACCTCTCACTTGAAAGGCATGTATTCTGCTGGAGAATTGGCTACTGGAATTTTCAATTGCATTGTCTGACTAAAGATACCTCTTTTGAAGATAAGAATCTGTTAATGACTTTCTATTGAGTGGTTGGAAAGCAAAACACTTGGCAACTATGGTTGTAAGCAAGGCACTACCAAGTACATCTTCTATTTTCATCATTGTGATTTTTGTTTGACATTTTCATTTTTACTTTTTATTACTATGTAAGCCCTAATGATATATATGCATAAATGCAAAACAAAACTAATATAAATAATGATTTTACATCTTCTTAATGATATCCTGGAATTGCAAAATATAGTTAGCATTATAGAGTGTCTGGGGAAGTCAGGCAGAAACAAACTGACAATTAAAGTCTCAATATTAGAAGAATGTTTACTCAAAGCTCACAGGTTCTCTCTCCCTCTCTCTGTTGTGCATGTGTGTGTGTGTCTGCACATATGTGTCCTTCTCTTTATTTTCCCGGGCTATGGTCCGGGTATTTTAATACTTACCTTGGTATCTTGACTTGTTTTAAAAGTAACCTGTGCATGGAGAATCCGGCCACCTTTGGCACAGGCATTATGAGCACAGTGATATCTGTAAGCTATGCATGGCCACCTTTATTGTTTTACTGTTTTAAAAGCGATGCTGCACTTTAAAAGTACTTTAAGAATATAATTTTCAACCTCAAAATTATGATTCTGTACAACAGAGGCAGAAGGTGTGCTTTATAGTACAGGATTGCTTTCATTTAATATTAAGCATTCATCCTCTCACACTTTTCTTTTTTTTTGAAAACTATTTGAAATGAATAGATACACACCACAGGATTCTAGACCCTGAAGTATCCTAGGGCTTGTGGCAGACTGAAGCCTCGCAGCCTCTTGTCTGCAGACACTGCCAGTGAATATTTGAAGTTGATGTAGCTTAGGGAGAGGCTGATCTTCACAGAAAAGCCAGAATTTCTAAAAAAATTTTTTAAAAATTAAACCATTTTACCAGTAATAAGAGACCAGCATTAAAGATCTTAAAACATGGCTGTGATCAGGCAGTTTTTTCTGGCATACTTTTTAAGTTAGCACTAGTGCCTGCACAATTTAGGATGAAGGCC
The DNA here is from genome assembly GCF_030445035.2 of Dasypus novemcinctus. Classification (NCBI taxonomy): domain Eukaryota; kingdom Metazoa; phylum Chordata; class Mammalia; order Cingulata; family Dasypodidae; genus Dasypus; species Dasypus novemcinctus. The sequence continues at coordinate 95,340,774 of NC_080674.1, forward strand.
TGATGGTCTGTTACATCCTATATAGTCTCATTTTGAAAGCTATCATTAATACGATCTTCCCAAGATCCAGCCTATCTTCAGTAGCTAAATTTAATGGAAAACCACAGAGATTATTTTGACTTGAAGAGAAGCATGTCTTGTCTCAAGAGTTCTATAAACATGGTCATGAGATGTGCCATCATGAATCTGGTTAATTCTTCATATTTAGCCTTTATGAAGTGCCAAGACCACTCCCTTTTTATCTCCTTTAAAAAAAGAAATCTTCATTGCTTACTTCTAATCACATATGCCAGAAAAAAAAGTTATCACAAGGTATTATTAAGGAAACAGGGACAATGAGAGAATATTATTACTCTCAGTTGTCTTTCTGTGAACCAGTTTAAAGTTTCAGTTCAAGTTTTAGCTGTGAATTAATCCTGCTTAAAGTTTTATGGTACAAAGGAAATGTGATCTTTTTATGCTTGGTTAGCACAAGATGCAGAATTCTAATACTATTTTCCCATGTTAAAGATACTGGTTTTACAAAATGAAAATGAAATTCTAATTGCTTACCATTAGGAAATAGTATATTTTGGGAATGGAGCATAGAGTGTGGAAATGAGAATCAGGAACAAATTCATTATACAAAATCAAATTGAATGAGAACACTCCTCATTTTCCCCAAACTGTCTTCTTTTTCTTTTTTCTATGCTTTAATTTCTTGGAAGGCCCTTTTAACTCCGTTAAGTGGTTGTTTCTCTCTGAAGAGAGAAGCTAATGCTGAAGAATCCAACTCCAAACAAAGAGGGGAGTTTTATAGCAAACTAGTTGGGGAAGAATTTGAGGGGCAGCTACTCCTTACATCACCTTGCTTGCCCAACACAGATTTTCTGTACTGCTCTTCAAGTGGAATCAAGTCATGAGCATGTCCATAGGATGTACTTTCTACTTCTGCTGCTAATCCTTATTTCTCTTCTTGAGCATGTCCTTAATACAGGTATAACACAAATGATCTCCACTGGAATGATTTCACAATTGTTAATCTGATAGATGATAAGCATTCCATGATTACCATCACTTGACCAAGCAAATATTGCTGCACAAAGAAAGGGAGAAAAGAAGGGAAAACTATAGTGTGAGCATTTGAGGACAATGTAAGCATAATCTGAAGATAAGGATATTTATTTTCTTATTGGTGTCCATGGGTTAATCAATAACTGCTGCCATCATCTTATGATATAAATAAAGATTTCATCAGTCAATAATTCAAATAATTGTAGACCGTTCAGGTATCATTTATTTGAGGAAGTTAAAGAGTTGACATAATCATTTGTGTCAAGGAAAATAAAAGTTGAACTCCAGGAAATTTCCTAGATCCCCCAGCATCTGTGACCCGCCACAGGCATGGTCTGCAGCCCCAAGGAGGCCCCAGGGCTGCCCAGTAACTTTTTAGTTTTCCTGGTTAGCTGTCCCTCCCATTCTCCACAGCACCTCTTTCAAACACAGTTCCATCTCTACAAACCATTTACCCTAATCTCAATTCCTCACTCTCAGGAAATAGCCTCTTCTCCCAATCGGCTGGGAAAATAGAAGCTCTCAAATGTCCACTGCATCAACTCACTGCTGCCCAACAAAATACCTACCCCGAGTCTCCTTTCCACTCTCTTCCCCTACTATCATCATTCTAACAAAATTGCTGCCACCAATGCTGCACCATGATAAGTTTCAGTCTTTACCTTACTTGGCTTCAATGTAGGCTGATGCTAACAAAGACTTCATCTTTATTGAAAAGCCCTCCAGCATTGCGTTGGTATCTTTCCTAGGTTTATGTAACACTGCCCTTTTCTCAACTTACTTTCTTCTCTGGGAAATTTGCTTGGTTGCTTTCTCTTACTTGTCTCTTAAATACAGAATTTTAAAGTAATTCTGTCTTCAAAATATATTTAAGATCATGCAGAAGCAGTTAGAATTGGGATTGGAATCCTATAGCACAGAAACTACATTAAATAAGTTTTAATGGAGATATTTACATGATGGACTGGGAAGTGTTCTCAGTTACCAATAGTTTTTTACATTCCTCATGAATATAGGAGCTTCTTTAAAACAAACAAACAAAAACTCCTCTGTACCATAAATATTAGGGTAAGGAACTTCAGGTTTTGAATAACTTATTAATTCTATGCTCACAGCATGCATGGAACCCAGGAATGTTTGCTAAATAAAATAGATGTTACTCTTGTACTCTTGATGCTTTCTCAATAGAATATCATCTGTGTTATTTATGCTGATTTGTGAGAGCAAAATATTGAACTTTCAGTATTTTGGAGAGAAAATGATGACAATGGCCGGTTCCCTTGCAAAACCAATTTTCTCATTAATTGTTCTTAAGAAAAATAAGGGTGGAGATACCTTTTAATTTCAAAGTGAAAAGATGAAAAATTAAAATAATATTAAAAAATTAAATGGTTTTAGAAATTCATCTTCTGAAAATCTTTATAAATGAGAGGCATACCCAGTTGTTTGCTGGTTGAGGAAGGATTTACAATCATTTGGCATGAGGAGGAAGAGAAGGATGGATTGAGCCAAAATCCCTCTATCCAATCACTCTATCATTTTACAGCCAGTACCCATGCTTCATTCTCCTCATCTACCAAGGGCCTGACATCAGAGAATGGAGGTGGGGAAGCAGAAGGCAATGGAGAAGTGAAGATATAACCTGCTGGAAAGGAAATACATTTGAAGAATGTATTTTCCTGCCTGTAGTAACATTGGACAGAGAAATCAGAGCAAATGCCACCTTCATTTTATCCTTCCCCTCACATAACCTTTTGTCACATTATCTTCACAGGGTATGGGTTAGAATAAAGAAGGCACTGAAGGGTAGTGATGGGGGTTGGACAGTGTCTTGCCAGATCCCCAGACATACAGATCTTGCTGCTTTGGCCCCTTTGAAGATCTCTAGTGTATGAAATGCTTGTCAGTATCCTTAGCCATTTAAACCATCTTATCATTTAAGAACTATTTCTCCCTTCATCACTGAATCATCACAGTGAGCAAGAACAGGACATGCCGTGTACAGGAGAAGGGGACCCAATAAGTATGTTTAGATGGAAGCCCTTATAGAAATAGACAGTTTTCATTCATCTTCAGAGTTAGAAATACAGACCTGAAAGGAAAAACCAGGGACAGAGAACTCTATTTTAAAGCTACAAGATTTGAAATGTAATCAGAGATGGATTAAGTTCCACAGTGAGCAGAGAAATTCACCCTATTAGGGATATATTGTGAATCATGACAGCACAAAAATAACAACAACAAAAACAGCACTCTGGAAAATGTAAGGGATCACAGATTCAAATAATAGAAATAAGAATTATCTTACTGGTTCATTATGCAAATGAGAACATTGGGCTCAAGGGAACAAAGTCGCCCAACAAGGCAATGCCAGAATAGAGAACAATTTCTGTACCTATATCAGAGCTAGCTCACTCCGTTACATGATAATCATTATTTCTGAATTTCACTCAGGTATTAGTACCAATAATTCATGTTATGCTATTTACTTCTTATTTCTATGCCTCTTAAAGAACTATTTCCTAAAGGTGAATGCTTTCAAGAATTAATTTCTTAGAGATATAAATCTTCTAGACTTATCAAGTCACTTTTGAAGGAAAGCCAACAACTTGAAATAGTTTACTCTGTAGTATACTTCTATGTTATAAGGATCCTCGAGAGTTTGGAAAACAATTTAAGGCCCTACTTATAAAATATTTTATATGTAAAACAAGTAAACCAGAAGTATTTCAGAAACCTCCTTATACTAGTAGCATACAAAGATGAAATCTTTGATAAATAAGCTGTCCCTTGTGATCTTAAATTTTTCATATGGGATAAGGCTTCAGAAGAAATATGTTAACTGGATACAAGAAACTGTCAATAGATTCAGATAGATGGGTATAGTTATAGATAATATAGATAATACAGATATAGGCATAGATAAGAACATGGGCATAGATATAGACATAGACAGATTAAGCATATACTTTTGTGTTCATATACTGATTTTTCTAAGTTAATTAAATTCCATTTATGTGTCATGAGTTGAAAATGCATTCTTAATGCATGTATTTAAATGTTGGAATAACCTTTGAGTCTTTCTCTTTATTGTTTTCCTCATATTGTTGCTATGCCCTTTTGTTCCATTTTATGTGTTTTTAAAGCCAGTTCTTATCTTCACTTACCCATTGTCTTCATAGACGTTCATATTATTTCTTGTCTAAACTATCCCACAGCTTCCTAAATTGTTTTCTGACCCACCCTTTCTTTCCATCTAAAATCCAACCGATGTGTGTAATACTTCTTGACTTGAAAACTTTCAGTGGCTCAACTGTCTTAAGAAAAAATGCCTAGTCCAAAGCATGATATATAAAATCTTTCCCTATCAAACTTACTTTCTTACCCTCTCACCATACAGAGCTACTTATAATTAGCAGAATTATGAGAGCTTTCTCCTGTCTTTGCACATACTTTTTCTTTGTCTCCAGTAGTTTCTCCTTTTTTCTGTCAGGCAAGCATACCACCATCTTCAAGATTTAGCTTAAATATCATCAGCTCTCTGAAGTCTATCTCCTAGTTATTTCAAGTTCTCTGCTTCCTTAGATAATAATTTCAAAGAGGACAGGAGCTATATAAATGTTGATATCCTCACAATCTAGCAAAATTCCTAACATACAGTAGATACATCATAAAAGATTATTGAACAAATGAAAGCTATTAAATTCCTGTAAATGTTGATATCAGAAAAATGATGTTATCTTTCATGAGTAATGTGGTAAGCATAATGACCCTCCAAATTTAAATACACTCTAATTCTTGGGACTAATGAATATATTTATGCAACATGGCAAAAGAAACTTCACAGGTTTAATTACGATTACAAATTTTAAAAGTCTAGATGATCCCATTCACAAGGTCCCTTAAAAAAAAAACAACGAAACTTTCTATAGCAAAGGCAGAAAAATGCAGGAGAAGGAGAATTTAGGGGTACTGAGGAAGGTCACATGGAAAGCATGAGAAGAAATGTGGAATGCCTCTAGGAGCAAAGATCAGCCCCTGGCTGAGAGCCAAACAGGCAATGGGGGCATTGGTCCTAAAACTGCAAGGAACCAAATTCAGCTGACATCCTGAGTGAACTTGAATGCAGACCCTTTGCCAGAACCTCCAGTAAAGAAAGCAGCTCTACTGTCATGTTAATTTTTGGTCATGTGAAACCCAAGTCAAAAATATCTGGTTGAGTCCACTGGACCTCTGACTTATACATGTGACATAATAAATTGTTTTTATAGGCTGCTAAGTTTGTGGTAATGTGTTGTCAGCAATAGGAAACTAACAGAGATAATTAAATTCTTACTGGTTGTCTTCTCGTCTTTGTATGCAGGAGATCACCTGCACTTGTTAACTACTGATCATTTCCTAGCATGCTTCTTTTTTCTGGACCCTGAGACTTGTAATTCTATGGCTTATATTTATTGGGTGGGTTAACACCATGCAATTTACAGCTTGTCTGCATTCAGCACAGATGCAATCTCTCTGTTCTCTCCATTCATAAATAAGACCTTTTTATATAGTAGAGACTATGATATAGTATGAATGCTCTTGTGGAGTTGAAACTTGTCCCTTTATGGAGGATTATTAAAATCTTCTATAAAAGAAAAGTCTAGGACAACCAGCAAGACGGTGGCAGAGTAAGGAGCTCCTAGAGTCAACTCCTGCTGCAGGGCAGTTAGCAAACACCCAGAGCTCTCTGGAGCTAGCTGAAGCATCTGTTTAGGGGCTTCAGGAGGCCAGAAAGGCATGCTGCAACATCCTTGAAGGAATGGAAGGAGGAGACTGCCCATCTGCAAAGAAGATTCGTAAGTAGAGCACTCCACACCATGGAAACCAGTGCCCATCCTCCACTGAAGGCACAAGCCTCCTTGGGAGCTGTTCTGCCGCAGGAATTGAAAGCTCCACTTCCCCAAAATGGGGAAGGAGGAGACAGCTGGGCACCACCTTCAGCTACTGATGAGTAATTCAGTGAGCTAAGGTATAATCCTGAGTATTGCTAAAGTTTGAGCCTGTCCAAGTCAGAAAAAGGCCAGGAGCCACCATCTTCACTCTGCTCCTGGCACGAGGGAAAGCAGGGCAGACTGAAAATCTCAGTGCTGGTGGGGACAGGCTTCTTTCCATCCAGATCAGATTGCAGCTCTAGCCTAGGCCCCAGTGCCACCTCTGATAGGGAAGAACCTGCGGGGACCTGTACCAGCCTCTCCAGGAAATCACTAGCCAGTGGAGGCCAGTGATTGTCCTACTCTGGCAGCACAAGTCACCCCAGGAGCTGTTCTGTGACAGGAATTGGAAGTTCCATTTCCCCAAAACAGGAGAGGAGGAGACAGTGGCTGCCGGTTTCAGCTAATGATTGGTAGACTCAGGTGGTTAAGGTATCACCTTAGGAAGAGCTGGGGTGAATCTGTCCAACTTGGAAAGAGGCCGGTGGCCGCCATTTTGACTCTGCTCTCAGTTTGAGGAGAAAGCAGGCCCAAACATCACAGTGATGATAGGAACCAGTTCTTTCACCCAGATTGACCTGCAGCCCTAGCCTAGGCTTCAGCCCCACCTAAGGCAGGGAGGAGGCTGGCAAGCCCTGTACCAGCCTATCCAGGTAACTTTGGGTACCTTTGGCTTCCAAATAATTGGAAGGCTACCAGGCCAACTGAGGTCATCTTGGACCCACACTGTCTAGACTGCTGCCCACACCTGCAGCTCCATCCCTGCCTCAGGCAGGGGAGAAAGGGGCCTGAAATTTCATCGGTCTGTCTGGGCAACTACAGTCTAAGCCTGCATGACTTAGATTATTCCACACAACTGTGACTCTGTCCCTACCTCTGGGAAAGGAAAAAGTTGGGAGAAGCTTCATCCATCCCTGGGGCAATGAGTGCATCTTGACCCTCCACAGTTTATAGCACCAATTACATCCTTGGCTCCTACTACACAACCAGCAAGGGAGAAAGGACATTAAGCCCTAAACTAAAGAGAAAAACTGCACTGAGAATAAATACTCTAATAATCCAAATGCCAAGACACCAACCAAAAATTACAATCCACACCAGGAAACAGGATGATATAGCCCAGTTAAAGGAATAAGATAAGCCTCCAGATGACATAAAGGAGACGAGAGAACTAATTATGGATGTTCAAACAAATCTCCTTAATAAATTCAATGAGATGGCTAAACAGATTAAGGATATTAAGAAGACACTGCATGTGCACAAAGAAGAATTTGAAAGCATACATAGAAAAATAGCAGATCTTATGGGAACGAAGATGCAATAAATGAAATTTAAAAATATTGGAATCATATAATAGAGATTTGAGAAGGAAGAAGAAAAGACTGCTGAGCTTGAAAAGAACAAGGCATCTGATAGTGAACATACAAAAGAACAAATGAAGAATAGAATGGAAAAAATTGAACAAGGTCTCAGGGAACTAAATGACAGCAAAAGTCATGCAATCTTACATGTCATGGGTGTCCCAGAAGAAGAAGAGAGAGGAAAAGGGGCAGAAGGAATATTTGAAGAAATAATGGTAGAAAATTTCCCAACCCTAGTGAAGGACATAGATATTCATGTCCAAGAAGCACGATATACTCCCATCTGAAAAAATCCAAATAGACCTACCCCTAGACAAATAATCATCAGAATGTCAAATGCCAAAGACAAATAGAGAATTCTGAGAACAGCAAGAGAAAAGCAATGCATAACATATAAGGGATACCCAATATGATTAAGTCTGATTTCTTACCAGAAACCATGATGTAAGGAGGTCTGACATATTGAAGATACTACAAGAGGAAAACTTCCAGCCAAGAATCTTATATCCAGCAAGACTGTCTTTAAAAAAATGAGGGTGAGATTAGAATATTCACAAATTAACAGAAACTGAGAGAATTTCTAAGCAAGAGACCAGATTTTCAGGAAATACTGAAAGAAATGCTAGAGCATGAAAAGAAAAGACAGGAGAGAAAGGCCTGGACAAGAGTCTAGAAATGAAGATTATATTAAGAAAAGTAACTAAAAGTGTCAAAAGAGTGGTGAAAATAAAATATGACAGATAAAACTCAAATAATCAGGAATAAATTTAACCAATGATGTAAAAGCACTTGTATTCAGAAAACTGCAACTCAATGTTAAAAGAAATCAAAAAAGTCTTAAAGAACTGGAAGAATACTCCATGCTCATGGATTGGAAGACTAAATATCATTAAGAGGTCAATTCTACTCAAATTGATATGCAAATTCAATGAAACCCTGATGAAATTTCCACCAGTGTTAAAAAAAAGATTGAAAAGATGATAATCAAATTTATTTGGAAGGTGAGAGTCCTGAATAGCCAAAAACTTCATAAAAAGGAAAAGTGGCCTCTCATCTCCAGACTTTAAATCACATTAACCAGCTATAGTTGTAAAACAGCATCTTACTGGCATAAAGACAGACATATAGACCAATGGATCCAAATTAATGGTTCAGAAACAGACCCTCACATATATGGTCAAGTGATTTTTGATTAGCCTGTCAAACCCACACAGCTGGGGCAGAATAGTCCATTCAGCAAAATGGTGCTGAAAGAACTGGATATCCATAGCCGAAAGAAGGAAAGAGCACCCCTATCTCACACCTTATCCAAAATTTGATTCAAAATGGATCAAAAACCTAAAAATAAAAGCAAGAGCCATAAAACTTCTAGAAAAAATTGTAGGAAAATATCTTCAAGACAGATGGTAGATGGTGAATTCTTAAAGGAGATAAGAGAAGGAATGAGATGGACTACTGATATTTAATGTATGCAGAAGTTTTAATTAGCTTTAGTAAAAGTGTGGAAATGTATAGAATGGATGGTAACAAATAGTGAGTAACAGCTAGTTTATAAATGGGAATGTGGCTGAAAATGGTAGTCTAGGTATGTAAATGTCAATTGACAGAATGCTAGAGAATAATCTAGGAAATGAATAGCACAGTAAACCAAGAGGTGGATGAGAATTGTGGTTGATGGTACAGATGTAAGAGTGTACTTTGTGAGCTAGACAAACATACATCACTACTGCAGGGTGTTGGGAAGCATGGGAAAAATACAACTGGAGTGACCTATTGACTGTGGTTAGCAGTAATAATATAATATTCTTGTATCTATGCAAAAGATGTACTGTGTTGATAATGGGGCAGTAGAGAAAATGTGAGCCAAATGTATACTATGGACATGGTAACAATCCCATGATATTATCATATCTGTAGTAAATGTTCCTCCACAGTGTGGTGTGTTGATAGAGGTGTGTTGTTTGGGAATCTGCTCATGTGCATGATTTATAAGTTTAAAACTTCTGTCATAAAAAATATATTTAAAAAATAATAATAGGGTGGGTTGAGGGAAAAACACACCAAATGTAAGATAAGGACTATAATTAGCAGTAAGATTTTGACAATATTCTTTCATAATTTGTAACAAACGTCTCATGGCAAAGCAAGGTGTTGGTGGAGGGTTGATATATGGGACCCCTGTATGATGTTATGCATGCTTGCTTTGTAAGGTCACAACCTTTACTATACACTTAATTGTTTATGTATGTTCATATATAAATGATCTAAAGATAATAATAATAGGGAGGGTTGGGGGAAAATACTTTGGTAAGTAGTAATATTTTAACAATGCTCTTTAATCATTAGTTAAAAAATTTAACAATATTGTAAGGTGTTGGTTGTAGGTGAGTTATGAGAGTCCTGTATGATGTTATATAAGTTTGTTTTGTAAGTTTACAACTATTACTATACACTTATTGTTTATGTGTGTTTGTATGTGGGTGACATATCTTAATAAATTAATTTAAAAAAAGAAATGTCTTCTTTATACAAAAAGAAAATATAGATAGATTATATACAGTATTATTTAAGTTATTTAAAGAAAACATTAATAAAACAATACTAAATAATTATCAATATTTAAAGTTCCCTCATAACAAACATATAGCAATATCATCATGTCATTACTCCATTAAATTTAGAATAATTAGGAAACTTGTTTATTAGCAAAATCTGAGTAGAACTACTTTGTGCTGCATATCGGAATAAACATTTAAGAAATTGTGATTTTCCCATGCCTTCCTCTATTACCTTGGTGAAACATGAAATCTTGAGCTGAGATGTCAACATTAAAAACTGGTGATGGAGTAAACTACACTGAAATTTCACCTCTCTGTAAAAGCAAGAAAGAACTGGCTAATACTGTCATAATTAACTTTTTTGGAACTTTGAAAATTAACCATTTCTGTGAGTGCTTGTTCAGGAAATTGGCTTCTCTTGGTAAGAACAGTGAAGTTAGTTATATTTTAACTTACCTTACTTCTATCCCATACTCACAACTCAGTGATAGCCTTGAAAATAACAGCCCACTCTTCCAGTACTGGAAAAAGCATAATGGGTGGTATTTGCAAGCAATTGTCATTACTTGAACTACCTGATAGCTCCCTGGAAGACTCACTTAAAAATTTATCCTTTCTTCAGTCATCATGGAACTTGCCCAATATTAACGCCACTATCAGGTAGCAGAAGTAAAGGATAGGTCATTTGCAGAAAATATTTACAATATATACAGGCAAATTATTTACCTGCCAGTACCTGAAGCAGTGGATAAGAATTGGGACAAATGATAAATTAACCAAAAATCTTGGAAGGAAAGATTAGATAATAAAATTCACATAAAGATTTTGAAAAGCTTTGGTATATTCCCGGGAATCTTGAAGTCCACAAAAATGGTCAGGGCTGAGAGCCTGGAAGGAAAAACCTGGGAATGATCTAAGCACTCACCTATAGATATTGAGGCTCAGCCCCAGCAGGAAGTGAAAATTATAGCAAAGCTGTAAGTTGTCTGGCTGAGTGTTAAAGGTGTGCCCCAACATACACATAAGGCTTCTCATCAAAGACTTGGAGGTTTCTACTTCTAAGCTTCTCAGAAATCCCTGCCCAGTCATTAGCTGGCCAATAAATCAAAGGAGTAAAAACTTCAGTAGCTACATGTGAAAACACACACTTTACAGAGTTAATTCTGAAAAGTCATCAAACTAACCAACAACTATGACAAACAGAAACAACAACAAACTGAGCAAGAGTTGTGACATAATAATATTCAAATGTCTGCTTTTCACCAAAAACAAAAAATTATGAAGCATTCAAAGAAACAAGAAATGGCCTACATACAGGAAAAATAAATCAAGAGAAGCTATACCTAAAGAGGTACAGATGTTGGACTTACTAGACAAAAATATTAGATCAGCTATTTTCAACATGTTCAAGACCTAAGGGAAAGCAAGTCTAAAGAAGTAATAACAAATATGAAGATGATGTCTCACCAAGTAGAGAATATCCTAAAGAGACAGAATATATAAATAATGAACAAAATAATAATTCTGGAGTTGAAGAGTGTAATAATTGACATGAAAAATTCATTAAACAGTTTCAGCACACAGTCTAGCAGGCAGAAGGAAGAATCAGTGAAATTAAATGTAGGTAGATTGAGATTATCCAGTCTGAGAAACAGAAAAAAAAAAAAAGAAAAGATAAAAGAATGAACAGAAGCTCAGAGTTTTGTGGGAAACATATTAATAATATATATATAATGGGAGTCCCAGAAGGCAAGGAGAGACAGAAAGAGTCAGAAAAATTATTTGGAGAATAAATGCTGAAAACTCCCCAAATTTGATGAAAAATATTATTCTCCCCACCTAATAAACTCAATTAACTCCAAGTGGAATAAATTTAAGAATATCTGAACCTAGACACATTATAATTAAACTGTTGAGAGAAAAATACCAAGTGTTTTTAGAAGTACCAAGAGAGAAGCAATTCATCATGTACAAGGTATCTTCAATAAGATTAACAGCTAATTTCTCATTACAAACCATGGGTGCCAGAAGGAAGTGGGATGGACATTCAAAATGCTGGAAGAAAGAAACTGTAAACCAAAGATTCCAAACTATCATTTAAAAATTAAGAAGAAATTTAGACATTCCCATGGAAATGAAAACTGAGCTTGTTGGTCGCAGATCTGCCCTACAAGAAATGCTAACTGGTTTTATTAAAGCTGAAATGAAAGAACATTAGACAAAAACTTGAATCCACATTAAGAAATACAATGTACAGTAAAGGTAACTAGAAAGACAATGTAAATGTATTTGTGTTTGCAATTTCTTTTATTAAAAAATTATTTATTTATTTCTACCCCTCCCCCCCACCCCCCACCCATGTTGTCTGCTCTCTGTGTCCATTCACTGTGTATTTTTCTGTGTCTGCTTGTATTCTCATTAGGCAGCTCTGGGAACTGTTCCTGGGACCTTCCAGAGTGGGAGAGAGGTGATCATTCTCTTGTGCCAACTCAGCTCCCTGATCTGCTGTGTCTCTTAATATCTCTTCTCTGTGTCTCCTTTTGTTGCATTATCTTGCTGCACCAACTCCCCATGTGGATCATAACTTGTGTGTGTGGGTCAGCACTCTTGTGTGGGGCAACACTCCTGCACATGGCAGTACTCTGCACAGACCAGCTTACCTTCTTCAGGAAGCACTGGGCATCAAACCCTGGACCTCCTATATGGTAGATGGGAGCACAATTGCTTGAGCCACATCTACTTCCTTGCAATTCCTTTTTTATCCTATTTTATTTACAATGCAACTGAATAAAGAAATAACTATTAATTTACATTGATGAGCAGATAATGAACAAAAGTGTAATTTGTGACAATAACAATATGAAAAGTGGGAAGGGAATAGAACTTCTAGTAGCAAAAATTTTGTATACAATCAAACTTACTAATGTAAGTTGATAATAATAAAACATACATTGTTCTAAATTAAGATGTTACTTGCAATACCCGGGGCAACCATGAAGAAAATAGTAAAAGCAATCACAAGGGAATTAAAATAATACACTAGAATATATCTCTTTAAAACAATGAAGCCTATAATGGAGGAATACAGAAATGAAAAAATATCAAACATACAGAAAATAAATAACAAAAGGGCATAAATAAGTCCTTCATTAAATGCAAATGGATTAATCACCCCAATTAAATTGCAGAGATTGGCCAAATGGATAAAAATATAATGATCCAACTGTATATTGTCTAGAGGAAAGTCACTTTAGATTCAAAGACACAAAAATGGAAAAAAAAATTTTGGGAAAAGTTAGATGTTACAAAAAGCAACCAAAAGGACAGCTAGAGAGGCTAGATTATTATCACACAAAATATAAGTCAAAAATATTATGAGAGTCAATAGAGCATTATACAATGATAAAAGTGTCAATCCATAAAGTATATATAACCATTATAACCATAAATGCACTTAGCAGCAAATCTTGACCTAACAGACCTCCATAGAATGCTCCACCCAACAATAGCAGAATATACATTTTTCTCAAATGCATGTAGGACATACCATAGGAATGACCACAGAATAATTCAATCTTTTAAAAGATATTCTCCAGCCAGAGCGGTATGAAATTAGACACCAATAGCAGAATGACATTTCAAAATTCACAAATACTTGGACATTAAACAGCATATACCTAAATAATCAATGGGTCAAAAAGAAGTAACAAGAAAAAGTATTTAGAGATAAAAGAAAATGAAAACACAACATACTAAAACTTTACAGATATAACAAAAGTAGTATCTAGTGGGGAATTTTTTCTATAAATGCCTACATTAAAAAATAATAAGATATTATAGCAGGCCCTTGATACTAATGGTTGTACTTATGAACCTTTTCTTCTGAAACTGAAATTTAGCATTGTGTTTATTGCTTAAGAGTTACTGCATGAAAACCTCCTTGTTGCTCAAATGTAGCCTCTCTGTAACCTAAGGTAAGCATATAAATGCTCTACCTTGCCCCCCCTCCCCACCCTGGCATGGGACATGACTTCTGGAGATGAGCCTCCCTGTCACTGAAGTATTATTACCAAGAGCCAACTAGTGATGCATCTGGAAAAACACCTTGACAAAAAGGGGGGAATATTACATACAAATGAGTTTTTATGGCTAAGAGATTTCAAAGTAAATCAGGAAGTCATTCCAGAGGTTATGCTTAAGCTCGTCTCAAGAGGATCTCATTGACTGCCACAGTGAACAATGCCTCACACAGTGGGGCTCCTGAGGGCTCTAGAGACATCTAGACACTATAGGCAGGGCAGACAATCTCAGGAATTTAGCATCCTGTCAGCTGGCCTTACATTGGAATAGATGCTCCCTAATGTAACAGAATTAGACTCATTTATAATTCCCCTACACATGGCTCTTCTACCCCATTTATTTGAAACTATAATTAACATGATACATGATAAATATATGTCCCAGAGAATTAAATCTTCAGTCTTTTCATTGGCTGGTTGAGCTCTGAATCTCAGCAGAGTTGCAACACTTAACTCTTCAGTTCATTGGAATCACCCAAAACAACTAACGAAAGGATCATGTGGGCAACGCCTATCCCAAAAAAGAGACAGTACCTGCAACTGCAAACAAGACAGTTCCACCAATCTGCCCCATGGTACCTAAGTCCCTTCTCAATTAGAAAGAGTGGGTATCACAGTCCCCAAATCCTCAAAATTGAGGAATGAACAAACATAATTGCTGAATGCAGCTAAGAACTAAAGTAGACTTATTATTCTAGCAATGGAAGAACTCATCATTGATATACAGACAGTGCCTACCAGAGTTTCTGATGGGAAAGAGAGGGAAGAATAGGTGTAACATGGGGGTATTTTGGGGACTTTGGAATTGCTGTGCATGACATTGCAATGATGGATACAGGCCATTATACATTTTGTCAAAACCCATAAAATTGTGGGGGGCAAAGTGTAAACTATAATGTAAACTATTGTCCATGGTTAGTAGCAATGCTTCAATATGTGTTCATCAGTTGTAACAAATATACCACACTAATGAAGGATGTTGTTAATGGGGGAAAGTGTGGGAGATGGAAGGAGTGGGGTATATGGAAATCCCTTTTATTTTCTATGTAGCATTCATGTAATCTAAAGCTTCTTTTAAAAATTAAAATTAAAATTAAAAATAAAGAATAGGAGGATGTCAAATCAGTAACTATCCTCCCAACATGAAAAAAAAAAAAAAACTAGAAAAATAAAAGCAAATTAAGACTACAACAAGCAGAAAGAAGGAAATAATAAAGACTAGAATGAGTGTAAATGAAATAGAGAATTGAAAAATGATTGAAAAAAATCAATGAAACCAAAAGCTGGTTCTTTGGAAAGATCAATTACATAAAACATTATTTTAACCAGAGTGTTCAAGAAAAAAAGGTAAGACTCAAATTACTAAAATCAAGAAGAAAAGAGAAGACACTGATACTGAACTTACAGAAATAAAAATGATTTTAAGGAATATTGTGAACATCTGTATGCCAAAAAATTAGATAACCTAAATAAAATGGGGAAAATCTTAATACCCAAACTAACAAAACTGACTCAAGATGAAATAAAATCTGAATAGACCTATGACAAGGAAAGAGATCAAGTTAACAATCAAAAATTGTCTAGAACCTTATGGTTTCACTGTTGAATTATAACAAATATTTAAATAACAATTAATATCAATCATTCTCAGACTCTTCCTTAAATAGAAAAAAAGGACCAATTCTTAACTCATTTCATGAGGCCTATGTTACCCTAACACTAAGGCCAGACAAAGACATCACCAAAAAAATAAAATATGGGCCAATAGGCCTTAAGAATTTATATGCAAAAATCCCTCAACAAATACTAATAAACTGAATCCAGCAATATATGAATACAATTACACACCAAGACCAAGTGGAATTTATCCCTAGAATGCAAGATGTGTTCAACATATGAAATTGGTCAATTAATATATTCTAGTAATAGAATACAAGGAAAAAGGAAACATCATCACCTAAATAAACAGAAAAAAACATTTGACAAATTTTGCACACTTTCCTAATAAAACCATTAAACAAAATAGTAATAGAAGGGAACTTCCTGAAGTTAATAAAAGGCATCCACCAAAAACCCACAGCTAATATCATACTTAATATTGAAAAACCGTATACTTTCTCCCTAAAATCAGGAACAAGACAAGAATGTCTGCCCTCACCACTTATATTAAACATTACACAGAATGTTTTAGCCAGGGCAATTAGGCAAGAAAAAGAAATAAAAGGCATCCAGTTTAGAAAAGAAGTAAAACTATCTCTGTTTGCATATGACAAGGTCTTATATATTAAATAAGAGAAACCAGAATAACACACATAAACATACACACACACACACATACAAATTAGAGCTAATAAACAAGTTCAGCAAATTTTCAGGTTACAAAACCAAAACAAACACCATTTGAATTTATACACACTAGCAATTAAAAATATAAAACTTAAATTAAGAAGCAATTCCATTTGTAATAACTTCAAAAACAATGAAATTCTTAGGAATAAACTAAACTAAGGTAGTCCAGAGCTAGTACGCTGAAAATTGCAGATTGTTACTGAAATATATAAGGGACACCAACATAAATTAAAAGACATATCATGTTCATAAATTGGAAAGCTAAATAGTTAATATGGCAGTTCTATCCAAATTTACCACAGATTCAAAATTCCAACTAAATCTGCCTTTTTCAGAAATGGACAAGCTGACTCCAGAGTTCACATGGAAATGCAAAAAGACCCCAATAGCCAAAACAGTCTTCAAAAGGAGAACACAGTTGGAGGACTCACACATCTCAACTTCAAAACTTACTACAAATCTATAGAAACCAAAACAGTGTGAGACTGGCATAGGATAAACATGTAGCTCAAAGGAATGGAATTTAGAATGCAGATATAAACCCTTTCATCTACAGTCAAATAAAGAATAAAGAAGACAGATCCAAAGCTACATCCTATATGATAGCATCTACATGAAATGTCCAAAATAGACAAAATCATAGAAAGTTGATGAGTTCTTGCCAGAAATGAATTGGGAACAAGGCTTTATAGGTAAGGGATTTCTTTTTGAGAACATGGAAATGTTCTTGAATCTAATGGTGATGATACTTTCACAGCATTGTAAATTTAGTAAAACTTACCGGATTGTACACTTTAAATTGGTGAAATTTATGTTTGTGAATTCCAACTAAACAAAATAAAATAGAAAAAAAAAAAAACCACCAAAAACTGTAGATCCTCCATCAACCTCGATCTCCAAATGACTATGAATATCAAGTCTACCAAGTGCCTGTAGCATAAGCAAGAAATTAATTTTACTATTTTGAGCCCCTGAAAGTTGGAGTTGATATTGCTATAGCATAAAATAGCCTAGTTTTACTGATATAGCCAGTGAAGGGTAACTCCCACATATGCCTATGGAGTAAGTTAGAAATTTCATGCCCTCTCAAAATCACTGGACAAAGTTCAATCTCACATTTATTAGAATACACATTTCTTTAGCCTTTTGGAGGGTGATCTTTTAAAAGTGCCAAGGAATTTATCAATGACTTAAAGCCTTAAAATATATGGCAAATATTTGGAATACAAGGCTGCCTATAAATATTTGCTTAACAGGTCCATAATATTTGTTATATTCCTGTGATTTTCCCTTTATCATCATCTTACAGAAAAGTGAATTGATTAGAGACTGATAAGTAATGTCTTATATTATCAAAAATTATCCTTTTGATATTTTGAAAATTAAACCTCTTCCAAAGATTTCTAATACCTTTAAAATTGCTGGGAGAATGAAACCATTTCATATTTATAGTGAATACAAATTGATACAAATTGATATTACACCGGGGTAGTAGAATATTTATTGTATATGTATCTGCCAAACTTCAATTTTTCAAGATGACTTCATGATTTCAAAATAAAAGCATTATTCTATTTTCAGAAATCTTCACCTTTCCAAAAATCTCGATCTGTTGAAAAACTCTTTTGGTACACATTTTCCTAAGAATTATCATAGATACAAGCACATTTATATTCATTATGTGAAACACACATGTGGCTTACTGTGGTCTACCCAAATCTGTATGATCTGGCCCTTGCCTGCTCTTCTGATACCACCTCCCAGAAGAACTTTTGACTTGTTCTAGCTTAGGGCTTTCCATTTATTTAACTTAATCTTACCTCAACTCCAGATGTCACATGGCTGGCTTGATCTCATCATAGCCAGTGCAAGTCAA
The DNA here is from genome assembly GCF_030445035.2 of Dasypus novemcinctus. Classification (NCBI taxonomy): domain Eukaryota; kingdom Metazoa; phylum Chordata; class Mammalia; order Cingulata; family Dasypodidae; genus Dasypus; species Dasypus novemcinctus. The sequence goes on from NC_080674.1 coordinate 95,359,023, forward strand.
AAACCACCTCCTCAGAAAGAGGATTTAATCTAACCACCTTAGGAAAGATACTCTCATAGCTCCAAGTAATATTATCATGCTTTATCATCTGTATTACACTAATAGATCTCTCTTGATTTATATGTTAGTTTACTTATTTATTGTCAGTATTGTCCTGCTAGAATGGAAGCTTCATGAGAGCTGACACTGTATAGTCAATGCCTGGAAGACTGCTAAAATTGTGGAAAGAATGAAATTGAAATAAATGAATAATGGCTTGGATAAATCTGGCATGCCACTTACAAATTACTTTTTTAAATTACTTTATTTTATTTTTAAAGAAGCTTTAGATTACATAAATGTTACATAAAAAAATATAAGAGATTCCTATAGGCCCCACTCCCACCACCACCCTCCCACACACACATTATGTCCCAGAGACTTAAATCTTTGGTCCGTCCATGTGACAGTTGAGCCCTGAATTTCAACAGAGTTGAAACACCTACTCTCCAGTTCACTGGACTCAGCCAGGACAACTAACAAGGAGATGTTGATGGACAATGCCCATCCCAAGGAACAGAGTATATGCAACTACAAATTACTTTGATGCTCCTCATCCCCCTACACATGCACCTTCTCCCAAGTCTTTCAAAAACTCTATTGTGAAACAGCTAATTTTCAGACATTCTCAAACCAAAATAACTTTTTCAAAGAGTCATTTTTAAATATATATAATAATCTTAACATGCATCAATTACCATTGCACAGGTAGTCACAGAAACCTGATTTGTGAGTCATAGGTGGTTGCATGAAAATTTACTTGTTTTCTTCTACCTTAGTGAGCATTCTCTGTGCCAGCCTAAGGGCAGAATTTGGCCATGTATAGTTAGTTGATTACAACAAACATATGGGGAAAATGGCTGAGAATACTCAAATATTGAAACCATATGTTACCACATGGGAAACTATGCCTTATAAAAAAATTAACCTGAGAATCCAGCTAGAAACATCCAGCTCAAAGCTTTTACTTACAGAGTTTATCAGCCATCACTCAATTTATTACACTGAAGAATTTCTTTTAGACTGAACTCATCTTTGCATCCTAGACCAGCTACATAGCTAAAATATTTATTTTGACTACAGACAGAAAAAAATCAAATATTATGCTAAATTTTGAAAATCATTTAAATCATTTAAAACTAAAAGTTCTACATTTTTTAAAATATTCTGTTTTAAATGCCATTGCACTTTATATATATTGTATATAACATGAATTGTTTTAACTCTTTTTCCTCAGTTAACATCACAACATCTTCATGGGAGAATAAGCAGAATAAGATTTTACATTGCACACATATAACATATTTCAATGAAAATCTAGCAAAGTTAAGATAAGAGTAGCATTTGCCTTAGAAGTGATGCTGAGCATCAGTTGAAGAACTTAGGTTAGGCCCATGCGTTTCCTGCTGAATTTGGTGAGACTTTCTTATTGTCAACTGTCAAATCTAAAGGTACCATCAATTTTAAAATATACCACTAGTAAGAATTCAAAATGCTGTCAATTTATCTATGGTATAATATTCTATTATCATATTAATTATAGTATGCATCAATTTTAAGAGTTTAGAAAGTGTAAACATAGACATTTTACATGTCTAGTTACATTCAATGAAGTAGGATGGTTACCCCAATTGCATTTTGGCCTAATGTCCTACCAGGAAATATAAATCCAGGCCATCATGAGAAATTCAAGGAATATTTTTTTACTGGATTTTTCTTTCATTTCCCATTTTGAGGCTTGTCCCATTAGCTAAGGATCTCAGTGCCACTTACCCATAGTGGTGCCTGCAGGGAGTCATTCTGAACCTGGCTTTCAAGATTTGATCAATACTCCAGGTTTTTCCTTGCAACACCCTTTCACCTTCTTATCACTTTTGGATATTTATCTAAAAGATTGTGGTAAGGAAATTTGAGAGTTAAAGATGTTATCTTTTTACCAATATTTGCATGTCAGTTGTGAATTCCTTTATTCATACATTTTAGCCCTAATAAACCAGTCACTTAAGGTGGATTTTAAAGTGTAATAGAGGCTTTTATTTTGACAATTAATCCATGCCAATTTTATCCCCATCTCTATTCACATGTAGAGGGAAGCAACATACTGTGGTGGAATTAGCATGCTCTTTGGGATTCACTGTATGATCTGGAAGTTGCTTAATAGAACTTTATCCCATTTTTCTCATCTATAAATTGAACATGACAATAAATGTATTTCATTATTAAAGGATTAAAAAATATATAAATTGCATGTAATATTTACTATCATAAAACCAAGCTCAATGTGATATAATGCACAATTCTATTATGAAACATAATATGAAGCATTATATGTATATATAAAATATGTGTGTGAATATGTGTATGCATGTATGCATACGTGTACATATATATAATACACACATGTATGTATGAATTTATGTAAAATCTCTGCCATTTTTCCCCTTTACCCTGAATTTTCCATGTCTTCTATTTCATCTTATCTTTTCCTTAAATTGGAACTCCATTCTTACTTTTCCATAATTTTTCTTCAAAATCTCTAAATTTCTTTAGTTGTTCCAATCAAACTGCAAACTCAAGGGTTATGAATTCATTTCTCACCTCATTTTTTTTTTTTCAGATATTTAAGATCCAAAATATATTTATTGGTTAAAAGATTAATTTATGTGTATGACTATGTTTACCTGTGTCTTATTGCTTCTTCACAAGATTCTACAAATTATTTTTCAGCATGTTTAATTTCTCATAAATCCTAAATTTTCAAGCAAGAGCAAACTCTAAACATCTTTCTCCTCTGAGAGGCCTCCCTTGTCTGTCTGCTCATTGTCTTTGCTCATTGCATCAGCTCATCTTCTTTAGAAGGCACTGGGAACTAATCCAGAACCTCCCATGTAGGAGGCAGGTATCTAACTGCTTTAGCCACATCTGCTCATTTTAAACATTTTGGAAGAGACAGATCAACTCTAGAAAAATTGTATTGCATGGAAATTATTCAGCCAATGCAGAGGAAGCTCATCAGAAATGTGAGAAGTTTGTTTTGACTTGAGATCACAATGAAGTTGCTTCCCAAAGAGCTGGTCATTCCAATTATCTTTTGAGGGAGTATTAGTTTTCAACTGGTACAGGGCTTAGAGTAGGACTTGATGGTCATATCTGGCATATAGGGAAATAAGTTGAAGTCTGGGATGATTAAAAGCACAAACAACAAATGTGAATTCAAATTTAAATATATATGTATATATAACTACCTTTCTGCCTTCCTAAAGTATCACTGATATTTTAAGCCTCAAACTTGTAGAACATGGGCTGACTAAAAAAATAAAAATAAAAATAAAAAAAGTAAAAAAACTTTGTTACATCTTTATTTATGTTCCTTAATCTTTATTAAGAAATGAATCTTTTTAGATTTCTTTTGCATTTGAACAATATCAATTATCAGATATTTAGAAGCATTTTCCAGAAAGCAGTGTAAGACAGGTTGTGCTGCTAAACAATGTAAAAATCTATTTAGAAAGACAGGGCATATTAAACATTGAGAGATGTACTTTGAACATACCAGGTTTATATATCTGCAGTTTATATATCTACACTCAATTGCGTACACACAGAGGTTCAGTATAATGGTTGATGAGAAATAATATACATAGGACATAAGTGAATGAAGAAAAAGAGAAATGAGATGGCAGTAGGTCGGGTAGTAAAGTGAAATCATTTTGACAATGGAAAATACTGTGGTCTAGCCAATGATAAATGTGCCAGTGGACAGGAAGGAATTGAACATTTGAGAAAGAAAGGGGTAATTGAGGGGGGAGAAAGGAGAAAATTGTGGACTTGACAGCTTAAATGTTAATGGAGAGTTCCTGAGGGTGTAGGAACAGCTGCTGACAGGAACTCAGGATATGTCAATTTAACTATCACCCCAAGGCAGATGAGTTCCAAATCCTGTCTCTTGACTTGACCTCTCTCTTGAACTCCAGTTGTGTGGGTGGGCTTGTCACTCAGGGCCACACCACAAGTGCAGTAACCACATTCCCATCCAGCTCTTCCTGCTATTATTAGTCTACAGACACATATCTATTTCTTTCTGTCTGCCAATTTGTCTCTGTCAGCTTTGCCACAACCCTACTTCTCTTTTTCCACTTGCCTTCCAAAAATACTCTACTTGATACCCTGACAGTGTCAGTACATGTGATTTGAGACCTAGAACCTATACAAGGAAAAATGTTGAAGGGATGAATGAACAAATATGTGGATGGATGAGTGGATGGATAACTGAATTTATCAATCACCTTGTGTGCCGAAAACTATTCAAGGCCCTTCAGATACAGAAGTGGAAAAAGAAGCAATATCCTGTGTCCACTTTATTGTTAGATATAGACAAAGCAAATATATTAATATTATATGCTCATTTGTAATAAGTACTAAGAAAATAAGTAAAACTGATTGAGGAGTTGAGAGTGACGTATCAGTAAAGGCCTCTATGACAGTTGAGCATAAAACCAAATGAAAAGGTAGAATAAGACATGCAAATATTTGCAGAAAGAATCTTCCAGGTGGAGAGAAGAGTAAGATCAAAGATTCTATTGTATTAATATACTTGGGCTATTTGAAAAGCAATGAAAAGGCTGTGAGAGTTTGAACAAGTTTTGATGAGGAAGATGAGAACTGATTGGCAGTGGGAGGATAGACCATGGAGTACCTTTCAGACTGTGGTGGAGGATTACCAGATTCCTAATAGAAAATAGGAAGCATAGTTAAATTTGGATTTTAAATAAACAACAATAACAAAAATTGTTTAGTATATATAGATCCAAAATACTGCATGTGGGATATATATATATACACACACACACAAAGGAGTTATTTGTTGCTTATTTGAAATTCCTATTTAACTGAGAGTCTTCTAGTTTATCTGGCAACCCTACCGTGATGGCATCATTGAGTTGTACTTTGAGTTAGAAGAGAAGGTGCTGAAGAGTTTGAATAAAGAGGCAGCATGATTTTTTTTTTCATATAAAATCAATCACAAAGTGGTAAGGCTAAAAGCGGGAAGACTGTCTAGGGTCTATTGAATATAGTAGAGGTAAGATATGATGGTAGCTGGCTATGGCAGTATCAGGAAAGGAGATTAATAACAGAAGAATTCTGGATATATTTCAGAGGAAAAGATGACAGATTAGATTTGTGATGTAAAAAGAAAAAAGGTGCCAAGGATCATTCCAAGATTTCTTGTCTAAACACAGGTGATATTTCCTGTAATGGGAAACACTAGAAGAGAAAAAAAATTAAGGCAGAAACTCGAGTTTATCATTTTTCTATGTAAGAACTTTAATGAGGTATACTTTCCATCCCATTAATTTAATCAATTTAATGATTTTTAGTAAATTTACAGAGTTGTGCAACAATCATCACAATATAAATTTAGAACATTCCCATCACCCCCAATAATCCCTCATGCTCATTTACTGTCACTTCCCATTACCAACCCAAGCCCCTAGTAACTATTAATCTACTTTATTTCTACGTAGATTTTGCCTTTCCTACGTGCTTCATATAAATACAATATAACAATATATGGTCTTGCGTGTCTACCTGCTTTCACAGAGCATCATGTTTCTGAGGATCAATCACATTGCAGCATGCGTCAGTACTTCATTCTTTTTTATTGCTCAGTAGTATTCCATGCTATGCTATAACACATTTTATTTACTGTTTGCAGTTTGGGGCTGTTATGAATAATGCTATTTTGAACATTCTCATACAAGTCTTGTGTGGTTGTATGATTTTTATCCCTTGGGTAAGTTCCTCAAAGTGGAATTGCTAGGTCATATAATAAATTCATGTCAAGAATTAAGTTTTGAACTAACGTGCTAATGGAGATGTTGTATAAGTACCTGAAGGAGTAAATCCTTATTTTTTGTGGATTCCGCATTGCCTACTCACTAAAATGATTTTGTAACCCAAAAATCAATACTGGCAGCATTTCCAAGGTCATTCATGGACATGTACATACCAGTGAAATATTTAGTCTCCTGATACACATGGTCCCAGCTTAGGATAAAACAATCTCCTTCCTTGCTGTATATTTAATGTCACATTTTTGGTGATTTTGTGCTTTAAAATTCCCAAAACTAATGTTAAAGTACTATGGAGTAGTCCAAAGCACAAGAAGTTTGTGAAGTGCTTACAAAGAAAATACATGTGTTAGATATACTTTGTTTAGGCATGGATTATAGTGCTGTGGCCATGAGTTTGATGTTAAGAAATCATAAATACATTTTAAATAAGGTATATATAAGTGGACGCACATGTAAAACAGGTTTATGTATTTATTTTTTTATTTTTTAAAGATTTATTTTTTTATTTATTTAATTCCCCTCCCCTCCCCCGGTTGTCTGTTTTCTGTGTCTTTTTGCTGCGTCTTGTTTCTTTGTCCGCTTCTGTTGTCGTCAGCCGCACGGGAAGTGTGGGCGGCGCCATTCCTGGGCAGGCTGCTCCCTCCTTCGCGCTGGGCGGCTCTCCTCATGGGTGCATTCCTTGCGTGTGGGGCTCCCCCACGCGGGAGACACCCCTGTGTAGCAGGGCACTCCTTGCGCACATCAGCACTGCGCATGGGCCAGCTCCACACGGGTCAAGGAGGCCCGGGGCTTGAACCGCAGACCTCCCATGTGGTAGACAGACGCCCTAGCCACTGGGCCAAAGTCCGTTTCCCAGGTTTATGTATTATAAGTTGCTGATTAAACTGTTTTGAACCAAGGTGCCAAGGCTTGCAGGGACCTAACCATGTATTTCCCTTAGGAGCAACAATTCAGTATTTGCTAATTCAGTGTTTGAAGTGTCTTTATAGCTCATAACTACTAGGAATAATAAGAATCAACCTAAATAGGTCTAGAATTCAGAAAAGTGGTAAATAAAAATGAAGTTGGGATTTAACAACATAAAGATAACTTTAAAGTCATTGTACAGTGTAAGGTCAGCTAAGTGATAAATATAGATACAGAAGAAAAAAGGTCCAAGGATTAACCTGGGGCATTCCAATTTAAAGGCTAGGAAAATCAGGAAAAGAAAATAAGATGGAGCAAACAAAGAAGACATCTTTGGTGTCCCGTGAATCATATCCTCTTGGCCACATCCTAGGCTGCTCTGAAACTGTGGTGGACAATTCCAGGGCATGCTACTAGGTCCCATGTCTTTCAACTTTTCTTCCTCAGAGTATTTTCCAAAGAGAGAAATCTCACTCAGCCCTTATGATGGCATATGGAGTCAAAGGGCCCATAGGCGATTCTCAATAATGAGAAGATGGACTCAGAATTATGAATGCCCCAGTCTCCCATCCTTCAGTGAGATAATGCTGAGATTAGTTTGGCTCATGAACTTTACTGGCAATTTTGCTAAGAGCAGTTTCAGAATAACAAAAAGGCTGACTAGAGTTTGTTCAAGAGAACAGAAGAGGAACTAAAAGAGAGATGAGGAGATGCATGTAGGATCTATTTCTAGGGGTTTTGCTTCAAGGCAGAGTGGAGAAGTGAGGTGGTAAGTAGACAGAAATAAGCACTGAAGGGAGCTCAACGGGGGAGTTTATTTTAAATATGGGGAATGTTGGCTGTGTTTGTATAGTGTAAAGAAATACTGAGGATTCAGAAGACAGAGGGAGAATTGCTGGAGTGATGTCTTTGAGTAGATGAGAGAGCATTTGATTAGGGCACAAGTGAAGGCTTTTACCATAGAGAACTGCAAAGACTTTTATCTGTTTTAACAGGGAAAGGAAGAGTTGTTGGATATTGGTGTGAGTAGATTGCTGTGTATAATAGTGGGAACATGTGCTTGATCCTTGCCTTGATGAATAAATTCCTTCCTGAACACCAGGTGAACTGATAATCTACCTTCTACTGAACCAACCACAACCTCAAATTTTTATATTTTGAAATAGCCTGTTCCATTTCAGACAGACCTAGGGTACCACAATTTCTTCTCAATGATACTGAGTCAATAGGCAGAGAGTGGAACTCTAAAATCTTGGGTTTGGTGGGAAGCAGCAGATTTGCTGCAAAACAAGAGGCAGCCAATAGCAGCAGGTGGGGGCAATAGAGTGAATATCATTATCCACCAGCCAACACTAAATCAGGAGGTATGCATGTAATAAAACAAACTCCCAACTGAAAAAGCTATTTTTGGCAGTCACAAGTGTTAACAGACCAATTTAGCTACAAAACAAGAAACAACATAACTTCTTCAGCTTACATAGCTGATTTATTTTATTATATTTTATTTTATTTTGCATCTGAAATTTTCATATTGTTCATTTGTTGAGTTAGTGTATTCAGATAAAGCTCTTATTATGCAAATCTTATTGGAAAGATGTCTCAAGAAAGGCTTTGCAATAGAGGGTGGATAACTGGTCTTTTAAATTCTATTTCTGCCAAAGAGCAAGCTGTGTAATAATTCTTGCAACTCTAAACAAACTGTTGACTTACTTTAACATTTAATAATGTTCTATGGTCAGACACTGGTAGGTGCTGGAGATAAACAGTCTCTGCCTCCAAAGAATATGCAAACAGTTGCAGCAGAGTACTATTTTAAAACTATACAGAAAAGTACTTGGCAGCAAAATAGAATCAGATGACTTTATCTAGGAAGAGTCAGGAAGGACATGATAGAATATGAGTCCTATGAAAAGGGTTTTTAAGTATGAAGGGGTTGACAAGGAGCCAAAGTCGTTTCACTTCTTTCCAGTGTTAGTTTTAAGTCTGTGTAATTAGACTCCAAAGTTTTTCAAACTTTGTTCATGGAGTCCTTCAGAAGTCACAGAAGGTAGAGAGATGTGGGGGAGAAAGCCAAGACAAGCCCCTGGGGCCTGCCTCAAATAAGATTTCTTTGGAAATTTAAAAGGGATTACCGTAATTTTAAAAATGTATTTAATCTTTTAGTCACTGGGTTATATCACCTCTAAGCCTCCAGACATAACATTCCAAGGAAAAATCTATGCATGCTATGGTAGTCATTGGTACCATTTTGTTCATTTCAAGAAAAGAAAGCATGTCCTAGGGGAATACAACACACTCACCAATTTAAATGGAGAATAGTGGGAAAAGGGTGGGAAGGAAGTGGTGGGCCTTGGAGGGAACACAAGAACAAGTCAGGGCACTGAATGAGGGTAAGTCAATCTGCGGAAAAGATCATGGAAGGATATTCCAGACCAACATTGCTTAAATCCAGATTTTGTCCCTGAATGGGATCTATATGTGCATACATAAAAGCATTCATATACTTGTATGCATATATTATACAGGTACCTGCTATTTGTAAAGTCTAGTAGGAAACAATGGTAAAAACATACCTAAATCTGTCATCCATGCCCTCAGAAGAGTACAAGACAGAAGACTCAATAAATAATTGCCTATTATGGCTTATAAAACACACACAGAAGAAACATGATTATGTGGTGTCTCTAGTATTCATTTTATTTACCATCTAATCCAATATGGAAAGTCAAAACTGTCAATGAATATCTCCCTCCACAGTTTAAGCGTTAAACTTATTTAAAGTTGGTTCTCCAGTATTCACAGATTCCCCTTTGAATAAGTTAGCATTTGTGGTAGGGAACAGTCCTAGCCCAGCCTTCAGCCTTTCCCTGAATCCACAAATACACCCTGTTCTCAGGACCAGGGGTGTTGGCCTGGAGGAATAAAATATAATGTCCTGTTAAAGAGGACTGCAGGTACATTCCTTCCCCTATTGCCCCGAGCATATGTATTTATTTATTGGAGACCGTTTGACTCTGGTGTGCATGTTTGATGACATCCAGCTCACACCCCAGTGGCGTATTGGTCCCTGGAGGGCAGGGAATGAGTTACAGTGCTGTACATACAATGTCTCTCTGCATGGCCACGAATTGAGACCTGCTGGCTATGGCAACAGATGCCCACTAGTGAAGCTGACCTTTCTCTGTCTCTTTTCTATATGACTGTTCTTCAGAGCCTATATGAGAAAGTTTTAGCTTGTGGCCCCAATACATGCATTGGAGCGGTTGACTTCTCTTTAAATGTCTCTCCTTCTGACGGACAGCATTTTATCTGAAGTAATCCCCAAAACTGTTAATAAAATCTTTGCAAAGCAAAACTGTGAAAGCTCCCTCATTTCTTAAAAAAAAAAAAAAAAAAAAAAAGAGGGGGGCATACTACTTTTTAGATAAGCATGGGTATACACTTTAGATCTTTACTTTGTATAAGTAAATGAATTAATATTCTATGGTCTTCTTGTTCCATTTCTATTTTTTATGCCAAAGGCCAAGCAGTCAGCTTCACATATGTAAGTCAAGAAAGCATAGATGAGACGTTGGACAGTTAGAAGCACCAATTTCCCTGGAAATATTCTCATTTTCCATGTATAAAGGACCATCTACCATATTTTAAAACCCATTCTTTCTTTTCCTACTTAAATTGCTGAGTATTGTTATCTTTTTGAAAATATAATTTCCAAACTAAAGCAAATAGTTTATTTACTAGTAATTTGTTTTTCTTTTATTTTTCTAATAATCTCAGTGTGATTTGAAAGTGGCATGGCCACTTTTGATAGCTTTTTGCTAAAGAAGTACCTTAATATTTCACAGTATATATATGTTCTAATGCTATCACATCATGTTGACTTATATGCAATTTATCAATTATTTTATCAATTTAGTCTAGGTTTCTAATTCTCAGATCATTACCTTGTGTCAAGACGTAATAATTTTAAATGCATTTTTTCCCTAAGGAAATTGCAACACTTTGGTGACTAGATAGCAACAATATAATTCATGTTTCCAAAAATGCAAATAGATATTTTTATTCTAAGTACTAACTAATCTCGTTTTATCTCCTATATGTAAAATTAATACGTATCTTTGAAATTGAGATTTTGAAAAAGAAATTGCTTTTTCTTGTTTGTTTTTTTAAACCATTTACACTAGAGCCAGCTCCATCTAAATCCAACTGATGCCAAATCCAGCTAGATGAACTTTGTGACTTTGAAAGTGTTCTTCACATTGCTTTTTATGTGACATCAATTTCACTGTGCACCTGGGGTGACTGAGAAACATATTTTGTTTGTGAAAAATATTACAGTAAGTGACTGTCCTCCATGCAATTTTCAAATAAGAATCAATCAAGTCTCTCATGGCAATGTGGAAATTTTTAGTCAATTTTAATTGATTTGGATCTTCAGAAGGTTAAGATAGTTTAACAGTTGAAAGCACATTGCAGTGCCACTAACTGCAAAAGTCAAACGGTAGAGGATTTGGGTGTCTGTTTTCTGTCCATGCTGCCTCTTGCTGCTGTTTAACCCACGCTTTTAAAGATAAGAGGGGTTGAGAACTTGTGGTCCTCTGGCTTCATTTTAACAAGGTGTTGCTAGCACTTTGGTACATAATTTGTCATAAATGTTAGAGGTCAGTGGATGTTGGAAATCTACAGCTACCAGATGGTCATTAAGACAACAGTTATGTTTCAAAGGCAAAGGACATTGTGTGGTATTTACCTTAATGTGTTAATGTTATACCTCAGAGCATATATGAGAAAACTCTCGTTTAAAATAAAATCAGCCTGGGTTGACCCTTTAAGAGTCAGTAATAAAAGATGGGCCAGTTTCAAAAGATTATCTATAAGATTTTTCTAGTCTAAAATTTATATCCTATAATATTTTATTTTCCCCTTATATTTAAACACTGATTATGGATTACCAAGTTCTCAGTTCTGAGAAAAGCTAGTAAATATATAATTACATAAAAGAACAAATTATTAAAATGTGCTAATGTGAATTTCTACGTCCAACCAAATCATCAAATTTGCCTAAAATTATAAGGGCTATAGATGAATTTGTTTTCAATTACTAGATAGCTATCTAATAGGTGCAAAAGACAAAATAAATAGAAAGTATTAGATTCGGTTCTACTATATACATTTGTCAATTTAATATTGCATACTCTGTTAGTTATTTTGTCTTACTTTTGCTTATGCCTTTTTTGTACTAAACAGTTTTGACAGGTCCTGACAACTCAAATTAAAAAGCAAGACTCAAATCCAACCATATTTTCATTAGATAATACCAGCAGAACTGGTGTATAAATAAGGATTCGCATTAAAGAGCCCTATAATTTTTCAAAACCATCTTTTCTCAAAAGCAGGAGTTCAACAACAAGAAGCCTTGACATAAAACAATCAGATATATTGCTCTAGGTTCCCAACTGCTAAAACAAACACCATACAATGGATTGGCTTAACAACAGCAATTTATTGGCTCACGGTTTCAGAGGCTAGTAGCTGTGTTTCTTTCTGGGTTCAGTATCTTCTGGCTGGCTGACTGTCTTTGAGGTTCCTTGGCATTCTCCTCATATGACTATGCATATGGCAGCATCTTCCTTCTCATCTAGTTTCATTGACTTCCAGCTTCTGGCTGCTCCCCATGGCTTCTCCCTCTGGTCCCCTCTCCATAAGGCCTTCAGTACTAGGATCAAGACCCATCATGATTCAGTTGGGCCACACCTTAACTCAAGTAACCTCATCAAAGGTATTTACAAGTATTTGTAAATACTTGTATTTGTATTTTCAAATACAAGTGATAAAGCATACCTGAGGGAACTATGTTGAAGGTACTTATGGGACCTAATTCCATTAAAACTGAAACTTCCTATGAACATAAAAGCCCTCACTAATGTTGCTGATGATTTTATCTCACAGAAGATAGAGGGGACAAAAAGAAAAATTGTAGAATTGTTACTCTGAACTTCACTTTTCAATTGTTTAATGGTCTAAAGCGGCAGCAACCTTGGGAAAACTTAAGACATGAAACAGGATTAAGTTTAGTTGCACATAACAGAAAAATCATATTAATGAGCTTAGTGCGTAAGATTTGATTCCTTGGCTTAAATAGCTGAATTCAGTTCTCCATGGTTAGTGTAACAATATCTCAAATTAGTGAAGGTCCCAGGTTCCTGTCAGTTTTCCACTCAGTATAGAATAGGTTAAGAGCATGGATACAGAGCCCAATTCCATCACCTCCTAGTTGTTTATCTTCAGCAGGTCACTGCATCTCTCTATGCCTCTATTTCTACATCTGTAAATAGATTTGCAATCACTAATTATTGAATAATTATTGAATTATTTTAATGGAAATTGTTAATTGGAACTGTGGATAGCAATTCTTAATAACTACTCAAAAGAAATAATTGCTAGCTTTTAATGAGTGCTTCTCATGTCCAGGCACTGTTCTTCACTCTATCCTTGCTTACTAAGAGTAAAGAATATAGAATGTAAAATGCAGCATCAACACTTGAGTCTAGGCAGAATAGGTATATAATCCTTCTTTTAAATACTTTTTAGCATATTTAATACTCCCTTATGCATCCAATTATTGAGAAAATCATATGTGTGTATATATAAATATAAAAGCTTATATGAGTGTGTGTGTGTATGTATACGTATATAAAGTGTGAGGACTAATTCCCAATACATGGTAAATGCTACATGGATTACCACTTCTCAGATATTACTCTCTTCAGCATAGCCCAGGATGGCTGCGAGGGCTCAGATCATTTTGTCCACATCAAAAGAGAATGTTAATGTTATTTTCCTTTAAGGCCACTTCCTGTATATACACATAATCTCTACTTATATCCAATTGGTCAAACTTTAGGCCTACAAACATGTCTTTATACAGAGAGATTAAGAAATGTGGTATTATTATGTAACCAGGTAAATTTGTGGGCTTTTTCACTCAGAAAATAAAGGAAATCTAAATATCGGGAGGAAACAACTATATCCTGTGTTACAGAATATCTCGTTTATAAAAGTATAAGAAGGGTCTATTAGAGATTCTCAGATAGACATGCCCCTTAGACGTTAGGAGAGCCAATTGCAAAAGAAAGAATATAGGCATTGTCTGATTCCAGGAAACCCTCTCCCAAGCTTCAGAAAATGCATTTTAATGGCAGACCCGGTGAGAAAAATAAAACAAAATCAATAAAACAAAGACGGGACATCCAAAGAAACCATAAGAATTGTTTTGATGAGGTCTTATTTACAAGCAAAAACAGAACAGTACAGACCTCTATGACTAATATGAAGAAGTGAAATTCAAAGATGAAATAAGTTTTTAAGGATAAAACTAAAAACAAGACAAATTTATCTATGCTTGGTATGTAAAGATGAACCAAAACTATAAAATTCCTAGAAGAAAATATAGCCTTAGGCAGGAGTTTCTTAGATTTTACATCAAAGCACAAGCAGGGAAGTGGCTGTGGCTCAATTGATTGGGCTCCCATCTACCATATGGGAGGCCCTGAGTTTGCGTCCCAAGGCCTCCTTGCGAAAGCAGGCTCGCCCACGCCCTGCGGAGAGCCAAGGGTCCACACTCTGCAGAAAGCCAGAGCAGCAAGATGATACCACAAAGGGAGACAAGCAGACACAGAAGAACACACAGTGAATGGACACAGAGAGCAGACAGCAAGTAAGCCACAAGGGGGTACAGGGAAATAAATATATATATATATATTTTTTTTTTTAAAGCACAAGCAACAACAACAACAAAAAGATAAATGGGACCTCCTCAAAATGGGAAATTGTGAGTCCTCCAGTATTGTTCTTCTTTTTCAAGATGGTTTTGACTATTCAGATTCCCTTAGCCTTCCATATAAATTTGATGGTTAGTTTGTCTATTTCTGCAAAGAAAGTTTTTGGAATTTTGATTGGGATTACAGTTTGAATCTGTAAATGGCTTCAGGTAGGATACACATCTTAAAAAGGAAAAAATAATAGGTTACGTATATGTTACTAGAATAATTTAAAAAAACACTAATGCACAGTGCTAATAATTAGGAACATGTGTATATGGGGGTGTATGGGAACATTTTATTTTCTGCTTGATTTTTCTGTAAAGTTACAACCTCTCCAATAAAAAATTAATGTCTCTGGATATCTTAAGATGCCTTTTCTGGTTATCAGCTCCAGTTTCCTCAGCTGTGAATGGGCTTTAAGGACAAGATGTGGAGATTAAGTAAGGGCATACATAAAGAGCACTTACCATTGTTGCTGGTGCAAAATATTGACTCAGTACTACAAGCTGTATAAATTGCAGATGAATTGAATACCTCATTTAAAATAGTGAGGATGAACCAGTAGTTCCCAATTTCCTCCCCGAAGTTGTCTTCCACATGAATAACATGGATAACCAAAGTAGAAATAATTATGACTCTTTCCACCCTACTCCCCAAATTGGGACATTCTTCTGACCTCTCTGTCCCTCTCACTGGCCTCACTTTTCCTGGGTTATTCAGTTTCAAATATTTAAAATTCTATATGATTCTTCCTCCCTCATCCTTGCATCTATTCACTTGCCAAGATATGTAGATTCTAAATGCTCCATGTCACTCAAATCCATTCTTATTAACTGAGTTCAAGTTCTCATTTCTTCTCCCCTGAACTGTTTAAAAACTGTTCTAACTGCTCTTTCACCTCCAGTGCCTCCTCCTGCACTAATGCATTCTCCAGAAATCTTCCTGTGTAATTTCATCTCATTTATTTTGGCCCATCATTTCAACCTGTCAGTATCATTCAAAATCCTAAATCTGTCATTTACACTTTATTTTCCTTCCCTTTCTGTATGACCTACCCTTGCTTTTAATATCTTTATCAAAATCATATAATTTAAAGCTATGCAAAAAGATGAAGTATAGAGCTCTTCCAACACAATTTGAAACCATTTCCAAAGTCGGTGTCAAGTGAAACCAAATAAACATTCATGAATTTCCATCCATCTACAAGGTAGAACAGTATGATAAAAGTATGTTAAATACTTGCCATTTATACAGGCCTGGTTTGAAATCCCAGATTTTCCACTGAGTAATTTGGAAAGGTATTTTAAGTCCACTCAGCGTGCAAAATAGTAATAATCACACCTAACAAAATATTTTACATTAATTAATAAAATTACCAGGGAAAGCATTGTAGATCAGTGTCCAGAATGTGGTGTTTAACACATTTTTTAAAAATTGAGCATTATGCTTAAGTCTGCAAAGATACAAATAAGTCACAGCTCCTATAGCTTATACTCCAGTTGGGAGAGTTTGTAGATATAAGAAAAATGTATAAATAATAATACAATATACTGAATGTGAGGACCCAGTAAAATGCAATGGGATTCAAACTAGGGAGAAGGCAAAGAGCTGAACTGATTATCCTTAAAATTCATTTGACAGCAATGGAGACTCAGTGAAGGCTTTTACAGAGGGAGTTACATGATTAGAGTCTAATTGGAGTAAGGCTCATCATAGGCAATATGTCAGTTTTTAGGTTTAATGAAAGAAAACAAGTTAAAAAGATATTAAACTTGACTCATGCTGTATTTGGAACCATTGATCTCTACATCTTTCTTTATCTTCTCCTCTTTTTTCTTCAAATTACCTCTCTTTTACATTATTCTCCAAATTCTTTGGTTATTTCTTACAAATGCTAATGCCTACTCACTCTTTAAAACTCAGGCAAAGTATTAGCTCTTCCATGACCCTTCTTCAACTTTTCTTGGATTGTAAGGCACTTCTAATTCTTCTCCTTACCCACCCCCATCACCCTTCTGCTCTTCCAGAACTGTAGCAAGACTAAAATCACAAATAGCCCACAAAGTGAAGTACAAAGCGTGACCCATAAGGTAGCATGCTATACTCTAAAAGACTGTATGAGTTTTCCTATTTATATAGACACAAATCAGGGGAATGGATAAGGGATAATGATAGAAGGAATATAAAGTTGGATCAGACTGAATTTATTGAAATGGGCCCACTAAGAAGAGAGATTCTGAATTCAATGTTGTAGCTTGAGGGGGTAGAAAGGGCTCTAAAAGTTTGTTTAGGTGACTGGCTAAAACATGGACCAAAAGATGTTCTACAATGTCTGAGATTGAGATGACTGATTTAGCCAGGTAAACTGTAAGTGAGGAAATCCATAGGCTTAGAGGGTTGGAATGACAGAATGGATTCACCATTTAAGACCTGCTTACCAATCCCAAGAATATGACATATGTTCAAAGGATGCATTTTTCACCAGGAATATGAGGAATAAATTTGTGAGACTACCTCCATTTTCCCTGAAAATCACTGTGGTTGCTTTACTCTGTAGGTCAGATATTACTGTGGGAACTGCTGTCATGGAACTAGAATCTTTAACCACTATGGAAATGATTGGATCCCAGGCTGGCAGAAGCCAAGAAGCAGCGCTTAATCACCAAAGGCATCTCTCTATCCCACAAGACATCACACTGTCCCATTATATTGACGATGTCATGTTTTTTGGATCTAGTGGTCAAGAAGAAGTAATTATTCCAGGCTTATTGGTAAGGAATTTGTATGAGAATATGGGAGCTAAAGCCAACAAAAATACAGGGGACTTCCACCTTGGAAGTCTCCTGTACTTGTCCAATGGGCTCATGAACAAAGTGGTCATGGTGGTAGGGATAGAGGTTATGCATGGGCTCAGCAACATGAACTTCCTGTTACCAAGGCTGACCTGGCTACACCCACAACTGAGTGCCCAATCTGCCAGCAACAGAGACCCACACTCAGCCCCTGATATTGCACCATTTCCCAAGATGACCAACATGCTACCTGGCCTCTTTGGGCTTCTCATGCTTCTGAATCAACAGGCATGATTCATCCTGACTATTGAGGGGAAACAGGACTACATCTACACAATGGAGGTTAAGAAGAATTTGCCTGGGAAACAGGAGCTCCTCTAGGGCATCTCCTTTACCAAGACCTGTGATTAAAGTCAATAGAAAATTGCAACAACACAATCCTTGCAGGACTAACAATGGCCCAGAATCTTTAGGAATGAAGGTTTGGGTCACTCCACTAAGCAAAGAACCAAGGCCAGATGAGGTGCTTTATAAGGATAAAGGGAACATGGAATGGGTAGTGGAAGAAGGTAGGGATAAATACAAAATTAGACAATGTGACTAGTTACAGAAATGAGAACTGTAATAGTCATGAGTATTTCTTCCTTGCTTTATTATGAGTATGTTTGTATATCTACATAAGTGGTAAGAAAGAATGTCACTAGTCTTTCTGCTGAGGGCATGCTTTAAGTTTTGCAAATAAGAATTCAAAATTAATTTCCACAAAATTAAAAACATTTTCATAAGCTATTATGAATACAATGTTTTAATAGACATTGAATATTTTATACTATAAATAAAAATAATAGCTAATACCTATACAACATTTACATAACTTCTTATTGAATTTGGAATTATGTCCAAACATTTTAATAGGAATTTCCCCCCACAATTGGTTCTGTAGCCACCTCTCCAAACTCAGTTTGAACTGTTCTCCCATTGCTTATTATACTTCAATCACAACGGTCTTTTATTTTCTTCTTCAGTTTCTAGAAGTAACTTCCCTCATTGCTGCCCTTTCTTCATAGAAATTTATTCTTTTTAGTCTTTCCCTGACTGCTACTTCTCATCCTTCAGTCTTAACTATCACTTCTAAAGAGAATTTTTCCGTGGAATCTAATCTAGCATAGATTCTTCTAATGTATGTTTTTCTTAACACTCAAGTCACTTTATAGCACTTATCACCATTTATTATTAAATATTTATTTTGTGTCTTTACTCCTTTAATTTTAAAGTTCCTATTCTTAGTTTCCTCTTTTACTCATTCATTCAACAGATCTAGTGAAGGGAAAGAAAGAGATAAGACCACAGTTAGAGAGATCTGCAAAGGGAAATATTTTTATGCATATAAAATAATTTTGAACACGTTTGTGCCAGGTTGTTATAGCTATCTAATATTGTGTGACACATTATCTCATAGCTTAGTGACTTAATACAACAACCATTTTATTATACCTCATGATTTGGGAGTGCAGAACTTCAGATGGAGACATGTGGCATTGATGGAGGTCAGCTGGTAGCTTTTAGCTAATGGATGGACTGAGTCCAAGACTGTTTCACGGTTCCACTCACATTTCCAGCACCTTGGACAAGGTGTACAGAAAGAAGGTGGAGTTCAGCTTGTACTGTTGACTGGCTCCTGTCTAACAAGGCGGCCTCAAGGTAGGCATATATGTGGCAGCTCAAGACTCCAAGAACAAGTGTTCCAGTGAACAAGACAGAAGCTTCATGACCTGTTTTGAACTAGCCTCAGAAGTCTGATGATTTATCCTGGTGGTGCTCCAGGGACAATTGCCGGACATTGCATGTCCTCCCATGGCCCACTGGATGGAACGTGGGAGAGTGTGGGCTATGGTGTGGACCACAGGCCATGGGGTGCTGTGATGCCCAGAGATGTACTCACCAGATGCAATGGATGTGTCATGATGATGGGGGAGAGTGTTACTGTAGGGGGAGTGGTGGGATGGGGGTGGTGGGGGTGAATGGGGACCTCATATTTTTTTAATGTAATATTTTTTTAAAAAATGAATAAATTGAGTAGAATTTGAAAAAATAAAATAAAATAAAATAAAATAAAAGAAGTCTCTTGGGGTCATTTCCAGCATACTCACAAGTCTTATAGTGTCATGTTCCGGCAGTTGCAAGCACCCTTGACTGAAGAGGAGATGACATTGACCCCACCTCTCCAGGGCAGAAGTGTTAAGGAATTTGCACCTATGTATTAAAGCCTCACCAATGTTCACGCTTTCAAATACTGCACTAATTGAGTTCTGGATTACAATGATCATAAATCATGGTCTACCCTTAAGGAATATACAAAAATAATGGCCTTATTGTTATACAATTACAGTTCAACTAATAATATGTTCAAAAGAGTATGGATTATTATGTGGATATCAGCACCATACAAAAGAAGCTTCTCTTTCCCTCTCTTCTCTATCCATCAAATCCAAAATCTTCTAAGCTTTGGGTTAAATATCACTTATAATGTAAAGACTTTCCCAAATATGCCAGTCAGAATCGACCTATCCAACTACCATACTCCTAAATATTCTGAAAGTATATCTACTATTTGACTTATTATAGTACATTCAATTATGTCACGTTTCTTTCACTAGATTGTGTATGCTTAATAGTCATGATGGAATGTGATGCTGTGGCACAGAGTGCACACTCAATACATGGATATAAAATAATGAGTACTTCGTATAACACAAAGCACAGCAAATATGTTCCCTAATTTTAGTGCAGAAAATCCAAACCACAAGTTAAACAGATTTTTGTGAACTACAAAATAAATTTATAATACCGTTTCCATGCAAATACATTTCAAGTTCTAAATTAAGAAGTTGGAAACAAAAAGTTTTAACTCTATTTTGGTTTAAGTAATGCACTGTGTGGATTTCACATGGAGTAGTTAAGAGCTCTACATTCATTCGTTTGCCCTTGGAGGCTTCTGGGAGGCCTGCAGAATGTTTTAGAAATAATAGTTAGGAGCATAGATTCTAGAGTTAAACTACCTTCTTTTAAATTCTTACTTCAACATTTACTAACTTTATACTTTTAATTTCTTAAAGTCTTACTTTCTTCATCCATAAAGTGGGAATAATAGTGACTGTTTCACGGGCTGTTGTGAGAAATAAATGAGATCGTACAGGTGAAGCCCATGGAACAATAACTGGCACATGTAGGAGCCCATGGTACCTTTGTATTCCATGGTACCTTTGTATTCCAATCAGAACAATGGGAGCATTTGCTACTTAGTTATAAATAGGTCTTCCTTTCTTGATTTTGAGCTCTTGGAGGTAAGCAAACATCTTATACCATTCATTTAACATGCTTTCTAATTGCAATGTGTGTTTTGGTTTACAGAGCTCTTTCATGCTTATCGCTTATAGCCTTTTTAAAGATGCCATAAACGAGTAATCAGAAGCTTCAACCCCTCCAAGGCTATATCTGACTGTAACTTTGTCCATTCCAACAAAGATAACCTGTTGAGAAACCTAAATTAATCAGTTTCTAACATAACTTCTGGAATTCTGATTATGAGAATTAACTAAAAATCTTAAATAAGACATTAATATATATTGAAATATAGCATATATATGGAAAAGGGCACAAATAATAAATTTAATCTCTATTAATTTTTACAATCTGAATGTAACCAGAATCTATGTTAAGTACTGATGAAATTATTATTTATCATTCAAATATTTATTTTTATTATCACATATCCTCAAATTTAAAATTGCCTTTGTTCTGGCATTTATATTTTAAAGTCAAAGATAGCTGTCTTCAAAGATAAAAAGAATTAAATTTCCAAATGTTAAGGCTATCTGTGCCTTCAAAGCTTTGCTTTATGCATAATTGGTGAAGGAGGCATTTTGATTCAGGAATGAATGTTTGCCTTAAAGGTCAATAACTAAAATCTTTTGTAATTTTATCAATTGTTACCTCAGAAGAAAATTTTACCTTTAACACAAGGTCTTATCAAAGAAACCGCCAGCTATATGACATATATCTATTATATGCAGGATAAATAATGGAAAATATGCTTATATCTGTACTTAGATGTTCAGTAATTAGATTTGATCATTTCATTAACGGTGTTTCCCTAAGAGGCTAATCACCCCTCATGATACTGAAAAAGTTAGCAATGGAATTTAAATGACACTTGGAAATGGTGACTGAGTCCCTCATGGACAGTCAAGTTTTATTTCCCATCAAGACACCTATCTAGAGAATTTTCATGATTATAAAACATAAATATCCTGATATTTAGTAAGGGAATTTTTTTTTCTTTTTCCAATCTGGATTTGGTCAACCTTCCTGTGGTACATTGATTATTAGAGATAACCCTTCAGGCATAGATTTCTTGTTCTCACATATTAGCAACTCAAAACTGTACTCAAAAAGACCTTTTGCCTAGATATTAAACCTAAAACTTGAGAGCAAGTTGAGTTTGATTTCAGCATCTCCCTATATATTGTATGTCTTAAAAGGTAAACCACATTTCTTCAAATTTAATAAAATAGCACAATGTTCAAGCCATAGCTTTTAACCCTGGATTGCAGAATGCAACTTATAAAGAGCATTAGGAAAAGAGGGCTTTAAAAAAAGGAAGAATGGTAGTAGGCAGCCTGTAATTAATGAAAAAAGAGCCCCCAATCACTAAATATTTAGGCCCCATAGTGTCACTGTGCTTCCAGGGTTGCTGTTTGCCTGTCTGAGAGATGGTAAATTCATTTGTGACACAATACAGGTTCCTGGGAGGCTCTGCTGTGAGAGGCAGCCCCACCCTCACCCCTTCTCTTCGACTGCAATGCCCCTTGATCACAGTCCCTTTCAACTGCGTTCTTTATTCTGGATGTTCAGTTATTTGTTGTTGTTTCTTTTGTTTGTTTGTTTGTTTGTGTTCTGATTCCGGCCTCTGTGTTGCTCTCACGTGCAGCATACCCCAATCCTCCAGCAAGCTAGACCCTGAACACCACCTAATCACAGTCGCCCCATTGAATAAAGAAACCTCAACCAAGGATTCAATAACTTTGTATAAAAGCTTTATGAGGCTTTCACTTTCTTTACTAAACAGTAACTAAGCACACCCTTATGTCAGCTAAATTAAAGTTCCTAGGGACAAATGTTTTGCAGTAACACAGGAAAGATAGAATGTAAGAATATCAAAAGCTTTCTTTTTTCTTAATATGTCAGTAATCAAGCATGGAAAAATATCACCACCTGAGAAATGAAATCAAATATTTTTTTATATTCTAAAGTTGCTCTTTTTATTTTTGAGTTTGTTTTTTTTAAATTTAGAAGTTTTTAAATCCTTGGATGTGAGATAAATGAATGGATATATGATATTTCTGAATCTCCTAACATTGCAAGAAAGTTATGTCTGTAATAGAGTGGCAGACTTTCAAATTAAGGTCTCTCCTATGCTCTTAATAAAGAAAGAAATAAAAATATTTAACATATTTCTAAATTTTTTGAACTATCACAGGTCAAGGAAAGTCACGTATATCACCATCTGCAGTTGGAAATATTAGCATTTGCAGAGGCTTATTTGACAACACTGTCAGTCATTTGTGTTATCTGGAATAAATTTTATCTTCCAAAAATCTGAGCAGGAATCACAGTATAATTTAGAAAGTATTTTAAGTGACTAATTAAGTACTGTTAAAATCCATAAGAAAACTTTATTTTTAATTTGAATTAAGTTAATCAACAATTATTGGTCATTGAATCCAATGAAACATACTGATTTATTACTCCATATTTTTGTTTTTTATTTGATAATAAATTTTTTTCTGATCAGGTTTAATTTTGTAAAATTAAAGGCATATTTCAAGCTATATACAAACCCATATGATAGTGACCAGGAATTAAATGAGTATTACACAGCTATAACTGTGTGTTTGTTCAGTTACTATGATGCAAAAGTTACAATAATTTTCTCATTATCAAGGAAAATTGTTGCTATTTCTCAATATCTCACCTTTACTTCAGAAAATACCTAAGTTCAATCTACTATTGAAGCGTTTAATTAGAAAGTTATGTAAACACATTTGAAAATTTCACCCATTTCTTTTAAACATGTAACTCATATATACATTTTTTTTAATTGGGACAAAACTGCTCTTCTAAAATTTCCAATGTTTTCAGTAAAGCATATCTGCATGCAGGCAATGATGAGCCTTAAAAGCAGTCATAAATTTAGCTCTGGGAACTGAGGATGACTTAATTTGCTGTGGGCACATGAGCTTCCTCCATCTTGTAACCTCTACATTTTGCTGACTGTGACCTTTGGCTCCACCCACCTGCTGAAAGCCATGTTTGAGTCTCTGACCAAATGCCTGCTTGACAGCAGAAGGGTATCAAAGGACAGTATGATGGAAGTTTTCTTTACCTGTCATTATTAAGGGGTTTCCCCTATGGTGAGGGGAATGAAGAGTACAATTTAATGTTCTCTGGGAAATGGCAGGGGAAGAAAGGCTCAAAGCTTCACATGCTGCTTTTGGAGTGGACCATTTCAATCCTTGTGGCGAATGGGTTGTCCTTGTGGACTTTGCCATAGACTGGTCAGAAAATAATGGGATTAAGACACTTTTAAGGATGGAAATGTAACAAGAGAATCACTTTTATGATGTCGCAGCATAAAATAAGGGGCTTTATTGTGTAATTTCTTGCTAAATAAGTTGGAATTGGGTGGCCTACACTAGGTAGGCACAGTTCTCTGAAGGTTTAGAGGCTCCTACAGATGATTTGTCTACAGTAGAACAGACTTCTCCTCTCATTTGGGGGCAAATAAGGAGATCATCAGTTTGTTCCTACATCTTTTTTTTCCCCATACCTAGTGAAAAGTGGCCTGTAGGGAGATTATACTCTAGTGAAAGTTGCTGCTAATTAAAACAAGTAATTAGTGTTCCTCCAGGCTTTGCGGTTTCACTCACTTTTGCCCGCCAGACAGCATTAGTTTAAAAGCAATCCAATTTCTAGCAATAACAGACTGTAAAAAAAGTCATTTAACAAGAATATAAGTGTAAGGTTACAGTTCAGGCATTGATTTATTTCTTCTGGGCTATTCAGAAATACTGTAGCAAAGTTGAAGGGAAAGAAAAAGAAAGTTAAGTGGCTTTTCTTTTTAAACTTAACATTAAGAAAGAAAAAGAAAAAAAATAGACTGCATGCCTCGGTCCATCTACAAAAAAAAAAAAGAAAGAAAGAAAGAAAAAGACAAGCAAAAACTGGGAGTAGGAGAATTCCTAAATTGCATTAGGAAACCAAAATTGGATTTTATGCCATCATCTCATAGAACCCTCATTTAGCATTTTGTAAACAGATCATTTCATTAAGTCCCTTTGTTTTTTCTCCCGCCTTTGCTGAAACAGGGACTTTTTATTGACTGAATTCCATTGAAATAAATTGGAGCAGTAGAGTTTAACGTAACACGTTATTACCTCCTTTTTTTAATCAATCCCAGAATGACTAGTGTAGCTTTATTTTGCATA
This sequence comes from Dasypus novemcinctus, assembly GCF_030445035.2. Taxonomy (NCBI): domain Eukaryota; kingdom Metazoa; phylum Chordata; class Mammalia; order Cingulata; family Dasypodidae; genus Dasypus; species Dasypus novemcinctus. The sequence goes on from NC_080674.1 coordinate 95,383,985, forward strand.
TCTGGTGGGAGGACTTAGTTAAACTAGAGAGATTTTGACAGAGATTAAAATAATTTGTTATAAAGAGATATATGAGAAATTAATATAAAAAAACCATAGCTACTCTGAAACATAACTTGTTAAGATTCTTGTCTAATTGCTCAGTTTTTGTACCCTGACATCTTTCTGTAATTTCTGCCACTGCTGCTTAAAGTGATCTCTTTCTTAAGTTGATATCATCAAAGATGTGTGCTCTTGTGCAAGCAATTCAATATAGCTCATCATTAAAATCAGCCATAAATATACTTTTCCCTTAACAAATGAACTCAAACTATCTTAATTAATGCAGAATTTTCAGATTGGTGATTCTCCACTGCTCTATATTTCTCTTAAAAAATAATGAGATATTCATTATTCCTTTACAAGGCCCCAAATTTTCCTTTGCATTTTGCTATGCATTTTATAAAGTGCTATTCACATAAATAACTTTGCATATATGAATTTATTGTAAACTGTGAATGCCACAAATATGTAAGATATTATCTTAACTAGTGGGTTCTGAATTTAGTTGTTTTCTTTAATGGATTACAATTAATGAATGAAGTATTAAGTAGCCTGATTTTGATAATTTCAAAAGGTGATAAAATAGAATGGTAGATCCTATCATATTTTAAAATATCAGTTTGGAATCTGGATATGACTTTTATAAAGTCAGGTGGCTAGTTTAAATTAATGAAATAGATTTTCATCATGTAGCCTATGGACTCTAATACATACTATAGAGTTTCAATATACAGTTTTCCTTTCCAAAATATGTTTACATTTCAAAAAATTTCTGTGACCATTTAAAGAATAAGAGTTTTGGCCACCTAACTGAAAAGAAAGAATATTACATGCAACATAGGGCCAGAAGTTAGACTTTCCTTGGAGTTTGGTTTAATTTTTAAAAAAAAGAAAATCTTTGAGAAGAAAAAATATACTTTGCTATGAATTTTTTTCCTAAGAAAGAATCTGTGAAATAATGAAGTTTGTTTCCCTTATGAAGTGTATTTCTCCAAAAGAAATTTTCATCTTTAGAAATGCTGAAATCATTTCTAATCCTTGCAGAACGTTAAATGTGGTATGTTGGGAAATGTTTCCTCCGTATCATGACTTTTTCCTGATAATTAAAACTATGCTCCACTGGCATTTTAACTTTTTTTTTTTAATGCCAGAAAGTCTTCATTCAAAATCGGTCCTTAATAGTATTTGATTTTCTTAAATTAAATTTAGACTACGTCTATCAAGTCCTTTTGAGCTAAGAATTTGCTTTTTATTTCAGGGCTGATAAGCTGGAGAATGTGATTGTTGGTGCATAGACTAGGTCACCAGAGGGCAGACTGTGCAGAGACCTGCAAGGACCATCTAAACTCTTTATGGATTGTGATAGAATCATAAGGGGCACTATAATAGCTCTCATTTTTTATTACTAAGCGGTATTTGCACAACAATTCCATTATGATACAAAAGATAATCTTTAGAAGTAATTTTAAAACAGCAAATGTATAAATGCTGAGTCTCAAGTAAAAGAAAATTTTCTTAAGCCAAATGTCTCTCATAAGGGATTTCAATGGTCATTTGATTCTGTTCTAAAGATAATTTGACCTTATGATTCATCCATTTCTTAAATGCACATCCCAAATATAATTGTTTTCATTTGGAGTTGAAGTAAAAAAAAAAAAAAAAACCCTTTACAATTTATCCTATGATCTTACAGTGCTTTTGTCTAACCACAGGAAACTCTAAGTACAAAATTATTATTACTAAAATTGATGTCTCAAAGAGCTCAATTTCAACTTTATTAAAAAAATTATATAGAGGAAATAATGGTGACTCCAGGTCTTCTTTACATTTTTATATATTCCTTGCAATCTAGTTTTTTAACCTAAATCCACCCAAATAGACCATACATCCTTTGAATACATTATGTAATATAGATAAATATTTGTTAAATTTAATAAAATTTCTTTGACCTTTTTACCAATATTTTACAATTGATATAGTGGTAAATAACAGACATTCATTGTGACAATCTTTCAGGAATTTCTATGAGTAATAAAATATATAAAAAGAAGTGGAATACATTGAAGCATGGCATTTGAAAAAGGCCGGTCATGTGTCATTCCATATGAGAGAACACTTCTACAAAGTTCAGGATTTAGCATCTACACAGTAGCATTAGGAAGGAAGAGAAAAATTAGTATTTATGAGAAATTGCAATATGCCAGGCATATATTATATCAAAACTCAGGACATTAGAGAAATTAATTAATTTTTCCCACAAAAGCGAGGAGAAAGGGGTTTATTTTAAAAATCAGTGCCAGTGTGGAGTGCCTGCTTGTGCCAAACACATGAGCTCCCTATATCTGGGCATGTATATTCTAGAAAAGAAGAGAGGCTTTAAACTAGTAGTCATATATTTAAGTAAATATATAATGAAATATTATGTAGTCACCAGTATTAAAAAGGAAATAAAGATAATTTTTAATAACTAATAGGCAGATTTGTCCCCAAGATAATAGACATTTTTCCCATATTATTTTGACTTTTCAAATCTAACTGTAGACCTTTACATTTATTACTGTTATATTTAATCCTGTAAATTGCCTGAAACTTAAACCTCTTTTTGATTCTTGATATTGTCATTCTCTGAAAAGTCATGGTCACTCAGACCAAGCCAATCATGCCACTCAGAGCCAAGCCAAATTATACTTAAATTCCCCAAGTTCACTTTATTTTTGAGAAATGTTGACTCCTAATGCAACCCTCTTCCTAAAGAAGATTGACTTTTCAGACCCAGTTGTTTCCACTGGCATCTGTTCCATGTCAGCCTTGACTTGCTCCATTAACTCTTCTGCTGCTTGCCTGATCCTATACCATTATCATAGAAACATTTGTTTACTTGCATTTCTTCCTTTTTCAAACAATAATTAAAACCCATTGAATGCCATGTACTAAGAACTGTTCGAAATGCCTGTCTTTAAAAATTGCATCTCATGTAATCCTCTCGATTACCTTATAAGGAAAGGAACTGCTTAGATCAACCTCGGACAAAATAGGAAAATACCATCCAAAGAGGTCATATTCCCAGGATCATAACTCTAGTAAGTGACAAAGCCAAGATTTAAAAGAATATAACTATGTGATTTTGTTGTTAATTTCACTTTTCAGAATTTTTTATAGCACTGGAGCCATCTTCCATTAAAAAGTGGATGACCATGGAATAAAGCATCTTTTCCCTTATGCTTTTAAAATCTGTTTTTTCTGAAGTCTATTGTTAAAAGTTATAAATTAATAAGCTCACACTCTCCTATGTTTTCATATACTGCCTCTTCAAACCACCTTTCAATAGAAGCAAAAATGGCAGAACAGAAAAGACATTGACTGGGCAGTCAGCCAGAGATACATTCAAATCTAGCTCTGTCATTTACAAGTTGTGTCGCTTTGGGCAATTTACTTAATTGCCCCTAGACTTGGTTACTTTTTCTTCTCATTGAGGATAATATCTGATATGGGATGTTGTTATAGAACTAAACCACATAATGCAAATAAAATGGCTTGGCACAAACTTTGCATTTACTAATTTTGGCTTTATTTTTATTTAATATTAATATTGGATTGGTAATTCTTTTGATTATTCCTTAAGTGTTTGAGAATGTTTTCTAAAAGTTGCAGTAAATTTTATCATATGTTCTGTTTTTAGCTTCATGACTGAAACATGTAGGCCTAGGGTCAGATTGTTCTTCATCCATTTACTCATTTATGCAGCAAGCAACATAGAAATCAGATTATATTAGGCTCTGCCCTAATCACCAAAGTTTCAGAGGTACATGAGACAAGGTTCCTACAGTAGAGAAACTCACCTTCATATGCTGTAATGAAAGGTTTGAGAGAGTAAGCAAAAGGAGCTAAGATAATGCTCTCATCTGAATTCTGACAGCATTACCCATAGCTTCTCTTTGGCAGGGTGCTCTGTGTACTCAAAAGTTTTCTTCAACTTGGTTTCATCTGTAAAATTAAGAAATTTATCTAAAAGTCCTTCTGGTATCTGTTTCATACCTGAAATGCTATGCTCCCATAGCTATGACTAGTTATCTGCCTTATCTGTCTTTATTTTCTTACTTAGAGGTACCACTCATCAAATTTCCATTCTAAGGTTTATAGAATTTACTGGAAAGATAATGCCAAATTTTCAATAAGTATTACTTTCCATCCTTTCTAATAGGTCAGGTTTGTTCATAATATTAAGTGTTGAGTCCTGTGCAATTTCTCTGATAGCTAGCTGAAGGGATAGGTTTTTCAAGAGCTGATCTGCCAGGTTATTTTTTCCTAATGATTTCTGGGCACCTCCTATAACTCTTTTTTGTTCCTTTCATTATTCCAATTGTTTCTCAAATTATTTATCTTATCATATTATCTGGGCATTTTCTCCCCTCTCTCAAATTTAAAATATTCCCTTTGGCTATACACTTCTGTTAGCCTGTATGTATCTCAGAGATAAGCATCAGCAGAATACATGCAGTTGCAACAAATTTGTACACACATTGGGACCACCACTATACCCCTGAATTGAACTTCTATAAAGAATTAAGAAAGAACAATTTTATATACTGTCATCTGTATGGAATAACCTTTACATGAGCAAAGACAGAGGCCTGATAATGAGCTACCACAGTCCGGAATACATATGACACAGAAAGGCTCTTTTCCTACCATTGCCTAACACCCTGCCCCTGCATTTTGCTGCATTTGTTTGTTTATTTATTGTTCATCTTTTATTCCACTACGTAAACTCCATTAGGAAGAGAATTTTAGTTACTACTAGACTATTAGGGCATTCCTTAAATACTCAGTGAATGAATGACAGGGACCAACTATTTTAAAGCTAAATACATAATGAACTTAAAATTCCAGAATTAGTATCATGTAGTATTTGGAGATACACTTTTTAAAAGATATATAATTTAGACATTCTAGAGCAAAGCAGATTTATAACTGCTGTAGACATTCTGTAGATAATTGTGGTAAATTGATTTATGTACCCCAACAATATGCATGTTCTTAATCTTAATCTGCATGCCTAAGGGTGTGAACCCATTGGAGCTTTTGAAGATGTTACTTTGATTAAATTGCGGTCAACTAAACTACGGTAGGCCTTAATTTGGATTACTAGAGGCCTTATAAAGAGGACTTGGATGGTGCAGAAGCAGGAAAGGAGAGGATGTTGCCATATGACCAGAGGTAGAAAAGAAGCCAATGAACTACTCAGATTGCCAGCAGCCAGAACCAGAAGACTATAGATTTTGGGGAGAAAGCAAGCCTGGCTGGTGTCTTGACTACAGACTTCTAGTTCTGAAACTGTGTTGTTAATGCCAACACTGTGTGGTTTTTTTTTTCCAGCAGTGTGGCAAACTAATACAATAATTTATAGACTAACTTAAAAAGTTTAAATTTGGAGTCAAGAGGCCTAATTTCCATTCATGGCTCCATTTTCAATACTCTATATTACCTTGAAAAACTTTTTGCAATCATGGAGACATTATCGCTATTGCTATAATTAAATGTGAAATGAAGACTGGGAAACCAAGTTTTTTCATTCTAATCTGTACATCAGTTATTTCATTCCTAAAAGAAATTTCTGTTGAGTGCCTATTATGTGCAAGGCACTAAGAACAGGACTGCAGATGCAGAAAAGAATAAGGTGGAATCACTGCTTTTGAGTATTTTCTGGGCAAGTAAAGGAGAAAGATGAGGAAATCTACAATTGAGGCAGAGTGTAGAAAAAGAGCTGTTATTTATGAGTAGCCCAGAATTAGGCTTCTAACAGGTTTTGGAGGAAGACAGGACAGGGGAATCAAAGGTCTTCCAATGAAGATGACTAATAATTGAGTTCTTAGAAAATAAGTAGAAGTTTCTCAAGATGGTCAGAATAATCAAATTTCAACATGCCTACAATAACTTATCATGTGAACTAGCAATTTCTGCTAATTAAAGCTGATTCTAAGCAATTTGATTCATATTCTTGTACTCTTAATGCTAAAAAATAATGAATAATTAATTAGATTTGTTTTAAATATAAATACCAACAATACTCTTGTTTCTTATTTAGTTCATGTGTGTTTTTCAGCAGCATTGTGAGAACAATGAACCACATTTTTAGCCACCGCTTCCAATAGGTAAAATTCCTTTTCTTTATTACCTTGCTAACTTCAAATTCTGGAAGGTATCATTTATACTCCTTATGGCTATTTGTTCTCATGCCTAAATCCGGGCTCTTTCCCATTGAATCTGTTTTCAATACCACAACAAACATCTTTCTCAAAAGTAATTCAATGTACCTTCTTTATCTTTTTCTATTTTAGAACTTCTCTTACTGCCACAGTCACAGTAGACCAGTATCTCCTCATGGACAATATTTTTCTAGTCTTAGCTATATAACTTTCCATATTAGTCTGCCAAAGGAATGCTAATGCAAAATACAAGAAATCTGTTGACTTTTATAAAGAGTCTTTTTTGGGGGTAAAAGTTTACAGTTACAAGGCCCTAAAGAGTCCATTTCAAGGCTGTTTTCTCACCAAAGTCTGTTGCCACATGCTGAAGCAAGACTGTGGGTGACCTTTGCCTGGTCTCTCCCTCCTTCTTCCTCTTAAGGCTTTATGAGCCCAGCTTCTTCTGATCTCAGCTGTAGGGTGGCATAAAGCTCATCTCTCAGGGTTTCCAATATCAGTCTGGCATAGGCTCGTTTCTTTCCAGGCTTTAGCAGCCACTCAGCTCCTCTGTTATCTTCAGCTGTGAACTATCACATGAATGGCTCATCTTTCTTCCAGGAGCTTTAGCTGTTTAAGCTTCTCCTTTCTCTCACATGGCAGGAGAGAAATGGCCAAGTTCTCTCCTCTTCTGTGTGTCTTCTTGAGTGAGTGCCTATTTATATCAGCCCACCAAAGGGGCAGGCACTCAACTTGAGTCATGCCTTACTGAAGTGGTAGAATCAAAGGCCCTAAATTGATTTAATCAAGTAAACTTAAACCCTTTAAATTCAAGACAATCAAAGGGTGTCACACCCAGAAGAACAGACAAGTTTATAAACATAATCCCCTTTTGGGGAGTTCATAAATAATCTCAAACTGCTACAGAAGGATAACTTTGTCAAATAAATGTTCAGAGAGAATTACCTGTGATCTCAGTCTGATTTAGAGCAGAGAGTTGTCCACCTGGATAAATCATCAGCCCAGTGGAAGTGATCCACCTATGTATTGTCAGTCTTAGCCAAGAAGCTCAAAACTGAATGAACCCATTTTCCATATTAGTCCTTTAAACTTTCATAGAGGCCTGCAGATTAAAGGTGAGGCACTAGTCACCTGGACTATCAGTTCATGAATGAAGACCCTAAGTCAGTTTTAAAAAGGAGAACTAAAATTGGATATGATTAAACCAGAACCAGGAAAATTGAAAATAGAAAAATTAAAGATGCTCTAACTTTGCAGGGCTTGAAGGCATTATACCCCTTCTGCTGTCCTGGGCAATTTAGTCTTAAATGATCCAATAAATAGAATAACAAGAACAAAGAATGAATATTTTTAAGGAATTGTTTTGCTTTAGAAAATGTTTTGAAGGTATTTATTAAACCATAGTCGAATAATTCAGTTTCAACCCTATAACAAAATATAAGTTGGGTTCTGAAAGGATAAATATTTACATAATTTGTAGGTACAAGATACATGCTTGGTTATAATGATGATGATAATGATAATTTTGATCATGAAGAAATTGAAAACATAACACTTAAAAGTAAGTTTCGAGAGCAGATGTGACTAAAGCAGTTGAGTGTCCACCTCTACATGGTTCAGTTCCTGGTGCCTCCTGAAAAAAACAAAAACAAACAACAAGCAAAACAAATGAAATAAACAACTCAGGAAAGTCGATGTGGCTCAGTGGCTGAGCACTTACTTCCCATACATAAGATCCTGGGTTCAATCTCTGGTCTCTGGTACCACAAATAAACAAACAAACAAGCAACAAAAAAAGTTTCTCCCTTGGGTTTAGGAGGTCATCTTTATTTATCATCATTTTCAAAAACCCCACTTATTTAAAAAGTTATTACAAAGCTAGGATAATCAAAATAGCATGATATTCACACAAAGACAGACAGATAGACCAATGCACCAGAATTGAGAGATCAGAAGTAAACCCAAACATCTACTACCAGTTGATTATTGACAAAGGTGCAAAGTCTATTCAATGGAGAAAGAATGGTCTCTTCAACAAATGTTGCTAGGAAAACTGGATATACACATGAAAAAGAATGGAAGTGGATCCTTACCTCACACCATACACAAAAATTAACTCAAAATCTATCAGGAACCTAAATATAAGATTTAAAGTATAAAACCCTTAGGTGAAAATAGGGAAATATCAAGAACTTGTATTAGGCAATGGCTTCTTACACTTTAACCCAAAAACATAAGCAAAAAAGAAGAAAAAATAGATCAATAGGGCTTTACCAAAATCAATGTTTTGTGAAACAAAGGATATTATTTAAAAAGTGAAAAAGACAACTTATAGAATAAGAGGAAATATTTGGAAACCATATATCTGATAAGAGTTTAATATCCAGAATATATAAAAAACTCCTGAAACTCAACAGCAAAAAGACAAACAACCCAATTTTAAAATGGGCAAAGAATGTGAATAGACATTACTCTAAAGAAGGTATTCAACCAAAGAAGATGTACAAATAAGCATATAAAAAGCAATTTCAAGTCATAAGCCATTAGGGAAATGCAAATCAAAACCACAATTAGAGACTATTACTCTCCCACCACAATGACTAACATTAACCTTATGCATTGTTGGAACAATATAAAATGGTGAAACCAGTGTGGAAAACAGTTTGATTATTCTGCAGAAAGTTACAATTAGAATTATAATATGGCCCAGCAATTCCATCTCTAGGTATATACTCAAAAGAATTGAAGGCAGTGATTCAAACAGATATTTGTAATGGATGTACGTAGTAGTACTATGCACAATATTCAAAAGGTAGAAGCAACCCAAGTGTCCATCAATGAATGAATGAACAAGACATGATATATACATACAATGAAATAATTGTTCAGTTATAAAAAGAAGGAAGTTTTGATACATGCTACAACAATGGATAGAACCTTTAAGACTTCATATTAAGTGAAAAAAGACACAAAAGGATAGATATTGTTTTCACTTACATGAAATAACTAGAATATGAAAATTTATAGGGACAGAAAATAGATTACATGTTACTAGGGTAAGAGGAATGGGAAGTCAGTGCATAATGGTTGCAGAGTTTTTGTTCAAAGTAATGGAAAAGTCTTGGTACTGGATTGTGGTGATGGTTACACAACATTGAGAATGTAATTAACACCACTAAATTGTATACTTGAATATGGTTAAAATAGGAAGTTTTGTATTGCATATGCTATCACAGTTAAAAGAAAAGAGAGGATATTCAGTTTGTTTGTTTCCAATGTTTCTAAACAATGCTGCAATAAATAACTTCCTACTAAAAAAAATTAATGTTGTCCCTAAGAAATCTGTATTATCTTATAACACATTACAACATCTTATAATTTCAGAGCTATTAATATTAAGAAAAATTTGTTTTGGGCTACTTTTTTAATCAAAATTCAGATAATTAATTCAAAGATACTTTAAGGTGATCATATAATTTCAAACCTGATTTTTAAATGAGTAATATGACATTTCAACATATATACAATTATTTGAAACAACATTGAAACAATTACTTAGTGAGATTCTCTGTACCTTTTTTGAAGAGTCAGAGTATGCTTCTGTATTTATTTTAATTTGGAAATTATGGACCATAATTTAAAAATAATAAATTGCCTAAATTTTAGTTTGGTAACCAACTGTGGAGTTCTAACCTCAGAAATATTTCAGGTTTTTGTTTTATTCTGCTTCACTTTTTCCCTTCTTTTGCTTTACTTTCTTTTTGGGTTTTTCTTTCTCTTTTTTTCCAACTGCATGATAAATCCTGGATTATGTTTTTCTGAGGCTTCAACACTAGATTTAATGAAGTGGCTGAACTCTTACTGTGTGAGCACACCTTGAAACTATTTATCACCAAAACACTTTTTTTCTATAGTTTTATGTCAGGTATAGAAAGGGTAAAGTTTTTTTTAGTATGTGGAATATTATTTACCCTCATTTGCTCTTTGTGATGAACAAATGAAGAGGGTTTAATTCTACTGGTCTTTTTTTGAGATTCTTTAAGGAAGAAAGAAAGAAAACCTGGAAACCTCCCCCAATCCTGCTCGTCTGTTAGTAATTGGTCTGCAAATAAAGAGCTTCTGGGTCTTGGCTTCCAAGGAAAAGTCATTGTTTCATAATCAATCTTCAAACTTCACAATAAAAAAGACTGCTTTTTTTTTTTTTTAACCAGTTCATCTTATATCTTCCAAACTCTTCCAACCTCTTCTGTCATGCAGTCTGCCTGCAAGTCAACACAAGCAACGTTTCTTAAGGTTCCATAACCAAAGCATTGGGATGTTTTCAAGCGATCTAAACGAAAAACATTCTAAAAGAATATAGACTTTATATACTTACCTTTTCTTCTTTGTGTCATTACACACTCATAAATGTTGCTCCATGGTCAGTCTTTCTATGGGGAATCAAAAACCAACAGTTCTTTATCTTACTTGTTGGAGGAATAATTTGATGAGCAGCGAACACTAGAGGGGGAACTTATCCGTTCAGGAGAGTGAAAGCTTCAGACCTGCTGGAAGAGTAACAGAGTGATTCTAGAGCTACTGACTTAAGTCAGGCTAAGGTTCGGTCCGCCTTGGTTTCAGAGTCAATAGGTCAAGAAGGGTAGGTAGCCAATTTATTGTAGTTTTCCAAAAGAGCAGGGAATCATAAATGGAAATCAGGAGTTTAGCTGCTGCCCATGCCATGACATAGAATATTTTAAAAACCTCTCTGGAGGCAGTTTTAACATGAAGAGTAGGATTACAGATGTTTTTTTCCCCCTTTTATTAGGACTGCCTGTCATTTAAATGTCTAAAAGAGTGATGGAATGAATTGTCATAAAATTCTGACAAATTTGATGGCTCAAGCAAAAGGGAAAAATGGACATTCCAATTATTAGGCTCTAATAAGACATGATATTTAAAATCAGTTTACACGGCAGTTAGGCCTTTGTGTTTTGGTTTTTTTTTTTCCCCTTGATTTAAAAAACACTGGGATTCTTCTCTGGAAAGGAAATTACTACTTCAGTTTCACTTTTCTGCAGTTTAATTTTTAAAACCTAATTTATATACTATACATTTATATCCCTTATAACCTTAATCTAATTACATGAAATTGGGAAAACTTAAAATGTAGCTAGAAAACCAGTTAAATATTTTATTCAAAATATTTAGTAAAAATTGAGTAGGGGAAAATGTAAGAAGTTCTTTTGTTTGTTAATAGTCTATTATTTTCATAGTAGAGTCATATTGATTTGAAAGAATTAACTGTACTTTCCAAAAAAAACAAACAAGAAAACAAATGAAAAAAAACCAGAAAGGTTAACCAAAGTACTAAAAATCAAAGTTGATTTTTTCTGAATCCAGCTTTCTCTCACTTCCATACCAACCAAATATGAAATTATAGTTGTAATAAAATGTATTGGTAACCCACATGCACAAACCCTATCACAATGTTCATATTATTTACTAAAGAGTTTTGCTCTTTGAAAAAAAGATAATTCAAATGCAATTTATCTGACCTTTGGAAATATCCTGAACTTTTAGTTTAAAACTAAAATAGTTTGAGGCATTTTGAAGCTATGTCCCTTGTTAACTCTATTAGAAAACTGATATTTATGTTAAAAGAAATAAAATGCACTTTAAAAAACACTTTTAGAATGATTTTAATTTTGTGAAGTAGAGAGAGGCCACTTGATTTTAGCATCTGAACACACATGGATGATTTGAGATAACTGATCATCCCTGACTTTCCCTAAAATTACTTTGTTATCACAAACAGAAGAATGTGGCTTAACGAGAATTTTTTCCCACTGATACATGAAAATGTGGACTTAGCTTTGCTTTCCAGGGGATTTCCTAGGACTTGGAAGACTAAATCTTTAAAATTCCCTTCTGATCCCAGTAGTGCATCCCCAGAAATTTGTCGAAGGCTCTTGGGCACCCCCCACAGACACAGACACAGACTGGAAGAGCAATACTTCCTTAAACAGTTTAAGAGAAAGATATTTTATTTATATAACTAAATAATAGAGCAGAGAGTGCTGGAATTAATATCTTTACTGTAAGTTTCCAAAGTTCATTTAATGGAATCGAGTACTGGGCTACTCAGTAAGTTTCAGTTGCTGGTCTGGCTCTCTAATGCAGCCTTCAGGCTCTGCCCTTAGGTAACAGTGTGAATTGTGCAGGTGACAAAGCATAGAAACACTTGCCTTGGGCCTGAAGTATGAGGCCTTAGGGTTGTTCAGTTTGGGGGTGGGGGGATAACAGGAGCTGGCCAATAAATGTAACTTTTCCCTTGGGCCATAAAGATGAGAATGATTTTGCTCACTCACGATAAGAGAACTTTCTAGCCAAACATTTGTGGTCTTAAACAATAAAAATGTCAAATGAAAAAAGCATTTCCCAGTGGTCAAAGAGGATTAATTAAACTCCATTGGAACATTTTAGTCCCTCAAATAGTGTCAGAGAGTGGGAAACAAAGAAAAAGGGGATAGGGTTTGAGAAAGCATAATATACTTGGATATTATAACGAATATGAATCAGATTTGTCTTGACTCCCTTCACCATTTCTGCTCTGGGTATCTTTCTGATCAAATGTTTTTCCAATATTTTTTACATTTCCTTTAAAAAGTGGAATTTATTTCTTTTAATTATAAAAGTTAAAATAGCCTAAATTTAGGTATTTTCCCTAATTCTAATTTATGCTGAGTAAGATTAGTAAATCTATTCCAATTAAATTTCTTTTCTTCCATTCCCATTTTATTTTAGGAATTTGAAAATAATTAGAACAGCACAGTGGGAATCTAGGGTATTCACATTCATTTCATGTTTCATTTATTGTATTAAATGTGTTCCTTTTATGAACTTTATTGTGCTGCAATTATAGATAAATAGTGTTGAGTGTTTTTTTTTAATCAAGAGCTTTAGGAGAGAAGAAAATATTACAATGAAATTATTAGTAAATGGCCAAATATTATTTCAGGAACATAAAATAAGATTAGAACCTAGAAGTATGAGACAGAAGATAAAAAATGATATCTGATACCAGAAACAGCTTAGAAGAAACTTAGTCAAATGAGTATTATGTTCAATTTACAGTGAAGAAACAATAACCTTTCAGGAAGTGGCCATTTTCTATATTTACAAGACTATATCAATTTAAATATTTTTGCTAATGACAATCAATAATGCCTGGCAATCCATGCCAGCATGCTTCCTTCAAGTTCTTTGAAATACCATTCCCACATTTCACAGAAATGGCCTGCTGTTTGTTTCATGATATGTTGGTGTTACATTTTATTTTAAAATATAAACTGATAACCTCCGCCCCCGAAAAAAAAAGTTATGAGAATGTATTTATAAAGAAAAACAATTTTAAAAATGATTGCTTAACATTTGAAATCAAAAGAACAATTTGAATTTAAAGGTCTTTATGTAACTGGAGCCAGTTTGCTACATAAAATACTCTTAGGAAATGTGTTAGAACAAGATGCAAATGTATGCATCTTTAGTATAAAAATGCTATCACTGAGGTTTATATTTCATTTATTCATTTGATAAATAAATACTTAAGTAAATAAATAGATACAGAACACTGTTTCAGTTTCCTGGACTGCTCAATCAAATCCCATGAAATTGTTTGGGTTAAACAATAGGAATTTAATTGCCTGTGGTTTTGAGGCTAAAAGAAAATCCAAATCAAGTCATTATCGAAGCAATGCTTTCTTCCTGAAAACTGGCTTTCTGGGACTGCCTGCCAGTGATCCTTTGCCCTTAGCTTGTCATATGGCCAGGCACCTGGCAGAGTCTCCTGGTCTCTCTACCCTCTCTTCAATGTTGTGTTGATGTTAAGCTTCTTGCTTCCTGTGACTTCCTCTCTGAATTTCTTTCCATTATTAAAGGACTCCAGTAATAAGATTAAGGCCCATCCTGATTGAGGTGGGCCACAATTTAGCTGAAGTACCTTTGTTAAAAGTTCCCACTTACAATTGGTTCACACCCATAGGAATGGATTGGAGAAGAACATTTTTTTCTGGGGTGCATATAGCTTCAAACCACCATAAGCACCCACCAAATGCGTAGCATTAAATTAAAGTCTTGGTTATTATTTTGAAAAAGGCAAAAGAAGAGAGCAATAGTATAAAGCTTTCAATGTATTAGGGGTTCAAATAGATAAAGGCACAAATATAACAAAGCGAGAGGAGGTTACCTGTGGTGCGTATAGGACAGACGCATAACCCAGACTTCAGAAATCTTGGAAGGTTTCCAAAGAAAGTGTCAAAGCAGGTGTGGTGGTTTGGAGTTATGTACCACAGGAAAACATGTTCTTAATCATAATCCATCCCTGTGGCTGTGAACCCAATGTAAACAGAAGTTTTGATGAGATTACTTCAGTTACAGTGTGGGCCAAAAAATCTGAAAGGGTCTTAATCCTATAACTGGAGATCTTATAGAGATCACAGAGAAAGAAGCAATGGGGAGCACTTAGAAGCTGGAAGTCAATGGAACCCCAAAGGGAAAGGAAAAGAAGCTGCTATGTGCTTTTCCACATGATGGAGAAACCAAGGACCATGGATCATTGGCAGCCATCTCCAGAATGCCATTGTCTTCAGGAAGAAAGCATTATCTTGCTGATTCCTGGATTTTAGACTTCTAGCCTCAAAATCATGAGCTAATAAATTCTCATTTTCTGACTTAACCATTGTATGGCATTTGTTTTAGCAACTAGAAAACTAAAACAGTTTTTGGTATCAGAAAGTGTGGTGCTGCTATGACAAATACCTAAAAATGTGGAAATGGCTCTGGAATTGTGAAATAGATAGTGCCTAGAAGAATTATAAGAATTCAGGCGGTTGGACCAGTAGTTAGGGCGTCCGTCTACCACATGAGAGGTCTGTGGTTCAAACCCCGGGCCTCGTTGACGCGTGTGCAGGTGGCCCATGCTCAGTGCTGATGCGCGCAAGGAGTGCCCTACCATACAGGGGTGTCCCCCGCATAGGGGAGCCCCACGTGCAAGAAGGGAGCCCCACGTGCAAGGATTGCACCCCATAAGGAGAGCCACCAGCAGGAAAAAAGTGCAGCCTGCCCAGGAATGGTGCCACACACACGGAGAGCTGATACAACAAGATGACGCATCGAAAAGAAACAAAGATTCTCGTGCCTCTGACGACAACAGAAGCGGACAAAGAAGAAGATGCAGCAAATAGACACAGAAAACAGACAACGGGGGAGGGGGGGACACGGGGAGATAAATAAATAAATCTTAAAAAAAAAAAAAGAATTCAAAAAGGAATGAAACCTGTAGAGAAAGTTTGTATCACCTTAAAGAATTCATAATTCATCATGAACAGAATGTTAGTAGAAATGAGGATGTTAAAGGTACTTCTGTTTACTTCTGATGAGGGCTTAGAAGGAAATGTTGAATGTACCAATGAAATTTGGAGGAAAAGTGATCCTTGTTAAAAATTGTCAGAGAGATTGACAATTTGAATGGATGTTGAATGGAAGGCAGACCTTGAAAGTGATGAACATGGATATTTAGCCAAGAAAATTTCCAAGCTATTTGTAGAAGGTGGAACCCTGTTTCCACTTGCAGTTTATAGTAAAAATTGAGAAGAAAGGTGTAAGCTGAGAATTAAACCCTGAAGTACAAAGGAAATACAAGTAGAAAATTCTCAGCCTATCCTGATAGTGTGCTCTCAGGCTAAGGCAGAAGCGGCTCCATCAGGGACCATTCTGAGCATCTGAGAAGTGTGCTTTTTAGCTAAACAGACCTTTGCTAAGGAGAATAGGTGTATAAGTTAGGCGTCTAGTCAACCATTTCAGAGTAAGTTAGGATTGGAAATGTTATTACCCAGGAAAATCTAGGGAGAGTCCATCTGTCTGATGGTTTCAACCCCCGTGAACTTCACACAAAATCGGCAAGGTTTTTGCAAAATTTGGATGAATAGATGCACTGCCATCGAAGACTGAAATAAACAGAGAAGGGATGAATAGAAGGAAGAATGACTTCACGGTTCTGAGGTCTAGACCAAAGAGTTTTTCTCAGACCAAGAGAGTGGCCCTACGCACACGTGTGGAAAGGGCAGGTCTGCCCCTCTGCTTGGAGGGGGTGAGCATTGCGCCTGCTGTTAATGACGAGCGTTACCACTCCAATGACTGCGTCCCAGCATTCACAGAGAGTCTAGCTGCCTCTCTGATGTTTAGAGAAGGTGGAGCATATCTGGTGTTTGGGGGACTCATGCCTGCTGTGCAAGCACTTGGAAGGGGTGGGGCTACTACTGCATCCAGACTGGAGCACAAAGAATTAAGCCACAGATGACTCTCAGACCTTGAGATCTAATGGAATTTGCCCTGCTGAGTTTCATACTTGTTTGAGATCTGTGATTTCTGTCTTCCTTCCAATTTCTCTCTTCTGGAATGGAATGTTTATATCCTATGCCTGTCCCACCATTGTATATTGAAAGTAAATAACTTGTTTTCTAGGTTTTGCACATCCATCAAGCAAAGGTTTTCGCCCCAGGACAGACTACTCCAAAAAGTGGTTTTAATGAGACTTTGGAATCAGCACTGTTCTAAAACGGCTTAAAGCTATTGGGGTGTTATGATGGAATTAATGTATTTTGCATGTGGGAAGAGAATGTCTTTTTGTGGTCCAGAAGGCAGTCTGTGTGGTTTGGAATTATGTACCTTGGAAAACCATGTTCTTAATCTTAACCCATTCCTGTGAGTGTAAACCCATTTTAAATAGGAACTTTTGATGAGGTTTCTTCAGGTAAGATGTCACCCAAAAAGGTGTGACCCAACAAAATGAGGAGGTGTCTTAATCTTATAACTGAATTCTTATAGAGAAGATCACGAGGGAGAGAGCAGCAGGGGAAGCAAGAAGTTGGAAATCAATAAAACCCAGAAGAGAAAAGAGAAGATACCACTACATGCATTGCCACATGACAGAAAAGCCAAGGAAAAAAGATCACTAGCAGCCAGCCCCAGAATCTCAGTTTTCAGGAAGAAAGCATCTCCTTGCTGATGCCTAGATTTTGAACTTCTCCTACCCGCAAAACTGTGAGCCTGTAAATTCCCATTGTTTAAACGGACACATGGTAGAGTATTTGTTTTAGCAACTTGGAAACTAAAACAGCAGGCCTGGATGGATGATTAAAGCCTAAAATAGTGTGGAAAGAAAGAAGGAGGTGTTGCAAACAAAGAATATTTAAGAAAAATGAATGAGCAAGTATAATGAAGTAAACCAGAGGCAATGGTGTGACTTGGTAGATTAGCAAGGGCCATGTTACAACAGAGCTCATTAGTAGTGTTACCAGTTCAGCCAACAGAGAGTCATCAAATGGTTTTAGACAAGAGAATGCCCAAACCAAATTTGTATTTTAGAAAACCAGAGGCAAGGAGTTCATGTAGGAGACGTTGACTATGGTCCCAACTAGGTGAGTGACAGAGGTTGTGGAGAGACAGGCCTAACAGCTGTTGAGAAGGTAGAAAAGACAGCAGTTAATGTTAAATTGTATGTGGTAGAAAAAGGAGAAAGAAGAACCAGAGATATGAGTATATTCGTTTTGCTGAAATATTTCAAAGCGACATTTAACTAATTTATATGTCCCAACTCATTACAACTCCGAATATACTGAAAGAAAAACATGGTGCATAAATTAAATACAAGCTTATCCATTTCTATGCTCCCATGATCTTAAACATCATGATCATATTTTGACATGCAATCAGTTTTTTGCATTTTACCAAGAGTATGATTTCTTTTTTTAACCATTTTCACTAGTATAAGAATTCATGTTTAACAAAAATTACATAAATTAAAATAAGAATATCCAAAAATTTTAAAAAGTCACTATTCTAATATCATAAATACTTGCCAGCTGATGAATTCCAGAGAAAATTCTCAATAGCTTGCAATCTTTTTCCCCATTTTAAAATAAATGGCAGAGTTGAACTATAAATGCACGTTAGTGAGAAATATTAAAATGTTTACTACTGTTGTTTTTTTGTAAATATTTATATGAGTATATTTGGAAATGTGTTCATTAACCTTTAATTTGATTCTATTTGTTAACTTAAGCAATCTATAAATTACTGTTTTAAAACTAGCACATGGAGAGATATATTTATGCAAATTTTATAATGTAAACAGCCAAGTGGATTAAATGTGGGACAAGAATCTCCCACATCCCCTCATTCTTGTTTTTTATTATTTTAAAACTTTAATATTGTTACAGAGAGAGAGAGAATTTGTTTATATCAAATAATTCACCTGTATTCTGAATAAATGACCCAGGGGAAGATGAGAATATCTAGGCAATAGAGAAAGTAGAGATTTACCTAGAACATGTGATCTCACAATTTACAATATCAATAGCAGTATACATCCCTGTTTCCTTTAAAAGTGTGGGGTAGAATCCTGTGATCTGACAGTTTATTTGGTTTCATACTAAACATCTCCAGTGAATAAGGAAAAGAGTAGAATGCTCTGTGGATGGGGCAAAGGACAAGATGTGGACTGTGGAATTCTGTTAATTTCCTGCTCTTGACTTGAATGCCTAATACCCACTTTTCTCATTAAGAAAATATTTCAGTGCTTGAAGTCAGAAGCAAAATTAGTATCATCTGAACCACTTATAACTGTCTAGTTCTTCCAAGAGTCAGGCTGAATTGTAGAGGGGATAAAGGTACTATGGTTCTGTGAATATTTGTGAATACTTCCTTATGAATCTCAAACAAATTTCATCTAAAATTTTAATTTCTAAGAAATCTATAAAACACAGAACCAAGTATCTCCAGAGTTCTTGAGGAAACAAATTACCTGGAGAATATTAGCTGTGTAAAATTTGATAAGTAAAATTTGCCATGACAAAGAATTATCATTCCATGATATTAAGAAGACTTCTACATTATTTAAAGATTTTCCATGTAAATTCCATATGTCCTGAGTGCAATCTAAGTTATATCTTTTGCCTTGTACTTTTTCATAATAATGCCTCTTTCACTCTTAAAAAAGTCTGCTTGGATGATAAATTATATGGTTACCCTACCAAAAGGAGTTAGTACCATAGATACTTGTGAAATATTGGCATACAGTGTTCTAAGAAAGAGGTCTCATACATCAGACATGATGGTAAGAACACACGGGGTTCAATATTAAGCTATGACAGCTTAAATGTTTATCTCAACTGTTTCTAAGAAATGATAATAAAAAAAGCCAAGAAATAATGAAAAGTGATATCAAAATTGTATAACAAAAGCACTATGTCTACAGGCTTTATGTAACTGGTGAAAGTAATATTCTAGGCTACCTAATATTCGTTGGTTATTTTCATAATTGCATTATTTAAAGCGATTTTAAGAAAATTCCATAAATGAATTTTAAAGGTGTCTTTATGAATGGTGAGTAGTAGGGATTTCTAGAATAACCCATGACAACTGATACACTGTCAGTGCACTATCTTTTGTCATCCCGCAGAAAATTTGAAACTGCAACATGCCATTGTGCACTAGTAATCCATTGGGAGGTTCTACTTATAAGTTACATGCTATCCTTAGCTCATTCAGATGAACTCAGTAGGGTAAATGGCACAAATTAGATCATGAATTTTATGAAATTTCAAAATCTTAAGTGAAATGTAGAAAGAAAGAAACAAATGTGCTCAGCAAAAGACCCGGTAAAACGGGTGGCTTGCAATGTGTTAAATGTGTTTATTTGTACTTTCAAAGTTCAGATTTCCTCATACATTTTCATACTGATGGAGATAAAATGCTAAAGCCTTAAATCCCTCTATGCCATGCTGAGTTGCTAAGGGCTGTTGAGTTTTTGTTATTTCTCCTCTCGAGTTAGCTCTGATTACGCCTGCTGAGTGAAAAATTTGTATTTGCCGACAGAAATAGGAACCACCCCACGTGCACTTGCACTCAGCAAATGCTCCAATACATCACAAAGATTTGCTCAACCCACCTTCTGAGGCCAAATCGAGCATGTTATTTTCTGTTTAGATCTGATTCTGGAGCCTATCAGTCAGGAGTGTTTTCCAATCTCTGATTAAAGCAAGGCCTACAAAGCTGGAAGTGTTCACACACAGTCTCATTAGAGCGCAGGATAGAGTGACCCAAGCCTTCTAGCACAAAGCTCTGAGTGAACTTCAAATATGAGAGTGCATCAATCAAATCCAAGCAAGGCTTTTATGTCATTTTTTCTACTTTGCCTTTAAAGTCCTATAGGAATGCCCTTTCCAGCTGTACAGCGGAAGATCATTCAACGGAAACAAAAAAGCAAAGACCCTCCACTCCCTGCCCCCTTCCAAATGGGTTTGGTTTTTCCTCCCCCATCAAGCATTAGACAGACTTCTATGCCTTTTAAATTATTTAACATGTTCAACAATGCAACAGAGAATATATTCACATCACTCAATGGCTCTATATTAATTATTAGTGCCCATTCAAAAAAGAAACCAATAAGGTCAAAGGCAATGAAATTGCATATTGTATGTTTTAAAAAGAGGGAGCTGAATGAGATTGGGGGAAACAAAAACAAAGCAATGCTCATGGAGACTTTTCATGCTTGCCTCCCACCCTAACTCCCAACCTTAATCCTTGCTCTTTTGCATTTGCTTACACCATTAAGAAAACCAAAACGCAAAAGAATAAAATGAAAAAGGAGCGTCAAGGATCGTGGCAGAAAAGAGAAGGCATGGATGTGAGAAAGTGAAGTCAGGCATTTAGCTAATATTTGTTCCATACACTGCTCAGGACACTAGAGTCATTTTCAAAAACATATCTTTAAAAGATAAACATAAAGAAACACAGTATAAATGTACCCACTAATATCACCGGAGGAAAGTACAGGGGTACAGTTAGCAGTGATTATTAAATATTAGGTATTTTTCTTCAAACATCCAACTCAAAATTTTAATAACACGGCTAACAATCATATGAATTAAATAAAATGAGCTTTCAAAACGTGAAAAGCAAAATAACTTAATACAAGAAAATAAGTCTTTACTACAATGTAGATAAAGTATTCTGAAATTCATACCTCACTTCAAACAAGTGAATGCTTCATCTACTCAAGATATCCTATTCTGATCCAATTAGGAAAAGTAATATACTCAAAATATAGTGTACATCACAATGTTGGGCAGATTCATTGCTATTTTTAAGGCAATTCCCTGTGTGTGTACATTTTTTTCTGTATTTAAACTTTAGTAAATGTAAGGCAAATACTACCCACAAATAGCATTTCACCCACTCAAATATATTGAAGCATTTGAAAGTGTGTTTGAATTTAGAGTAATATATATATATATGTATATATATATATACACACACATATATATATTTAATTTAGCATGTGTTTCTTTATAGGGCTTCAGATGTTTAGAAGAATTATGCAGATTTTATAAATGAATACTTGAGCATTATGCTACTTGATAGTGTCCCATCTGTGCTTCCCCTGTAGTGTTTGACGGGGCATCTGTGTAAGATGCTTTTTTTCCTTAGTTAATTAGTTTATTGCATAAAACTTAATGCATTACCTGTTAAAAACTTTTGTTCATTTCAGCACTTTTCCTCTCTGGATCTGATGCTCATCTTTAGCTCTAGTCAGACCTAACTTCTTCCTTTTTAGAATCTAAACCAAAACAATAAAACAATTATCTTTCCCTCTCTACTTTATCTTTGGGGTATATTAGACTGTGCTTGTTTGACAATATGTATTAGGAGTGCCATTAATAATTTAAGTTGATTTTATCAATACTTCATGGATTTTAACATAGCTTCTTAACTAAAATATATTCTAATAATGTATCTATAAAGGACATCTTAAGAAAAGGATTGTGTGTGTGCTTTTTTTGAGTAACCAATTTTTTAGGCAACAAAGACACATAGTAGTCATGAAGCATATACAACCAATTCTTCTTATCTCTCTAGGCTATTCTTGGCTCTGTTTAATCTGTTAAATTGTGTCAACACAGTACCAAATATCTTCATGAAATGTAATAAACAACAACATCCAAACGAATTGTGAAAGAATTTGTCATCTTGTTTAGATGAAATCTTAGATGGTTAACTAAATTTTTCACTTTTATCTCAAGACTTTTCCTCTGAAGATGCAACCCAAGCTGAAGGAGAGGACATCCAGGGCAGAGAAGACAAATACTGCAAACATTTATAAATATGTAGATCAATGGTTAAAGCATAGTTTCTGAGCCAATATATATGTATAAGCTGTGCAACCTTGGGGGATTTTTTCACAACTCGGTATTCCAGTTGCCTTATCTTTAAAATGATCTAATAATGGCATTTACCACAGAGTTGTATGTGTGAAATACATTTATACATGTCAGTACATAGAATACTCCCTGGCAATAACAATTGCTCAATAAATGTTAGCTATTACCACATTGATTTTGGTGTTATGCCAATTTTGCTAGAAAAATAAGGTAACATTATTTAAGTCAATACATCTGAAAGAAGTAACTTATTTTTTCTAAAATGACAATACATATTTTACCCAAAAATATTTAGTTCAAAAAGACAGAACTTAGATATTGTATAAGACAAATTCCCTTTTAGATATCTGTAGGACTGTATCTTATATTTAAAAACTTACAAATTGATGACTTAACATTTAATCTGCTAGTTTCTAGTTGTATAATAACTTTAGTTCCCAATAGAGCCATCTATTTGTTTTTGTGTCATTTTGCTCATCAATTAGGTGAGAACCACAGGTCTTAAATAATATACTAGGTAAATAATTTTGCATTTCTAGAGCCATGTAAATTATTTCTCTGTTGATGTTAATTATTTATTTAGAGGGTATTGCTATATGAACCATTAATATTTTTCTTTATTATGGTCTCTGTCAAATAAGCTATTCTTTTTGTTTTAAAGTAGGATCTAATATATACATTTGAGTTTGATCTTGAATTATTTAAAAATTTAGCAAATCTGTCAATGAGGTATACACTTCTTCATCTAAAGAAGTTAATGCAAATAAAGTAAGTAGAATTTGAACCAATGTTTCAATATGTGAAAATCAAAATATCAACTGCTCTGACTCAGAGCAAACTGAATAATGAACCAAACTCTGTACTACGTAAATCTATAAGAACTCAGTAAGCTCCAAGATGGTTTTTAGATAACAAGGAGGTGAGGATGGACAACCACCACACCAAGGAATGGAGAGAGTCTACAACTGCAAGCAGGAGAATCTCATCCATCAGCCATGTGGGATCGAAGACTTCTCTCAATTAAAGGTGAAGTGGGCATCCCCAACCCAAAATACTCAGGATTGGGGATAAAACATGGACTAGAGTGGACTTACTGGTATTCTACTCTAGACTTATTGTGATTCTAGCAATGGAAGAAATTATATCATTGATGTGGAGACAATGGCCACTGGAGTTGCTGAAGGCAGGGAAAGGGAAAAAGAAGTATAATATGGGGACATTTTCAAGACTTGGAATTGTCCTGAATGACATTGCAAAGACAGATACAGGACATTATGTATCTTTCCATAACCTACAGAATGGATTGGAAGACAGTGTGAACTACAATGTAAGCTATAATCCATGCTGTGTGGCAATGCTCCAAAAGGTGTTCATCAATTGCAATGAATGTACCACACTAATAAAAGAGGTTGTTAATGTGAGGAAAAGTGAAAAGTGTGGGGAGTGGGGAAATCCCTTATATTTTTTATGTAACATTTTATGTAATCTAAGTATCTTTTAAAAATGAATTAAACATATATTTTTGAAAAAAAGATGGATCTTAGACACACATACGCTATCTATTCTATCCAATAGTATAAGAAAGTTTAAAAGTTACTCTGTAGGATAAAAATATTTATACACATCTTGCCTCAAGGTTTAAAATATAAAAGTTTATAACAGTTGCTTAACACTTAACTGGAGAAAAAGAAATATCAGTTGGCTACCAGCCATAAAAACTATTGATGAAAGAATATTTTGTAGTTGTAGTTTGCCTTTTCCATGTGGAAAGATGCTTCACATCTTAGCTGAGAATAGTTGACTTAGCTGAGAGTCAACAATACTTCAGTGGATTTTTTCACATCAAATACCCCAGTTGCTCTAAAATTTGTTATTTATATTCTCTCTTAATATGTTCACCATCAAAAGACCAGAAAATAAAAAATCCCCACACATGCAAGTTATACAGAAACATTAAAATTAGATGCCCCTAAAATCTTCATGCTTAGTTTTGGGAGATTTAAGTCATAAGAAGTAATTTATGGAAATCAAATCTATATATAACTTCACATCGACAGATAATTGTTAATGGGACTTGAGACTGAGAATTACTTCACTTCCCTTGGTATAAAAAAATTGTTTTGAATCACCAACCTTTGCCTGATATTCCACACTGTGCTATAAGGACTAGTTAAAGATGTGTAGAATCACCCTTTCAATCAAAGTATTATAAACAAACACTATTTGGGGAAAGTTGAACCAGCCGAATTTTCCTAAGCTTTATCTTATCTACTTGGCAGGATGTTCAAGTTTCTTGGTAAAGATGTTAAAGTTTATATCTTCTCTGAAAAGCAAGATAAGTTGTAATTATAGCTCTGAGATCATGTCCATGTATTTGTGCACCTCGTTAGATTCCTTTTTTATTTAATAAAACACTGCTATCATTTAATTTCTAGTTTTAACTTCTTAAAGGTGAGATACCGTTTCTAAAATAATACTCAGTTTATATTTATGAAAGCACAGAATTCTGTGTCTATCTCTAATATTATCCCCACAAGTTCTTTTATTGGAAAAAAAAAAAAGAACCTGGTTTTATAAAAGCCATACCTCTTATAGAGTAATTGGAATTGGTCAAATGAGAGATCAAATACACACACCACCAGTAGCACTGACAAAGCAAAAAGTATCCTGCCAAACTTTAAAAATTTCCTAAATTTGCTAATCATTATTTTTTAGACCAAGTTTCTACCTACCTACCCCCACTATTATAACGGGTTGATGTGTCTAAAAGAAGATAGACCTGAAAAAGCAGTGTAATATACTTTAATTTTTTTTAAAATGTCTACTGTTCTTTTTAAGGATTCTTTCATATGTGATCAGTCAGGGATACTGACTTTTGTGAGTTAACACAAAAGTGAAAAAGCACTTTTAAGTGCTATCCTCTTTGGAGATTTAATGTGCTTTGTAATATCTCTGAGATCAGTCAGGGAGAGACAAGAAGAAAGAAATTTGATTTTGAGTTTGGACCAAAGCTCAGTGACTTGAGAGGCACCTAAACATAATGAAAAGGAAGAAGTTTCAAAGAGAAAGTTGGCAGCTATGACCAGAATCTATAGGCCTAGCAGGACTGACATCAACCAGAGGCAGATTTAGAGGGGTACCGTGTGATCTCTCCTGATACCGTTGACACTTCAAGACCCAGTTTCATTGGGGAATAGTCCACTAAAAGATCATCTCCAAAGGACACAGCATGGTTGCAGTATTGAGAAAGACATGAAAATGCCCGTACCAAGGGCCTAACACTGTCCTTTTCTCTCCAAAGATCACACATATCTGGGGAAAGCAAAAGTCAACATCTGAAACGTGCTTTATCAAGCTTGACTAGAATGATATAAAGTTGGCCGTATAATGGGTCAGTGCTCACCTTTCTGACCTAGGATCATTCTAATCTAAGACCAAGATATTACCTGATTTCTGGTAGTCTTTACTTACACTCTGGTGAATTAAATTCTGACCTAGCTATTTATGTTAATTAAAGCAACCATCAGTTAAATTTAAATCAATAGTGAAAATCAAGAAAGAATAGCTCCCATTACTCTGTTGTTTTCTATGATTATGGATTTCTGAGAACAGTTCTGAAGGTAGAAATTGATGTCCAAATAGTTTTAGGTATGAGAAGAAATTTCTAAATTTGGTTAAGCAGTATCTAAACACAAAATAATAACAATAATGATCAGGGAATTAAATAAATCACCCAGATATTTTAAGCCAGAATGTATGCATTGACAAAAGGACTAGGTGCTTGAGTTCCATAGATAATTACTTAGATCTCCCTTTCACTTACACAGTACAGGAAAACAAAGATCTAGAATGATCATGTTAACCACACATGGGATTTACAAATTACAGATCAAAAAGTTGCATCACAATGATGTTTATTCTAAAATGGCAAAACCCTGGTTTTGTGGGTTGGATTACAATTGAATTATAGCTACAGAAAACTTTAAAACTCTGATTACATAAGAATTGTCAAAATAAACAAAAGAATGGTGTTACTTGTCAAAATACCTCACGTAAAAATATTACTTTTAGCCTAGATGCTAAGGCAATCAAGGGAAAAGCTAATGCTTACCATTCCAGTTTTACTTACCCTTACTTTCATTATAAAATAATTTATTTAGGATATGTCTTCATGACATCAGCATATCTGATCAATTCCTTATAAAGGAGTAGCTCAATTCAGAGAAAAAAAAATCTTTCTAAAACCTTCTTTTATGGAACATTCATAGAGTCTTTTTGTTTTAGTAGACTATTTTTCCATTTTCAAAGTTCTTTAAGTGGAGAACAATTTTAAGAAAATGAAAAACCCCTGGCAGTGAAGAGTCAATATTACTAATCTGCATCATTACTCTTATCTAGTGTATGTATTTGTGGAATCAATTATTGAGGACTTCTCGAGGAACCAATATTTTGAGGTAACTAAAGTTTGTTTACTTTCAGTTATGAAATGAGGTGCAATAAAGACTACACAATTTTAGAACCAAGTACAAACTGAGTTTGAAGGGTTTCATTCCCTATTTTCAAAGTTCAAGCAAGATTATCCAATGGTATTCTAAATATTGGCAAACATGATCATTCTCAAAAGTATAAGAAATTAATCTATTGGAAAGATATTTATTAGTATGCAGTCATTGATTACTTATGAATTAATACCAAATATCAATGTTTTTTTAGTAAGTGAGCTAAAATTATTAAAGTGATATTTGCTTATTGCAAGTACTAAAATCAAAATAACTTTTATTGCCTGATGTCCCAAACCTTGTCTGATATTTAAATACCAAGACTAAGTATAATCCTTGGATATATTTTGAAAAGGAAGTTATCTCCTACTGGTCTGTACAGAACTACCCAGGAGACTCATACCCTGGAGATTAGTATTTTGGTAGAAGCATACACTATCACTGGCCAACTAAAATCTATTAAACATAAAACACATTCTTGTCAGTTCAGGGTATGTCTCTTCTACTCTCCAATCTAGCCTTCAAATGGCTACTTATAATTTTGATATTCTGTGAGTTCACTATGAATAATTTATTGTTTTCTTTTTAAAAAATACCTATGAAGTCATTCATCTATGTATTCTAATGAATACAAAGTAATAGGAGGAAAGATAAGGGAGAAACAACATAGCAAATGTTGAGAGTAATATAATGTCTTATGTCTCTATCTTTCTTGTACATATAGGAGCATAGCTGTTACTAAATACCTTTATTTGAGGTTTGATATCAATTATATCATTCCACAAATGTTTATTCAGAGCCTATTACATTCCAGGTTCTGATATCTAGAAATGAACAAAAATATTTCCTATTCTTGAGGAGCATACATTCTAGTCAGGGGAAACAGATGGCAAATATATAAACAAATAGACTATAGGATGTTAAATGGTGATAAATGCTAGGCAGAGTACAAAAATAGCCAGAGAGTGGTATGTACACATGCTTTGTTTTTTTTTTTAATCTGGTTGAAATGAATAGAATGATCTTTCTCCAGTTGGGTTTCTTCTAATATCACCCCTCCAGCTCAGAGTAAGGTTTGTTTTGCCTAGAACATAAAGAGGGGAAGAAATAAAGGAATTTTAGCCAGGAAAACTTCAGTTTATAAAACTTTCAGTTTTATAACCCCACAATTGGCCTAAAATATTCCATAATGATAAAAAATTCAAATACTAATTCAACTGACATGTATTGGACAAAATTATAGCAAGTGATTTCATTTACATATGTAAATATATCACCTTACTTTAGGTCTGACTAGTCATTTTGGTCCCTCCTATTAGATAACTAAGCATAGTTTATAGTCTACAAAACTTCATATGCTCTAGTGAGTTAACTTTCAAGCCCTTGAGTCTATTCTATTGGTGTATTATCGAATATGTCATTTCAAGGCAATACAATTTTTAGAATAGTATTGATCCATGCCCTTTCTTTGATGTACAGTATCTAAAATTACTGGAAAAAAATGGCTCTCCTGGTTTTAACAGTACCAGTTAGGAATTGTTTCTTGGTTTGGTTGCTTCAATGTTATTGACTTTACCACATATTTCTCCCTTATAAATGTAATTCATTGTTTCAGATTGAAATTAAATATTGTTCTCAAAATAGTATTACCCTTTCTTATTATACAAAAATGTTCTTTTCCTTAATACATTGAGGAACATGATTTTTAAAATTTAGGAATTTAATTATTCAAAAGTATCTCTAATATAATCCTTATAAAGGAAAATGTTTAATAAACAATTCACTGGCACCAATTTCTTTTAAGTTCATGCACCTCGAGGCAACTACATATTTTAAAAATGATTGTTGGGGAGCAGATGTGGTTCAATCAGGTGAGTGCATGCTTCCCATATGGGAGGTTCCAGGTTCGGTTCCCAGTGCCTCCTAGAAAAAAACAAACAAGCAAATGAAAAACCAGCTAGGGTTGCTGATTGTCATTGTTTATTATTATTGTCAATAAAATACACCAATGTATTTTCATGTGCTAAGTTCATTAATTTCTAACTTCTCAAAAACTTATTTAAACTATTTGGTGAGGACCACGTACAAAGAGGCAAAAGTGGAATGAATAATTTCTCTATAAATAAATATTTGGGTCAGATTTTCTCAGTAAATATAGAACTTAAAGTAAAAACATTTCTTAAAATCTTTATCTGCTACCCAATAAGTCTAGTGCTGTGAGCTTTACCTCTT
The DNA here is from genome assembly GCF_030445035.2 of Dasypus novemcinctus. NCBI lineage: Eukaryota > Metazoa > Chordata > Mammalia > Cingulata > Dasypodidae > Dasypus > Dasypus novemcinctus. Next base: position 95,413,223 of record NC_080674.1, read on the forward strand.
GAAATAGATGACTGCCAGTAAACTGTTTGAAATTTTAATAACTACGTTTGTTACAAGATTCCATCAATGCATTGTAAGCATTTCACACAATCCATCTCATTAATCCTCTCTATACTCTCTAAAACCATTTTAAACACAGTTTTGTAGAGCCCGGTTTGATTCCGAAGCTTTAGCTCTGACAGAGGATATGTGAGAAGGTAAGGGAAGAGATGAATTTCAACCTGTAACCCTGCAGGTTCCCTGTTTAATATATAGGAAAGAAATAGATACAATTTTCAAATGATGGCTCTAAAAATATGAGCTCTTGGCCCAATTTAATTCTAACTTCATTGATAGCTAAAACACCAGCTTTTATTATGAGAAAACATGTTTATAGTTTTGGTTGTATTGCTTTCTGTCTTTCTCACTGTTCCAGAGGAGAAAGGATCCACCCCACCGACTTATTTAGAGAAGGACATGAGCTGAGGTTTACATATCAGAAACTACCGTGTTGAAAGCAGGAGTTTCTAAACTATTAATTTTTTGTTTTCTAAAAACATTTACATTAAATAAAACAAGCCATAGATGATGACAGATTTTGTGTCACCCTTCAGAGATGCATCATCTACTGCTTGAGGCCAAGAAATGAGTAGTTTCCATAATTAGGAAGGGAAATTGAATAATTGGACTGTGGTTTATGAGCATTTTTTCCCTTTACAAAGAAAAACCATATAATCTGTAAGCCCCAGTCAAGTGAGTTTACTTGATTTATTCATTTTAAGAAACAATTATCTCATACTCATTTAAAATAAACTACAAAATAAATATTCAGACATAGAATTTTTTCATTGTCTTTCACCAGAAAATCCATGCAATATTTTTTCCCCTTAGACTTTTCTTTGAATAAAAATATACTCAGTTTAATTTTAACATACACTTAGAGCAAGATTTGGAAAAGTGTGCCCCCCAATATAAGTGAAGACATTTGAGAGTCAATGTAGGAATAACAACGTTGTGAAAAGATAAGACTAATCTGATTCAAATTTGCTTCTGAGGCACATACTTTATTATTAATGAGTGCTATGTCCAAATATTCCATTAATTATATTATAACTTCACCCATTTTATTCCCACAATATGTTGTATATTAGAATGTGTTTTGTCAAGACCTGTAACCACCTTAAAGTCTTTATAACCTGATGATGAATTGAGGAATTATTTTAATTGCTTTTACCTCAAATAGTCACGCATTCATTCATTCAGCAGTCAACTGACATTAATTGGATGTCATGATTCTAGGGTTAGAGCCATTAAAAAAACAAAATTCCTACTTTAAAGGAATTTATAATCTAGCTCCAAGAAGGAAATGAGTAATTACTGTTTCCCATTTTGAGCCTGAAGGATTTGTTCTAGTTCAAATTTCTTCTTGAAATTTCAACTCATCTTGGCTCCTTCATGAACTTAGAGTCTGTAAAAAATCAGACACTACCAAAAAAATGTAAAATGTGGATGTCCTATAACATCAACGTTGGTAGAGTTGGTGTTTAATAGCATTACTGGTGTTAAATTTATTGAGAGTTTACAGTGTTCTAAGTAACTTGAGGAATATACAGCTCATGCAGGACTTTTTACATAGGGAATCAGCCAATGAATCAAACTCTTGTAGACGTAATTTTGTATTCAACCTCTGGAAGTTTGTTTTCTTGGAATCATATATATGAATATATACATCAGTGTCTGGGTGTATACATACACATGCACATAAGGGATGTAGGAGTTAGACCTCTGTGACCTCTGTATGTACAACAATTTCTCATTGTTTTACCTGGCCCCCACAATAAAGGACTAGCTCTTACTCTTTGCACTATTACCATGTGCTGGCAGCAATAATTTTATCTGATGGTTTTGTAAGATCATTCCAGAAATACCATCTCAGAGAAGCAATAGCCTTGGGAAAATGTTTGACTACAGTAGATCATAAGATTATAAAGGTAAAAATGGGGCTGGATGTTAAGTATGACACCATTTCTAGAAATATTCCAGTGTTTATTGTTCAAAAACATAAAATTTTAAAAGTTAGATTGGTCCAACTTTTGTAAAAAAAATGGATTTTAAAAAGTGCATATTTTTTGTTAATTTCACTAAAAAGTTGTCATATAAAACACTTTCAATAAATATATCACTAAATATATCACTATTATTCCTAATGTATTAATAATGCACTACTATTTCAGGAAAACAGCACCTAGATTTGCATTACTATGTAATTTGTTTATTCAAGTAGAGTTTTAACAATTTAACAAAAAAAGAAGAGGGTACTTTATCAGTACCTATATTTTTCATGGCTGTGATCAACACTTACATTTACTATTCTTCTGCTCACTCAGTTAATATTAAGTTATTTCACAAATACATTTCCCTATTAGACCATAATTCAAATACTTATTTTCACAGGATGAACATTTAAGCCTAAAGTACTTGACAGTGGTCACTATCGAGCCTCTAAATGTAAACAAAGATGATACGTAGCAGAATTGAGAATGTAAGGTTTGACTTTGGTCTCCACGTTTTAAAAATTATTTTTTCTCTTTCTGACAAAACTTTCATATCCAGATTCTCAGTAGCTTCATGGTATCATTAACCATCCAACTTGTTATATCTATTCTTATAATTACCAGAGAAACTTATCTACAGTGGGTCTTAGTGAGGGTATTGTCAGTTATGACCTCTCTGCTGGTATTTATATTTTATTACATTATCATGCTTTAAGATAATAAATTATGATGCTGAAGATGTTATTTCCTTAGAGAATATAGAGAATAATTGAAAATATTTCAGGAGGAAAAAATGTATAGGCAGGTATGTATATAGTGAGGGATGGTTTTCTTTAGTGATTCAGCAAGAATTTGGGCATGAACTGTATGCAAAGTACTGGAAATAGCTAGAACCAAGGAGTATTCATTCTACACCACACACAAAAAGAGTCCTTTGGTGTTCTGACTCTATTATATATTCTGAATTATCCTAGTGGTCCTATTCATATAAATGTGATTGATTTAAATGTAAATCCAAATTTTAATAATCTGATAGTACTACACAGTACAACTTTCATTTTGAGAAAGACGTACTTGTTCACTCCTTCACACCTACTTACAAGACTGAACTGTTTGAATAGGATTGCCCAATTTGTATGCGTCATGAAGATGTTTAATCATATTCCTAAATATTTTGCTTACGGAATGTCACTAAATAGTAGATCTGCCTGTCAGTGTTTGTTTTCCATGATTTCGTTCTTAACTTAATGACCTAACTTTTAAAGGGATGGCATGAAAAATGAACTCTCAGTACTTATATCCATATAGATTGGGTCTGTGGAGGGAAAAAATGAACATAAGTAACCAGGACATACGTCCACTAACTCCTTTCTTCCCCTGCAGAATAAAGGTCGTACAAGAAAGTAAGCATTCATGTTTCACTGGAAGATTATCTGCCTGCTAAAGCATAATCTGGCTACCATTAGAAATGTTCCCTGTAAGAAAACTAGCAGAATAAATAAACCAGTTTCTTCTGAGCTAGTATTCTTACTTTCAGAGTATCATGTGCTCATCTCTACAGATCATGACATGCTGCCTGAGACTCTCACTGCTGGTTAGCCAGAGCACAGGCAACCCTCAAGCATGAAATCTTTATTTATTAAATATGGGGGTGCAGGATGTCCTTTATGTGGACATGCATTGTTGCCCTGTAAATGGAAGCAACATATATTCCCATTATATGTGCATTTGTGTGTCTCCTGCTACTCTATGTTCTACATAGAGGGCTAGGTCAAAGAGAGGACTGCTTTCTTTCCCTGTTCTCTTTACCTTCTGCAGAAAAAGAATCTTCTCTGTTCCTTTCCACAAGTACTCAAATAATTGTCCTTAACATTGCAAATCTCATTTTGTAGTAACAAATGATCACAGTGATAACTCATCTTAACTGATTGCACATGAAAAAATGCCCACTCCATAACAGTCTTCTCTAAAAGTTCTGATGGCATCATGAAGTATTATTACAAGAATCCTACGTAAGTCTTGACTAAATATTGGTTTTACATTCAGTTTCCAGTGCCTTGCTCCTTGTGTGTAGTGTGTGTACCCATGTGAGTGAGTGTGTGTGTTTTTGATGACCACTCCCCATCTGGTAGTGAAGGTATTTCCAATGAATATAATTGAATCATTGACAGGATTTTTCTAACATATTAGTTAAACAAATGGTAATCTGTGTCAGCAATTGAAGGTCAATAAATTGAGAAGGCACTAAATCAAAATGGAAAAAGTATAATTCACCTTACTAATTTTTCATTACATTTCTTTAGTAGAGAATGAATCCTTTAATTGCATAAAATGAAATAAGGAAAACTTAAATTGCAAATACATTTTATGGATGAAATTAACAAGTGCAATGCAATATGAAAATAGATAATATCATACTTTTACTGAGAGTAAGTTTTAATTTTAATAGAAGCCTTGGCAGGTAGAATCTGAAATCAATGTGTGTCCAAAGGTAACATTTGGGAGGGTGGGGAAAAGATAATGAATAGTACCACATGGAAAGAGAAGGCAGTGTTGTCTAGAACAAATGTTATAATTAGTCTCTTTAGCTAGTCATGCTGGTACAGAGTGATTTTCAAATAGTTCTTGACACATCAGAATTATTACCATGTTTCAGACTCTCAACATATTTAGTGAGCTTCAACTATAATTTGGTCACTGTCTTACACATTCAGTATACATCAATGAAGAAAATTAAAACAAAACTAAAAAGCTCTCTGTCTTTCCTCAAAGAATTTACAGTCTTGACAACAAGTATATAAAAATCAAAATATATATCGCTATGTTTGAGTTAAAAGAGACAGATAAAGCAAGGAAAGAGAGAGCTCGGATATTGGTAGGTGTGTCATTTTAAATTAAAACTGATAGTATGACCAAAAATGTGAGTATAGACTTGAAATAGATGAGGGAGTAAGCCATGCAGCTGTACAGGGGAATGATATAGTGGGTTGGAGCTTTATATCCTCAGAAAAAAAACATGCTCTTACACTTGGTTTATTCCTATGAGTGTGAACTCTTGTTAATGGACCCTTTTGCCGAGGTTGTTTTGGTTAAGGTGTGGCCAGGCTGAGTCAGGCTGAGCCTTATTTATGTGACTGAAGACCTGCCTATAGGGAAGGTCACAGAGAGGGAGCAGCTAGAAGCTGGAGGTCACCAGAACCCAAAAGAGAAGGGAGAAGCCAGGAACGTCTGCCATGTGCACTGCCATGTGACAGAAAAGCCAAGGACCAGGGATCCCCTGCAGCCAGTCCCAGAATATCACAGTTCTGGGAGAAAGCATCACCTTGATGACAGGACTTTGGACTTGCCCTTGCCTCAAAACCACGAGTGCATAAACCCCTGTTGCTTAAACCAACCCACTGCTCGTTATTTGCTTTTAACAAAGAGGAAACTAAAACTAAGTGTTTGTTGAAATATCTGGAAATCCTGATGCTGAAACCATTTTTATTGAATTTCACTTCAGCTATTTATGTGTATATTATGTTTACTTCAGTTAAAAGCTGAAATTTGTTAAAATTCTGCTCTTGCAAATTTATAATATATTTATATAAAGTACATATATAGGTGTATATACAGATGTGTGATATATATCCTTATAGATAAATACATGTATATTTATTTTATAAATTTTATCAGAAAAAAACATTTTACTATAAATATTTCCATTTTTTTAAAATCTAGTAACTAAGAATGAGACCAATGCATTTTACCTGGAAGAAAATCATTCTCTTCTCCCTATAATATCCTTGAAAATAAGAGTTGTAAGTCTTAGATTTTTTTAAACTGAGAAGGTAATTTGGAGACAAAAATAAGAACATGCATTGTTATATCCCTTTAACTTAAAAAAAAAAAGTAAATTCCCTAATTTAGCAATTAGAGACATACTAAATTCCTAATTGGAATTTATATTTGGCTGTTTCCTGAATCATCTTTATTTTCATTTCTCAGATGAAAATTATGAAAATTCTAACACATCTTCCTAGTTTAAAAACAAGTATAACATATGTTTGTGAAATTAAAAGGACTGACGTCAACTCAAATAGAATCAGATTGGTTAGGTTTGCATCTGGTTCATCTCCATAAAGAAAGACAGTCCCACTGCCTCACCTTGTACTCTACAGAGAAGCGACATGTAATATTAAAAGATTTTTACAGAAAACAAAACAGGTAGCTTAGGAAAAAATACACTTTCCTGCCTTTCCTATAACAAATCAATGTGTTCCAATACATCTGCTCTGTAGCTGTGGGTTAACTGTGGTTTGGGAGGTTTGAGAAAGAGAAGAAGAGAGAGAAGGAAATGAAGGCAAGAAGAGTGGGGAGAAAATTTTTTTAAAAAATGATACTGCCTAGCTACAAGCTGCAGAGGGAAATTAATATTCAAAAGGTTAAGGTGTCTGTGAAATGTATGTAATGAGTAACACTCATAGTTTGTTACTATAGGTTCATTGCCTCTAATGTTGAGGACGGCACATGGATAATTTACGATTCCCATTGTCCCCTCTGCAGGGATTAATTCTGAATTATTTATGTACCTATATACGCACAGAACTGAAACATTTTAGTTAAAGTCAGCCACTCACTCAGTCTTGAAATTATGCAGCCCTTGTTGCTAAAAATGATGTTAGCCTCTTGTGATTTAAGTCATAACATTTTATTTTCAGTCCCACTGAGAGAGAAAGCATACAGGAGGGGGGGAAATGATAAATTTTTCTAGGCTAAATCTCAGAATGCATTTTTTAAGATGGAAATAGATAATGGTAATTTTGTTAAGTCAAATTATTGTTGTAGAAAGTATGTAAATAAACCTTTATTTTATTCATGATTTATGATCTTATTTTGGTATGTTGTAAGACTTGTTTTCATATGCGGATCCTTAAATACAAAGCCCTTGCATTTCAATAAAGGGAATTCCACCTAGGTACCCGTCAGAGAATGAAATTTTATTTTTGGAAAATTGTTGTAATCCATTCAGATTCCACACCAAACCTCTTCATTTCGTGCAAATGAAATCAGAAAAGTACTGTTTCCATTGAAAATCCAGTGATTACTCACCACTATTCAAGGCTCCTTTGACTACATCGGAATTAGTCATGAAAAACTGAAGGCATTATACACTTCTCTTAAAAATAACAGATTGTATTCTGGGCTGGCAATGTGTTTGATAGTTACTAACCTTGTCAGCATAAGAATATTTTACAGTTTTTAATAAATTGGATTTTAAAACATGGCATGCCTTTAAAATGCTTTTTTCTTTTCTTTTCTGGTATAACGTTTAGGCTCCCATACATTTAGTCAAATTTCTTTGACTGAAAAAAAATCAATATACAATTCTTTAAGAAAAATATCTGAAAAGAAAAAAAAAAAAAAAATAGGAGGAAGCTCCAAACAACTGACCCTGAAACTTTGGTATTCAGATTACCTAGTTTCCTCCTATCTCATAATTAGGAATTATGTTTCCCTAATATTTCGGTTGCATCTCAATTACACACCATACTGTATGTAGCATAAAAAAAAGAGAAATTAGAGGTATTCAAAGTACAAAGGAAAAAATACATACATGTAAGACATTAATTTCTCTCCTAGCCCCTACCCCATACAATTCAACAATTGCTAATAAATTAGGAGGAGGGGCATATTGATGTACTGCTTGACTATAACACAAAGAAGTGTAGTTAGCAAAAAGCTGCAGTGGGTAATGAACAGTATTTTAACTCGGCAGTTTAACCTCCGTGTCTGTCAGCTGTGACCTTTTACCAACCCCAATGAGAGTCTGATTTCTCACTTTTGCTACTCACTGCTGGATGAGTGAATGTAGAATTTGACAGGGAGAGGTTTTACATGAAAGGGAAAGGTACTTAAAAAGCATGTTTTGTGATGATAGGCTACATTTATTCACTGTTCATTACGCTGGGTGCAGCAGCAGCGTCAGTGGATTGATTGGGTGTGAGCAGCTTGTCTGCTGTGGAAGGGAAGAGGCGTTATTGACCTGCGTGGGAGCTGAAATGACCTCAAGATGACCCCCTTTCACCTGAAATTGACCTTGAAAACAACTTAGGGTTCACTCCCATTTAAATAGAGGGAAATTCTTCTTCCAGCATGTGAATTATTAGAATTGATACATTGAGCATTTCCTTTAGAGCCCATTCCCCCTCCCCCCCCCTTTTTTTTACTTTGACAGAGGTAAATGCATGTAGAGGGTAAGGCGAGTATTGGCTTTTAAATTTCCAGACCCTGCAGCTGCTCCACTTGCTGTTTGCGCAGATTTATGGAGAAGGCCAACTAGACTTTGGCCTGCTTGATGTAAAATTTTACCATTCGTCATTATTGATTAGAGTCCAAACTCTATGACAGAGCCCAAATCTTACTATGACAATTGCTATTTCAGTTGTTACGGGCTATAATGGGCCATAGGGATGATTTAAAGGAGCACGATAGCTATCTGTAATTACACATGAATAATCCATGAATTCTACGCCACAATGCTTATAATCAGACCCTAACAACCAAGGCTTGTGTCGTTTATTCTTGTTCTCTCTTTGGCACCTGTGCCAAAAGTTGCCAATTTATGAAAATTTAAGCATAACAAACATAACTTCTCCCATATTTAAAGTTATGTTCTCATTCTTGGTTAAAAATAAATCACACACTTGGGAAGTGATAGAATATTGTTATTATTTGGATGGTTTTATCAGTAATTAAACTTGCTTCTTATTAGAAAGAGATACCCTATACTATTTAATCAATTAGCATCAAGTAACTATATTGGAAATTTGGTATAATTTCTACTAGAAACAAAGGAGAAAAAGTAAAACACCTATTATTATTACTTTCACTTTTTAAACAAACATTTTACGTGAAGTCTTTATTCTCCTGCTTGGTCCAGGAGTTCAGGGAATAAAAAGCAAGACCACAAATTGGTCTTATAAATGATGGAAATTTGATAGGTCTGAACTAGCTTTAATAATTGTTGAAACTATATCCTAGCCAACGTTTTCATATAATGAATCTCAAAAATAAATTATTCTCTCCTTTTAAGTCGAATGGGGAGATGGAGGAAATGTCTGTGCATTGAACTGAACATTTACATAGGTGGAGCCCGTAAATATTGGTCCAGGTTTCTGGCACAAATACAACTAGAAAAGATTGCATTTATTATAAATCCTCAAGACACTATGACCTCCAGATTATATCTTGGACTGGAGATTACTCTGTCAAGAAGTAAATTTTAGAATACTTTTAGGAGGGGTCAATTTTATCATTGATACTTCCAGAAGGCACCTACACTTTCCCCAAACTGGGAAATCCATGCAAAGTTGTTTTGTTGTGATGGTGGTGTTTGTTTTTTGTTGTTGTTGTTGTTTGTTTTGTTTTGATTTTTGGCTTTTGTAATGGGTATTTCAGGGGAAAATCTTATAGTTCTGAGGCTGTGAAAATGCCTAAATCAAGGCATGCAAAGTTTTTTTAAGCTTGCTTCTTCTAGTTCTTTAGGATTGGTATAACCAATTGCTAGATTTACTCCACTTTGAGATTTTAATTTCCTTACCATTTATGAAGCAACTTTTGGCTGTTGCTTAGTCTATCTACCACATATTCAGAAAAGTGTCTTTTCTGCCCAGTTTGTGACAGTGTTTCAGTAGTTCAACTTACAAGGATAGAGTAAGGTTGTTTAAGTCAGATGTGTTTTTCATACAGTTCTAACATTTACATGCAGGGCTAAAGGCACATAAGCAATCTGAGGACGTATTTGCAAGTCAGGATCAAACTCCTGACGGAATATTTACTGCATTGACTTGACCTATTTTCTATCTAAAACCCTACTCCATAATTCTTGTTTCATTTGATATCAGTTCTATGTATAAAAGGCAGTAACCAAAATATTTGTATACAATAACACTGTAGCTGCCACACAGGAAGATTCTAATAATCCAATTCCTCCCTACTCCTACCCCAAGTGTTTGAAAGGCTTATGCCTTGATTGTTTTAAAGCTCAGTGAGGTCTTAACTTAACCAAATGCATGATATCTGTTACATTTTACTTTCCTCCTCTTTCATTACAGTGATACATCACTGCAACAGCCCTCAGCAGGTTAAAGGACCTGAAAATTGCAATTATTCTAATTTAGGAGCGTACCATGGTGTGTGTGTGTGGTTTTTTGGTTTGTCTGTTTGTTTAATCCTTGGGAACACTTTTTTCCCCTTCAATTTATTGAAGGGAAAGTAGTAGAGTATTGAAGTGTGTTTTGAATATTTTCCTAAATGGTTTCCTCTGCGAGACTGAATGTAACACTTAAAGCTTAAAGAGTAACTATTGTCAAATGAAGTAAATGAGGACAGGACTTTTTTTTTTCTCAATTCATATAAATGGTTTTTTAAAAAATACTATTTCCTCTTAACTGCTGATACTTGCTTGAACATCAAGTAAACACTTGTGTTTTCTTCAGCAGTGAGGTCTTTATAGAATACTACAATTATAAAGACTTGTAATTGCTATGACATTAGAGACCCATGTACTTATCTAGTCAGCCTCCATCTCATCTTTGTTTCTACCTCTCTATAAAGGGTAAGGCAGTTTTGCCCAAAGGAAGAAATAAAAGGGAATCCTCGTTAAAAGGTACATTAATGAAAAAAAGAGCAGCTTTATTGGGGACATGTGCAGAAAGGGATGTTTGAGTAGTAAATGATAATTTACTTTTGAGGTATATTAAAAAGGTTTAATCTTACTGATCATGAGTTAAATTGGATGTTTTAATCAGTTAGTGAGTGCCAAAAATAATTATGCCAGAGCGCTTAGTCTGCAGAACGTGTACACAAAGCATATAAATCCTTTGCTTCCCCAGGGATTTTTCAGAATAACACACAACTAAAAGACAAAAGCAATATCAAACTCATATAAATTAACATTGCAAATGATCTGAAAAATACAGTAAATAACATGATCCCATCACTTTAAATATACAGCACAGGGAAGGGTATCCAACACAAACATATTCATTTATCTCCTATATCTTTACTAAACTTTTTCAGTAAACTTTTCTTCCATTTACTTTCTATGGTTCAGTTCAAGGTCATTCTTTCTTTCAGAGAACAGGACTGGGTGACAGAGCATAGATGTCTGAGTTCCTATTAGAAATGAATGTTGCTAATGAGTTTTTATTGAGAAATTAAAATAAAGGATTTGAGCCCAACAATTTTGAGTGTCTTTTGAAGTTCTAAAAAATTTTTATGATTTTTAAGATTAATATTTACAAAAGTAAGAGTAGTTTTACTAGAGGAAAACCAGTATCGTATGTGAAGCAATATTTTAAAACTTTCAACAATACTGCTTTTCACAAATGCCTTTAAAAAGTATATTCTTTATAAAAGCGTTTTTTTAAAGCGTAGTCTCATAATTATCTTTAAAAACTATACTTTTTGCTGTGGTAATTTCTGGAATTTTGATAATATCTGAACCGAAGAGAATAAATAGTAGATTATAAAATGAATTAAAAAGCTGTGGGTAGATGAAAAATCATTTCAACTCTTGCATAATGGGTTTGGAACTGAATTATTTCTAAAATATGAAAAGCTAAAAAATGGGATAGACTCTGCTTTATTCCATTTGTGTGAAAAATACTTTACATGTTAAATTTGCCTCACCCCTCAAATCTTAATTTACATTTCGTTTTCACATATTTTATGTCAACCAAGTACATTTTGATGGTTTGAGTAAAGTGCAGTAATATCATTTGAAAATAATGATATCTTCACCTTTTCTACCATCAATAACTGACAACTTTTTAAGTGCAAACAGAATTTGTTAACCTAAGTAATAAAATCTTTTGGATCATAGATAACATCCAGTCTCTAATTTAAATTATTTTTTCAGTGTAATAAAGGTTTAAATTTCAGGCAGCCATAAGAAAAAAGATTTCTAAAAAATGATATATTTTTTAAATGGTAGAATTCATTCTGGAACACTTAAATAAGTCTCATGTTAAAGCTATCATTTTCTGGAAGTTGATGAGGTTTAAAACTTAAAGAAGAGGGGGTTGAGGGTAAGTGAATCACCACTTACACGTCTGATGATTTTTCCCATTATGTAACTTATTGGCTTACACTGATTTTGGACTAGTGTATTTAGGGACAACATAGTTGCTTTTCAGCAGCTCTGAGTTGCTGTTTGATTTGGTAATGGAAGGAGGTTATCAGTAGCCACTTGCTGATAGCTGAAAAACTGCATAGGCATCTAGTTAGTCAATCAGAGAGTGATTTTTAAAATGTGGTTTTTGTGTTTGAACCTGCTGCCTATTGAGTGATTTGAGTAAATCCAATTATTCCTTTGGTAGCCCAGTCTCATTATATACAAGTTAGAATGACTACATACAAAATATTACTCTCTGTGTAATAAATTTAAGAGTGCAATAGAATTGCTCCTTTATAGAACATAGGAACAAGTGTGGTTCCTTTATTATGGTCTTGTGAGTTATCACTACTGTTTCTCTGAGTCAAAGATCCACTTGCGAAACTTATAAAAGTTATAGGCCTATACCCTAAAGCATGCAGATAAGTATACACACTCACACCCCCAAACACATCATTTTGGCAAATAATTTGAAGATGGTGTTATACATCAGATTAAGAATAACTGCAATAGAGTTAATTTGAAATAAACCTTGTTTTCATGCCCATTAAGATTGTTAAGTTATAGAGAATAGAATCTACTAAACAATCCAATAGGAATGAACAAACTAGATATCATGATGAAAAGTTAAGATCAAAAAGAAATAATTTTGCTCCAAATAATGGGTCATAATCATTTGGGCAACAACAACAACAAAACATTTGTAAGAAGATTATGAGCACTCATTCACATAGCCTCTCTAGGGTCTGGATCATTGAGAAACTATCTCATATGTATCTGCAAGATGTTACACTTCGGTAGATTTTCTAGATTTTCAGCATTATTTCAATGGTCAGCTAATTAATTCTGAAAATAAGAAATGTCTCTGACAGGAAAGACAGCAATTAGAACAAATAAAAAGAAAAATGGGAGATACATATATGTTTCTTAATGAGAGAGAGGGTAATATGTGCAGCCTAGGAGAAGTTCAGTGGTTTATGGTTCCCTTGTGTTCACCAAGATAAGAAATACAAAGGGGACTTTCAGTGGGGTGAGGCGGGGCTGGAGGTATCATTCAGTCAGTCAGTCATTCCATACACATTGATTATATGCATATCACATACAGATATTGTTGTGAGTCATGGGGAAGAAATAAAGTTTCAACAAGTTGAGACCGAAGCACCCATGAAACCTTTTAATCACAGTATCTTGGTGACATTTCTCTGCACGACCTCAGGTGGGCCCAATAAATTTGTCTGGACTGGGAAGCAATACTACATAATGTCAGTTGAATTAATAGGCAGAGAAGAGATTGTCCAATGAGAAAAAAAGTATAAATAGAAATATGAAAATATGAGACCGCTCATGATTTCTAAAAAAAAAAAAAATGTGTTCCTCCTATCAAAGTATAAAGTTAATCAGATAAACTTTTGAATAACAAAATAAAATCAGAGATTAGGACACAAAATCACCTAAAATATACCCAGTTCCACTCTCCCAGTTCCTCCAAGTAAACATTCATAAATTTTGGAAATTTTTTTTCCATTACTGCTTAGTGAATATTTACTTTTAGAGTCAGGTGCTAAATTTTGAAGATGCCCTACAACACACACATCCAATAAATTTAAGAATTTTGTAAGTGTTGTATATTTCATTATGAAATCCACTTTATATGTTTTTATTCATGAAGAGATATACTTCTCTATACATATTATAAGTATATAGTCACACTTTTAATATTTGAAGCTTATTGATAGCAGAATACAATATTTGAAGGGTAAACTTTCAAGTTATCTCTAGAGTATTTAAAATAGAGTGAATACATCAGTTTGTTTAAAGTATGGATCACACCAGATAGAATTGAGTAGCTCTAGCAATCAGTACTCCAGACTGGAAAAAATGATAAAACACACAAATCATCTGTTTAAAGATATTGGAGAGTTCCTGAACCAGCAAAAACTGGAGGTTCTAAAATTCCCAGGAGGGGAGAATGCTGGATAAGTAACCTGCTTTCCTTTACTGGGTATTTGCCATTTATAGGTTTGGGCAGAATTTTTGGTAAAGACTTGGAAAGTAAGAAAAAATTTCAGAATGGACTAGAATATGGGATCTGCCAAGAGTGTGGGGGCATCAAAGACCCTCTATCTACTCATTTGAAAACTATTGAGGTTCAGGGTAAAGCAGGGATAGGCTAAGGTGTATCAGGGAGGCAACAACCAGCATCAAGCAACACAGTCATTGATTTGATTAAGGTAAAAAAGCCTTAATTTCTTCAGCTTACTGAAGAAAAGAGTGAAAACAACATCAGCTGCAGTCTTTATACTTTTTATATGTAATATCTGGCATTGAATCAAAGATACTTGGCACACCAAGCACAGAACCACATGCCTGAAAACCAAAGAGAAAAACAAAAAACAAAACAATTCTATGGGTCATCTGAATATCAGAGTTAGTTGATGGTAACTCTACAATAATTATGATTATGCTCAAGGAAATAAAGAAAAATTTCAGATAATAGATGAACAGATGAAAAATTTTAACAGTGAACTAAAGTCTTTAAAGTGAGTCAAATGAGAATTCTAGAACTGAAAAAACAATATCTAAAATTAAGAATTCATTAGATGGGATTAACATCAAGTAGACAGAGCTGAAGACTGTTTCATAGAATTAAATGCATCCAGGCCAATAAAATATATCAAAATTGATAAACAGAGAATGGGAGGGGGGAAAAAAAAGAAATACATTGACAAAGGAGCTTAGAAATATGAGACAAATGAATAAATTCTCATCTATGTATAATTGGACTCCTGGAAGGGGCAGGGAGAGAGAGAGATAATGGAAAGAAACAATAATTGAAGAGATATTGGTTGAGAACTTTCCAGAACTGATAGTAGAAACCAACTTAATGATGTGAGAAGTGTTGTGAACTCCATGCAGAATAAAAATACAAAAAAAAAAAAAAAAAAAACTATTGAAAGGCACAGCAAGATTTAAGCAACACTGCTGTAAACCAGAGAAAAATTGAATCAGCAATGACATCTAGGAATCTAAAAGCAGATTTTTTTAATGAATAAAGGTAGACCCAAAATCATATATACTGTACACTGCCTTTATATAAAGTTCAAAAATAAGTGAAAGTAACCTTTAATGGTACAAGTCAGGAGAGTGGATTGTGACTGAAACAAGGTAAAAGTGGCATCTGGAGTCCACTAATATTCTGGTTCTTAATCGGATCACTGTTTACACAGATGTATTCACTTTTCACAACTTTATCAAACTATACATTTATGATATTTGCAGTTATCTGTATGTATTTTGTACTTTACTAAAAGTTTACATTAAAAATAAACTGACATAGATGGAAGAGAATAAGTCCACATTTAAAGGGATAGATGAAAAAAAGAGGGTTCACAAAATTGATTAGAAAGGTAAGAGTAGCCTCATTAAGATTCTCTACTTGGAATTTAAGGCTCAATAACATTAACAAAGAAATACAATAATCTTAACTATTACAGGGCCTTGGTAAGTTTTGTAATAAATAAATACTACTGCCTGTAAAGCAGACTTGGTCAAAACAGATTTAAAACCACCTGAATTCCAAATTCAAGATTTTGACAAGGCTGGTGGTACAGAACAAATTTTGAGTCAGGGAAGACTTGTAAGATTTGATTTTATATTTAAGAAACCAAATGATGGCAAACAAAATAATCATCTCTTGTTTTTAAATAATAAGCATAACACAATTTTATCATGCTTCAGCACAGTGCTGCCAACTATTTAAATTTCTAGTTTATTTCCCTCTTTTCAGTCTTTCTTGATTTTTTGACAGTTTTTAAATAATAGTATCAGGATGTAAGTTAAAAGACAGGATGTGAAATACACAAATCAGTGGGGGTATATATGCTTAGTGATAGAATTAAGAGATTTTTTTTTGTAAAAGAATATAATTCTAGCTTACTTATAAGGATTATAGATATGCTTCATGATAAGGGATGTGACAGAAAAGCTGGTACAGTAGCAATAATAGGAGGTGACATATTAGCAATATAACTAAGTGCCAACCAAAGTCTTTCACAGTTACTATGCCAAGACTAAAATAGAAATCAGACACATGTTTCTATCAGATGGGGGTTCATTGGTAAGATGCAGCTGTTGCCTTCAGCAGAGAAATTGAAGACAAATAGATTCATACTTTGAGATTACTGCCTCTTCTGATAATCTAAATTCAGGTTATGTTTTAAACAACACAAATCACCAGATAATGGTGCTTTGTAATTGTTAAGTGATTTCAAATAGCTTGCTAAGTTTTAGTGATTCTCAAAGCACACATCAGACATCTCTGTGTTATTATTTCCGTTCAATTCAGTAAATATGCATTACTAAGTACTGTGAACTACTGAACATTGCCTTGCTACATCCATTCTCCCCTTCTTGTTTAACAATAGAATCCCAATATTTAGTTGGCTGAAACACCCAAAACTCAAATACTATATTTCCCAGGTTCCTTGGCAGCTACTGATATGTGACTGAGTCTGGGTCAATAAGACAAAAAGGAAATATTATACACTTGAATAGGAGGAAGTTACCTTTCATCTATTTTTCCTTCCATTTTATTACCTAGGACACATGTGTGAGGACTGGAGTTCCGCTATGACCTGGGATCCTAGGATGCACCCAAAGAATGACAAGAGATGAGCTAAACAGAACCTGGTATCTGAAATCATTTGTGGAGCATCCAGTTCATCCCTCTTGTCCCTATCTCTAAGCATTTTAAACACGAAAGAAGAATAAGTTTCTCTCTTGTTCAGCCCACTACTATTTAAGATATGTAGATGTAATATGCAGCCAAACCTAAACTGATAAAAGTCCATGCTAATTATAGGAAGTGGTGTTTGCCTGCAATTGCAAGAAATGAAAAAAAGATAAGTAAAATTCACAGAGGAGGGAAGCTTAAGACTTAACAGGATGAGTGGAAAAATAGATGCCATTCATGCTATTCTTAAGTATGTAAAACATGATGCCTTGGTCGGAAATGCAATTCAATCATGCCTTCTGATCTAATTAAATAGGTAATTTAGATCGAGGGTCCTCTGAAATTAAGAAGTGAAATGTACACTAACCCGCCCCCCCCCCCAAAAAAAAAGGTCAAGAGCTTCATAGTTAAAACACCTAGACCACCCTATCATGACACTGGTTTGGACATTTGAAGAACTGAACCAGATCTTCACTTTCATTCATTACATATATTCAGCATACTGTGCTATACTTGGGTATCTGAGCATGAGATCATAATCTAATTATCACAAAGGGACCAGTTTGCTCAGTTTTTGACAACACCAAACACCAAATTACCAAAGTCAATTTATGTGATTCCACCAAATATGTATCCAAGGCTCTCTTAAAACATGAAATGATTAGGGCAATGCTCTCCCATTGAAATCACGCTGAATAATTGTGAGTCCTCTGCTCTCAGCTTCACTGAGTAACAACTAGAAAACAGAAATTATATAACACACAACTCCAGTGTCTAAGAAAAGATGCCCTATATTTCAGAGATCTGTACATAATTGTCTTTTGCCCCAGAGAAAAGTATCCTTCTGAGTTTATTAAATAAAAGCATATAACAGTGTATATGGTAAGAAACGCCCCCCCACCCCAATTCATAAAGGTTTAGAAGACAATGTCTGTTTTAAGTGGAAAGGTATTTCATTTATAAGCACTTAAAATCTTGCAATAGTGAAAGAAATGCAGAAATAACTGTGCCAAACAATTATTGCATATATGTGTATAAGAAAAATCAGTTACCAAAGGAAAATAATCCCTGTTTATCGCATTCTGTAGTCATCCGCACCTCTCAGACATGTTTAAACATACTCAAAACAGTTTTGCAATTGAGCACTGGACTTACACTTTGAATATATACCAGAGGCACCCTCATGATGCCTTGAAAATTCCTCTGTGCATACCCGTTCTCTAACTCTAAATTGGTTTTTTTTTTTAAGATTTATTTTATTTATTTCTCCCCCCTCCCCGCCCCCATCTGTTCTCTGTGACCATGTTTTTGTCTGCTTCTGTTGTTGTCAGCGGCAAGGGAATCTGTTTCTTTTTGTTGCGTCATCTTGTTCTGTCAGCTCTCCGTGTGTAGATGGCGCCATTCCTGGGTAGGATGCACTTTCTTTCGTGCTGGGCGGCTCTCCTTATGGGTGCACTCCTTGCGTGTGGGGCTCCCCTACGCAGGGCACACCCCTGCATGGCACGGCATTCCTTGCGCACATCAGCACTGCGCATGGGCCAGCTCCACACGGGTCAAGGAGGCCCGGGGTTTGAACCGCGGGTAGATGGACGCCCTATTCACTGGCCCAAGTCCCCTTCCCTAAACTGGTTTTCATGTCCAATATGTACCCTATGCCCGTGGGTGATATATGTTGCCACAGGTTCTTTGCAGCTCCTCCCATAAAGAGGTGGGGAGTTTATTTTCCCACCCACTTAATGTGGAATAACTTTTTCACTTGCTTTGACTAATAGAATATGATGGAGTCTAAGTTGTGAGAGTTCTGGATCCTAAACCTCAAGACACCTTCAGCCTCTGCTTTTACCTTCTGGCAATACTGCCCTGAGATTGCCATGTAGGAAGTCAATCTGGAATCCTGGGAAGATAAGCAATCACATGGAGAACCAAGGTTCACCAGACTTAGCCTGAACTAACTGCCAGATATATATGCAAGACAATCTTGGACATTCTAAATGCCACGTGACTCTACAGCTGAAGGCAATCACATAGGCAACTGAAAGGTAAAGTTAGTAAAGGAATTGTACCAAATCAAGATAGATTATAAATTGTTACTGTTTCAAGTCATAAATTTTGCATGGCTTGTTATGCAGCAATTGGTAGCCTGTACGCCTAATCTTCCTCTCTCTCAGTAAATCCTTAGATTGAAGACCTGAATTTGGCTCGTCTAACTTAGTTCTGACCTTTGTTCAAATATCCCCTCTTAAAACACAACTTGATGATTATTTTTCACCATATTTATGTTCTGCTGCTGCAGCATAAAAGTACCCAGCCACTGGACTACTACTCTTCCTGCCACACCTAAGACCTGTTACTCTGCCCATTTGGTTTTATTTTTTTACCTGTCTCTTTATCAGGTAGCCACTGACCTGGTTTGTTCTATCTCTGAACCAGAATGGGGTCGTTAGATACAACAGATGTACCTTGTAAGATTTGGCTTTGGTTCTGCAAAAGATTCTGTTAACTTTGTACCTGAGAATGACCATAGAATAGAAAAGAACAACCTTCACATAATCAAAAAGATAATTTAAGTACAAATATATAATGTGATGTATATGAGCATTCATACCACAAAGTACAAAAACATGAAGTAAAATACCCTGTGGTTTGGGTGTTAAGAACCAAGCTTTCTTCATCTGGTTATTGGTGAAATCTTTAATCAAAAGTCCTCAAGTAGTTTCTCCTTACTCGTTCTGCTATGAATCCCTTCTTTTATTTTATAGGTTTGGTTTTACTCTCTAAACACATTTTAAACTTCTAATTCTCAGACTAATTTGCTGATTGCAGAGCAGAGTTGGTCTACATGCCCAATGCTTAGTCTGAGCTTCATAAATCAGCAATCAAGATACCATGAAATAAACCATTTCTCATCCTAAATACTAGTGCGTGTATCCAAGTCATTACAATGTGTTTCCATAATGTGCAAAGATTTCTGTAAAATGTTTACTTGAAAATGGTATTAATGAAGTGACTGATGCAATCATGACATTGGAGCATTTTAGGGTTTCTGTTTTTCTATAGGAAGTAAAAGGTAATGTGCTGAGTGTGGCATTGAAGATTCTCTCCTTTACTCGTAGGTCATTTTGCCCAATTGTATTTTTTAATTGGTCCCCCAGATTTGAGGTTGAATGTTCCACTAGATGTCCTACTAAGATTTTGCCAAATGACTGTTTTATGCTTACTTACCAACTATTCCAAAAGACTCCCAGTTACCAGCTGCTTCCTCTAAATAACTGTCCACCATTCCAAATTAAACTATTTAAAAACTTTTGAGATTGTGTGAAATTCTAGTATCTAGCCATGACAGTTTGAAGCTGCGAGGACCCTAGAAAATCATGTCCTCAGGGTTAATCTAGTACTGTGAGGAGCTGGGAGAGATGAGCAGATACTTGCACTGTGCCCTGCCATGTGCCTTACCACCCACAGTGGCATCCTAGGGAGAAAGCATCTCTGATGATGCCTTGACTTGGCCCCTTCCATGGCCTAAGAACTATAAGCTTTGAACCTAATAAATCCCATTGTAAAAGCCAACTCATTTCCAGAACTTTGCTTTGGCAGCATTTACCAAACTGATATAGCAGCTAAGTTGTTAAAGGCATTTGTAATAACCTTCTCTTTTCCTCTGTAGATATTCCCTCCTTTCCTATGAATATTTAGGGAATATTTAGGGAATATACTCAACCATATGTTACTACTTAATCATGTAGAACAATTGATATTTTTATAAAATTTCTTGGCCAAAATGAAGTTCAGGTAATACACAAAGTCTAGAAATACAACGATGTTTTCATTAAAATAATCCATATTTCACATGTTCAATTACAAAAGAAAAGCTTTGTGCCTTCTCCTGCAAATTTCCATTCTGTGCTTCTGGGTCAATTTAGAAATCAGCTTTGTCCACTTGCTGAATTTCTATTTTTCATCAAGGAGAAGATATGGTGGCTACTCTAATGGCATAGTAATTCTACATGAAGCCAGACTTATTCATTTTCATGTTGTAATTTGTAACTCAGATTTAAATAATGATTTCTGGAATTTATCTCAGACTAAGATTCCACTTTAAATCCAGATTCTAGAAATTGATTCCTTCCAGGATTTCTATATCCTCTGAGAATTAAATTCTGCCTTGCTTACTTCATCCCTTCCAGGGACTAGAGCAGCACTATCAAAAACAAATGCCTACAGGTAATAGGCAAGAAACATAATGAGTGAGATTGGCAAGATGGGAATGCTGGGACTGACATGCAGCATCTTAAAAGGACAGCTGCTTAGTTAAACAGATTTTTGCCAGATAGTAAAATTAAACCTGTTTTCTGATATTCTAATTTTTTTTCATGAAATGTCAGAAATTCATATTTTTCTGAAAAAATTCCCAATGTTTTAAATGACGGCAACTAATGTAGTAGTAAAAACACCGTTTGCCCCTCCCGCACCCCCACGGACCTACATTCGTATACACACTCCTTGGGGTAGAACCAGTCTTAGGGTTACATTTTGCCGATTCTGGATTTTCTTTGTCCCATAAACCTCAGTTACCTGATAAGTGGGAATCTTTATATGAATAAAACTATAAACAGTAAGAACCCTTTCTTTGCAGAAACATAATAGGTCTTTACAAATTAGGAAAGAAATAGACTCTCTTTAAAAATGGTTCCGGACATTTTGGAGAGTCAGCTTGCAGACAGCTCAGAACAGCCATACTGCCTATGCCCAAATCTTGGTTCTTCTTCTTATTAATCTAGTGACCTTAGGCAAGTTAGAAATGTTCTGTGTCTCATTTTCTTTTTTTTCTAAATTGGGATGATAATAATAACTGTGCTTACCTCATAGGCACCATGATAATTAAATGACTTAATGTTTGTGCATCTCAGAATGGTGACTGGCGTATAATCAGTGGTATATAAATGTTGAATAAATAAATTTTATATATGTGCATTGTCTTTGAATCACCTTTGTACTGAAAAGCTAGAATTAATAAGTTTATCCTTGGTTAAGCAGCTTGGGAATTCCCACAGGGACAAAGCAAGAAATGTAAATCTACTATATCAAGTCATTGGGTAAAAATTTTTACTGTGAGAAGAGCATCATGTCACAGTGGACTTCTGCTTGTGGGAATTAGAATGACTCTTCTTTCTTCACCTTGCTGTGGCAGTGTCTAGGATTGTTCATAGAGAATTGGGCTATCAGCCAATAATACCTTTCTATCAACCCAAGAAATTTGTGTTTGGAATGAAAGAGAACAGGACTATGCTCTTATGCAGGCTTTTAAAAGAACCCAGAACTTCACCCGGAACAATGCTTTCACAAAAGAAGTTTTAGCTATTTCAGGTGCTCTTGATCTTTGGAGCTGTGAATTAGCTATGTCCATTGGTTAGAAAGAATACAAATGATTTCTTTCCAAATTATCAATAAAGACACAAGTGAAAAATAAGCTATGTCAGAGATGAGAATCCGTAGAAGACAGGGAAGCCACCAATTGCTATGTCATCATGAGAAGTTGTAGCATGACCATGATGACTAATTCTTGTTCTCAGTTTTCATTTCAAATTCACCCTTGATGTAATCAAGATATAAAGTGTCCTAGGTAAACTGGGAATAGTGATAATATCTGACTTTTATTGAGTAAGTGCTCTAGGTTATTGAAAAATTTTTATTGGAAATCTTTTTTAGTATGTGCAGTTAGGATTTGGTTAAGATTCAGTGGTTCTCGAGTGGGGAGAGTTTTGTTTCACAGAGGACTTTTGGCAATTCCTGTTGACTTTAGCTCAACTGTGCAGGGATGTGCTACTGGAATCTGGTGGGAAGAGGCCAGGGATACTGTTAAACAATATACAATGCACAGGACAGCCTCCCAAACTCTCAAAAGGCATGATGTGGAGGCAGTGGCTACTGGAGGTCATTGGGGGAGGGAGAGGGAAAAATAGGTATAATAAGGGAGCATTTTCAGGACTTGTCCTGAGTGATATTCCAATGACAGATACAGGCTATTATATATCTTGTCATAACTCATAAAATTGTGTGGGATAGAATGTAAAATACAATTTAAACTATAATCCACACTTAGTGGTAATGCTCCAGAATGTGTTCATCAATTTTAACAAATGCACAGCACTCACACTAATGAAGGATGTTGTTAATGTGGGAAGGTGTGGGAGGGGTAAGCAGTGGGGCATATGAGAATCCTGAATATTTTTTATGTAATATATATATAATCTAAGTATCCTTTAAAAAAATTTAGAAGTATATATATGAAAAAATGTCAATCAGTATTGCTGAGGTTGAGAAACCCTGAAGTGTAAGGGTTGAAATTTAATCTCTAGCTTGATCTAAAGTAAAAAACACAAAATTACATTTTAACAGAGTTATACTACATAATACTGAAGATTTAATTCTTCAGTTTGGTGTGAAGCAAAGACCATAGATTTCAATTTCAGACAAAACTTGTTTAATTCCCACCTCTCCCATTTAATAATTACATGAGCTTGTAATCCTCTGTGTGTCAGTTTTCTCATCTGTAAGATGGAAATAATGACAATACCTACTTCACAGAATAATTGTGATAGTAATGAATTTGTATGTGCTTAGAACAGTTGTATTACTCAGCCAAAGGGGTGCTGATGCAAAATACCAGAAACCAATTGGTTTTTATAAATGGCATTTATTTGGGGTAGAAACTTACAGTTACCAGGCCTTAAAGTGTAAGTTACTTCCCTCACCAAAGTCTATTGCCATATGTTGGAGCAAGATGGCTGCCGACATCTGCCAGGGTTCAGGCTTCCTGGGTTCCTCTCTTCCCAGGTCTCATTTCTCTTAGGGCTCAGCTACTCTGTTTTCTTCACAAGGCCAGCTGTAGACTATCAGGCAACAAGCTCTGTCTCTCTTTGCAGGACTCAAGTCTCTCTGGGCTCCGTTGCTCTTCCCTACTCTGTGCTTACTTCCCAGGCTCCAGCTCAAAAAACTCCCAACTCTGTTTTTGCCATGTCTTTTATCTTATGCATGGGGACTCAACTCCCTATTGACTTGGCCCAGTCAAAGCCCTGTTGATAATTTAAGTAAAAGTGAAACTTCAGACAGACCAAGTTACAAACATAATCCAATATCTATTTTTGGAATTCATATATAATATTAAACTGTTACAACATTGTTTAGCACAATATGTGTGTTAGCTAAAAATGTGAATGAATGAGTAAATGAATGAACGAATGAGACAAGTATAAAATACCTATGATCTTGTGGCAGTTTGAGATTATTTTATGAATCCCAAAAAGAGAAGACTATGTTTGTAAACTAATCTATTCCTCTGGGTGTGACACCCTTTGATTGCATCAAATTCAGTTGAGGGGACTTTGATAAGATTGCCTGTTAAGATTGCTGTAGGACTTTTTATTGGACTATGTCAGTGAGACATGACTTGGGCTTAGTTCCTGCCTGCTTGCTGGGTCTGATATAAACAGTTCACATAGACAGAGCAGGAAAAAGGAAACTTGCATGTTTGCAGGTAAGAGAGATGGCTTGAACATGAAACCCAAGAGGCTGGACCTGTGGAGCAGCTCAAGAGACCAGCCTTGCAATTTGCCTGATTGCTTAGGGTACAACTTGGGAAGAGAGCAGAACAGTGAGCCTGAGAGAGGAAGCCCTTTGGTAAACTAAAACAGCTCCAATAGTCAATTTCTCCTCTTTTAACCTATTGTAATAGAAATTGTGGCATTTATTACAGTCTTAGTAAGGTGTACAGTCATTTTCAATATTTGGGTTTTTTTTCTTCTTCAGTTCTTATATTGTATTCCTATATAGATGATCTAGATTTATATGCTTATGAAGGATCTACTATTTTTATAATACTAAACAAAGCAAAGAAGTATAATATGGTCCCTGTGTCTCCTCTCCCATGGAATATTTCCTTGCTTTTGTTTTATATATGCCTTTAATTAAAGAAAGGGTCAGACTTGACATCATAGCTCTTAACAATTGTCTGTATAATTTGCAAGAAATGATTTTTAATGGAAAGAACTTGAAACACATAATATACGGAACGATATGTACATTTGTTCTTTTTTTAACTGGCTAGGTGTATTTTCTGGGATTCCTACTTTTTTCCATCTTTTGCCTCTTCTAGTGTTTTTTCCCCATAAAAGCCTTATCCAGAAAAGGGATTATTGTCCCTTTTATGAAGTCTGAAATAAGAATTAAAACATGTAGTGAAACCTTCAACTATTATGATGTTTTTGGTTGAGTTGTATTCTCTTTAAGCAGAGCTTTAACATTCATTGAGAATAAAAAATCTGTTTACTCTGCTGGAGGAATTAGGCTCTGAAGAGATTGTTTTAGTTCGCTTTGTTTATGATGATTTGTTAGCTCTTGACTGCAGAAATAATTTTGTTGTTTACATTAATCTATGGCGGCAGTATTAACTTCACATCATACATAAATATAATTATTGATCATTACCAGTGTAATTCAGTGTTAGAATTACAGATTTACATAATTGTGCTATTAAGCATAAACTTGAACTTCATATCTGGGGTCACAAATAACTAGAGGCAGTAGAAAAAGGAAATTCTGATTATATGTCATTCATATTTTAACATACGCTATTGCAATTTTGATCAGTGTTAATGTAAATATTTTTATGTACTTTACAGCAATGAGATGCTAATGGGTGGAAATTACAGCAATATTGATCTAGCTAATAAAATGTAATACATTAGTAAGAAAGGATATGTATTATATGCTTCAACTGTTACTATATGTCATCACCCTAAGGAACAGGAGCTCCATCAAGGACGAAGAAACATTTTTGAACCATACAACATAAGCTTCTCCTCTTATTCACAATCATTGCTTTTCTGCTCTGCATCTTCTATAATGATGCGAATTCAAAAAGGGTGATGCCATTTCTGTAATATGCACATGCACATATTCTCTCTTGATATACTTAATATAGGAAAAACACTCAAGAGTAGTTAATCAAACTGAAGGAAGATAGGTTTAGAAATATTTTTCAAGATGCTATAAAATTCTGTTTATTTGGAAGTTTCAAGAAATATATACATATACATATATATAATGCAATAAGGTTCAAATTTTGAACTTAGAAATCGAATGAGCTAAAATGCCTCATAAAAAACAATATTTCACAAGCAAAATTTCAAATGAAGCTATTTGGGTTATGATGTCAAAAACTTGGTAGACCTCTTTTACTATATTGCTTTTTTGTTTTCTATTGGGGAAGTTTTGCATTTACAGAACCATCCTGGAAAAGGATTCCCACATACCACCCTAATATTCTCACCTTGCATTTATGTGAAACACTTGTTACAATTTATGATAGCATATTTTTATAACTGTACTATTAACTATAGTCCATGGATTAATTTAGGGTTCACTGTGTATGTGGTGTAGTTCCACAGATTTTTTAAAAAACTTTTATTCTGTTACAATATAAACAATTTAACATTTCCCCTTTTAATCACATTCAGATATATATTTCAGTGCTGTAATTACTTTCACAATGTTATGCCATTACCACCATCCATTACCATAAGATTACCTTCATTCCAAATAGGAACCATGTACATTTTAAGCATCAACTTCCCACTCCTTACCCACCCCCATCTTCTAGTAACCTGTATTCTAGATTCTGACTCTAGAGGTTTACTTATTCTAATTATTTCAAATCATTGATATCATATAATATTTGTCTTTGTATCTGACTTGTTTCATGCAAAATAATGTCTTCAAAGTTCATCCATGATGTTGCATGCATCAGGATATCATTCCTTTTTACAGCTGAATAATATTCCATTGTTTGCATATACACCATTTTGTTTATCCATTCATCATTTGATGGACACTTGGGTAGCTCCCATCTTTTAAGAATTGTGAATAAACTTATATTTGTTCAAGTCCTATCTTTCAACTCTTTGGGGTATATACCTAATACTGGGTCTTATACTAATTCTATACTTTGCTTTCTGAGGAACTACCAAAATGTTTCTGCAGTGGCTGCATCCTTTTACATTGCCACCGACAATGAATGAGTGTTCCTAATTCTCTGCTTCCTCTCCAGCACTGTTAATTTTCTGTTTTGTTAATAGCAACCCTTCTAATAAGTGTGAAATAGTAGCACTTGTGGTTTTGATTTGCATTTACCTGATGTCCAGTGATGCTGAGAATTTTTTCATGTGCTTCATGGCCATTTGTATATCTTCTTTGGAGATATGTCTATTCAAGTCTTTTGCCCATTTTTAATCGGGTTGTTTGTCTTCTTGTTGTTAAGTTAAAGGATTTTTTTTAAAGATTTATTTTATTGATTTATTTCCTTTCCTCCCCCTCGTTGTTTGTGTTTGCTAGATAACATCTTCCTTTTTTCTAGGAGGCACCAGAAAATGAACCTGGGACCTCCCATGTTGAGGGAGGCACCCAATCTCTTGAGTCACCTCCACTCCCTGCTCATTGTTTTTCCTTACTGTGTCTCTTTCTTCTGTCATCTCGCTGCATCATCTTGTCACATCAGCTCATTGTCTTGCTTCTCTTCTTTAGAAGGCACTGGGAACCAAGACTGTGACCTCCCATGTGAAAGGCAGGTGCCCAATTGCTTGAGCCACATCCACTTCCTGGATATTTTTTAACATATTCTAAATATTAAACCTTTATCAGATATGTGGTTTCCAAATATTTTCTTCCATTATGTAGGTTGTCCTTTTACCTTCAAGAAAAGGGCCTTTGAGGCACAAATTTTTTTTTTTATTTTAATGAGATCCCATTTATATATGTATTTTTCATTTGTTCCCTGTGCTTTAGGTGTGAAGTCTAAGAAACTATTGTCTACTACAAGTTTTTGGAAGTTTCTAAGGATTGAAAGTACTGGCTCTTATATTTAGGTCTTTGGTCCATTTTGAGTTTTTTTATAAAGTGTTAAGGAGGTGTTTTCCATCTGTTTTTTGAAAATGAAAATACGTTTTCCCAACATGATTTGTTGAAGAGACTTTTCTTTTCCAATTGAGTAGTTTTGCTATCTTGGCAAAAATCAGTTGGCCATAAATGTGAGGGTTGATTTCTGAGCTCTCAATTCAATTCTATTGGTCTATATGTCTCTTTGTGCCAGTGCCATGCTGTTTTGATCACTGTGGCTTTGTAGTGACTCTTAAGATCTGGAAGTGTGAGTGCTCCAACTTCATTCTTCTATTTCAAGATGACTCAGGTTATCTGAGGTCCCTTACCCTTCCCATATATATGTGATAATTGGCTTTTCTATTTCTGCAAAGAAGGTTGTAATAGTTTAGATTGGTATTGTGTTGATTCTATAAAATGCTAGGGTTAGAATTAACAATCTTAATGATATTTAATCTTTCAATCCATGAACATGGAATGTCCTTCCATTTATTTAGGTTGTTTTGATTTCTTTTAAAAATGTTTTGTTGTTTCCTGGGAACAAGTCCTTTCCATCCTTGGTTAGATTTATTCCTAGATATTTGATTCTTTTGGTTGCTATTGTGAATGAAATTTTTTCTGGATTTCCTCTTCCAATTGTTGATTACTTGTCTATATAAACACTAATGATTTTTGGGTGACAATCTTGTACTCCACCACTTTTTAAAATTCATTGGCTTTAGGAGATTTGTTGTGGATTTTTCAGGATTTTCTTTATATAGGATCATGTCTGCAAAAAGGGAAAAATTTTCATATTCCTTTCCAATTTAAATGCCTTTCATTTCTTTTACTTTCCTTAATAATTCTGGTAAGAACTTCAAGTACAATGGCCAATAACAACTGGTAACAGTTGGAATTCTTGTCTTGTTCTTAATCTTAAAGGGAAAGTTTCCATTTTTCTCCATTACATAGGACATTACCCATTACACATGGCCTTTCTTGTGTTGAGGAAGTTTCCTTCTATTTCTAGCATGCTAACTGTTTTTACCAAGAAGGATGCTGGATTTTGTCAAATATCTTTTCTGCATCAATTGAAATTATCATTTTTTAAAATTTCTTCATTGTTTTAATGTGCTATGTTACATTAATTGATTTCCTTATGTTGAACCAACCTTGCATACCTTGCATAAATCCCACTTGATCATGATTCAAGACAGATATTGGTCTTTAGTTTCCTTTCTTTGTGGTGTCTTTTTTTTTTCTTCTTTATTTTCTTTTAAATGTTACATTCAAAAAATATGAGGTCCCCATAAACCCCCCACCACCCTCACCCCAATCCTCCCACATCAGCAACCTGTTCCATTATTGTGGCACATTCACTGAAGCTGGTGAATACATTTTGTGGCACTGCTGCACCACAAGGACAGTGGTCTACATTGTAGTCTACACTCTCTCCCAGTCCACCCAGTGGGCCATGGCCGGACACACAATGTCCAGTATCTGTCCCTATAGCACCACCAAGGACAATTCCAAATCCTGAAAATGCCCCACATCATATCTCTTCTTCCCTCTCCCTACCATTAGCACTTTGGTATGAGAGTGATATTGGCCTCATAGAAGGAATTAAGGAATGTTATTCTTTCTTCAATTCTATGAAAGAGTTTGAGCAGAATTCAATTTAATTGTTCCTGGAAAGTTTGGCAGAATTCCCCTGGGAAGCCATCTGATCCTGGGCTTTTCTTCATTGGGAAGTTGTTGATTGCTTATTCAATCTCTTTACTAGTAATTGGTTTGTTGAGATCTATTCCTTCTTGATTCAGTGTAGCTAGTTTGTGTGTTTGATCTAGGTGATCTTATTTATATGTATACAGTTGTTCATAATATCCCCTTTTTCAAATTTTTGTTTTTAAAGAAGATTTAGATTACATAAAAGCTACATAAAATATATAGGGGATTCCCATATGCCTCACCCCCTCTCCCTTCCACACTTGCCCTTATCAACAACAACATTCATTAGTGTGGTACATTTGCTAAAATTAATGAACACATATTGAAGCACTGCTACTAACTGGGGACTATAGTTTGCATTATAGTTTACACTCTGTGCTGCACATCCACCTATCCCATGGGCCCTAGGCTATCTCCCAATTAGAAACAGAGTGGGCATCACCATCCCCAAATCCTCAAGATTGGGGAATGAGAAATGGACTAAAATAGACTTATTATTATTCTATTATAAACTTTATTGTTATTTTGGCAATGGAAGAATTTTTATAATTGATATAAAGGCAGTGGCCACCGGAGGTTCTGACAAGAGGGAGAGGAAAGAGTAGGTATAATATGGGGGAATTTTGGGGACATTGGAATTGTCCTTCATGACATTGAAATGACAAATATAAGCCATCATATATTTTGTCATAATATCCTCTTATAAATCTTTTTTATTTCAGCAGGGCCACTAGTAATGTCTCCTTTTTCATTTCTAATTTTCATTATTTGAGTCCTCTCTTTTTTTCTTTGTCAGCCAAACTAAAGATTTGTTAATTTTATTCATCTTTTCAATAATCACCTTTTGGTTTTGTTGAGTCTCTCTGTTTATTGTTTTGCTTTGTTTTGTTTTTTGTTTTTTTCTATTTCAATTATCTCCATTCTGATCTTTGTTATTCCCTTCCTTCTGTTTCTTTTGGGTTTAGTTTGCTCTTCTTTTTCTGATTCTTCTAGTTTTGAGATTAAGTCTCTGATTTCAAGTCTTTCTTCTTTTTAAATGTAATCATTTAATCTAAAGATTATCCCTCAAAGTTGCCTTCACTACATTTCATAAGTTTGGGTATGTTGTATTTTCATTTTCTTTCATCTCAAGGTATTTCCTAATTTTGCTTCTGATTTCCTCTTTAACCTATTTGTTGTTTAAAAAATATGTTGCCTAATTTCCAAATATTTTTGAATTTTCCATTTCTCCCTCTGTTATTGAATTCTAGCTTCATTCCATTATGGACAGAGAATATACATTGTATGAATTCATTATATTTTAAAATATATTGAGACTTGTTTTATGACCCAGCATATTGTCTCTCCTAGAAAATGATCCATGTGCACTTGAGAAGAATGTGTATTATGTTTTTGTTGGATGCAGTGTTCTATATATGTTTGTTAGGTATAGTTGGTTTAGTGTATCATTCAAGTCCTGTACTTTCTTGTTGATCTTCTGACTAGCTATTCTCTCCATTATTGAGAGTGGCATGTTAAAGTCTCCTACTATTAATGAAGAGCCATGAATTTCTCCCTTCCCATCTTTCAGTATTTGCTTAGTATAATTTTGGGGCTTTGCTCTTAGGTCCATATATATTTATAATTGTTACATCTTCCCATCGAATTGTCTCCTCTGTCAGTATCTCATGACCTTCTTTGTTTTGCATAATTGTTTTTGACTTAAAGCCTATTTTATCTTATATCAGTATAGCCACCCCAACTTTCTTTTGATTACTATTCGCGTAGTATGTATGTATTTTTTCCATCCTTTCACCCTCAACCTACTTGTGTCTTTGAATTTAAGATAGGTTTCTTGCAGATGGTATATATTTGAACCATACTTTTTATCCATTCTGCCTTTTTGTCTTTTGACTGGTGAGTTTAATCCCTTTACATTTAAAGTCACTACTGATAATACAAGACTTTCTTCTGCCATTTTGTATTAAGGCTTGGTAAGTCCTATACCTTTTGTCCCTCTCTTCTCTTAATGCCTCCTTTTGTAATTATTTGATTTTTCATATTGTGCCATAGGAATTAAACTGAAAAACAGAAAGAACGAAAGAATTGTAAAATGGGAAAATAGCATGAGACATCTCTGGGACACCATTCTCTTTTCTATCTGGATATATTTTCATCTATTTTCCTTGTGGTTAACATTGGATACATTTAACATCCTAAGCATATAAAAGATCACATTTGGCTTGATACCAATTTAATTTCAATAACATACACTTATATTTTTCCTATACTGTTTTGTATGACCATCATTTTTTGTACTTGTTACCACTTTTATCTTTGTACCTTGTATGTCCCAAACCATAGATTTATCATTACTTTTTAGGCTTTTGCATTTTGGTACCTTTAGGAAGTAAGAAGCAGAGTTATATATAAAAAATACATAATGTAAAAATAATGGTATTTATAATTACAAAAATGGCTACCTTTACACCAGGTCTTCATTTCTTTATGATGCTTTGAACCACTGTCAAGTGTTCTTTCCCATCATCTGAAGAACTCCCTTTACCATTGCTTGTAGGGCAGTTCTAGTGGTGATGAATTACCTCAGCTTTTGCTTATCTAGGAATGTCTTGATCTCTTCCTCATTTTTGAAAGATAGTCTAGCCAGATATAAAATGATTGGTTGGCAGTTGTTTTCTTTCAACAATTTAATTATTTCAACTCACTGTTTTCTTGCCTCTGTGGTTTCTGATAAGACATCAGGACTCAAACTAATTTGGATTCCACTGTATATAATATATACCTTTTCTCTTGCAGCTTTCAGAACTCTTTCCTTGTCTTTTTTATTTGTATTTGATGGTGCAATTCATATATGGCAGGGTGTAATTTTCTTCATGTTTATCCTATTTGGTGTTGTCTAGGCTTCTTGGATATGTATATTCATGTATTTTGCTAAGTTTGGGATGTTCTCTGTCATTATTTCTCTTAATCTTCCTGCTTCCCCTTTCTTTCTTTTTTTTCCTTCCTGGACTCACATAATGCATATATTGATATGTTTTATGGTGTCCCAGAGGTGTCTTATGCTATTTTTCCATTTTTATAATTCTTTTGTTCTTACTGCTCATTAGCCTGATTCATTTCAAGTGTCTTGTCTTCAAGTTCACTAATTCTTTCTTCTACTAGCTCCAAACTGCTGTTGAAACCCTCTGGAATTTTATTTCAGTTATTGTAGTCTTCAACTCCAGTAGCTCCATTTGGTTCCTTTTTAAAATGTCTTTCTCTTTACTAAGATGCTCATATTGTTCATTCATTATTTTCCTGATATCTTTTAGTTCTTTCTCTGAATTTTCGATCATCTTATTGGGCATTTTTAATACCATTTTTTAAAGGTTTTGATCTTGTCTTTTTCATTTGTGTTCTTTGGATTTTCATCTTCTTCCATTTGATGGGCCATCATTTTCTATTTCTTTGTTAATCTTGTACTCTTTTTTTGCACATTGTGTATTTTAATATTTTAGAATTTTAACTCTGGAATTTATTCCCTGAGATGTCTGTTCCTTTACTTTGTAACCAGTTGGTGATAAGACCAACATTTCCTTGAGCTTCAGTCTGTGACCTTATCAGGAAGGTCTATCTGAGACAAATCCAGTGTGCAGGATTTTGCCTGTTTTTTCTGGATCAATGCCTTGTCCTGGGCTTTTGCTGGTTGGTTATTTTGGAGTTCCCTTGTTTAAAGAGTTGGGTTGCACCTCTATTTCCCAGAAGACAGACCTCCCTCTTCTGGGGGATTTGATGCTGACAATCCTTTGCCCCAGACTATTGATCTCTATAGTTTTTACCCTCCTTTCCTTGTCTGAAGCAGTGTTTGCCTTGGGGACAATTCCTCAACAAGAAGCATTCCAGAGAGGAATTTTCTAAGTCAGTCTTTCCCAGTGGAAACAGGGACCCACAAAGGCATTGCAGACCCACCCTAAAGTACCCTGTGGAGGTGGTCAGTCTGTTTTTCCATGAATTACCAGTGGAAGCCCATAAAAAAGATCTGGTAAGTGACTATAATAGATTGCTTTATATACCCCAGGGGAAAAAAACAGCAACCAGGGGAAAAAAACAGCAACACATGTTCTTAGTCTTAATCCCATTCCTCTGTGTGTGAATACATTGTAAATTGGACCTTTTGAAGATGTTATTTTTAATTAAGTTGTGGCCAACTAAATCAGGATGGGTCTTAATCCTATTATGGAAATTCTTGTAAAGTGAAAGCCTCAGGAATGAGCTGGAATCTGAGATTCATGGGTACAGAGAAGAGAAATGAGAATACATTATCGTGTGACAGGAAAATCAAGGAACCAAAGGATTGCCAGTCAACCAGAACTGTACCAACCTACCCCAACAAGAGGCAACCTTTCTAGCCTCCAAAACCATAAGACAATACATTCCCATTGTTTAACCCACCACACTGTGTGGTATTTGTCCTAGCAGCCTGAAAACCAATTCAGTGACTATAGGCTCCTGTCATGTTGGGGATCCCAGGCACAAAACTGGCACACTAGATCACATCCAGTCTTTAAGAATTTGTTGAATTGCAGTGGTTTTATACTTACCTGCATTTTTGACTGTCACAGGCAATGACCTCCTATGCCTGGTCACAGGTGAAACTTCATTTGCCAATTCTTTCTAGGAAGGGGGTTGTTTACCACCCTTTGGGGTTTAGTTCACCATGTTGCCTGGGTGAACTCTCTCTGACGGGTTCAAAAAGTTATGATTTGAGAGATTAACGTATTTTTATAAATCCTAAGGAGAAATGAAAATAATAAATTCACTTTTTAAAAATTTCCTTTTGCTACTAAGTGTATGCTTTGGATGGATTATACAAGGCAGGAGACTAGGTAACACAGAAAATCCTGTGGACTATAGTTTACAGTACAAATATGAGAACTTTTTCTCATCAATTATAATATATAATATATATATACATATACAATACTCATAAATGGTGTTAAAATAGGATGGTTAATGGCAAAAATACACCAAATATAAGCTATGGACCATAGATAATAGTCATATTATGATAATGTTCTTTCATCATTTGTAACAATTGTGTCACAACATTGGTAAGTTGTTGCTGGTAGGGTGGTGTATGGAAATCTTTTATGGCACGCATGATTGTTTTGCAAACTCATAACTCTCAAATTTAAAACAATTAAAACATTAAAAAAATTTTTTCTATTGCAGACAATGTTTCATTAAGATGATTTTGCTAGTATTTCTATACAGTAAACACTGAACAATAGAAACAATGGATCAAATGGTATGTGAATTGTCAATTTGAGTATGCTTTGCCAAATTATCATCCAAAGAGTTCACCAATTTGTACTCCCATAAATATTTCTTAAAACTACCTATTTTCCATTTTTTGCTAATTTTGTTCCAGGGAATTATACATTGTTATTGTATTGATTAAAATTACTTTAATCATGAAAAATGAACAACTTTTTTTTCTGTGAATATTGGAATTGAACCAAGGACCTTGCATGTGGGAAGCTGGTGCACAACCACTGAGCCATATCAGTTCCTCTGAATCGGTTCCTTCATTTCTTTGTTGTTTGTTTTTATTTAGTTTACTTTTATTGTTAGGAGGCTTCAGGACTGAACCTGGGACCTCCCATGTAGGAAGCAAGCACTCAATCACTTGAGCCACATCTACTTCTTCCCTTTTGTTTTTTTCTTTTTTAAATATATTTTTTATTTATTTTTAAAAGATACTTAGGTTACATAAAATGTTATATAAAAAATATAAGGGATTCCCATATGCCCCACCCCTCACACCTTCCACTTTCCCCCACATTAATAACTTCTTTCTTTAGTGTGGTGCATTCATTGAAATGGATGAATGCATTTTGGATCATTGCCCCTAAGCATGGATTATAGTTTTCATTTTAGTTTACGCTCTCTCCCACTCAATTCTGAAGGTTTATGGCAGGATATATAATGGCCTGTATCTGTCATTGCAATGTCATTCAGGTCAATTCCAAGTCCAAAAATGATCCGCACCTTCAGTAGCGACTGTCTCCACATCAATGATATAATATCTTCCATTGCTGGAATCACAAAAGTCTGTAGTAGAATACCAATAAATCCACTCCAGTCCTTATTTTATTCCCCAATCCTGAGGATTCTGGGATGGTAATGCCCACTCCACCTCTAATTGAGAGGGGGCTTCGATCCCATATGGCTGATGGATGGGACTTTCTTGTTTGCAATTGTAGACACTCTTGGTTCCTTGGTGTGGTGGTTGTCAAATTCTCACCTCCTTCTGGGTTGTCCTGGGTGAGTACAATCAATTGGAGAGTAGGTATTGCAACTCCACTGAAGCTCAGGGCCCAGATGGCACGTGGACAGCTCAGAGATTCAAGTCTCTTGGATGTACACCTACCACTCCAGCACCAACTCTACGTTAAAATAAAAGGCACAGAAGAGACGTGTGTGGAGAAGTCACATCTGAGTCCAACTCTGTCACACTTGGGTGCACGAACTCCAAAGTAGGGCCCACTGGTGAGGCACCAAACTCTGGAGCTCTCTGCCATGAACTTAGGACATGGGTGTCGCTAGAGCTCTCAGGAGCCCCACTATTTAGGGTAGTATCTACTTTGGCTGTCTATGAGATCCTGCTGAGACATGCATAAGCATTACCTCTCTGATGACCTCCCGACTCACTTTGAAGTCTCTTAGCCATATAAACTCATTTGTCTTTACTTTTTCCAACTTTCATTCAATATCTTTTTCCAATTGCATTGCTAGTTGGTCCTTGGTAATTATCACTTGTTCCAAGGAGACTCATCCCTAGGAGTCACGTCCCACATAGGGAGGAAGGTAATTCATTCATATGCTGAGTTTGGCTTAGAGAGAGGCCATATTTGAGCTACATGGAGGCTCTCAGGAGGTAAAACATAGGCACCCTACAATACTAGGCTAAGTTGCATATTCAAGAGCAAAAGGCTCATAGGCATCATTCTCAATATCAAGGGCCCACCAATGGACCATTCTTCTTCACTTGTCATTGTTGCTGTACTTGGGGGATTTTTCCTGTTCCAGTAGAGGATATGGCAGAGCTCTCCAGGATGGGAATTCAATATTCATTTGATTGTTGTGTGAATCTTTACCTATCATGGCAATGCCCCATGAACATTGTAATGTACTTGTATGCCATATATGTATGCCCAGGTGAACTTCCTCCCATCTATCCCCCACACCAATAATCCTCCCCTGCCATAGCTGTACCCCTTCTGTGATTCAAAACTTCTTCAAAAATGAAACCAACAATATTGCCAAATATGATTTATAGGAAAATGAAATAATAATGATATATTTAAGCATATGAAACAAAATACATAATAATTTAGAAAAACTAAAGGTAAAAAAAACTGAAGGTATTAAAAAAATGAAAAATATTTAAATTTTTTTTGACATTTTGCCTTTCATCACTGTAATATCTGTTGTCCTGTATATACAGTGGCCTTTTCTTCCATTTCTTCTCCAGTGTCTTACTTTTTTCCGTTTTGTCTTCAAAAAAGTTTTAGGTCACAGTAAAGTCAAACAGAATATAGGGGACTCCCATGTACCTAGAATCCTCCCCATTTCCCTCTTCCCTATTAATAACCTTTTTACATGTGGATGATACATTTGTTAAAACTGATGTTCAAATATTGATACATAGCTACTAACCATGGTCAATGGTTTACATTATAGTTTACCTTTTAGACCATATACTTTTATAAATTTTTGATGAAATTTAACATGGTCTGCATCCATCATTGCAAGTTCATGCAGAACACTTCCATTGCCCCCTAAATATCCTCATTTCCATTTATTCTATTCCTCACATCCCTCCCTTCGGGGCTCAAGGCAACCACCAGGCTTTAATCCTTGAATGACAAGATTCAAAGATACTTACAACAATTCTGAGGGCTTGACACAATAGTCTGTCCTCCCTTAGAAACTGGCCATGCTCTCAAGCGACACCTTCTCCTCCGTTTGAGAACATATCAGGACTCCCCATTATGGGAGTCCAACCCCTTCCCACTAATTATGTGGGTCTGCCCACACAGATACAACGCACTATGACAAAATGATCTCTTGCACATTCTCTAGAAGACTGCTGCAGGTGTGCCCTGTTCCAAACGCCTCCCATTCCAACCCTAAACCAGTAACCCTTCCTTGTCATATTGCCAAAAGAATTTTCTCAACATTGTAGTTTCAACCATGTACCCACCAATACCCTCGTGTTTACCTGCTCCCTTCCCCAACCCTCCTCCCAGTTCCATGGGCCATCCAACCCATCCTCCCCATCCTATCTCCCTGTCAAGCTTGCACTATTCAACACAATAGTATCCCTACACCCCTGTCATATCTCTTCACTGCACAATCACTCACTTCCACCCTATCATAGATTTCTCCCATATAGGTATTGGCTCACAACCTTCTTCTACCTTTCTATTTCCTGTAAACCTATTTTCCAGACTCTAGCTCTCTGAGTCAATTCGATTTGCTTAATTCATATCAGAGAAGTCATGTAATATTTGTCCTTCAATGCCTGGCTTGACTCACTTAACATTTAGTCCTCAAGATTCATCCATGTTATCCCATGTGTTAGTACTGTATTCCTTGTTACAACTGAGTAATATTCCATTGTATGTATATACCACATTTTGTTTATCCATTCATCTGTTGATGGGCATTTGGGTTGATTCCAACTTTTGGCAGTAGTGAATAATGCCCCTATGAACATTGGTGTGCATATATCTGTTCATGTCCTTGCTTTCAATTATTCTGGGTACCTACCCAGTGGTGGAATTGTTGGGTCACATGGCAGATATGTAGTTAGTTTTTTGAGGGACCACCAAACTGTCCTCCACAATGGCTGGACCATTCTACATTCCCACTAATAGTGGATGAAGGTTCCCATTCCTCCGTATCTTCCCCAACACTTGTAGTCCTTTGTTTTTTAATGGTCACCAGTGTCTAATGGGTATAAGATGGTACCTCATTGTAGTTGTGATTTGTATTTCCCTAATAGCTAGGGATGTTGAACATCTTTTCATGTGCTTTTTAGCCATTTGTATTTCTTCTTCAGATAAGTGTCTGTTCAAATCATTTGCCTATTTTTTAAATGGTTTGTTTGCCTTTTATTTTTGAAATATAGGGTTTTTGTGTATATGTTGGATATCAGGCTCCTATAAGATATATGGTTGTCAAATATTTTCTCCCATTGGGTAGGCTGTCTTCTCACTTTCTTGACAAACTCCTTTGAGGTTGTAAAGGTTTTAATTTTGAGGAGGTCCCATTTATCTATTTTTTCTTTCACTGCTCATGCTTTGGGTGTGAAGTTCATGAAGCCATTTCCTATTACGAAGTTCTATAGATGCTTTCCTGCATTATCGCCCAAGGTCTTTATGGTCTTTCTTGGTTCTTATATTTAGATCTTTGATCCATTTTGAGTTGATTTATGTATAAGATGTGAGATGGTATCCCTCTCTCATTATTTTGGATGTGGATATCCAGTTCTTCAAGCAGCATTTGTTGAAGAGGCCATTCTCTCCCAGTTGAGTGGGCTTGGTGGCCTTGTCGAATATCAGAAGACTGTATATGTGAGAATCTATATCAGAACTCTCAATTCTGTTCCATTGGTCAATATGGCTATCCTTGTGCCAATACCATGCATTTTTTACCACTGTAGCTTTGTAATATTTTAAAGTCAGGTAGAGTGATTTCTCTGATTTCATTTCTCTTTTTCAGTATGTCTTTGGCTATTCAGAGCCTCTTGCCCTTCCAAATAAATTTCAAAGTTTTTCCAATTCAGTAAAATGCTGTGTTGATTTTTTATTGGGATTGCATTAAATCTGTGGATCAGTTTGGGTAGCATAGACATCTTAATGATATTTAGTCTTCTTATCCATGAACAGGGAATATTCTTCCATTTATTTAAGTCTTCCTTGATTTCCTTTAACAGTGTTGTGTAGTATTCTGTGTATACATCATTTACATCTTTAGTTAAATGTATTCCTAGGTATTTAATTTTTTTAGTTATTATTGTAAAATTTTTTTCTTGATTTCATCCTCAGATTGCTCATTATTGGTGTACAGAAATGCTACTGATTTTTGCACATTAATCTTATAACCTGTAACTTTACTGAGCTCATTTATAAGTTTTAGAAGTTTTGCTGTTGATTTCTCAGGTTGTCCATGTGTAGGATCATGTCATCTGCAAATAGTGAAATTTTTACTTCTTGCAATTCTTTCCAATTTAGATGCCTTTTATATCTTTTTCTTGCCTCAGTGTTCAAGCAAATACTTCTAACACAATGTTATAAAGGAGTGGTGATAACAGGCAACCATGTCTTGTTCCTGATCTGAGTGGAAAATCTTTTAGGATTTCACCATTATGTATGCTGTTAGCTGTGGATTTTTCATATACACCTTTTATCATGTTCAGAAAGTTTTCTTCTATTCCTATCTTTTGCAGTGTTTTTTAGAAAAGGTGTTGTATTTTGTTGAATGCTTTTTCTGCATGTATAGAGATAATCATGTGATTTTTTTCTTTTGATCTATTTATATATTGTGCTACATTGATTGACTTTTTTGTGTTGAACCATCCTTGCATACCTGGGATGAAAACCACTTGGTCATGGTGTATAATTCACTTGATTGTTGTTGAATATGATTAGCAAATATTTTGTGAGAATTTTAGCATCTGGATTCATTAGAGAGATCGGTCTATAGTTTTCCTTTTATGTGTTGTCTTTAGTTTTGTTATTAGGGTGATTTGGGCATCATAGAATAAGTTGGGCAATGTTACCTCCACTTCTATTTTTGGAAGAGCTTAAGCAGGATTTGTGTTAGATCTTTCTGGAATGTTTGGTAGAATTCACCTGTGAATCCATCAAGTCCTGAGCTCTTCTTAACTGGGAGATTTTTCATGTGAGTCTATCTCTTTACTTGTGACTGGTCTGTTGAGTTCATCAGTTTCTTCTTTCATCAATTTAGGCTGCTTGTGTGTTTCTAGGAATTTGTTCAAATTTTCCTCTAAATTATCATTCTTGTTGGCATATAATTTTTCAAAGTATCCTCTTATGATACTCTTTATTTCATGGGATCAGTGGTGTTATCCCCTTCATCATTTCTTATTTTGTGCATTTGCATCTTCTGTCTTTCTTTTCTTTGTTAGTCTAGCTAAAGGTTTGTCAATTTTATTGATCTTCTCAAAGAACCAGCTTTTGGTTCTTTTTCTTTTTTCCAATACTTTCTTATTTTCTATTTCATTTAGTTCTCTTCTAATCTTTGTTTTTTCTTTCTTTCTACTTCCTGTGGGGTTAGTTTGTTGTTCTTTCTCTAATTACTCCAGATGTGCAATTAGGTCTTTGATTTTCGCTCTTTCTTCTTTTTGATATATACATTAATGTCTATAAATTTCCCTCTCAATATAGCTTTTGTTGCAACTCATAGGTTTTGATATGTTGTGTTGTCATTTTCATCCCTTTCAAGATAGTTACGAATTTCTTTTGAAATTTCCTCCTTGATCCACTGTTTGTCTAAAAGTGTGTTGTTTAACTTGCATACTTTTGTGCCTAATCAGGTTCTCTAGCCCTTACAGATTTCCAGCTTTGCTCCATTGTGGTCAGAGAAATTACTTTGTAGAATTTCAATCTTTCTGAGTTCATTAAATGTTTTTCTGTGACCTAGCATGCGTCTATCTTCAAGAATGTTCCATGTACCCTAGAGAAGAATGTAAATCCAGCTCTACTTGGGTGTAGTGTTATATGTATGTCCATTAGGACCAGATCCTCTAATGTATTATTCAAAGTCTTTGTTTCTTTATTAATTCTCTGTTGAGATGTTCTGTCTAAGAATGATAATGATGTACTAAAGTTCCCCCCCATAACTGTAGAAGCATATATTTCTCCACTTAGTTTTTCCATATTTGTCTCATGTATTTTGAGGTGCCCTGGTTAGGTGCATAAATGTTTATGATCTTTCTTCTTGAAAGAGTACCCCTTTTACTAATATATAGTGTCCATATTTGTCTCTTACAATAGTTTTGCATTTAAAATGTATTTTGTCTGATTTTAGTATAGCTACTCATGCCCTTTTTTGGTTATTGTTTGCTTATAAGATTGTTTTCCAGCCTTTCACTTTCAGCCTCCTTGAATCCTTGGGTCTAAGGTGAGTTTCTTGTAGACAGCATATAGAGGGACCATATTTCCTTATCCATTCTAGCAATCTGCATCTCTTGACTGGGGAGTTTAATCCATTAATATTCAGTGTTATTACATTAACCATATTTTCTTTGGGTCTGTGTATGTCATATGTTATTTTTATTTCTCTTTTTGTCCTTTTAGTTGTTCTTTTTTTAATATTTATTTATTATTATTATATTTTAATTATATTAAAAAATATATATGAGGTCCCATTCAACCCCACCGCCCCCGCCCCCCACTCCCCCCACAGCAACACTCTCTCCCATCATCGTGATACATCCATTGCACCTGGTAAGTTCATCTCTGAGCATCACTTCACCCCATAGTCAATGGTCCACATCATAGCCCAGACTCTCTCACGTTCCATCCAGTGGGCCCTGGGGGGATCTACAGTGTCCCGTAATTGTCCGTGAAGCACTATCCAGGACAACTCCACGTCCCGAAAACGCCTCCACATCTCATCTCTTCCTCCTGTTCCCCACACCCAGCAGCCCCCATGGCTACCGTTCCCACACCCATTCCACATTTTCTCTGTGGACATTGGATTGGTTGTGTCCATTGCACACCTATGTCAAGTGAGGGCTTAGATTACACATGGGTACTGGATGCACTCTTCCCGCTTCTAGTTGTAGACACTGTAGGCTCCATGTTGTGGTGGCTGACCTTCTTCAACTCCGTGTTAGCTGAGTGGAGTAAGTCCAATAAGTCAAAGTGTAGGAGCTGAAGTCTGTTGAGGCTCTGGGCCTGGGTGTCATATTATCAGTCCAGAGATTCAAATCCCCTACATATATCTTAAACCCAGCACCAACTATAATTCCAATAAAGTCGCATGCAAGTCTTGTGAAAAGAGATCCCCTCTGAGTCCAATTCCGTCACGCAGAAACACTAGCTCCAAAGAAGGGCCATCTGTCATGGCAGTGAACCCCTTCTGCCATGACCATAGAATCCGTGGGTCTCTTTATCCCTCAAAAGAACCAATACCTGGGGTTGTATCTACCTTATCTGTCTCTTAGACTCTGTTCAGTTGTACATAGGGGTATTCCTTCTGACAACCTCCAGACTCTTTTTTAGAGACTCACAGCCTTATAATCTCATTTCTCCTTTCCATTTCCCCCTTACATTAGGTCAAACCGCTTCCCGAAGTCATGTTATTATATGTAGACAGGTATATTCTGCTGTTCCGCATTGAATCTTTAATTCAAGGTCATTTTCTAGTTGCTTCTTCAGCTGGTATGTGGTAGTGATCCCTCGGTGCCAGGGAGGCTCATCCCTGGGTGTCGTGTCCCACGCTGGGGGGAATGCATCACATCTACACGCTGAGTTTGGCTGTGAGAGTGGCCACATTTGAGTAACATGAAGGCTGTCAGGAGAAACCCCCAGGCACAATGCTACTCTAGGCCTTGTTCTTATTGCAGGTGCATAGGCTCAAAAGTGTAGCCATTAGTATCAAGAGCCCACTGTTGGGCCCTCCTTCCTTCCTGGTTCTTGCCGTTGCACCTGGAGGATTGCCGCTGCTCTCCCAGGGCCCACAACAGTGACCCCCCGGCCAGGAGCCCAGTACCCCCCCAGCTGTTGTTTTTAATTGTTTCCACTATGAGTATATATAGACATTACCATATACCCTGGGCATATGCCCTGTATAACTCCCTGTCAACCATATATATCCTGTCAATAACATCCCATATCAGTATTCCTCCGCTGCCATTGTTGAACCACTCTGTGATCCAAAACTTCCCGTAAAGTGAATCCCAACATAATGTCAGCTTCAGAAGAGTCTTAGATCACCAAAATTCATATATACAATATACAGTATTTCCCCAGATCCACCATAAAACCTTTTCCCTTCCACAGCAATAATCTTTTAACTTATTCATATCATATTTCCTGAAACTGATGTACAGATTCCGAAACTATAGTTTTCAAACAAGGTAACATTTGTGCTTACTATGTGGTCCATACTTTAGGTTGTACAGTTTTCTAAATTTTTTAGTTATCCTATGTTTTGTCTTATGGTTTTCATTATTAGCCTGTCGTCCCCTATATGTTTTTGGTGTAATATTAGCTGTTTTATATTCATCCTCGTGTACTCTCACATAACTCCTCTTTTGCCCCCTTATTTACCTTTGTTC
Source organism: Dasypus novemcinctus (assembly GCF_030445035.2). Taxonomy (NCBI): domain Eukaryota; kingdom Metazoa; phylum Chordata; class Mammalia; order Cingulata; family Dasypodidae; genus Dasypus; species Dasypus novemcinctus. Next base: position 95,457,142 of record NC_080674.1, read on the forward strand.
CATCCATTGCACGTCCATTTCCCCCTCCCCTTAGGGCCCACAACGCCTGCCAATCTAATGCCCTGGGAGCCGTCCTTTCTCACGAGAGATACAGTTCTCTCTATTCGACGGCATTAGTCTTCCCCAGGATATGGGTCCACCCCACCCAATGGTAGAACCCACCTTGGCAAAATGAGCCTTCAGCTATTCCCTCCGGAGTCCGTCCTGCATCAGACCATACCCCCTGAGCGTCCTAACCAGGTAACCCTCCTACTTATACTTTGATACGTTTTACTCAACATTTAGTTCTCAACAAACTTCTGGCACTCTCCCATGTTTGTATGTTGCCCCTCCCTCCCACCTATTTCTTGGACCATATTACCCCTCTTCCCATCCCCAGCCCCCCTCAAACCCAGAAAACCCCACCCGAAGGTAACCCCTTGCCCCCATTTTGTCCCTTCTTTGTGCTCATACTTACCCCCAGCTCATCACAGATTCCACCCCTACAGACATTAACTCACATCCTTCCTCCACCCCCCGATTTCCAGTAAGCCACTTTTCCAGACTCTAGCTCTCTGAGGCAGTTAACTTATTTCATATCATTGAGGTCATATAGTATTTGTCCTTCAATGCCTGGGTTGCTTCACTCAACATAAGATTCTCAAGGTTCATCCATGTTATCACGTGCGATTGTAGTGTATTGGTTCTTACAGCTGAGTAGTATTCCATTGTGTGTATATATCACATTTTGTTGATCCACTCATCTGTTGATGGACTTTTGGATTGATTCCAACTTTTGGCGATGGTGAACAATGCTGCTATGAACATTGGTGTACATATATCGGTTTGTGTCCTTGTTTTCAGATCTGATGGGTAGATACCCAGCAGTGGTATTGCTGGGTCATATGGCAAATCTATGGATAATTTTTTGAGAAACTGCCAAACTGTCCTCCAGAATGGTTGGATCCTTCTGCATTCCCACCAGCAATGGATGAGTGTTCCCCTTTCTTCACATCCTCTCCAGCATTTGTATTCTACTGTTTTTTTCATGGCTGCCAATCTTATGGGAGTAAGATGGTATCTCATTGTAGTTTTGATTTGCATTTCCCTGATAGCTAGGGATTTGGAGCATTTTTTCATGTGCTTTTTAGCCATTTGTATTTCTTCTTTGGAGAAGTGTCTGTTTAAATCTTTTTCCCATTTTTTAAATGGGTTGTTTATCTTTTTGTTTTCGAGATGTATGAGTTCTTTATATATGCAAGTTATAAGTCTCTTATCAGATATATGGTTGCCAAATATTTTCTCCCATTGTGTGGGTTCCCTTTTTACTTTCTTGACAAACTCCTTTGAGGTGCAGAAGGCTTTAATTTTGAGGAAGTCCCATTTGTCTATTTGTTCTTTTGCTGCTCGTTCTTTTGGTGTGATATTCATGAAGCCATTTCCTATTACAAGGTCCTGCAGATGTTTCCCTACACTGCTTTCCAAGGTCTTTATGGTCTTGGCTCTTATATTTAGGTCTTTGATCCATCTTGAGTTGATCTTTGTATAAGGTGTGAGATGGTAATCCTCTTTCATTCTTCTACATATGGCTATCCAGTTCTCCAGGCACCATTTGTTGAATAGGCCATTTTCTCCCAGTTGAGAGGGTTTGGTGGCTTTATCGAATATTATATGGCTATATACATGAGGTTCTATATCTGAACTTTCAATTCGATTCCATTGGTCTGTGTGTCTCTCCTTATGCCAGTACCATGCTGTTTTCACTACTGTAGCTTTGTAGTATGTTTTGAAGTCAGGAAGTGTGATTCCTCCTATTTCGTTTTTCTTTTTCAATATGTCTTTGGCTATTCGGGGCCTCTTTTTATTCCAAATAAATTTCATAGTTAGTTTTTCTAGTTCCTTAAAGAAGGCTGTGTTGATTTTTATTGGGATTGCATTGAATGTGTAGATCAGTTTTGGTAGGATAGACATCTTAATAATATTCAGTCTTCCTATCCATGAACAGGGAATATTCTTCCATTTATTTAGGTCTTCTTTGATTTCCTTGAACAATCTTGTATAGTTCTCGATGTATAAGTTTTTTACCTCTTTAGTTAAATTTATTCCTAAGTATTTGATTTTTTTATTTACTATTGGTAATGGTATTTGTTTCTTGATTTCCTCCTGATCTTGCTCATTATTGGTGTATAGAAATGCTACTGAATTTTGCGCATTGATCTTATAACCTGCGACTTTGCTAAACTCATTTATGAGTTCTAGGAGCTTTGTTGTAGATCTCTCAGGGTTTTCTATGTATAGGATCATGTCATCTGCAAATAATGAAATTTTGACTTCTTCCCTTCCAATTTGAATGCCTTTTATATCTGGTTCTTGTCTCAGTGCTCGAGCCAGTACTTCCAAGACAATGTTAAATAGGAGCGGAGACAATGGGCATCCTTGTCTTGTTCCTGATTTTAGAGGGAAGGATTTCAGGATTTCGCCATTGTAAACAATGTTGGCTTTAGGTTTTTCATATATACTCTTTATCATGTTCAAAAAGTTTCTTTGTATTCCGATCTTTTGGAGTGTTTTTATCAGGAAGGGGTGCTGTATTTTGTCAAATGCCTTTTCTGCATCTATAGATATAATCATGTGGTTTTTTTCTCTCAATCTGTTTATATGGTGTATTACATTGATTGATTTTCTTATGTTGAACCATCCTTGCATACCTGGAATAAATCCCACTTGGTCATGGTGTATAATTCGTTTAATGTGTTGTTGAATACGATTAACAAGTATTTTGTTAAGTATTTTTGCGTCTAGGTTCATTAGAGAAATTGGTCTGTAATTTTCCTTTCTTGTGGTGTCTTTGTTTGGCTTTGGTACTAGGGTAATGTTGGCATCATAGAAGGAATTAGGCAGTGTTCCTTCTGTTTCGATTTTTTGGAATAGTTTCAACAGGATTGGTGTTAATTCTTTCCGGAATGTTTTGTAGAATTCACCTGGGAAGCCGTCTGGCCCTGGGCTCTTCTTAGTTGGGAGATTTTTAATGACTGATTCTATCTCTTTGCTTGTGATTGGTTTGTTAAGATCATCAATTTCTTCTTTCATCAGTATGGGCTGCTTATGAGTTTCTAGGAATTTGTCCATTTCCTCTAAATTGTCATTTTTGTTGGAATATAGTTTTTCAAAGTATCCTCTTATGATAGTCTTTATTTCTGTGGGGTCAGTGGTGATATCACCTTTCTCATTTCTTATTTTGTGTATTTGCATCTTTTCTCTTTTTTTCTTTGTTAGTCTCGCTAAAGGTTTGTCAATTTTGTTGATCTTCTCAAAAAACCAGCTCTTGGTCTTGTTTATTTTTTCAAGTGCTTTCTTATTTTCTATTTCATTTAGTTCTGCTCTTATCTTTGTTATTTCCTTCCTTCTTCTTCCTGTTGGGTTACTTTGTTGTTGTTTTTCTAATTCCTTCAAATGTGCAGTTAATTCTTCAATTTCTGCTCTTTCTTCTTTTTTGATATATGAATTTATGGCTATAAATTTCCCTCTCAGTACCGCTTTTGCTGCATCCCATAAATTTTGGTATGTTGTGTTATCATTGTCATTTGTTTCAAGGTAGTCATTGATTTCTTTTGAGATTTCCTCTTTGACCCACTGTTTTTCTAAGAGTGTGCTGTTTAATTTCCAAATTGTCATGTGAAGTCTGGGTCTCTGTCCCTTGCAAATTTCCAGCTTGACTCCACTGTGGTCAGAGATATTGTTTTGTATGATTTCGATCTTTCTGAATTCATTAAGCCTTTCTTTGTGGCCTAGCATATGGTCAATCTTGGAGAATGTTCCATGTGCGCTTGAGAAAAATGTATATCCTGCTGTGTTTGGGTGTAATGATCTATATATGTCTGTTAGATCCAGCTCTTCTAATATACTGTTCAAATGTTTTGTTTCTTTAGTGATTCTCTTTTGAGATGTTCTGTCCAGAGTTGATAGTGGTGTATTAAAATCCCCCACTATAATTGTAGATGCATCTATTCTTTCACTTAGTTTTTCTAGCATTTGCCTCACATATTTAGAGGCGCCCTTGTTAGGAGCATAAATATTTATGATTGTTCGATCTTCTTGACCAATTGTCCCTTTCACTAAAATATAGTATCCTTCTTTGTCTCTCACAATTGTTTCGCATTTAAAATCAATTTTGTCTGATATTAATATAGCTACTCCTGCCTTTTTTTGGTTGTTGTTAGCTTGTATGATTGTTTTCCAGCCATTCACTTTCAACCTCCATGAGTCTCTGGGTCTAAGATGTGTCTCTTGTAGGCAGCATATAGATGGGTCGTATTTCCTTAACCAGTGTCCCAGTCTGAATCTTTTGATAGGTGAGTTTAATCCGTTGACATTCAGTGTTATTACGTTTAGAGAGTTATTTATGGTAGCCATATTTTGGTTGGATTTGTGTTTGTTATATTTTGTTTGTATTATTTTATTTTCCCCTTCTATTTTTGTCTTTCTTGTTGCTTTTACACTCTCCTCCATCTCTGACTGTCCTGTTTTTTCCTTTCTTCCTGCAGAATTCCCTTAAGAATTTCTTGAAGGGGAGGTTTCTTGTTGATATACTCTTTCAGTTTCTGTTTATCTGTGAATATTTTGAACTCTCCATCATTTTTGAATGCTAGTTTAGCTGGATAGAGTATTCTTGGTTGGAATTTTTTTTCCTTTAGTACCTTGACTATATCATACCACTGCCTTCTTGCCTCCATTGTTTCAGATGAGAAATCAGCACTTAATCTTATGGAGTTTCCCTTGTATGTGATGGTTTTCTTTTCTCTTGCTGCTTTTAGAATTTTTTCTTTGTCTTGAGCATTGGATAATTTGACAAGTATATGTCTTGGGGTGGGCCTGTTGGGGTTTATGACCAGTGGAGTGCACTGTGCTTCTTGGATATGTACATCTGTCTCTTTCAGTAGATTTGGGAAGTTTTCATTCATTATTTCCTGCAACACTCCTTCTGACCCCTTTCCCTTCTCTTCTCCTTCTGGAATGCCTATAATACATATGTTTGAGCATTTTGCGTTATCATTCAGGTCCCTAAGTCCTATCTGGATTTTTTCTACCTTTTTATTGACCACTTCTACTATCTGTTTGATTTCCAATGCACTGTCTTCCACATCACTAATTCTCTGCTCTGCCTCTTCTAGTCTGCTGATATTTGTTGCAAGTGTATTTTTGATTTCTTGAATTGTGGTGTTCATTTCCATCATATCTGTTATTTTTTTGCGCATGTCTGCAATTTCCCCTCCAAGTGTTGTCTTCACGCTGTTAACCTCTTTCATTACTTCATCAAATTTGTCGGTGATAAATGTTCTGAGATCTTTCATTGCTTGTGCGAAGTCCTGCCCCCCTTCCTGATTTTCAGTTTGTTGATTGGATTCAGCCATGTTTTCCTGATTACTGGTTTGGTTTGTAGATTTTTGTTGCTGTCTTGTCAACATTTTTTCTTGACGGGTTTAATCAGTTCCTTAGCTTCTTTGTCTAGTCTTGGAGATTAATTAGCTGTTGTTTTTGCGTAAGTGTTATATCTTCTCTTTGTCACTTTGTTCTTCTTATTCCAATTTCTTATTGCTCGTTAAGCTCACTTTAAAGGAAAGTATTAGTGCTGGGGAAAGTCAATTGTGTAAGGAAGGAAAAAGTGTGAAGTAGTATTGGTGATATATGTTTACAAAGCAACAATATGAGTTCTGGGAGGATGGAGGTTAGATCGTGTAAATTGTGTAGAGTTATAGTAGTAGGAAAGTACCTATAATGAGGTAGACGACTGAATATGGGAGGAATGTGGTACGTACTAAGAGGCTATTGTTTTCGTGAGAGAGGGAAAGAGAAAAGAAAGGTAATAGTTTCAGGGACGAATACCAGATGGAACACTAAACAAATGTATTAGAAATTAAGAGTTAGACACTTTGTGGATCAAAGAAAGGGAGATGGAATATAGGAGAGATAGCAGATGGTGGAGGATATCAAGTTGTAGGGGAAAGGGGATAGTGTAGATAGGCTAAATCTATTCACAGAGAAATGAGGCAGTGGAGGGTGAGGAAACCCAGCAAATGTGAGGTATTTCCTGTAGGACCTATTGTATTGTTAAGGTACAATAGTAGAAGAAGAATATTGGGGACAAGAAAGAGAGGATTGAGAAAAAAAAAAAGAACAACAAGAACAACAACAGCAACAAAAAATAAAAAAAATAAAAAACAAAACAAAACAAAACAAAAAAACCAAAGAACAGAAACCCCGCCGCCAGGCTCGGCTGGGCTCAGCCGGGCTCCGGTCCCCCGCCCGCCGCCCGCCACGGCTCGGCTGGGCCCAGCTGGGCTCGGCTGGGCTCGGCCGGGCTCGGCTGGGCTCGGGTCCCCCGCCTGCCGCCCGCCGTGGCTCGGCTGGGCTCGGCTTCCCCTCCCGCCGCGGCTCGGCTGGGCTCGGCCGGGCTTGGCCGGGCCCGGCTTTCCCGCCCGCCGCCCGGCACGGCGCAGTGCGGCTCGGCTCTCCTGCTCGCCGCCCGGCGCGGTGCGGCCGGGCTCGGCCGAGCCCAGCTGGGCTCGGCCCCCCCGCCCGCCGCGGCTCAGCCGGGCTCGGCCGGACTCGGCTTCCCCGCCCACCGCCTGCCGCCGCAGCGCGGCTAGGCTCGGCTGGGCTTGGCTCCCTCGCCCGCTGCCCGGGCGGCTCAGCGCGGCTCGGCTCTCCCACCCGCCGCCCACCACGGCACAGCGCTGCTCGGCTCTCCCACCCGCCGCCTGCCGCGGCGCGGCCGGGCTCGGCCGGGCCTGCCCGGGCCCGGCCTCCCGGCCCGCTGCGGCTCGGCTGGGTTCGACTGGGCTTGGCTGGGCTCGGTTCCCCCACCCGCCACCCGCCGCGGCGCAACGCTGCTTGGCTCGGCTCTCCCACCTGCTGCCCGCCGCGGCGTGGCTCGTATCCCCCGCCCGCTGCCCACCTCGGCCCAGCTAGTCTACCCTGGCCGCCGCCGCCGGGGCTCCGCGCGGTGCTAGCTGCCTCGGCTCCGCCTACCCAAGGAGGGAGTCCTCCACACGTAGCTGGGATCTCCGTGTATATTTCACAGATGGATCCTCTCTGTTACCTTCCCTCCAAATCGATGTCCAGACACCTCCGGACCAGGAAAAATCCTGAAACAGCCGGTCCCAAAGAGTCTCCAATGCCTCCCAGCCGATTCCCCCCAGTGGCTAGTAACTGGGAAGTTCACTCAGCCACCATCTTGCCTCCCCCTCCTGAAAAGTCCCAAATTATATCTTATAGACCAGTCCTTTCCATTACCTTCCCACCAAATCGATGTCCAGACACTTCCTGCCCTGAAAAAATCCTGAAAAAGCCTGGTCCCGGAGAACCTCCAGCGGTGCCCAGCTGCCTCTTCCCAGGAGAGACGGCAAGGCAAGCTCACTCAGCCACCATCTTGCCGGAAGTCCTTAGTTGTTCTTATACTCCTCTCCAACTCTCTCTCCTGTTTTTTTCCTTTCAACCTGAAGAGCTCCCTTTAGTATTTCTTGAAGGACACATTTCTTATTAGCATACTCCCTTAATTTCTGTTTATCTGTGAATATATTGAACTCTTCATCATTTTTGAATGCCAGCTTTGCTGGATAGAGAATTCTTGGCTGGAAGTTTTTTCTTTTAGTACCTTAATTATGTCATACCACTGCCTTCTTGCCTCCATGGTTTCAGATGAGAAATCAGCACTTGATCTTATCAAGCTTCCCTTATATGTAATGGTTCTCTTTTCTCTTGCTGCCTTCAGTATTTTCTTTGTCTTAAGCATTGGACATTTTGACAAATATATGTCTTGGGCTGGGCCTGTAGGAATTTATAGTTTTTTGGGTGCACTTTGTTTCCTTGACATGTACTCCCATGTCTTTCAATAGAGTTGGGAAATTATCTGCCATTATTTCCTCCAACACTCCTTCTGCTACCTTTCCTTTCTCTTATCTTTCTGGGATGACTATAAAGTGAATGATTGTGCATTGCATGTTGTCATTCAAGTTCCTAAGTCCCTGCTGGATTTTTTCTATCTTTTTATCTATGTGCTCTACTACCTGTTTGGTTTCAGATGTACTGTCTTCCACACTGCTAATTCTTCCCTCCGCCTGCTCAAATCTGCTGTAATGTGCTTCCAGTGTGTTTTTAATTTCTTGGATTGTGCCATTCATTACCGTCATATGTTATCTTTTTATGTATGTTTACAATTTCTTCAGTATGTTCTCCCAGTGTCTTCTTTTTTTTTAAGATTTTATTTTTTATTTATTTCTATCCCCTTACCCCTCCTCCCCCCCCAGTTGTCGGCTCTCTTTGTCCATTCACTGTGTGTTCTTCTGTGACTGCTTCTGTCCTTATCAGTGGCACTGGGAATCTATGTTTCTTTTTGTTGCGTCATCTTGTTGTGTCAGCTCTCTGAGTGTGCGGTGCCATTCTTGGGCAGGCTGCACTTTCTTTCACGCTGGGCGGCTCTCCTTACAGAGCACACTCCTTGCATGTGGGGGTCCCCTATGCAGGGGACACCCCTGCGTGGCATGCCACTACTTGCGCGCATCAGCACTGCACATGGGCCAGCTCCACACGGGTCAAGGAGGCCCAGAGTTTGAGCAATGGACCTCCCATGTGGTAGGCAACTTTGATTAGTTGTTCAATGTTCTGCATCTTTTCCTGGTTTTTAGTTTGTTCACTGGACTGGGCCATGTCTTCCTGCTTCTTGGTATGGTTTGTAATTTTTTGTTGCTGTCTGGTCATCTTTTATCTTGATAGGTTTATTCAGTTGATTAGCTTCTATCTCTACTCTGGGGTTTTATTTACCTGTTCTTCATGTGTGTGTTTTATGATTTTTCTTTGACACTTTGTTCTTTTGTTCTACTCTTGCTGTTTTCTACGTTTCTTTGAAAGAAAGAGATTAGGGCCAGCAAAAGTGAAAGAGGTAAGAAAAGAAAAAGGATAATAGCAATAATATAATAGTAAAGGTTAGAAGAAGAACCATATAAAACCTAGGAAAATGAATATTTAACTCATGTAAGCAGTGTAGAATAATAGGAATAAAAAATTGGAGTACCTACAATGAAACTGGAAACCAAATAGAGCAAAGTTTATAGAAAGAATTAAAAGGCCAGAATGGTGAGAAGAGAGGGAAAGAGAAAAGAAAGGTTGAGAAGGAAAATGTTAATTAAAGAAAGAAAACAGAATAGATAAGATAGAAATAAAAACCAGAAAAATTGAGGACTAAACAAAGAGAGGTGGACTGTAAGAACACAAAGTAGAAGATAGAAAGATGAGGGGAGGAAAAGAGAGAGCATAGGTAGACAAAATCAGTATATGCAGAAATGGGGAAATCAAGGAAGAGGAAACATAGCAAAGGAGAAACAAGACAGTTGCACTGAATTTTAAAAAGGGGTGCAGGTGGAAGAAAGAGGAAAGAAAAACAAGAAAACAAAAACAAACACACAAGCATGCAGTTAAACAAAAACTAAGGAACAACAGCCTTCCCTCTTAGGACTCTGAGGAGTTTTTCTGGAGTCTTCCCTCTGCAGGTTTTGAGGTGGGTTTTAGTAAGTAAACTAAGGTAAAAAAAATGTTTTTAAGTAACCCTTTTTTTTTTAGGAAAAATAAGGGACCCAAGAAAAGCTAATACAAAAATAATGTCTATTTTTTCCCTGTCCTAAAATATCAGCTGGATGTTTGATATCTCAGTGGGTCACTACTCTAAGAGCAGCCAGGAATTTAGCTAGGGATCTTGTATATTCAAGGTGGAAACTTCTCCACTGAGCTAAATTTTCTTGTTGGGTCAGTTAGCTCTTCAGAAAGCTATCCAGCCACTTTCCCTTGGGCAGGTTTGACTTTTTACAATTGGAATAGATTCCTGCAGATTAGGCGTTTGTCCCTGCCCCCTTTCATTCTTAATTGCTTTCTCTCCCAGGGCTACTGGATGCAATAGCCTGTGTGAGGGGATCTCCCCTTACCTCTACAGGTCAGGTTGAGTTTCTTTTTGAAATTCAAATAGGACCCTGGTGACTGAACACCCAAGGGAAAATGACTCTCAAATCTCTTCCAGACCACCCCCTCCTCGCAGGGGATCCTAAATAGGCTCTTGGAATATTACTAAGCACTTCCTACTGCCCAACTCCCTTAGAGGAGTTGAAATTTTCAAAGCTTTCAGCACAGGCCTTGTCAATTGCCTGACTCGGCCCTATTCCAGGCCAAGTTTCTTTATCCCAGAGCAGTTAGGTAAATCAGGCTGCCTCAGCAGATTCGCCACTCCCCTCTTCCTGATGCCACCTTGAGCCAGTTGGTATGCTCCTCAAAGCTAGGAGGGGGTCCTGGCAACCAAACCCACAGAAAGGAAACCTCTCTCCACCCTTTGCCAGAACCCTCCCACTCTTGGAGAATGCTCCCTCCCACTGGGTAGCCTTGCAGCAGCTTTGTCTTGAAGGTGGGGCTTAACAGTTTCACAGGATTTTTGTCTCTGGAGCAAAAAAACTTGGGGTTTTACCTTGAGCAATTAATCTCTTTGTCCAACTTTCTCCAGATTAATGCCCTGCAGCCTCCTGCTCTGTATGCCCCCAAAACAGCTCACTCCAGCAGGATCTTGCCCCCACTCAGCCATTTTCTGTGAGACAGGGAAAGCACCAACAGTTTATCAAATTTCTACCAGGTTGTGTTTTAGTTTCCTTGTCTGCTCAAAAAATGCCATGCAATGATCATCTTAAACAATGGGAATTTATTTACTCATGGTTTTGAGATTAAGAGAAAGCCCAAATCAAGGCATCATCAAGGTGATACTTTCTCCCCCAAAAATGTGGATCTGGGACTGGCTGCTGGGGATTGTTGGTCTTCAGCTTTGTCACATGAGAAGGCACATGGCACTATTTCCTGGTCTCTCCTTTCTCTGCTGTATTTCATTGATCTTCAGTTTCTGGCTGTTCTTCCTGGGGTTTCTCTCCGGGTCTGAATTTGATTCTGCTTATAAAGGGCTCCAGTAGTAGGATCAAGACCCATCCTGAGCAAGGGGGTCCACACCTTAATTGAAATAATTTCATCAGAAGATCCTACCTACAATAGGTTCACACATAGAGAAATGTATTAGGCTTAAGAACTTGCTTATCTGGGGTATATATACTTCAAACTACCACAGGTTGTTAACAGACACAGTGAATGTTTGATATTGCTAAGCCTGAGTAAAGAAAAGTCTCCATTTACTTGAAAACCATTGTATACCTCAATTTTCTTCCCTTTAAAACAAGGAAACTTGTTAAACATCCTGGAACATGACTTCTTTTTATGTAAAGTACTCAATGTTCATCCAATTTTGAATCTTTTGATTATTTATTGTACATTACCCTGTAAATTTCAAAATGTTTAATGCTTGCTTTGCTTTGCTTTTTTTAGGTAATGCCAAGTTGACCACCTAATAGACATAATTAGAAGAAGAAAAAGAGGAAGTAGAGGAAGGATCAAATAAAAGGTAATATATGAGGAGTTTATTGATGTTACTGCTGCCTTTTTAAAAATGTGCTTGTTCAATTATATTATTTAGGGCTTCTTTTGTGAAGTTAGGTAAAGATGGAAGAGCTACAACTCTTCTAACCACCAAGAGAGCAGTTGCCAACACCATCCATCTCAGCCATCTTCTCTGCATGTATTTTAGACAGCCATAATTAAATACCATTCTTAATTTCCCAGATTGTACAGATTTTTAGTTTTCTACTGATCTTTGAAACCAATTTTCCATGTGTCCTAAGTTCCAACCTAGTCAACATCTTTGTTAACCAGAATTGCTCTACCTAACAAGTTCTCTCCACCCCAACCGTTCCCCACTTCAATCATCCTATAGCTCCCAATACCTTGGATGCCCTAATATTCTTAGTTATTATATATAATATAAAATTCAATTATAGTATAATGTTCTATTAAAATATAGCATTTTGGTTATAACATAATATTCAATTATAATATATTATAATATTTATTATTATTTATTAGTCACCCACTGGAATATATGCTACATGAAGGCAGAGATTTTTGTCTGTTATCTTCATTATTATATTCCCTAAAACTGATACATAAAACTGTCTAATAAATATTTGTTCAATATTGCTCTAATTTGTTTATGTCCTTCTACTAAACTAAAAGTCACTTGAGTAGAGAAGTCTTGTCTTATTAATTTTGGGGACTCCTTCAGAAACCAAAACATAAAGATTAATTAATGCCTTTTGAAATTGCTTATATAAAATAATTTGAAATTATTCCATAATATTTTGGAAGCCATACTTAATTTGCTTAGATATTATAGCCAAATATGCTTCAGTGAATTTTTCAGCCTCATTATCCTTTGAAGTTATTTTTTTGCTCATGTTCTGACATGATGCACTAGGTATGCTCCAGAAATGGGCAAACTATGCTTCCTCCTGATACATAACCAAAGGTTCTTCCACAGGCCACTCAGTTCACCACCAAGGTGCCTTGCTCAACAAATCAGACACATGGATAAAATGATAGTCTATCATGTTAGACAGTATACAATAAGACTAAAGAAGTCATCTAGCTATCTGGGAAGGTATATATTGGATGAAACCTTTACCTAATGTATGGGGTTATTACTCTATTGAGTTGAGAGAATATGACACCAAAATAAATTGTTCTTGATACAATGCAGCATCAGGCGCACAGAAGTCATGCAAAAGAATTTTAGTCTTAACCTGATTTATTGCTATGTGAATTGTTGTGTCCTTTGCATTTAAAGTTTCCTCATTTGTAAAACAGGATAATGAGGTGCACCTCTTCACAAGATCATGTGTCACTTAACTAATTAATACTGTAATTATAAGGTACTTAGAAAATAAAATGCACTGTACAAATGCCAAGCGTTGTTGTTAGAATCATTTGAGTGTTCAACTCATCTAGATTTACTATTTTAGCGAGGCAAATAATTCTAAACAGTAAGAAAGCTTCAACTATACATACTAATTAATCTAATTTAAACATTTATTATGTACTGTAAATTTGCCTTGTTAAAATATGCATTTTAGTTAAAGCCACCATTAAAATCATCTTTCAGAAACAGAGTTGCTTGAGGTCTGCATAAAATGAATTTTGCTTTTGCCTTTCCACAGTGAGCTTAAATCACATTTATCTTACAAATAATTTCTCTGTTGATTTATTTGTTGAATGTTCATGATAAGGGATTCAGTTAATATTAATTTTTTTAAAGTGAGAATAAAAGGAGGGAAATTAATACAGTCTATTTGTCTCTGTATTGAAAGATTTGAAAAGAAACAATTTCTGTTTAACTGCCACACTATTATTTTAGCATAATATCTTTTAGGAGACATTTTTGGTAAGGGAGCCTGGTAGTGGAAGATGGAAATATGATGTGTACTTTAGAGAAAACTTGATTTTTGCAGAAAGAACTACATTATTTCTATAGGTTAAATCTTCAGGTACTGCAGTTGATATAATATTAGCAAAGCTGAATAGAATTGACACATGGGTCCTTATTGCAACACTACATCAAGAGACAAATCACGACTTTAATTCTTCATGCAGAAGAAAAGATTCTGAGTTCCGAAGATTGTTTTTTTTTTAAATCAATCCACTATTTGCAAAAAAAGAATAAATGGTTTTAAGTAAAAATGTTTTACTAACTATAATGAAAAGCCAAATTCTGTGTTTAACTTTTTCAATTTCTTCCAAAATTACAACCCAGCTAGTTAGTTGGATCAATATCTTAAGTTTTTTATCCATAGAATCCAAGAAGAATTGCTCTTACTGTGTAAAACATACATTCCTCCTTGTGGGATACTACCTTCCAACCCTTGTAAGTGTCGTCCTTCTGCAAGAGACCTAAAGACTTACATGAATAGGTAGAAAAAAATTTTTTAAATGGAACGACTTGAGGACAACCAGCAAGATGGTGGTGGAGTAAGGAGCTCCTGGAGTCAGTTCCTGCTACAGGACAGTTGGTAAACACTCAGAGCTATCTGGAGCTACCTGAAGCATGTGTTTGGAGTCTCCAGGAGACCAGAAGAGCATCCTGCAACCTCCTTGAAAGAATGGAAGGAAGAGACTACCTATCTGCAGAGAAGATTAGTAAGTAGAGCACTCCACGTCACAGAGGCTGGTGCCCATCTTCCACTGGAGGCACAAGTTGCCTTGTGAACTGTTCCATGGCTGGAAATGAAACCTCTACCTCCCAAAAATGGGGGAGAAAGAGATGGCTGGTCACTAACTTCAGCTACTGATGAGTCAATTCAGTGAGCTAAGGTATCCTGAGAACAGCTAAAATTTGAACCTGTCCAAGTCAGAAGGAAGCTGGTAGCCACAATTTTAACTCCATGCCTGGCATAAGGGGAAGCGTAGCGACTGAAAATAACAGTGCTGGTGGGACTCATGTCTTTTCATCCAGATCAGATTGCAGCTCTAGTCTAGGCCCCAGTCTCACCTCTGTCAGGGAGAATCTCGGGGGACTGCACCAGCCTCTCCAGGAAATTACCAGCCGCGGTTCCAGTGATCGTCCCACTTTGGCAGCACAGGCCACCCCAAGAGCTGTTCTATGGCTGGTGTTTGAAGCTCCATTTCCCCAAAACGAAAAACATAGTTGGCCAGCGATTTCAGCTACTGATTAGTAAATTAAGCTGGCTAAAGTATAACCCTAAGAACAGCTAAAGTATAAACCTGTTCAAGTTGGAAAGAGGCTGCCATTTTGACTCCACCCCCAGTCTCCACAGCCAGGCTGACCAAAAATCATAGTTAACAGTAGGAACTGGATTCTTTCACCCAACTTGACCTTCAGCCCTACCCTAGGCTTCAGCCCCATCTCTGGCAGGGAGGAGACTGGTGGGCCCTGCACCAGCCTATCCAGGTAACTGCAGGTACATTTGATTAGCACAGACTGAATAATCAGAAGTCTACTGGGACAGCTGTGGTTATCTTGGACACACACTGCATAGATTGCTGCCCAAACCTGAAGCTCCATCTCCACCCCAGGCAAGGGAGAAAGGAGAATGAAGCTTCATCAGTCTCTCTGGGCAACTACAGTCTAAGCCTGCATGACTTGGATTATTCCACACAGCTGTGACTCTGACCCTAACCCTGGCAAAGGAAAAAGTCAGGAGAAGCTTCATTGGTCCCTGGGGTAATGAGGGCAGCCTGAGCCTCCACCGTTTATAACACCAACTATATCTTTGGCTCCTACTACACAATCAGCAAGGGAGAAAGGGCAGGAAGCCATAAACTAAAGAGAAAACTACACCCAGAATAAACACTCTAGTAAGCTAGATTCCAAGACAATAGTGAAAAGTTCTGATCCACACCAAGAAACAGGAAGATATAGCCCAGTTAAAGGGACATGATAAGCCTCCAGATGACATAAAGGAGTTGAGACAACTAATCATAGATTTTCAAACAAATTTCCTCAATAAATTCAATGAGATGGCTAAGGAGATTAAGGATATTAAGAATACATTGGATGAGCACAAAGAAGAATTTGAAAGCATACATAGAAAAAGAGCAGGTCTTATGGGAATTAAAGGTGCAATAAATGAAATTTTAAAATCATTGGAATCATATAATAACAGATTTGAGGATGCAGAAGAAAGAATTGGTGAGCTTGAAGAAATGACCTCTGTAAAAGGACATATGAAGAAAAGAATGGAAGAAATTGAACAAGTTCTCAGAAAAACTAAATGACAGCAAAAGAAGTGCAAACATACATATCATGGGTGTCACAAAAGGAGAAGAGAATGGAAAAGGCGCAGAAGACATATTTGAAGAGTCAGTGGTAGAAAATTTGAAAATTTCCCAACCCTAGTGTAGGACATAGATATCCATGTCCAAGAAGCACAATGTGCTCCCATCCAAAAAAATCTGAATAGACAACTCTGAGACACATAATCATCAGAATGTCAAATGACAAAGACAAAAAGAATTCTGAGAAGAGCAAGAAGAAGCAATGCTAACATATAAGGGATACCCAATAAGATTAAGTGCTGATTTCTCACCAGAAACCATGGTGGCAAGACAAGGACTTGATGTATTTAAGATACTACAAGAGAAAAACTTCCAGCCAAGAATCTTATATCTTGGAAGATTATCTTTCAAAAATGAGGGTGAGTTTAGAATATTCACAGATAAACAGAAACAGAGAATTTCTAAGCAAGAGACCAGATTTTCAGGAAATACTAAAGGGCGTGCTAGAGCCTGAAAAGAAAAGACAAGAGAGAGAGGCCTAGAAGAGAATCTAGAAATGAAGCATATTTCAAAAAAAGTAACTAAAAGTGTCAAAAGAGTTGTGAAAATAAAATGTGACAGATAAAATTCAAATAGTCAAGAATAAACTTAACCAATGATGTAAAGTACTTCTATTCAGAAAACTGCAACTCAGTGTTAAAAGAATTTTAAAAAGCCCTAAATAACTGGAAGAACATTCCGTGCTCATGGATTAGAAGACTAAATGTCATTAAGATGTCAATTCTACTCAAATTGATGAACAGATTCAATGCAATCCTGATAAAAATTTCACCAGCATTAAAAAATTTGAAAACACCATCCTCAAATTTATTGGAAGGTAAGGGGTCCTGAGTAGCCAGAAATATCTTAAAAAGGGAAAGTGAACTCTCATCTCCAGACTTTAAATCATATTACCTAGCTATAGTTGTAAAAAGAACATGGTACTGGCATTAAGACAAACACATAGACCAATGGAACCAAACTGATGGTTCAGAAACAGACTCTCACTTCTATGGTCTAGTGATTTTTGACTAGCCTGTCAAGCCCACACAGCTTAAGCAGAACCATCTATTCAACACATGGTGCTGAAAGAACTGGATATCAATAGCCAAAAGAGGAAAGAAGACTCTTATCTCATACCTTATCCAAAAATTAATGCAAAATGGATCAAAAACCTAAAAATAAAAGCAAGAACCATAAAGCTTCTAGAAGATATTGTAGGAAAATATCTTTAAGACCTGATAGTAGGTAGTGGATTCTTAAAGGAGGTAAGAGGAGGCCTGAGATGGACTACTGATGTTTAATGTATGTAGAAGTTTTAATTAGCTTTACTGTAAAAGTGTGGAAATATATAGAGTGGATAGTAACACATATAGAGTGGTGGGATTCTGGAGAAGCATGGGAAAAATACAACTGGAGTAACCTATGGACTGAGGTTAGCAGTAATAATATATTCTTGCATCTATGCCAAAGATGTACTGTGTTGATAGAGGAGTGTTGTTTGGGAATTCTGCATTATGTGCATGACAGTTTTATAACTTAACAACTTGTCATAAAAAATATATAGAAAAAATAATAATAGGGTGAATTGGGGGAAAAATACACCAAATGTAAGATACAGGCTATAATTAGTAGTAAGATTTTTACAATATTCTTTCATAATTTGTAACAAATGTCTCACTACAATGCAAGGTGTTGATGGATGGTTGATGTATAGGACCCCTGTATGATGTTATGCATGTTTGCTTTGTAAGTTCACCACTTTTACTATTCACTTATTGTTCCCTATGCTATCGCGAATGATCCACCCATTGGAAATGGCCACACATCTATAGCCATCAAGTGGATCTGTAACTACAGGCATCAGAATACATACATATCAGGAAAGCAAACTTCAGAAAATGAAATTTTGATCATATTTATTTCTTTTTCTCTTAATCATCAAACCCATCAGGTAATTTCTTATTTCTGAACCATCACAATGCAAGAAAAGCAAACTCTGTCACCATTTCAATTGACAAATGAAATGTATTTTTGAGATTGATTAAAAGACAATATACTGCAAAATGTATTATAAAGAAAAATTATATTTTTGGGAAATTAATTATTATTAACAGAATAAGCATACTGATACAATTCTTTCTTTGAAATATTTCAAAGTCATAGTGAATATAAAATATTCAGTAATAAATGTACATCTGTTTCTTTTTCCAGCCCCTCCCTATCATATTAAAAGTATTTTTTAAATGGTCATATGTGAAAAGAGATTGTTCTTAGAATATAAGAATTTGTAGAAACTATGGTTGCACATGCATTTAAGTAAATTTTTAAAACTTAATTGCAAGAGTATGAACATTAGTCATGAATGTGGTTAAGCACTGAAATCCGGGATTGTTTTATTTTGTTGATGAACACAAACTTACCTAACTTACCCAACAGCTTCCGCCTACTCACAGTGTCCCTTAAACAAGTTTTTAGTTGACAAATATATTTAATATATTTAACTATTTGTATTTTTCAACATCCTGCCATCCCTATTGATGGATATGCATCTTTCTAAAATAAGTAATAAATGAAGTGTCTAAAGGAGCATTTATTGTCAAAAGCAAGTAGAAATTTGGTGCATATGCTTTAATAAAAACCAGGAATTGGCATTCAATGATAATGTAATTCTATGTTTTCTATATATATATTTAATTTCTATTTGATAGTCTATTATTTTTTATAAGGATTTGAGTTTTTCTATAGTGATATCCTGATCCACAAATTATCTAGAAGCTAAACAACTATATAAGAAATCAGCAATGTTAAAAAATAAAAAGCCAAAAATATTTACCATGTCATATAAAATGATGTTATTTGTGACCGTAGTTGCATGGCAAAAATACCTCTAAGCATAAACTGGTTAAGATCAATAGGAAAGGGCCTATGGAAGTCATGATGTCTTGACGTCCGATAATGTGTGTCTAATCCCAAGTGTTCTTTGCCTGAAGCTTTAAGGGGTGAATTTTATTTCCACCTGTTTTATTATCATCCTGTTCACAATTAAAATGGGGAACATTTGTTATTTTTCAAAGATTATATTGATTAGGCTCTGAACTCAATGTTTGCCTTCTTGAATTAATAAATGAGACCTATATGGTACATGACTTCCTATTATCACCAAGTGATCAGAGGTAAGATTGAATCCATGGATTCTTTAGACTACTCTACATTGATGATCATGATGACTGAAATCCTCAAGCACAAGTAGGAAAATGCTTGTGATTGATTTATTCAATTTGGTAAGCAGTTCCATATGTATTTGGAAGGGAGCCTAAAAGCAAACCTGACTGAAGTTTGTCAGTCATCTGCTGGAATGGAAAGCTCGTTTTTATCTTTCATGTACTACTTCTTACACCTATTCCACAGCTTATAAAAAATTATGTAAGAGAGTGGATATAGCTCAAGTGGTGGAGCACCAGCTTCCCATGTATGAGGTCCTGGGTTCAATCTCCTATACCTCCACTCCCCAAAATTAAAAATTTGTGCCACCTACTCCTAACCCCACTGTCCTCTCCTTATGCCAGCTCTCTTTCAAAATGCCTGGAAAAGTACTTGTGCTATTCTGGGACTGATAACACCTCCTTTTCCAGCATCTCTCAAATCTTGACAATCATACCCAGGTTTTTATTTCTATTGGTGGATTTCTGCTATAGAAGTTCATCATTAATGGATTCTCTGTTAAAAAATCATTATTCTACTGGTATTGATTGCTATCTTGCCACTTAGACCCCTCATGACTAATAATATATATTGGACAACATTTGTATGAATAAGATGTATTCTATATACTAAATGGATAATCAATAGTAAGGGAAAGTAGAAGCTAGGGACTGTTAGGTAATAAACTCAGAAATGTGAATGAAAAAGATCATCTTATAGGATGTAGGGACAATCCAGAGATTAGAATCTAGTCCTCATTTTGGTTATGGCACATTCCAGAGCAGTCAACAAAATGGCAGATCTAGAGGTTGATCCCTAACCTCTAATTTTAGAGGACCAAGCATTCCATTGCAATGACAAGTAAAGTATATGGCTTGTAGAATTTCCAACTTCCTCTGAGACTGCCATTCAGTCTCATAGAAAACATAGAGCAACTTTATATGAATGAAATTTCTCCTCTGGAGTAATAGGAAATAATATTAATAATGATAATATTTAATAATCATTATAATTATACCATTTGCGATTCTTTACAATATGCTAATTCAACATAAGATTTTGTTTAATCCCTCAACAATCCTGCAAGATTAATGTAATAATTTTAAAAATAATAAAACACAAGTTCAGAGAATTTGATTTGTCTGAGGTCAGTCCTAAATGTCAAAACTGGGATTCAAGATTGCACCCAATGTCCTCAATGCCCTAGCTTGTTCCACCACATCATTTACTTCTATGCTTCTAGTTTAGTAAATAATGCTGTAGTGCCTTAAAGTGATAGAGACCTTAGTATCTCTAGACATCAGCGTAACTTAATTTGCAAGTTTAGCTTTGCTTGATATGGTCAAATATCTAGTTAATCTGTTTATCTATGATAAATTTCAGTATTCATTGAGCACCAATGGCCTTTGCATAACATTGTACATTGGGTTCTGGGTAATATAAAAATTGTAGAGAGAATAGGAGACATAAGAAAGATGTAGACTTAAGAGATATTTATTGATAAGTGATAATTAAATATAAGCAAGCAGAGCAAAGAGGCCAAACACACTGAGAAGCCACAGTTAATAGATAAGGGAAGAGGAAGAGACAAGCATAAGAAGTAGTTGACAAATCACCTGTATTAGTCAGGGTTCTCTAGGGAAACAGACCCAACAGGAGATATCTATAAGCAGTATGAGATTTTTATAAAATTGTCTCACGTGACCATGGGGATGTACAAGTCCAAATTTCATAGGGCAAGATGCAAGCCAGGAAATCAGATGAAGGTCTTCCATGAGTTCCCTGGTAGATCTGGCTATATGAATTAGAGATGGGAATTTGTTCTCTGAATGCTGAAATTACTTCTCCATTTAAGGCTTTCAACTGATTGGATGATATGTCACTCATTTCTACAGGTAATCTCCTCAGTTGATTGTAGATGTAATCAGCCATAGATGCAATCAACTCACTGATGATTAAAGTCCATGAAATGCCCTTGTATTACAATTATTTCAGTGCTTGCTTAACCAAAACAAATGGGCACCATTACGTGGTCAAGTTAACATATTAGTCTAAAGACAGTACACCCATTATCACTTTATAGCCATACATATCCCCTTAAACCATACTTAATCTCTAAATGAAAACAATAACAGATATAGATATGTAATATATATATAGCATATTGTAAAGAATTGCCTGACAGTACTCAACTATCCTGTGTACAACCGAAAATGTACTAAATCCCACCTGGGGGTGGAGGATATAGTGTAACATTCACTCTTAAACTTGGCATCCTTAAATACTACAACATGAAACTAAAGAAATGTCATATGACAAGGGGAAAGATAGGGAAGAAAGAAAAGATATTCATTTTATGTACTTATACAAACATACTCAACAATAAAAGGAAGAAATATTCATGATCATCACAGTCTTCATTTCTATAACTGGTCATGTGATCAAAGTTCATATTTATTACTACCTTCTTCTACTACCCATTCCGTGTTCCCTTCACCCTCAGCAAGCACCTCACCTGGCCATGGTTCTCTGTTTCTGTAACTTAAGGTAAGCTTTTGTTCACTTGACCTAGAACTCTTTTGCTTATACAGATCAAGTAGGAATTTAGTAGATTACACATCTATTTCTCTTCTAGGTACCCCATGATGTATTTGCCAATGCCATAGGTCTATGCAACTCAGACTCTTTTGATTGTTATTTGAGTCTGCCTTTCATTGTGTTAGCCATGCCTACCTTGTCTTTGGTAATAAAGTGCTGCTACTTAGATTCTGCAAGGTGGGGATCCAATGATCCCCATAGTTTTTAAGGATCCTAGTTCCCTGACAGCAGTTCCCATGTAATATCTGACCTACAGAGAAGAGAAACCACAGAGCTCTTCAGGGAAGACTAAGATAGTCTCACAAATTTATTCCTCATTGTCTTGATGAAATGTGTGCCCTCTGGATATTCCTGGAGTCAGTGCACATCTTAGATGATAAATCCATTCTAACATTCCATCCTTTCTAAGCCTTTGGTTCCCCTCATCTTCAGTATACCAGGTTAATTCTGTCATCTCAACCTCAGGCAATGGCAGCCATCTTTTGGCCCATGTTCATCTAGCCACCTGAACAAACTGTCGTTTCTATCCCCTCAACCTACAGCATGGAATATAGTATCTCTGCTTAGTGGGCCCATAGCAATAAGTTCATCCTGTTCCAACTTTATATTCCTTCCACCATTACTCCATAAACATCCCCACACATATTCCACCTGATTTCTGTCTATATAAATTGGAAAATTCATGCAGTTCATTGGAGTATAGTGTTCTTCCTCATGAGTCATATTTTGTACTTTACCTCTTTAGGCTTGTGGTGACTAGTCTACTTATAGATCTGAAAGATGAGAAGTGGTAGGAGTGGGTAAAGAGAAGGATTAGAAGTTTCTTGCAAATCAGTTACCTCAGGGCATTCGATTGGAGTTTCATCTGGTGACACAGGATTAATCTCTTCAAGTGGGGATTGGATGGCAGAAACATCTTGGGACTGTCTTGTAGTCAGATGGTTGTCTCCTTGAGGCAGCTAGAGGTTGGGTGGTTGTCTACTCAAGGTGGGGAAGAGGTTGGGTGGATATCTTCTCAAGGCAGACCATTACAGGTTTATCTGGCAAGGTCTCAGCAGAATTTAGGGTTTCAATATCCCCACTACTGTCATCATCAATGCATATGTCTCCCTCCCAATCCTCAGAATTCCACTCCTTCCCAATGAATGTGCTCACTTTAAAAGCAGATGCTTTGCAAGGTTGAGATTTTAGTTTCCCTTGTAACTGTGCTACTCACACAATGAGACTCTGAGTCTTGTTTTCAGAGATCTCAATTCTGTGGCTGCACAAAATAAGATTTTCTTTCAGGACACACATAGAAACTTTCATATCATTCATGCAGTGTTTACAAATTTGCAAATTTGAAGACTTCACCTCATTCCTTTGTTTTGTAACGGTATCCAACTTATTTAGAAACTGCTGGCCAATATCATTATACATTTTATCTCCACAAAACTCTGTTAATGTTAAAAAAAAAAACTCTTACTCAGAGTCTTGCCTTATATAAGCATGGAAGTAGTTGTATCCAGTGGTGATATTTTGTGTATCTCTATTGCCAACTCACACCCTCAACTGTCAGTGGCCAAATGATTATTGGAAACAGAATCATTAGTGTCCTTAATTCTAATCAGAGTAAAGTGTAAATTGTGAAAATTCCAGAGCCAATTCAGTAACCCCATTTTGAAAATCCGTTTCTCAAGAACCACTAAGCTATAATTTTCAGGTACCAAATTATAATCGTCAGGGTTCTTTAGGGAAATAAAACCAACAGAAGATATCTGTAAATAGTATGAGACTTTATAAAATTGTCTCATGTGACCAGGGGGATGCACAAATCCAAATTCCATGGGCACTCTGATGAATGTCCTTAATGAGTTCCTCAGGAGATGCTGGTTGTCTGAAGTAAAGATGGAAATTCTCCCTGTGAATGCTAAAATCACCTCTACTTTTAAAGTCTTTAGCTGATTGGATGAGATGGCACTTATTGCTGAAGGCATTCTCCTCAGTTGATTGTAGATGTAATCAGCCATAAATGAAATCAACTCACTGATTATTAAAGTCTATGAAATGCCATTTTATTACAATTATCCCAGTGTTTGCTTAACCAACCACTGGGTACCATTACCTGGCCAAATTGACACATTGGCCTAACCATCACTTCACTCAACCAAACTTTTTTAGAATTTTTTGTATAAGTAGCTGAGCAAGGTACTAAGAGGGATGCAAAGTAACAAAAGTCCTAGTTGAGTCTGATTCATTTTCTAGTAGTAATTATCATCTAAAATAGAAAATACTATCAAAGATATAAAGAAAAAGCTAGCTGTTAAAAAGTATTTACAAAGTATGCCTGCAGTTCAATAAACATATCTGGTGCAGTGATTCTCAAGCATTCATTCAAATTAGAATAAGCTAGAATAGTTAAAAGAAATACAGCTTCCTGAGTTCCAGGTCTGTCTCGGAATCAGAATCAGAATCTCTAAGTAGAAAAGTTTTTCTCTTTTCTTAACATTCTTTGCTCTCTTTATCCTTCCTTCCTTCCTTCCTTCCTTCCTTCCTTCCTTCCTTCCTTCCTTCCTTCCTTCCTTCCTTCCTTCCTTCCTTCCTTCCTTCCTCCTTCCTTCCTTCCTTCCTTCCTTCCTTCCTTCCATTTTTTTCTTTACTTATTTTTCCATGTAATTTTGATGAGAAGATGTGCCAGTTTAAATTTATTAATGCATTAAAAAATATATTTTGACAGGAAAAGAAGCAAAGATAATTTTTTACATAATCTGGAATATTCAGTATAACTTCATGGTAGAGATACAATTTTATAGTTCTGGAAATTAATTGTTGGAGAAAGTGATGAAAGGATCTACGTGAGAGGAATAGAGAGGAAAATTTTAGAAATATAAGTTTTTAATTAGTTATCCAATTTATAATGCCTTTGTTGCTGGTATGTTCTAGGCCTTACTAAAGAAGAAAAAGAAGGTAAAATATTGGCATACTAGTAAGACTTTTGCTTATGTCTCAAATGTAGAAAGTCTAATCATTTTATGTTATTTCTTAATGTTCTTTTATGTGAGAAGTTCTGCTTTCATTGAAATTCCCAAAATGCTCCACTTTTATTTGAAAGTACTTAGAAAACATAGTTGCTGTTGTTTAAAGTAATTTAATTTGAGATATTTTGATGCTCTTTCTGAAAATTCAGGACATCGGTATCACAAAATATCATTATGAGAACTATGCAGAACCCCAATAAATTTGGTTAGGTCTATTGTGTAGAAAACTTGACTTACAGTTTGATTGTCAAATATTATACTTGTAAAATATTAGATGAAACAAAACACTTCTCTATATAGTGTTCCTATTACAACTGCACTGAAAGCTCAAATAAGTCATAAGAAGGATTGTGGGGATTTCAGTGAAGCAGTTAAAGAGCTTTTACATTTCAAAAATTTCAGCTACGGCATTATATGTGAAACATGTTAGGGAATATTAAGTCAAATCCTGCTGAAATGGAAGAGAAAGTAAAAATGATTTAAAAAAAAAGAAAAAAGGAGAACTATTAGTTATAGCAATTATGTAGTAGATAGTGGTAAAGCTGAGAACATAATCTCATTCTATTCCAATCTTTAAAAAAAATTGGACTCCCAAGGAATTTCTGAACAAAATACCTTTAAATTAGGTTAAATATATCATGATAAAGAAATTTCTCTTAAATTCTATCACTCTGGTTTCTAGATATAAAATCTACTAATTGCTCTTTCCGAAAAATATCTGGGGTCTGTAAGAGAACAGTCAAGTGCTAAAGTTTGAGACATGGGTGTCCCATGTTAGCCTACAAAGAAACAAGAGAAAATAAGCTTTTACTACCGTTACCACCCCCACCTCATTTTTAAATGAAAATAAACAAATAATAGCTTTCTTTCCCTAAGGGACTCAATGAAGAGAAAGCATTAAAGCTCTCCCTCCACCATCTCTTTGTCCTTCCCCAGATTAAGGAACTCTTTGTTCTTGTCTCAAAGCAAGATGACTTGGAGACTATGAACATCACTCAAGATAAATTCCTGCCAGAAACACTGATGTGTTTCCTTGATGCTGTCTTAAGCCTCTTTATCTGAAAGGCACACCAAAATCTCTTTTCTATCCCTCCAAATTTTTTTGTTAAGGGAGCACCAGTCAGCTAACTAGTTCAGAAATTATCAGAGCCAGAACAAATTTGAATTTTTAAAAGTAAATACTTGGGTATATCATGTTGCACACAGAAATATAAACAATAAAAACTGTAGAAAGAGACAATCCATAATAGAATATTCCAAGTCCTCATGGTGGATTGCTTTCCAGTAATATGAAGATTTAATCTCCACTGTTCCTTTTTTCTTACTTTTGTTGCCTTGTCACCTTATGAAGGTGGCACTTGAAAACTATTTTTTTAATTAACACAACAAAACCCCCCACACTTTTGTTCTCAATGGTAATTTGAACATTAAGTCAGTATTTAGCACAGCTGTTCACACTCCATAAAATAAAGTTTCCCCTCTAGTAGGAACAATGCATTTTAAGCCTCCATTTTGCAGGAGATTTAGATGTGTAACTCAGAGCTCAAAAGATTTAAAGACGTGAAATCAAATACAATAGCTATAGTGAAAGGTGGAAAGTCACAAAAAGCTTCAACCATAGAAAAGTAGCATTAAACTTTCAACTTAGACATTTAGAAATGAAATTTACAGATACCAGTATTAGAAGAAAGATGATTACCACAAAGTATTGCTGCAAGTTTTAATATTAACCACTTAAAAGATTTTTATTTCATAAATTAAAAGAAAGTTACAGATTCTAAGTAGACTCTCAAACAGTGAGCCTATGCTAATTCATTTAAAAGCGCCTCTAACATTTTTTTACTATTTCCCAGGTAATTTCCATGTAGAATTTTACATTGCTAAATTCAGTCATCAGAGGTATGTTTTGAATTAAGCCCAAAATGTAGATTTATGTGAAATTGAAAACATCTGAGTCATGTAAATATTACTTGTAGAAACATAAATTACTATATTATATTAATATACATAGAAAAATAACATACAATATCTTACATTGTCAATGAACCCAATATGTATTTATAAAT
Organism: Dasypus novemcinctus; assembly: GCF_030445035.2. Taxonomy (NCBI): domain Eukaryota; kingdom Metazoa; phylum Chordata; class Mammalia; order Cingulata; family Dasypodidae; genus Dasypus; species Dasypus novemcinctus. The sequence goes on from NC_080674.1 coordinate 95,483,744, forward strand.
TTATGGGCAAACTAAAATTTTTATTATAAAATTCAGAAAGTCAATTTTATGTAAGATTCTTCTAACAGCAGAGAAACAGTAGAATTAGTCTATACTTTATTGCATCAATTGCATATATATCAGCTTATATTGTTCCTTCTATAAGTAGTCAGAAATGATTTTTTTCTATCTTTATATTCTTTCTCTTACACCTTTTTCTAGAAAAACTTAATTTACAAGAATATTTGTGAAATTAAATGGTTCTCTATTAATATAACATTTCATGCATGATGTGATATAGTTTCTTATTCAATATTCAAAAAATCTTTAAGTTGGACTCAAGTGACTCTTCTACTAAAAGTGTAGCTATAATTCTATTTTTTGAAAGAAAACAATCTTAAAAACTGAGAACTGCAACAACCACAAATTACTAAATATTTTCATATAATTAAACTTTAAAATTCTAGTACTCTCAATATGTCTACCCATTCCATAAAGAGATGGTAATAAAGGAAATATAAAGAAATAATTTTTGCAATATGAAGTTACAATGACTGTTTCAGTTTCCAACCTGTTAAAACAAATACCATGCAATTTGTTGGTTTAAATAATAGGAATTTCTTGATAGTTTTGAAGATAGGAGACTTCCAAAATCAAGGCATCAGCAATTTGATGTTTTCTCACCAAAAATTGGCATTCTGGGGCTGACTGCTGGTGATCTTTGTTGCTTGGCTGTTCTGTCACATGGCAATGCACATGGTGGTATCTTCTTTCTCTTCCAGGTTCCATTGACTTCCTATTTATGACTGTTCCCCATAGCTTTCTCTCTCCTCTCAGTCTGAATTTCATTTTGTTTAATCTGGACTAAATTTTAACCTGAATCACTTGGGCTATACCTTAACTGAAGTAACATCTTTAAAGATCCTATTTATAATGGGTCCACACCCACCAACATGGGGACCAAGACCATGTCCAAACTGGAGTGCACAAGTCCATTCATCCTTACAACCAACACAAACTCAAGACACACTGTATAATCTATTTCTGAAATAGGCCATGTGTTTGCTTTACCTGTGAGTCCATGCAAAAGCTGACTTTCATAGCCTAGCACAATAAAATTTATTCTCTCCACTCAGAAATCCATTCTTTACCCAGCACCAGGAATAATTTTCCTCACATGCCATTTTTAATATGTCACTCTCTATTCAGGAAATATGTTGCCCCTTATATTTCAATAATGTCACTGGGAATGCCCTAAAAGATCTAAAGAAGAGCACTTGAGAGTGAATAAAGTCAAGTCATAAATATTCTGCCATGGATTCACTCATTCAGTCATCAAATATTAATTACCTACTATGTGCCAGGGACAATATGAGTTGCTTTGAAAGCTGCTGGCAATAAAGAAATGAGGGAGAAAGATGGCCCAGATCCTTTTCCTCATGTAGGTTACACTCTCATGAATAAGGCAGACAATAAGGCAGTGAACAAATAAATGATCTAGATCACAGTTAAGTCAGCCAAAGACCACCGGGAACAGCCTTAATGAAACAAGTTTTGTTTATTACTCATTGCAATTAGGGAGAACATACTCACCTTATGGAATTATGGTGCCTCTCAAGAAGAGAGTGTTAGACAAAGACATATTACAGCATTTGGGCTTTGATTGGGTGAATATTGGAGAGTGCCTAAGGGAGCAGAGGTCTGCTCTAGATTTGGTGTTATCACAAAGCAGAGGCAATTCTATGGTTGGATATCTCAAAACCTTACCCTTAAGGAAAGCATATTAGAACAAAGTTAAAGCAGCATCTTGTAAAACTCTGATAGTCTTTTATTTAGTGAGAGAATGGGATGTTGGTTATTCTGTGGGTTGCACAGTGACCTTGCTGATATGAATGTTTAGTGAGATTATGTCCAACAGGAAAAAAACATGGTTTAGCTTTAAGAGTCAGATCAGCTAATAATAACATGAGGCCTAGGTTTGAGCATCCCATCAGTTGCTGGATATCAGGGGCTGCTTTTTAATTTTTTTTTTCTCAATACATTATTCAGAAAATAAGATAAGGTGATATCACCAGTGGTAGAGTGTTGGCTAACTAACATAAAGTGGTCAAAGAAGACCTCTTTGTGAAGATGACATTAAGCTAAGACCCAAGGAATAATGATTTGGAGGGCTGAGAATATGGCATACCAGGCGAAGGCAAATGTAAGGAACCTGGATGAGAATGGGCTGGACATGCTTGAGATAATTAGAAAGGACAATGTGTCTGGAACAAAGTTAGTGGCAGGTAACAGAAGCCAGAGACAAAGTGTTACTCTGCAGTAAAGGGTTTTCATTTTCATCTAAGAGCAATGGGAAGCTCTAAAAGGCTTTAAATACAGGTGTGTGAAGTGACCAGTTAGAGACTACCACATGCTAAGCCCAAACCCAGGTATCCCAGTTACCAGTTCAGCATCCCTCAATCCCCAAACCTATGGAATTCATTCTAAATGTCCACTGAACCAATATTGACTTTTGCTTTAAAAGTAAGATGTGGCAACCCTTTCCACCAAAAATGATTAATTCATCTCTCTGGGTTTCAAATCTACAGTGAGGAGTTTGGGCAAGAAGATGACTATAACTCCTCTAATCCTAAAAATCACTGGATTTGTCATCAAGGGCTATTAGAATCATATTGCCAAAAATACAACTCTGTATTTATATCATATCTTTCTTGAAGAAGTTCAAAACACTTCAAAGACATTTTCATATCAATTCTCACAGCATCCTGTGAAGGCAGGTAGGTGGGAAATATTATTATTCCTATTTGACATTTCTGTACACCTACTCATTTGATTATAAGATCATTTTAACTGAATATATAATTCTTTCACATAAAAATATATGCCCAAGAGAAAAATGTTCATAAGAAGAATAGAGTAACTTTGAACTATGATCACTGACATGTGCTAAATGACCTCAACTTAGGCTAATACACCAGTGACCCTTAAGATTTTAGTATAGATACTATTTCACCTTCCTTTATACATTCCCTTGAAAAATGTTAGGAATATTAAGAAAATGGCAGCTATATATATATTTTTAATTTGATGCGTTTTTTTGCTTTAGTAGAGAAGTTGTGGGTTTACAGTAAAATCATGCATAAAATATAGGATTGTCATGTACCACCCTATTATTAACACCTTGCATGGGTGTGGAACATTTGTTACAACTGAAAATAGCAAATTTTCATGATTGTACTATTAACTATATAGCACATGGTGTAACTTATAGTTCACTGTGTAATATATAGTTCCATGGATTTTTATAAATTTTTATTCTGTTTCCAATATATACTATCTAACGTTTTCCTTTTTAATCACCTTCAGAATTATATTTCGATGCTATTAACTACATCACAATATTATGCTACGAGCACCACCATCCTTTACCAAAACATTTATACTTTTTAAAGTAGCATCAAACTGAGGAAACTAGGTCTATGTTATGTACATACTCAGAAGACAGTATATATTATATATTTAATGAAGTATTAAAATATTCTGAAGTCTAAAAAGCTAAAAAATCTGCTATTAATATAAATTATTCTTTTATTTTCTTTTAAGAAAAATATCAATATATGATGATTTGTATTGAGTAATACACTTTTAGCAAACAATATTGCAATTTCCAGATTTTTCAGATTGATAAAATCACTCCACCTCAATTTATGTTTCTTCCCCTTTTAAAGGACAAAGAATAATATCTCTAACTCATGGTCCTTCCTTACTTTTAGATTTTTATCTCATATCATTCTCCCCTAGGCTTCACATGCATCAGATTCACTGATCTTCCTTTATTTATTTACTTTTTCTATCAATAAATATTTATTCAACATTGTAAGGCAATGGGGATAAAATATTGAATAAGAGTAAATAAGGTCGTGTTCCTCATGGAGTTTACCTGTAGTAGGGAAATAAATTAAGAAAAACTAATCAAAGTAATTGTATATTTTCAAAGATGCTTTAGTGGAAATAAGCAGTGACATGGATGGATGTGACCAGGCAGAGAGTACTTTTTAGATATGGTGATTGAAGAAAGCATCCCTGAAACAAAATTTGAGCTAAGGTCTTATGAAAAGGGACCACCCTTTGAAGAGCTGGATTAACGGATTTTAAGCAGAAAGAGCTACAGGTCTCAAGGACCTGCTGCTGAAATGCAGATGTGGGTAATCGGGGCAAGCTACAAAATTAGCAGGCCTAGTTCAAAACGAAAATGTAAGGCCCTTTATTTTGAAATTATTAAAAATTTCAAGATGGCAACTGCAGAGCATTAAACCAATTTTGAAGCCCTTCTGAGCAGGGGCCCTTGTGCTACTGAGTAGGTACACACCTATGCATCCGAGCCTGAAGAAAATTGGGTATGGTGAAAGTGGTGGCTCTCTGTGAATCGGCATACTCTGTGGGAATAGAGAATAATAGGATTAGAGAGTTCCAGACTGGTTTGCTTGTTCTGGTAACAAATGCTGTGGAAGACTCGGACTTCTCAAGAGTGTATGAGAAACAGGAAGTTATGGTCTAGAAAAAGTGTGCCCCTTTTGGTTTGTTTATTTATTTGTTTGTTTATTTATTTTTGTCTTAGTCATCGTTAATAAAGATAGCACCAAATACCAGATTGATCCTGCCTGAGTACTAAAACCTGCAGGCTGTTCCTAGTCCTTACCCTAGTTTTTTTCTTCCAAGAATAGGGCAGTTAGTAATTAATACAAGATTATAAAAATATTATATAAGTACACTGAGAGCTATTAAAGTATGATGACAGATCATCAACCCAATTTAACATTTTTCAATTTTTCATGTAATTTGATTAACCAGGGATATCAGAGGTACTTAAAACATCTGCTAAAAATTGCATAGTGAGTCCAGAGAATGCAAAAATCATTCTTCTCATGGTTTGCACAAATAATATAGATTATTCAGAATTTGTGACTAAACCATGTTCATCTTCAACAACATAATTATTAATATGGATTTTTAATTCCTCACCTACAAGGAATTGACCCCCTACATTGCCCTCAGTGCAAAAGTTATACAGAGAAGTAAATATGGTTTATCCAGTATGAGGAATTCTGACTTCCCACAGATGAATTAGAAAAAGGATTCACATTTAGATAACAGTTTGAGACTATGTTTCCCAAAAATATCTGAGAGTAAATATCAGTTGGAATTCTTTTTTTTTAAACATAAGGATTCCCACATCTATTCCTGGAGATTCAGTTTCAACATGCATAGGGCAGGGACCAGGAAATATATATTTTAGAAACTAAAGTACTTCTTATGAATGGATATTTGGAGAAAAACTAATATAGGACTCTCAAAACCAACAGAACTGATAACATTTTGAAAAAAAGGGCTGGTATGAATGTGTATATTAATCTGTTCCTGATTTCTTGAAGAGATTAAAGAAAACACCTATTAGAAAAACCTAGGAAAAACTACTGGTTCTTTAATAAGATGGTTTTATAATAGGTAAGACTAGGCTGCATTGAGCCATGACTCAATTATTTTTTCACTTTTTTTATTTTTAAAGAAGTTTTAGATTACATTAACATTATATAAAAAATATAGGGGATTCTGATATACCCCACCCCTCTCCAAACTACACTTTCTCCCACTACCAACATCTTTCATTAGTGTGGGACATTTGTTACAATTGATTAACACATTTTGAAACATTGCTTCTAACCATGGTCTAAAATTTACACTTTGAATTGCACCATTTTATAGGTTTTGACAAAATGTATAATGGCCTATTTTCACTACATTTTGTCAAGGTTTAATTGGTTCAAATTTCTATGAACTTATATTTTCCTCTGAGGAACTATAGCATACATGCAAAATTAAGTATTTTTTCCATACCAAACAGTTTGTGTTCTCTCGGCATGGAAATCAAGATGTTTAGAAATATAACTTCTGACGTAGTCCTAGGAGAAAACTGGCTATTACTTGGAACTAAGCTACTATCCACATGAATGTTTTCCCCCCAAAATTTTGGGTTTGCCAAAAATTTATATGTGAGTATTAGAAAAGGAAAGAAATCCTGTCTTGGTCTCCCTTCTTGCTCTTGCAGGTCATTTGCCTTGTCTGTTGTGTCTAACTGAGATTACATGCACATACTTTGGTTAATTCAAAAATGAAGTCGGCATGAGTGTGTGAGCAGAGAAAACATTCACTCCTTCTTTAGATAAATATATCCTAAAAATAATGCTTATTTTCAAACTTTTTACTAATTTAAATTTCCAAGTAAAAAGAATCAGATTCACTATGTGCCTTATATGTAAATGTGAAAATTTTCAGCAGCACTGTGTCCTAATGAACTTCCCCAAAACTCCCAAAGCCCTGGGCACACTTGTTGGGGTTCACTAAGAATAATTAATTTTCCATTTATAGTTGTCCATTAATCTATGGAAAAAGACCTGGAATAAACCCCCAAACTATAAGCCTCCTTCCTATAACATCTTCCCAAGTGCTAATTCAGACACTAATCACAAGAACTTCATTAGACAGATTCAACCCAAGCTTAATATTTTACAGAAAACACTGACTGAAATTAAATGTTTTGTCCTGCAGCAATTAGTGAATCTAGTATTTATAATGCAGAGGTCCCAAGTATCCGATATATTATTCAGCAACTACATAATTGTTTCTTTTTTTGTGTGTGCGTGTCTGCCTGCCACATACTGCTGTTGTTGTGACAGAGCTTCGGCAATGGGGCCTAAGCATTTGACCCTGAAAGACTGCCGATCTGATCTTGTCCCCCTCCTAGGCTTTCCAGTATTGAGCTTACATTACGAGGCTCTTCCACTATCTCTAGTTTCTCTGCTCTACTACAACAGTTACTTTACTGGTCAGTCTACTTCTTGAGAATATTAATGGCATAAATTTTTTATGAGAGTTATTGCCATTTTTTTTTTTTTTGGAATGCAGATCTCCAGGTTTAGCAGTTGCAGATTGGATTTGAAAGAGAAGAATTTAAATGAGTAATGCTGCCAGAAGATATAACTTGTTCACTGATTTAGAATCATTGAAATGTCTGACAGGAAAGACTATGTGTTGGCAATAGTGCTTGATCCATGTTTCAAGAGAAAAATTGAAACTATCCTCACATGGGTCGCAGCCATAGATCACTAAAAGAGCTCATAAGAAAAGGCTGCAGGCCCTGCCTTCTCCATCATCCTCTTCCAGGGTGGAGTCATAGATTTCAAAATTAGATGTGTCAAAGCTTTCACAATTCATTGCTGAAGCACATGCCTAAAACTGTCTCTTATTGAAAAAATATATTAATTATATTTCTGCTTTTTTATCATGTAAATTTAGAGCTCATGAAAGGAACCAGATGGACAGCTTTCAGAAATGAATCCTTCCTTTGATTAAAAGACAAGAAAGAAAGTTTCTACACATTCCCTCTCTGAAAAGCTTCCTTCTAAAACTTTTTAGCATTTTTAAATGGTTTGAAATTGTGAATGCCAAGTTTCTGTGTGTGTGTCTGTGTGTGTGTTGGGGGGATAGGGGTGGTAGTATTCCACAGAATCTAAGTTTTCCAGTAAGTATTATGTTGATTAGATTATTTGGACTTATAAAGAGGAAAGCATTTCAATTAAACAGCATTCCATACATGATGTAAACTCAAAGCTTTATAAAAATTAACAAAACACAACTCTTAACTTTTCAAATTTAATTCTTCCTGTTCTGAAATCTCTTACATAGCTTATTATATGCATTTATTTTTCAGAATTTTTGTTACTAAATAACACATCTAATCAGTAGGAATGTGAATTGTTTTTTCTTGTATGAAATAAATATTTACTGTGCCCATTCTTTTTCAATGTCTGAAAAAGACATTGTTGTAAGAGACATTGTTAGTACAATCGTGAATAAAAAGACACTATTCAGTCTTTGAGCATTGGCATCCTAGTAGAAAATGCAGATGAGCCAATGCCAGGGAAAGTATTAAGTGCTGGGAAATCAAATTAAGAATATCACTTACCCAAATTTCGGAGTCAGAGAATAAGTTTATAGATGAATAGGGGATCTTGCAAATAGTTGACTCAGTAAATTTGGTTCATCTAATGGCTGATTGTGAGTTTTGCAGGTGGTTTTAGTTGGATTAGTAGACTTTATGTCTTTGATTCAGTTATGCAGAACTTGCTTCTTATTAAAACTTAGAAATCCATAGCTTAACTTTGTTCATGAAGACTCTGGTGTTGAGAAGATACTACTTGGATATTAGAAAAAGAAGTTATGTATGAACAAACAAGCAAACAAATAAGAGTGTTATAAATAAACTCAATAAGGAGGCCCGTCAAGGGTCAAGAGGAATGACTCACCACCATGTAAGATATATCTTAGTAATGTATTAATGTTTATTTTTTTGTCTCTATTTATTTTTTTAATGTAACATTAAAAAAATATGTTACATTAAAAAATATGAGGTCTCCATATACCCCTCACCCCCTCACCCCCCTCCTCCCCCCAAAACAACAACCTCCTCCATCATCATGAGACATTTATTGCACTTGGTGAATACATCTCTGAGCACCACTGCACCTCATGGTCAATGGTCCACACCATAGCCCACACTCTCCCACAGTCCACCCAGTGGGCCATGGGAGGACCTACAATGTCCAGTAACTGTCCCTGCAGCACCACCCAGGACAACTCCAACCCCCAAAAATGCCCCCACATCACATCGCTTCCTCCCACTCCCTACCCTCAGCAGCCACCATGGCCACTTTCTCCACACCAGTGCCACATTTTCTTCGATTACTAATCACAATAGTTCATGAATAAAATATCAGTAAATCCACTCTAATCTGTACTCTATTCCTCCATCCTGTGGACCTTAGAATGGTTGTGTCCACTCCACATCTATATCAAGAGGGGGCTTAGATTCCAGATAGATGCTGGATGCAATTCTCGTGCTTTCAGTTGTAGGCACTCTTGGCTCCCTGGTGTGGTGATTGACCTTCTTCACCTCCATGTTAGCTGAGTAGGGTAAGTCCAATAAACCAGAGTGTAGGAGCTGAAGTCTGTTGAGGCTCAGGGTCTGGCTATCACATGGCCAGTCCTGAGATTCAGGTCCCCTGGGTATATATTAAACCCCAGCACCAACTACAGTTCTGGTAAAAGTAACAGGAGAGGCTTGTGGACAAAGATCACATCTGAGTCCAGCTCCATCACACAGAAACACAAACTCCAAAGTAGGGCCAACTGACATGGCACTGAACTCTATCTGCCATGACCATAGACCCTGTGGGCCTCTGTAGCCCTCAGAAGAACCAATACCTGGGGTTGTATCTACTTTATCTGTCTCTGGGACTCTGCTGAGGTGTGCATAAGGGCAACCCTTATGATAACCTCCCAGCTCTTTTTTGGAGACTCATAGCCATATAAACTCATTTGTCCTTTCCATTTCCCCCTTTTAGTCAGGTCAAAAAGCATTTTTTTAACTCCTGGTATTATATGTAAACTGAGATACTCTGCTGGTCCGAGTTGACCCTTTTATTCAAGGTCATTTTCTAGTTACATCATCAGCTGGTACTTGGTAGTAATCCCTCGGCACCAGGGAGGCTCATCCCCAGGAGTCATATCCCACACTGGGGGGAAGGCAACACATTTACATGCTGAGTTTGGCTTCAAGACTGGCCATGTTTGAGCAACATGAAGGCTCTCAGGAGGTAACTCTTAGGCACCCTGCAGCTCTAGGCCTTGTTCTTATTTCAGGTGCACAGGCTCACAAGCATAGTCATTGGTATCAAGGGCTCATTGTTGGACCTTCCTTCTTTTTTTGGTCTTTGCCATTGCACTTGGGGGATTGTTGCTGTTCCTTTAGGGACTGTGATAGAGCACCCCTGGTTAGGAACGCAACACTCCCTCAGTTGTTGTTTTTAATAGTAACCACTATGAAAGTATCCAAACATTTTTATGTACCCTCAATATATGCCCTGGAGAATTCCCTGCCAACCATGTGTCCCCAGTCAGTAACATCCCACACCAGTATTCCTCCCCTGCCATGGTTGAACCTCTCTGTGATCCCAAACTTCTTCAAAAATAAAGCCCAATATATTGCCAGGTTCCATTAATAGTAAAATGGAATATAGTGATGAGTTTAAAGATTAGATATAGAATACATATTAATTTAGAAAAATTAAGGTAAAAATAAATAGGGTATCAAAAAATTTAAAAATGCAAAAGCTTTGTTTTTGATGTTTTGCCTTCCATCACTGCAATAAGTGTTGCCCTGTATGCAAATTGGCAAGGCAACTTCTTCCATCTTTTCCTCAGTATCTACATCCTTTCTTTTTCTTTTTTTTCCTAATTATTAAACTTATCTTCACAAAAGTTTTAGATCACAGTAATTCATATATATAATTACAGTACTCCCACATATCCAACATAAAACCCTTTTCCCTTCCACAGCAATAATCTTTTTACATGCTCATACTATATTTACTGAAACCGATGTACAGATATTGAGACAATATCTTTCAAACAAGGTAATATTTGGGTTTACATTGTGGTTTATATTTTAGATTATACAATTTTCTAAATTTTTAGTTTTCTTATGTTTTACATTATGATTTACATTTTAGCCTATCATCCCCTATACATTTTTGGTGTAATTTAACATGTCTTATGTCCATCCTTGCATAATCTTGTGGAACACTTCAATTGCCCACACAGTTACATTGATTCCATCTTTTCAATACCTCTTTACCCCTCCCCTCAGGGCCCACAGTGACAGTCGATCTTCATTGCTTGAAGGGCCATGTTCAGAGATAATTGCAACAGTGTTGAGGGCTTGACATGCTCAACTTCCCTAATGCACTGGGAGCCACAATTTCTCTTGAGAGATACAATTCCCTCTATTTGAGAACATCAGTCCTCCCCAGGATGTGGGTATACCTTCACTCTCATTATATGGGTCTCTATCCAATGATATAACCCACTATGGCAAAATGAGCACTCACACACTCTCTAGAAGCCTGTCCTGCATCAGATTATCCCCTTTAAGTGTCTGAAACAGGTAACCTTCCTTATTATATTTTTGAAAAAGTTTTCTCAGCATTATACTTTCAACCAAATACCTGACAATCTCCTATATTCATATGTTCAAATTACCCATCCTCCCACCCCTAGCCCCCCTCAAGCCTGCAAAGCCCCACCTAAAGGTAACCCTATGCCCCCATTTTATCCCTTCCTTGTACAAATACTTACCTCCAGCTTATCATAGATATCACCCATGTAGGTGTCAGCTTACATCCTTCCTCTACCCCCCAATTTCCTTTAAGCCTATCATTCAGTCTCTAGCTCTTTCAGGTAGCTTGGTTTACTTATTTCATATCATTGAGATCATGTAGTATTTGTCCTTCAATGCCTGGGTTGTTTCACTCAACATAAGGTTCTCAAGATTCATCCATGTGGTCCTTTCCTCAGCTGCTGCTAAGGTGCTCCGTTCTTCCGAGGAAGCTAAGGCCGCTTTGGGGTGAAGCCCTCATTTCATCCGGCGACTAGCACTGCGCCTGGCACTCGCCCGCACAATGGCTTCCGTCTCCAAGCTTGCCTGCCTCTACAAGGCCCTCATACTCCATGACGATGAAGTCACAGTCACGGAGGATAAGATCAATGCCCTCATTAAAGCAGCTGGTGTAAATGTTGAACCTTTCTGGCCTGGCTTGTCTGCAAAGCCCTGGCCAACTTCAGCATTGGAAGATTTATCGGCAATGTAGGGGCTCGTGGACATGCCCCAGCAGCAGGTGCTGCACTAGCGGGAGGTCCTGCCCCCACCACCACTGCTGCCCCAGCTGAGGAGAAAAAAGTGGAAGAAAAGAAAGAAGAATCTGAGGAATCAGATGATGATATGGGGTTTGGTCTTTTTAACTAGAGCCCTTTTGTAAAATGTTCAATAAAGAGCTGAACTCTTAAAAAAAAAAAAAGATACATCCATGTTATCACATGTGTTTGCAGTGAATTCGTTCCTAAAGCTGAGTAGTATTCCACTGTATGTATATACCACATTTTATTTATCCATTCATCTGTTGATGGGAATTTGGGTTGATTCCAACTTTTGGCAATAGTGAACAATGCTGCTATGAACATTGGTGTGCATATATTGGTTTGTGTCCTCATTTTCAGTTCTACTGGGTATATACCCAGCAGTGGAATTGTTGGATCATATGGCAAATCTATATCTAGTTTTTTGAGAAACCACCAAACTGTCCTCCAGAATGGCTGGATCCTTCTGCATTCCCACCAGCAGTGGATGAGTGTTTCCGTTCCTCCACATTCTCTCCAGCACTTGTAGTCTTCTGTTTTTTCATAGCTGCTAATCTTATGGGAGTAAGATGGTATCTCATTGTAATTTTGATTTGCATTTCCCTAATAGCTAGAGATTTGGAACATTTTTTTCATGTGATTTTTGGCCATTTGTATTTCTTCTTTGGAGAAGTGTCTGTTTAAATCTTTTTCCCATTTTTTAAATGGGCTGTTTGTCTTTTTATGTTCGAAATATAGGAGTTCTTTGTATATGCAGGTTATAAGTCTCCTATCAGATATATGGTTACCAAATATTTTCTCCCATTGTGTAGGCTCTCTTTTCACTTTCTTGGCAAACTCCTTTGAGGTGCAGAAAGCTTTAATTTTGAGGAAGTCCCAATTATCCATTTGTTCTTTTGCTGCTCGTGCTTTTGGTGTGAAGTTCATGAAGCCATTTCCTATTCCAAGGTCCTGTAGATGCTTCCCTACACTTCTTTCCAAAGTCTTTATGGTCCTGGCTCTTATATTCAGGTCTTTGATCCATTTTGAGTTGATTTTTGTATAAGGTGTGAGTTGGTAATCCTCTTTCATTCTTTTATATATGGATATCTAGTTCTCCAGGCACTCTTTGTTGAATAGGCCCAGTTGAGAGGGTTTGGTGGCTTTATCAAATATTATATGACTATATATATGAGGATCTATATCAGAACTCTCAAGTCGGTTCCCTTGGTCTGTGTATCTCTCCTTGTACCAATACCATGCTGTTTACACTACTGTAACTTTGTAGTATGTTTTGAAGTCAGGTAGTGTGATTCCTCCAATTTCATTTTTCTTTTTCAATATGTCTTTGGCTATTCAAGGCCTCTTTCCTTTCCAAATAAATTTCACAGCTAGTTTTTCTAGTTCATTAAAGAATGCTGTGTTGATTTTTATTGGGATTGCATTGAATGTGTAGATCAGTTTTGGTAGGATAGACATCTTAATAATATTTAGTCTTCCTATCCATGAACAGGGAATATTCTTCCATTTATTTAGGTCTTCTTTGATTTCCTTGAACAGTGTTGTGTAGTTCTCTGTGTATAAGTTTTTTACATCTTTAGTTAAATTTATTCCTAGGTATTTGATTTTTTAATTTACTATTGTAAATGGTATTTGTTTCTAGATTTCCTCCTGAGCTTGCTCATTATTGGTGTACAGAAATACTACTTATTTTTGCAATTGATCTTATAACCTGTGACTTTACTAAAATCATTTGTGAGTTCTAGAAGCTTTGTTGTAGACCTCTTAGGGTTTTCTTTGTATAGGATCATGTCATCTGCAAATAATGAAATTTTGACTTCTTTTCTAATTTGAATGCCTTTTATATCTGATTCTTGCCTCAGTGCTCAAGCAAGTACTTCTAAGACTATGTTAAATAGAAGGGGAGAGAGTGGGCATCCTTGTCTTGTTCCTGATCTTAGAAGGAAATATTTTAGGATTTCACCATTGTAAACAATGTTGGCTGTGGGTTTTTCATATATACTCTTTATCATGTTCAGAAAATTTCCTTGTATTCCAATCTTTTGCAGTGTTTTTATCAAGAAAGGGTGCTGTATTTTGTCAAATGCTTTTTCTGCATCTATAGATAGAATCATGTGATTTTTTCCCTTCAATCTGTATATATGGTGTATTACATTGATTGATTTTCTTATATTGAACCATCATTGCATACCCGGAATGAATCTCACTTGGTCATGGTGTATAATTCGTTTAATGTGTTGTTGAATATGTTTAGCAAGTATTTTGTTGAGGATTTTTGCATCTCGGTTCATTAGAGAAATTGGTCTGTAATTTTCCTTTCTTGTGGTATCTTTGTTTGGTTTTGGTACTAGGGTAATGGCATCATAGAACGAATTAGGTAATGTTGCTTCTGTTTCAATTTTTTGGAAGAATTTAAGCAAGATTGGCATTAGTTCTTTCCAGAATGTTTTGTAGAATTCACCTGTGAAGCTGTCTGGCCCTGGGCTCTTCTTAGTTGGAAGGTTTTTAATGACTGATTCTATCTCTTTACTTGTGATTGGTTTGTTGAGATCATCAATTTTTTCTTTCATCAATATAGGTTGCTTATGTGTTTCTAGGAATTTGTCCATTTCCTTCCTCTGAATTGTCATTTTTGTTGGAATATAGTTTTTTCAAAGTATCCTCTTATAACAGTCTTTATTTCTGTGGTAATATCTCCTTTCTTATTTCTTATTTTGTGTATTTGCATCTTCTCTCTTTTTTTCTTTGTTAGTCTAGCTAAGGGTTTGTCAATTTTATTGATCTACTCAAAGAACCAGCTCTTGGTTTTGTTTATCTTTTCAAGTGCTTTCTTATTTTCTATTTCATTTAGTTCTGCTCTTATCTTTGTTATTTCTTTCTTTCTTCTTCCTGTGGGGTTACTTTGTTTGTTTTTTTACTAATTCCTCCAAATGTGCAGGTAGTTCTTCAATTTTTGCTCTTTCTTCTTTTTTGATGTATGACTTTATGGCTATAAATTTCCCTCTCATTACTGCTTTTGCTGCATCCCATAAGTTTTGGTATGTTATGGTATCATTTTCATTAGTTTCAAGGTAGTTTTTAATTTCTTTTGAGATTTCCTCTTTGACCCACTGTTTTTCTAAGAGTGTGCTGCTTGATTTCCATATCTTGTTGTGAAATCTGGGCCTCTGTCCCTTGCAGATTTCCAGCTTCACTCCACTCTGGTCAGAGATATTATTTTGTATGATTTCAATCTTTCTGAATTCATTGAGCCTTTCTTTGTGGCCTAGCATATGGTCTATCTTTGAGAATGATCCATGTGCACTTGAGAAAAATGTATATCCTACTGTATTCAGGTGTAATGATCTGTATATGTCTATTAGGTCCAGCTCCTCTAATATACTGTTCAAAGTTTTTGGTGCTTTATTGACTCTCTTTTGAGATATTCTGTCCAAAGTTTATAGTGGTGTATTAAAGTCTCCCACTATAATTGTAGAGGCATCTATTCTTTCACTTAATTTTTCCAGAGTTTGCCTCATGTATTTGGAGGCACCCTTGTTAGAAGCGTAAATATTTATGATTGTTCATTCTTCTTGAAAGATTATCCCTTTCACTAATATGTAGTATCTATCTTTGTCTCTTACAATTGTTTCACATTTAAAGTCTATTTTGTCTGATATTAATATAGCTACTCCTGCCTTTTTTTTTTGGTTATTGTTTGCTCATAAGACTATTTTCCAGCTATTCACTTTCAACCTCCTCGAATTCCTAGGTCTAAGATGTGTTTCTTGCAGACAGCATATAGATGGGTCATATTTCCTTATCCAATCTTCCAGTCTGAATCTTTTGACAGGTAAATTTAATCCATTGACATTCAGTGTATTACTTTCAAGGAATTATTTATGTTAGCCATATTTTGTTTGGACTTGTGTTTGTCATATTTTGTTCGTTGTTTTTCTTCTCTTTTTGTCTTTTTTGTTGCTCTTACATTCTCCTCCAACTCTGCCTCTCCTGTTTTTTTTTTTTTTTCTTTCTTCTTGCAGAACTCCCTTTAGTATTTCTTGAAGGGCAGGGTGCTTGTTGGCATACTCTTTTAATTTCTATTTATCTGTGAATATTTTGAACTCTCCATCATTTCTGAGTGCTAGCTTAGCTGGGTAGAGTATTCTTGGTTGGAAATTTTTTTCTTTTAGTACCTTGACTATATCATACCACTGCCTTCTTGCCTCCATGGCTTCAGATGAGAAATCAGCACTTAATCTTATAGAGCCTCCCTTGTGTGTTTAATGGTTCTTTTTTCTCTTGCTGCTTTTAGAATTTTCTCTTTGTCTTGAGCATTGGAAAATTTGACAAGTATATGTCTTGGGGTCGGCCTGTTGGGATTTATGGTGTTTGGGGTGCATTGGGCTTCCTGGACATGTACATCCATTTCCCTCATTAGATTTGGGAAGTTTTCAGCCATTATTTCCTCCAACACCCTTCTGTCCCCTTTCCCTTCTCTTCTCCTTCTGGGATGCCTATAATGTGTATGTTTGTGAATTTTGCATTGTCATTCATGTCACTAAGTCCCAACTGGATTTTTTTCTATCTTTTTATCTATCAGTTCTACTACCTGTTTGATTTCAGATGTACTGTCTTTCACGTTGCTAATTCTCTCCTCTGCCTCTTCTAATCTGCTGCTATTTGCTGAGAGTGTATTTTTCATTTCTTGAACTGTGGTGTTCATCACAATCATATCTGTTATCTTTTTGTGTGTCTCCAATTTCTTCTGTATTCTCTCCAAGTGTTTTCTTCATATTGTTAATCTCTTCCTTTATTTCATTAAGTTGGTCCCTAATATATGTTTTGAGATCTTTAATTATTTGTCTGATGTTCTGCTCCTCTTCCTGGTTTTTAATTTGTTTGTTGGATTTGGCCATGTTTTCCTGATTATTGGTTTGGTTTGTAGTTTTTTGTTGTTGTCTGGTCATCATTTTATCTTGACAGGTTTAATCAGTTCCTTAGCTTCTTTGTCTAGTCTTGGGGATTAATTAGTTGTTTTTAGTGCATAAGAATTATGTCTTCTCTTTGTCACTTTGTTCTTCTTACTCTATTTTCTTGTTGCTGGCTAAATCACTTTGAAGGAAAATATTAGGGCCAGGGAAAGCAAAATGAGTAAGAAAAGAAAATGTATAAAGTAGTATTGGTAATAAATGTGAACAGCAACAATGTGAGATCTAGGAGAATGGATATTAGACTCATGTAAGTTGTGTAGAGTTATAGCAGTAAGTAGAGTACTTATAATGAGACAGTCAACTGAATATGGGGAGGAATATAGTATGAATTAAAAGGCCAGTGTTTTCATGAGAGAGGGAAAGAGAAAAGAAAGACAATAATATCAAGAGTGGATAAAAGACAGAAAACAGAACTAAGTTATTAGAAATAAAAAGTCAGACAATTTGGGGACCAAAGAAAGGGAGGTGGAATGTAAGAGAAACAGTAGATGATGGAGGATAGAAAGATGTAGGGGAAGGGAGATAGTGTAGGTGGCCAAAATCAATACACACAGAAAACAGGAAATGGAGGATGAGGAAACACAGCAAATGTGAAGCATTCCCTGCAGCACCTATTATATAAAGAAAATAAAATAAAAAAGAAGAAAAAGAGAGAAAAGAAAGAAAGAGAAGAGAAAAATGGAGGGTAAAGAAAAAGGGGAGAAACAAGCAAGAAAAAGAAAAAGAGAAAAAAACTAAATAAATGAAAAAGGACCTTGGGGGATAAAACAGGAGAAAAGACCAGGAGACAATGCAATGTTAGCAACCATGACAAAAAAAAAAAGGAAAAGAAAAGAACCAATGTTTCAAGCTAGGAATCCTCTTTGCAATTAAATAAAATGCTTAGGGATCTGACCTTCCCCCTTTCTCCCTTCCTCACTTCTCTCTCTCCCAGGGCAGCAGGAAAGCTGCCTGAGAGGTCTGGTAGGAGATTCAAGTGGGTCCTTGTTGAACCAACTCAACACAGAAGACTATGACTCTTTATTTCCAGCGTGAGAGCACCTACACCTCACCAGAAACCCCAAATATGCTATTGGAAGCTTGGATAGCACGTCCTACAGTCCCTCCCCCTTAGGTGTGCTAGGGGAGGTCTAATTGATTTTCTAACTCCACCTTCTCCCAGACGAAGTTTCCTATCCCAGTACATTTAGGTAAATTGGACTTCCTTAGCAGATTCACCTCTCCTTTCTTCCCAGATTCTCCCCAGGTCAGCTGGTATACTCCTCCAAGCTCAAGGAGAGAAAAAAAAACAACAACACAAAACACGGAGGGCTAGGGTAATCAAGGACCTCAGATGGACTTCAGGGCACAGTGGATTTGGGAATGGGAAGTCCATGATATTGCAGACTCAAGGTGTGTGAGTCTCTGGAGCATGGGCTACCAGGGTTTAGGGGATACAGACCTGGGAACCACGCATCCAGTTAACACGGGTTTCGGGAACACCGCAGCACAACAAAGTTTTCAGGGATTGCCATGGCTGGGCTGCCAGTCCTAGGGGAAGGGGTTCTGCCCACAACTTCTGACCTCCATGTCAGAAACCCAAAATTCCACCTCTCACAAGAATCTCTTCTGTCACTGTCTCACCAAATCAACATCCAGACATCTCCTGCCCTGCAAGCCCCCGAAACAGCCCGCTCAGGATTTGGGAACACCGCAGCACAACAAAGTTTTCAGGAATCACTGCAGCTGGGCTGCCAGCCCTAGGGGGAAGGGTCTCGCCCAGAACTTCTGACCTCCATGTAAAAGACCCAAAATTCTACCTCTTACAAGAATCTCTTCTGTCACTGTCTCACCAGATTGAAGTCCAGACACCTCCTGCCCTGCAAGCACCCAAAACAACCCAGTCCAGCAGGACTCTGACCCTACTCAGCCGCTTCTTTGCAGGAGAGATTATGAGGCGCACTCACTCAGATGCCATCTTGCCCCGCCTCCTGTATTAATGTTTAAAAGATTTCTCCTACCTTGTACTTTTAGCTCCAATCTCTTTAATGTTCCCTGAGAGTTATCACTGAATGAGAGGAGGGCCAAGTATTTGTTTCTTCTTAGAGTTCGGCCAGACCTGAAGCATCATTTCTATTTCAGCTTCCTTCCTCTTTTGGTCACATTGGCTTTGAGCAAAATCTAACCCAAGAGACAAATGTAGAATAAAACCAAAGGCCAGACATGGATTAATGCCTTCCTTATTGATCTTGCTATAAAATAGATTTGTTGGTGTAACAAATCCTATTACTTTATCTTATTTGGTGGAAGTTGTGCTGATTTTCCTGATTAATTTTTAAGACTGGTTAAATCCAGTATTTTTTCTCAGATATTGACAAAATGCCTAATTGACTGTTTGGTGATATTCCATTATATGATTCTTTCAGGAACTGGAAATTCAAAGTTTTTACTTGGTCATTACCATCTTTTGGTTTTAGTAAGGCTCAGATCCCTAACTCTCAAACATTAGCTTTTAAACCAAGCCTAAAATAAAATGAATAATACACTTCCTATTATATGGTGCTCTGTCTAAATTTTATATTGAAGGATCTGTTTTCCTAGATTGATATAACATCTATAAATAGCATTAAATCATAAAATTATAAAATTTATTTAAAATCATGATTTATTTCATATATTAAAAAATTAACTCTGCCTTGTAACATGATACAGTTTTAATTCTGAGAAGGATTTCAGAAATGTTTCTTCAGCTGAACTAATTTTCATGGTGGTAAGTATAGAAAAGTATGCTTCCTTTGGACTAAGTTCATTATCTCAGAACTGTTCACCTCCTAAAATGTTTACTAATGTCATAACCCTCCTCCCCTCACCCAATCCCCTTGGGAGGTCCATGAGAATAGGGACCTTTGCTATCTTGTTCATCACTGTGTCCCCAACATTTATAAAAACCGGCCCAGAGTAAGTGCTCAGAATATATTTATTATTTGAATGAATGATGAATAAATGAATATGTGAAATGTATGTAATCATATAGTCATTATTCTGTCTTCCATTATAAATAGCATAAAGTGTAAATGAAATTATTTTTTGTAATGCTGGTAAAAACTCATATCTTTTATTGTGCTTTGCCAGGTTAACAGTATATACAACATTTTATTGGATCCTCGTAATCATTTTGTGAGCAAAGCAGTCTCTATTTCACCTATTTTAAAAACAGAAACTTAAATCTGTTCAAGTAGGTGACAGGCTGAGAGTACAAAGCTATTGAAAATGCAGATTTGGAAATCACTGGAGTCTTCGGTGAGAATCAGGGTATGGGGTGAGGGCCTAGACTCAGGAGCCTACTGCTTGGTGTGAATCTGGGCTCTGTCTTTTGGGCAAGTTACCTCATCTCTCAGCACTTCCACAGACTCATCATAGATTCCCTGTGAAGAGCAAAGGAGTCAACAGTTTAAAATTGCTTGGAACACTGCCTACCGAATGGAAAACATCCACCTGATATCAACTTCAGTATCCAACAAAGGGTTCTTTCTATCTTGGGCTAGAAAGAAAATGCTTTCTTCAAATTTTCTTTAAAATTTACCTCCAAGCACATATTTTATGATACATTTTAAAGCATGACAACCAATGCATGATCTAAATGTTATATATTTTAGCCCTATAATTCTAATCTTTTGCTTTACATTTATAGTATTATTATATCTTTCATAATTCATAGATACTATTACAAAGTTTCCATTTCATTTAAAACACTCTATGTGAAAAGAAGTGGTAAATGGAGAGAATTTACTCCAAGTCGACAGTGAATCAGAATTTTGGGGGAATTGACAGCAGTAAAAACATCTCACCTTTAGGGAGATAGTTCACTATAAAGTGTCACTCTCCATCTGTATGGACAAGGTTACTATTTCATCTCTCAGCTAGGAAACAGTTCTTGTCTTAATTTTAATTAGTTTTGGTGATATGTAATAACTAAAGAGTGTGAAATTTTCTGTTAGGAATGAGAATACCATGTCAGAGAATTAAAATAGATATCTGCATTTTTTTCAAAATTAGCTGAAATCCATGTCTGATACTTCAGAGTAGTTCATGCCACTTCAAAATAGGTAGGGAAGAAACAGGTTTTCAGTACATACTATTGTTACAACTGAAGAGTCATGTGTAAAAAGTAACATTGGATAATTCATCTTGCTACTTATACCAAACTAACGTTCAGATGCTATAAACATTTAAGAGTTAAAATTAAAACCAAAGAAGTATTGAATAAACATAGGTGAATAATTTTACAATCTTGGGGAAGGGAGAATTTTTTGAGCATGACATCAAATGGAAAATCAATAAAGAATATATAATAGATTTCATTACATAAAAATGCAAAGATTTATATTACAAACATAAAGAAACTTTAAATCAAATAAAAGTTTATAAACTATATCAGCTAAATGTAGGAAAGGCTAATTATTAAATATGCTAATCTATAAATAAACCTTACCAATCAACAAATTAATAACAAATAACTCAATTGAAAAATAAGCAAGGCAAACAGGCAATTAACAAAAGAATAAACACAAATGAACAAAAAATATATGAAAAGATGCTTGACCTCTCCATTTAGGTATTCCAAATTAAGATAGCACTGAAGGTAATATTTTAAAGATCAGTTTAGATTAATCAGTTGGATAATTCCAATGTGCTGGTAAGGGGGAGAGCAAATGGATATTATATAAAGATGATGCCTATAGAATGGTACAATATTTCTGGAGAGAAATTTGCTAATAGATACATAGGTAGACAAATAGAAAAAGAGATAGCTAGATAGATAGATAGAATATACAGATCCAATTTGCATAATCTCACTCAGAATTTCTAGCTCTAGGA
This sequence comes from Dasypus novemcinctus, assembly GCF_030445035.2. Lineage (NCBI taxonomy): Eukaryota > Metazoa > Chordata > Mammalia > Cingulata > Dasypodidae > Dasypus > Dasypus novemcinctus. Next base: position 95,505,364 of record NC_080674.1, read on the forward strand.
ATTTAGTTTATGCACATAATCACAGTGGTGTGTAAAGATTTTATGTTTATATATAAAATTTTAGATTTTAGACAAATCTAAATGTCAAAAATGCAATAGTTTAATTATGGTATACTTATATGATATAATATTAATATTATAGTCTATGAAAAATGTGACTATAGTTCTTGACTGATATAGAAAAATGTCCATCAAATATGTTCAATAAAAAAGATTTCTACTACATTTAAATTATGACCTCTTTTACTTTAATACCTGAAAAAATGTCAAGAAAGCTTTATGCCAAAATATTTTTTTTAACCAATATAAAATGGGGGTATTTTTTTACATATTGTCAAAGTCAACCATTTCGCATATACAATTCAATAATTTTAATAACTTTACTAAGTGGTGGAACCATCACTCTAAATCAGTCATTTTTCAAGCATTTTCTTTCAAACAATAAGATCCTTCATGCCCATTTAGAGTTAATCCCCATGCCCACTCCCAGTGTCTAGAAGTCACTAATCTACATTCTCCATAATTTATAAACTTGTTCTATATTTGTCTTTTGGGAACATTTCTTAAAAATGGAGTCATGCCATATGTGGTCTCTTGCGTATTCCTTCTTTCACTTAGCATAATGTTTTCAAGATTTACACAAATCTAATCATGGATGAGTACTTCATTCCTTTTATGGTTGAATAACATCCAATGTATGCATATACCACTTTTTTGTTTATCCATATTCATGGATGATGGCACTTGGGTTGTTTGCAGTTTGGGACTATCATGTGTATGTCAATACCTGCATAGACATTATCTCTGGATTCTGGGTTTAGAAGTGCTTTTCACTTTCTTCCATATACATTACTGTATGCGCCTATACTATCTTAATAATGGGGGTGGATTAGGTTACATAACACTTTTCAGTGGGACTTAGTATAAAATGAGGAGACATCTGGTTGGTTTAGAAATTTAGATCCCAGTTGAACATGCTTTGGATGCAATTTTTTTTGCAAACCTATGTCCTTTAAGTCAAAGTGTATAGAATCTGCTGATATTCTGTAGGAGGTTAAAGAACTAATAAACGCTCTTTAAAAATAAATACATAAAAGCCACTTCTGCCTATTGAGGTGGGTTGACCCAATTATTATTTTTCTACCTGGTCTCTGTTTTAATTTAAGTCTTAACTGTTTGAGTATTTTAATGAAAATATGTTGAAAAAACAAATATATGCATACACATAAAGATAAGACACATCATATACAAATCACAATACATCATAAAGAAACATAAAATTAATATAAATAGAGAACTTTCTGAAAATAGGTGGCTGTTTGAAGGCCTGCAAAGATTTAGTTTTATGTAGCTGGTTTTGATATAATGCAGGTTTTTTCAAAATCAGTTGCATCCCTTGTATCCACCTATCAATCCATCACATACTTATTAGATCTCTTATATGATAGAAACTTATTGTGGGAGCACTCCTTTTTTGTTCTAAGGGAAGTTTAAAGAGCTACACTTGTGATTATTTAACCTTTGAAAGAATGATTTAAGGTTAAACAACAGTAGGAAACAGCAAGGTTTAAGTATCTATTACTTGTTTTTTGTTGTGCTTTCAAATCAAAACCTAATTAATAAAGAATCTATTGGTTAAACAATAAATTTCTCACTCAAGTGAACTCATCCTTTGAAAATTTATTATTATTGTTGTTGTTTTATTAGTGATATTTTGAGAATTTGTATATTAAAATTTGGGGAGAAGTGTATATTTTGTTTCTTTTATTTTGTATTTTAAAACCTGCCTCCATCATGCAACACTGAACTGAGATATAATTGGCAGCTGTTGAAGTCTAGATGAATAAAGTATCTTTTGTAAATAAGGGCTATTGTGGACGTCTTGTTTGGCCTTGAATGTGCAGAAAGAAATGTCAAGTAGTAGATGAGGGATACCCCTTCTCTGATAGCTGACACTACCATTGGCACTGCGTTGTGGGAGTCATATCTGCAAACTGGGCTGGGTGCATTACATTCATTGCCAAATGAGTTGAATTCACTGCTAGATCTAGAGAACTTTGTAAAGTCAAAGTGCTTGTAGGTTAGCCTGAGAAGATGATATACTTCACAACAGACAATGGAAATCTTAGACTGCAGTCTAAAGTGCAGTAGATACAAATTAATAACAAGTATTTAAAAACCTCCAGCCTTCCTAGAGGAAGTTCATTGCCTCCTTAACTTTCAGGTTACTATTCTGTAAAATTGAAATAATAATAAACTACCTCATTGGGTGAAGGTGAATATTAAATGGGATAATTTATAAAGCTTTTAGCACAGTTCCTGATAACATAATGAATACTCAAAGAGCATTTGCTATTTATTGTTATGAAGTACATTTTAAAAGTATTGGTGAATTTTCACAGGGCTTATTCTTTAAAAATTATATCAGTGTATGCCAGAGTAGTGTGGAATTATTGGAACAACATTTTGAAAAAGTGTTGAATAGAATCTAGGTATTCTTTGTTTCTTTAGGAACCCCAGAATTACATATGAAGCAGGCTCACACTCATCTAGATCAATAGATCAGTGATGGGAAATGTTTTCTGTCACAATTATATATTGCAATTATAATAATATGCAATTGTAATATATTAATCTCAAAATATAGAAAGTGAATTTCAAATTATTTAAACATTTGTCCCTATTTACGTAATTATTTCTTCTTAACAGAGTTCAATTTCTTTGGTTATAAAATAAATGATTGTTTACTGTGAACAATATCAAACTCTGCCCCCTTATTCAGCTAATATGGTTATTGATTTATTAAAAAAACTTTAGTTTTAAGTAATTTAGACAAATAGGAAGTTGCAAAAATAGTACAAAGACATCTGGGTACCATTCACCCAACTTCCCTCATGGTAACAACTTGCTTAATTATAGAGCATTAACAAACCAGAAATTGATTGACACTGTACAATTGGTCTACAGATCTTCATTAGATTTCACCAATTATTTTGTCTGTTTTTCTGTATAGTTCTATGACATGCTACCACATATATATAACCATGTAACCACACACACTTTCAATATACTTTCAATATATAGAATTGTTTGATCACCACAAAGGAACTTCTCATGCCACCCGTGTATAACCACATCCTCTCTCCCCTTTCTGAAATCCTGGCAACCAATTTTCTGTTCTACATCTTTATACAATTGACTACTCTTTTTAAAGGATATAATTTCAGTTTAGGACTCATCTAGGAAATGTTTAATAGCATTTCTTATCTGTTGTTTAAAATGCATGCAGAGAAATTATAGATTCTCCATTGGGGATCTATGAAAATAGGGCACGTAATTGTAAGAATTCACAATATTAACTTTTAAGCTCTGGAAAAAATTCCCCAATACATAACTTTATTTTTTGAACTAGTGAGATACTGATCGTCCCTGACAGTGTTTTGTTTGCAGGGGAAGAAGCTAATTGTTGCTGGTCATGGTGTCCTGATCACGGTCCTGGATAATTGTGATTTTAGAAGATCATGGGAAAAGAAAACTTAGGGAACACTTGCCATTTTACATGGGGAAAAAGAAACTCGCTGCTTTGAAAAACAAAGAAATATTCTTAGATTTCAAATGAAAGTTTTTACTTTTTTAATTCCAAAGTTTACAGAGCATATATAGTAAGAATTTGAAAGAACAGGTGAGGCCATTTTTATTGTTTTAACAAGTGTGTATCTGAAATAAAACAATAAAATGACTTTCTTAAAGTTAGTAAATTAATTTCTGAATAACAATGTAGTGATATTCTTAAATATATATATTTGCATACTTTGAAAACTTAAAATTCTTGAAGTTTTTCTTTCTCCTTCCCCAAAATGAAAATTAATTCATTTGGGCTTTCATGTAATATGTACTCACCACCCTCTAGTTTCTATTATCAAGAAAAAGTGATTTGTAGTTTTGAACAGAAATGAAAATAAAATTTGTTTATTTTTCACAACACATGTTGCAAGTAAATTTTAAATATATGAAGCATGACAAGCAAAGCATAAGTCCCAAGAGCTGAAGTGCGTGGGAATTTGGGGAAGTTCATGCTAAAAAAGACTAAATCCATATTACAAATGGATTTAGCTCAACGAGTTGAGAATTCAAAACCCCGAATTCTTATTGCCTCATTAATGTATAATGTGTTATGTATTAGAATCCTATTACAGCATTAAAATACTTCTTGCTTACTTGGAACAGAAGGTCTTTTTTTTAAGAAGGAATATCTTCATTAAAATATAGTAGTCAATCTTCTATCTAGTAATATACTGTCCCATCATTGTTTGTTTTTTATTTTTAATTTGTATTTATTAATAAATACAAATACGTTTCCCACAGGAGATATGAAGGAAATCCTAGGAAGAGACACATAATAAAAAGTAAAAAAAAGAAAGAAAGAAAGAAAAAATCAGGATCATGGAAAAGAGTTATATAATAGTCTGCACATCTAATGTGATTTGGCTTGAAATTTGGATCTGAAGTGTCTAGCAGCAAAGTCAAAATGGATACTTTAGTCATACATTCTTATTAGAAAGTAGGAAGGGTTTAAATTCCTCAGGTAGAAATAGTGCCCATTTTATTCTTGAGACACATATATAGGACACTATGTCCTCAAAAAATTGTGTGGCAAATAAAAACAAGTTTATTTTGTATTTTCTTGAATGTTCCCTAACCGAACTTTGCAGTACAATATTAAAACAAAATGTTGTGAATGTGATTCTATGGATGATAGCAAACCCTCCCCAGAATGTGTTTTTAGCTATTTCTGGATTCCGTGGGGATTCCAATAACAGTGTTTTCTTTGAGAGGAGAGAATAGGGAAAGCGTTCCATATTTATTCTCCCTGGCCTAAACGAATTTCACTGAATTATGTACCCTTCTTGTGGTCTTAAGTAATCTAAGTTTGAGCTAAAAATATTTTTTCTTTTCTTAAATTTTGTTTTTTAAAGGAGCTTTAGATTACATAAACGTTACATTAAAAATATAGGGCGTTCCCTTATACACCACCCTCTCCCCCTCCCACACTGTTTCCCATTAACATCTTTCATTCGTTTGGTGCATGTGTTACAATTGATGAACACATATTGAGGCCTTGCTACTAAAAATGGCCTATAGTTTATGTTATAATTTACACTTTGTACTACACACAATTTTTTAGTTTTGACAAAATGTTTAATGGCCTATATCAGTCATTGCAATGTCATGCAGAACAATTCCAACATCCCAAAAATGCCCCAAATTACACCTATTCCAACCTCTCCCTTCCTCAGAACCTCTGGTAACCACTGCTTTTATATTAATATTACAAGTTTTCCATTGCTAGAAGAATAATGTTTACTTTAGTCCATAGTTGCATTGCCCTCTTGGTTTTTCACTCCTCAATCTTGAGGATTTGGGGATGGTGATGCCCACTCTGCTTCTGATTGAGTGGAGCCTTAGATGCCATGACGCAGATGCGTAGAACAGTCTTGCTTGCATTTGCAGATACTCTCTGCTTCTTGGAATGGGCGTTGTCCATCATCATCCTTTTTCAGTTGTCCTAGGTGAGTCTGGTCAACTGAAGAGTGGGTGTTGGCTGCAACTCTGCTGAGATTAAGGGCTCAACTGGCATATGAATAGTCTGAAGATTTACCTCTCTTATACATATTAATGGGTAGAGTGCTACTTATAGGTTCAAATAAATGGGGCAGAAGAACCATGTATAGGAAAATTATAAATGAGTCTAATTCTGATACACTGGAGGAAACAGGTTATCATATATTCAAAGAGCTAAAAAGATTTTAAGGAACAGCTGAGTGGTCCCCTGAACTTAACTTTTGAAAAGAGCCCAGATTGCTAATATTCTGCAAAACTATTTGGCTTTAAAACATATGGATCCCTAAAACAGGTGACAAAGCTGGCTCTCTACTGTCGAAACATAGCTTATCCTAAATAATGTCCTAAACTGTTTAGAAGAAATTTCACTACTACTCAAAGAGGCACCTATGAGCAAAATTAGCAGTTTCTTCCAAATAGCGCATAACTTTTTTTTGCATTGAAACTAACTAAATGCATCAAGATAATTGTGACAGTTTACAGTGGTGGGAAAATATCAACATACCTAGAAAGTACCCAATTTGGAAACAAATAATTTTCTCTTTCTTTTAGATCACAAAATATGCTATTATTTTATGATGGACTTATAAGTTTTTAAGTTTAATAATGGACTACTGTCTTCCTTCCAACTCCTCTCTTTCCTATGCTAATTGTTTACATTCTTCCATGTTATTGATGTCTGGGATAGAAAAGCACTAACTAATTCATGTGTAGGAAGAAAAATGCATTTATTCATATCTGAATGAAATCAAAAGAGCAATTCTTTCTTTCACAAGTTCACCATTTGGTGACAATGCAAGATGTTCTTGCTTGATTTAAATACTAGGTCCTGAAAGAAAGTACCAAATAATAAGTAACTCAGGTTATGTGAAAATATTGAAAACAAAACTTTCTTCAATCTTTTATTGGCAAAAATCGAGTTCTCTAAATTTCACTGGGAAAATTGCCTCTTGTAAAATGTCAATGAAGCTTCCATTTATGTGCTCTTGCAAACAAATGGTGAAGTCCATTACCTGGCCTTTCAGCATCCAAGCAAGTTAATGAACTCAGAGGACCTATCTGAGAAGAGCTATTTGCTGTGAATATGAAGAAATGGATGAAATTATAGCTTCCATGAAACAAGAGCTAAGATCAATACAACTTGCCTATACAGAAATCGGTGGTTCCTGGACAGATGAGCATACAGAGGATTTTTTTTTAAATGCATATAATGCCTAATCCAAGCATAATTACAGGTAAAGAATTTAATCTTAAGAAAGCACTATATCCTCTTAACAAAAGTTTATTATTTGCTCACTTGACTTTAGCTTTCTCTACACAGGTTATTTTTTCTCAGTACCCTTTTTTTCCTTCTTTGATTCACCAAAAAAGAACAAGTAATTGAGCATACTCTGAAGAAGTAAAATCATCTGGCAATTGTTTGAAACCTGACAAAAGTCATTTCAAGTTCCTGTTCTACCATGAACTTTCAATTACTGTGAACAAGTTATACTTTACCATAGGGCAAGAATTAGACAACAAGAGATGAAATTGCCTAGTGCCAAGTGAGTGCTAAATAAATAGGATTATAGTTACTACGTTTTATATAATGAACTTCTACTTTTACTTCTGATGATTTTTGCACTCCTCAGGATAAGTTCTCTTTTTCTCTTATTGAAACCATGACAAGATCCAAAAAGCACATCCATGACCTTAGTTTATATCCATGGATTCCTTTCCATATTGTCACCAAGGAGCAATTTCCATGCCACAATTTTGACATAATAGGTAGATGTGGTAAAGAGGAAAGGGAACATGGGATAGTAGAGAGCTGTGCACAAGGACTATGAAGTACAATTCAATGCTACCTCCTGGCCTGTATTTCATCTTACCCTTTTCTTTCTATCGACTATTAATCAGCATTAACATGCACGGAAGTCTCCTTTGAAATTTTAATCAATTTAACATTGGTGTATCTATAGATTAGATGAAATAACTTTTGCTGTCTCTCCCAAGAAACTCTGTTATATGGAGGGCTTACAGCCTCATATTTCTTAATGTGAATTTCTAGATATCCTTCTATTTCAATCTTGTTTTCAAAGAACAAGGTAGAAGATGACAATAGTAATGAAGATTAACTGAAAGACTAATTATTTAGTCACTGTTGGGGGGGGATGAGGCCTACAGCTAAATCGTTCTGTCACAAATATTCATAACTTGTTCAGTTTAAATGCCAGATTTATGAGAGCAGGTGATCCATCTCTATCATGAGCTGGAGTCTTTATTTAAGTTAGGTTCAGAAGAACCCTAATTTTTCATACAAAGCTATTCACTGTATATCGATCCTAGAACATTGTTCTTTTTCCAATTCCCTATGTACTGTGTCTTACTTATAAAACACAAACATTTAGATTGAGTCTTCAATGATTATGATACAGGAGAAATCTCTGTATTTTTCATCACTCACAGAACAATTGTTTTTGTTTGTTCCCAGTTAGAATGACATCTAGATTCATTTGGTTGGTGACTAGTTTGCATCCCATAAACCAATGTGAATTAATTGCTAATTAGTAGATTTAATTGCATAAAGGAGGCACTTTATTTTATTCCTAACAGTTTGATACTATAAGTATTTCAATTGTAGCATATATCTAGCATTAAATTAGCACATGCCTTAAATGTCGACTTGGCTCTTGTGAGTTAATGTCACAACTAATGTAGAGAAGACTTAATTGTTACATGTGCTTTGTAACATTTGTACAATTATAACTATGCCTAATTAAAATGAGCACATCAATTAAGATTTTTTCCTACTTTCCTTAGATAATAATTTGCATTTCATCTCAGTTAAGAAAAACTATAAACAAAAATTTTTCAAGGAAATTGCTAAATTATCTGTGAGTAAAAATGAAAATTTAAGATTTCAATATTTGAAGAGAAATGGCTGTGGCTTAAAAATGCATTCTAGTGATCATATTCCCTAGAGCTATGAACTTTCTAGCTCTTAGAGCTATGAAACATTGCTTTTGGTCAAAATATATTCAGAACTCCAAGCAAATGTCTGTATATTGACCTTTCTCTTCAGTTAATTTTGAGGTATTGCTATAAAGATAGAACAAAACATCTCAAAATCATTCTAACAAATATTTTTCTCAAGTGATTTGTTCTTGAAGAGGGAGACACATCTCTAATATGATTTTTAATTGGGGTCTATCAAACACAATCCAAAGTTCACAGTAGGCCACTTAACCCTTAGTTTTTCTTTCCCCTTACTGTTTTTAAGTTTGGGATACTTATCTGGCTACTATAAGCTGCTGACTATGCTTTTATCATTTGTAGTAAGAGCAAAACTATCGATGGTTTTGACTAATCCATACATCTCCCCAAGGCAAAAGAATTTATCCAGTTTATCTGCTAGAACAACGGAAGTTTGTAAAAGGCTGTTATTTAAATCCAATATGACATGCACATTCTTGAAAAAGTCATGAGGCCAAGAACATATCATTCCATGCTAAAACTCAAGAAAAATACTCAAAATAAGACAAGATTGTTTCTTTTGTTTTCTTTGGATGTGTCTTCTCTCACCATTTACTCAATACCATCAAGTTGCTCTATGGCCTCTGATAGCTCCCAATGAATCAATATTCCATTTCTCTAAAGTGAGCTTTTCTAGCTACCTCCCACTTCTGGAAGTGGCATTGTTTCTTCCCTCTTGAGCCCATAGCAGATATTTACATCTATAGTTGATCACAGTACTCTTTCCTACTGCACCTCAACATGGCCTCACACTCCTTAATCTTGCATCCAGGATGACAAAATTATTCAATCAGAATAAGCAGATAAGATAAAAATTATTGCCATCTTTTGCCCTAACTCATCTAATAGTGGAAATATCAGACAGGTAAGGAATAAATCAGGCCATGCAGTTTTTAGTGTGTTTAATATTTCTTAGAGGTTGTTTGGTTTAGAATACAGTTCCCTGAAGTATATGTTGGTCAGACATTCCAGATATTTTATGCAATATGGGGAAGGAAGGAAGGGAAGAAGGAAGAGAGGAAGGGAGAAAGATAGGAAAGAGGGATTTTATGCTTAAAAAATTGCATTTGGTATGTGTATTAGTTTCCCATGGATGCTATAACAAACTACCAAACATTTAGTAGTTTAAAGCAGCACAAATTTATTATCTTACAGCTCTGGAGATCAGAACTCTGAAATGGCTTTCACAGGGCTGAAATCAAGGTGTCAGCAGGATTATGTTCCTCAGTCTGGACGCTCTAAGGGAGAATCTCTTTGCTTCCCTTTTTCCAGTTTGCAGAGGTTGCCTGCTTTCCTTGAATCATGGACTTCTTCCATCTTCAAAGTTAGAAAGGGTAGATTGAGTCCTTCTCACATCCAATCACACTGACTCTCCCGCCTCCCACTTTCATTTTTAAGGATCCTTGTAATCATATCTCAAAATCAGTAACTTAATCACATCTGCCTTTTTTTCTTTTCTTTTCTTTCTTCCTTTTTTTTTTTTTTTTTTTGCCACATAAGGTAACATATTCACAGGTTCTAGTGACTAGGATGTGGACGTATTTAGGAGACAAACACAAATATGTCTCAAAGGATTCTTTCAAAGATTAATTTTATAATACATCCAAAGTGTTTAGCACAATGCTTGGTACTCAATAAACGTTGCCTATTATCTTTATTGGAACTATGCCTTGCATAAAACATACTGTAAATTGTTGAAAAATGAATGACTTTGCCAATTATTTGCGATTAAATAATTTAATGATGAAACTTCCTTTAGTTCTTCACTATGTATCAATAGGAAATAGCTTAGAATACTTAAGCTCCTGCATATTAGCCATACTATGAATTTCATTCAATAAAAAGATTTATCTATCTCATACACTAAATAGGAACTCAGAGACACTTTTTGTTCATCTTGACCATCTTAGTAAAGCTAAACTTCCCATTTTAAAGTGTAATAAACCATTGGTAACTACGATGTATACTTCATATTATTACCTAAGACCCTACTGAAGCTTTTTCATTACCTGTAATATTCTCAATCAATATGCATTTAGCTTAATAAACATTCTAAAGTCCATGTTTTAGTTTCTTTCAATGTAACATTTTCATGTGACATCCAGATCCAGGAGGAATTTTTTGTTTTGACACCTACAATTAATATTTAAAAACTGGGTGGAATAAAATTAACATCTCAGTGGCATCAAAACAAAATCCGTAGTGGTAGGAGGGACATCTTACTTGTTCCTAGACAAGTTAGAGAAACTAGCTCTAGTCTAGTGACTTTTAAAATTGGAAAATTCTTCTAATTTTCTTAAGCCAGGATTTCATATACCCAAATTCCCTAAAGCATTTTAGACCATATAACTAGATTTAATTTTGCTTCGCATTTTACTTTCAAGCCCTCAATTCCAGCCCAACTGAAAAATGCATGATATAGGAGAAGGAGCCTACGAGTAGTATATCAAACACTTATGTTGAACTACTTTATGGGATAAAAAGAATGGAATTTTGGGAACAGATCTGGATTCAGTCAAGATACATCAATGACTATAACTCAAATTTGGGTTCTTCCTGCTGCACTTCATTTTGTTTCATCTCTATCTCTCAGTAAATGAAACCTTCATTGTTCTCAGATATTGCACATTATTTCCCCAGAACTTTAACTGCTTTAAAGTTATAGTAAGGTTAATTTTTTAAAAATATTACCAGATTTTTTAGTTAATTTCATTTAAATAAGAAAGATAAACCATCAAATATAATAATCATAATAATATGTCCATGTTTCTTTCTGCAAATAAAGGAGGAAAACATCTCCAGAACATTCCGACTTGGAAATTAAACCTAAAAGTTTTGTTCAAATGATTTGGCTGATACGTTGAACCTAATTGAAATAGTACATGTTTAAAATATCTCTATTCAAAACCTATCCTCTACAAGACCGCTGAAAAAATAAAACCTAACCTTGTTGTTTGCATAGGGAAAACTATCTGGTAGGCTTTCCAAGGGATTTAAGTGGTAATATTGTTTACAATTCCAGAGTGCCAATTTTTGAAAGTTCTTTCTGTTTAAATAAATATGTTAAATTCTGACCATTTAATCTGAAACTGAATTTCCAGATTCCATCTAAATAATTCTACAAATTGATTATTTTGATCCTTAGTAATCTAATATTGTAAAGCTAATGTAAATATGATACAAATGTGAAATATGACATATAAACCTGTGGAGAATACAAGTTAAATATAAGTTGGTTTTACTAAGATGGCTAATATCAGTAGAAAATCATCAATTATTGAAAATTAAAGAGTTTCATAGAAATGACTAAAATTAAGTTGAAATTTTTTGTGTAAATAAAATAATCATATTAATTATATATTATCAATGAATAATTTAATTAACTATCATTACATAAATTTGAGGCCCTTGTTGACTAAGTTAGAAAATGTAAAATAAGGCCAGCCCATGGAAACCATGTTGCCATCTATTTTTTAAAAATTAATTTATGTTCTGTGCCAATAGCCAGAGATGGCATGCAGAGAGCAAGAGTACTAAAACTCCCTTCCAACCTAGAAAATCACTGATCATCAAACTTTTTCCCACTGAGCCTAAAATCTGGCTCCGAAGTAGCTCATAGCATAGCTTTCTAAGTAATTACTACTAATGTATTACATTTGGCATGTGAGATAAAAGTTATTTCTCATCCCTAAAATTAATTATCCCAGTAATGGTTAAATTATCTAAAGAACCAGTGTCAAACCAGTTGTTTTTTCATGAATGCTTGGGCATTAACTTGGATTGCTCCCATAAGTACAGTATTATAGAGACAGAAAACCATAATTTATTTCCATGTGTAATATATGAAAAAAAGATTAAATGGAACCAAGGTTCCTTGAAAACAGTTTTAATACATAATTTAAAAATCGACAGGAATTCATTATATTAACAAACACTGAGTAATAGTATGGTTCAGATACTCTTCTGAACTCTAATGATACAGCAATAAAATTTTTTGAAATCTCAAAACTTCCTGCCCACATGAGGTTTTCATTAATGTTAAATTGGATGAGAAGGAAAATAAATAAATAAATATTTAAAATGCACATCCTGTTAACTTGTGATAAATATGTTGGAAAAAGACAGAGAAGGGATTTCAAATTTCATCTTTGACCTGAAAAAACTTGGAAGTCAGCACTACTGTCCTTACAATGACAAAAATTTGGTTGGACAACCTGAAAATCAACACCTTACTTTTGACCTATCAGAAAACCGATATCACAAGTAAAGACCATAAGGACAAAAAAAAAGAGGCAAAAGGAACTATATGTAAGCTGTAGCTGTAAAGAATGGTTGATAACGTTTCTCACAGGAGTAGAGGTTAAAAATTCTGAAATCACGATAACTGTATAATGGAATTGATCAATCAAATGAATGGATGGCAGATTTTGGGAGCCAGATTTCTCCCTGTAGGAGTGGGAAGTTGCAGAGAAACAAAAAGAGGCCAGAGGGATCTAGTTAGTGTTGAAGACATCAGTATAAACCCATGTTCAGGTTAATATAGATACATAGGAATACGTATAGAGATATTTCTAAATATGCATATATTAGTGTGTTGAAACTGTTCTTTATCAAGTGGTGGATGTTTCCCTCTATCTAATTTTCTGATAATTTTTATCATGAATGGGAACTGAATTTTCTCAAATGTCAAATTGATATATGATTTTCCTTCTTCATTCTATTTATGTGGTAGATTTCAACAATTAAATTTTAAGTGTTGAACTAAGTAAGACTTTCATACCTGGAAAAAATTCTATTTGGTTGTGGCTTATAATTCTTTTATACATGACTGGATTAAATTTGAAAATATTTTGTTGATTTTTGCATCTATGTTCATGAGAGACACTAATCTTTAGTTTTGGTTTCTTGTAATATCTTTACCTGCTTTTGGTAATAGAATAATGCTGGCCTTGTAATAAGTTAGGAATCATTCCCTCTGTTTCTATTTCCTGGAAGGAAGTACGAAGAATTGATACTATTTGATCCTTAAGCATTTGATATAATGCACTAGTGAAACCATCTGGGTCTGGTGCTTTTTGTTTCTGTGGGGTTTTTTTTTGAAGATTATTAATTACTAATTCAATATCTTTAATAGTCCTAGTCCAATAATCTATTTCTCCTTGTGTAAGATTTGGAATTTGTGTCTTTAAAGGAATTGATCTATTTCACCTAAGTTATCAAAGGAGTTTTGGGACATCTCCGGAATTTCTGCTTCAAATATTTCTTCTGCTTCTTTCTTTCTTTCTTCTCCTTCCAATTACTGTTTGTTACACCTTTTGAAATTGTCTCACAATTATTAAGTGTACTGTCTTTTTTTCTCCTTTTTGTAATGTTTCCCTTTCAGATTGGAAGTTAGGAGATAATTGCTATTAACCTATCTCAAAGCTTCCTATGGAATGTGAAGGAATTTCCTTTCCTCGTTTAGGATAAGGCCCTGGAAAAGCCATTTTCTCTGGAGAGTTGACCTTTGTTATTTCGTCTTGATTACTCTTTCTCTTCCCTAGCCAGAGCTTTTAAGGGACATTTCTTGTGTCTTCACCATGAGAACTTGTTGTTATTCCCAGAAAAACTTTATTAAGTTGTTTAGTGTATTATTTTATATCTCATGAGCTTGTGGCTTGTTAATCTTCTGGGATCCATGGGTTTATAGTTTCCATCAAATTAGTAGTATTTTCACTGTTATTTTTTCAAATATTTTGGTTGTCTTACACTCCTCTTTTCAAAAGGCACTATATACACATATATTAGGCCAATCGAAATTGTACCACAACTCACTGACATTCTGATTATTTTTTAAATATGTTTTTTTCTCTGTATTATATTTTGGACACTTTAAATAACTAATTCTAAAATTCACCACGTTTTTCTACTACAATGTCTGATCCTCTCTTGATTCCATACAGTGTATTCTTTTTCATCCCAAACATTGTAGTTTTCATTTCTAGAATTTCAAATTACATATATTTGATATATCCCAAGTCTCTGCTTAACATGCCTGTCTTTTCTCTAACTTCTGCAAAACATGGGAGTAGTTACAATTACTGTATTAGAATCTGCCTACTAATTCTATCATTGTTTATGTCTATGTCACTTCTAGGTCAGTTATTATCGATTAATTTTCTCCTCACTTTAGGTTATATTTTCCGTCTTCTTTGCATACCAAGTAATTTTTATTAGATGCCAGACATCCTGAATTTTACTTTATGGATTACTAGCTAATTTTCTATTTCTATAAATATTCTTGAGCCTTGTTCTGTGACGCAGTTGTGTTACATGAAAGAAGTTTGATCCCTTTTAATCTTGCTTTTAAACTTTGTTAGAGAGACAAGAAAAACCTTTATTTTAGGGCTGTACTAATCAGGATTTTCTAAGGAAACAAAACCAACAGGAGATATCTGTAAATAGTATGAGATTTGATAAAATTGTCTCATGCAAACATGGGGATGCACAAGTCCAAATTCCATAGGGAAGGCTGCAAACTGGGGGCTCCAAGAAGGTCCTTGAGTTCCCCAGGAGACACTGGCTGCCTGAGATAGAGATGGAAATTCTCTACCTGAATACTGAAATCACTTCTCCTTTTAAGGCCTTCAACTTATTGAATGAGACATCACTCATTGCTGACACCAATCTCCTCAGTTTTTATTGTAGATGTAATCAGCTATAGGTACAATCAAATCACTGGTGATTAAAGTCCATGAAATGCCCTTGTGTTACAATTGGTCCATGATGCTTTCTTGACCAAACAGCTGAGGACCATCACTTGGCCAAGTTGACACATTAGCCTAACAATCATATAACTAATTTTTCCCCATTACAGAGGCAATTTTCCTCAGAGTACTCTACATGAAGGCCCATGAATTTTGAAGTTTTTTGGGTCCATTCCCAGCCAAGTGTTTTAGTTTGCCAAAGGGCTGCTAATGCAAAATACCAGAAATGAGTTGGCTTTTATAAAGGGGATTTATTTGGGGTAAAAGCTTACAGTTCCAAGGTCTAAAAAGTCCAACTGAAGGAACCATAAGAGGTTCTTTCTTACCAAAGTCAGCTGCCATGTGGTAAAGCAAGATGGCTACCAATCTCTGCATAGGTCTCTCCCTTACCCTCTGGGCTGCACCATCTTCTGGAACTCAGCTGTGAGCAACCAGGCATAAGACTTATCTCTTACCAGGTCTCCTTTTCTTAGGTTTGGCTGCTCTGTTTCTTCTTGAGTTCAGCTGCAAGCTTCCAGGCCTATAACTCATCTCTCCCTAAGTCTTTACACTTTGAGCTTCTCCTTTCTTTCACATGGCAGGATCAAATATGGCTGCTCCTATTTAATGTGACTCCAATTTTATCACACCAGCAAGAAGGCAGAGTCTCAATCTAAGGCATGCCTCACTGACCAGTCTAATTGAAAATGTCTCACACTCACGGGAATGGATTTAGTTCATAAAAATAATCTTTCTCCTTTGGGGATTCATAAAAGAATTCCAAAACTGCCACACTTAGTAATGGTTCTTTCTGTTTTTTTTGAGGATCTTCCACCAACCTAGCCTTAGCAATTTCTTCCCACTCATGTGTTGATCAGGATTCAGCTGAAGTCTTGAGTGGTATCTCTCTCTCTCTTTTGCTCTTGCTCTCACTTCAACTCTCACTCTAGCTCTAGTTATCATCTCTCTCTAGCTCTTTCACCTGTGGGGCTCTATCCTGCAAACTTTACCCTCTCCAAATTCCCAGCTTCATCTACTCAACTCGGATTTCCAGGCTCAGACAGGGTTCGGGGCTCCACATCTGCAGTTTATTCTGAAACTCCTTTCAGGCATTAAGCTGCAACAATCATAGGCTTACCTCATTTTTTTTTTTTTTCCTACTCTACATAGATCACTATACTGAGTTTCATAATTTCTAATATCTAAAGTCTGTTGTTTCAATTTTTTCCTGGTTTTAGTTTATCAGGTTGAAGTGTCAATCCCATCCCAGTTTCTCCTTCCTGGCCAGAAACAAACAAACCAAAATATCTGAAGGGAAATTGTAATCTGAGTAAAAGTATGTACAGGGTTCTGGGAAATGGCACTGAAGAAGGTAGGCATAGTCTGTCCCTCTCACAAAAAAAAAACAAAAAGAGAGAAAGCCAGGACCTATCTAAAGCAGCTGCTTCGGATATATATATAGAGTGGGAATGTGCTCTGAGTCATCCAGGAGGGTCCTGGAAAGATAAAGCAGCTAAAGGAAAATCATGAGTTGCTCACCCCTGTAGCTAGAAACAGCACATATACTGCACCCTCAGGGCAATGGACTGGTAGGGGACATTCCCTGGAAGGAAGAGGAGTCTGACAGAGGGTAAAGAGTGTTTGTTTGTTTTTTGTGTTTTTTTTTGTGGTTACTTTTGCCATCTAACCCCACTTTGAGGCTTGGAAAGGACCCTACCCAACCAGGAGAGGGGAGGGATATCTGCTCAGGCAGGCTGTCCAGTCAGCAATCCAGGGAGAGAAAGGAACTTGATTAGAGAAGGGGCAGGACAGGTGACTAATCAGCAGAACTCTAGCAAACTATAGTCCAAAACGCCTGGGGTAAAGGGGACAGATAGCATTCTGAAGCTGATCACCTTAAGGAGACAATTTGGCTCACTGGAGGAGTTCATGACTTGCATATATAAGGACAGTGGTTTGACTCCCCAGTCTGGGTTATCAGGCATCCAGCTAATACCTTATGACAGGGAACATATAGACATTCTTTTAATTTTAGGTTTACTTGGACCCATTATTTTCTTTTTTTAAAAAGGGAAGGCTTTTTTTTTTTTTTTTGGTTGTTTTTTTTTTCTTTTAGTTGTTGATGCTTTGTTTCTTGTTTGTTGTGTTTCCCTTTTCTTTGTTTTCTCATCTTTCTTTTCTTTTGCCAATTTTTTCTACTTTTTTTTTTCTTAACACCATTTTTCTATCTTCTGTTTTCTATTATTTTCTTTCATTCTATGTCTTTTTTTTGGGGCCTTCAATTTCTTTTTTTCTTTTCCTTTCTTTCTCTTTTATCTGTTTCCTTTTTTTACTTCTTTTTTGTTGTTTTCCTTTGTTTTTTTCTTTTCCTCTCTTTTCTTTATTCCAGGATTTTAATCCAGTCTATATATTTTTCTCCATGTTTTCTTATTTCATTTTTTCTATCCCATTTTTGTTTTTATTCTTCTGAACTTCATGATTTTTTTTACATGTTTGTTTATTTTCCTAGGTCTTGTATGGTTCCTCTATACCATTTTTTTAAAACTATTGCTGTAATTCTTTTTCTCTTGTTATCTCTATCCTTTTCTCTGGTCCTAATTCCTTTTTTTTTTTCGAGGGAATGTAAACAACAAAAAGGAAATGGAATAAGAGGAATCAAGTGTCAAAGTGAAACCTTACCATACACACAAAAACAACAAAAAAATAAAACTCTAGAGTAGAATGGGAAACTAAGCAACCAAATAAACCCATCAAGATAAAAAGCTGCTTAGATACACACACACACACACACACACACAAATTACAAGCCATACTAAGAAACAGGAAGACATGGCCCAGGCTAATGAACAACTAAAAACAGGAGGAGATGCAGAATTTGGAAAAACTAATCAGAAATGTCCAAACAAATATTATGAATCAACTTAATGAAGTGAAGGAAGAGAGTAAGGATATTAAGAAGACACTGTGAGAACATACCAAAGAAATTTTAAACATATGTAAAAAGATAATGGGTATGATGGTGATGAATGGACAATGTAAGAATTAAAAAATACACTGGAATCACATAGCAGCAGATTTGAACAGGAGAGGAAAGAATTAGTGATGTGGAAGACAATAACCAGATATCAGACAGATAGAAGAACATTTAGATAAAAAGATAGAAAAAATCCAGCAGTCAATTAGTAACTTGGATAAAACAAAATGCACAAGTATATGCTTTATAGGCATCCCAGAAAGAGAAGAAAAGAGAAAGGTAGCAGAAGGAATGTTGGAGGGAATAATGGCTGAAAATTTCCCAACTCTAATGAGGGACATTGATGTACATGTCCAGGGAGCACAGTGCATCCCCAAACTATAAATTCTAACAGGTCTAACCCCAGACATATACTGGTCAAATTGTCCAATCCTTAAGACAAAGAAAGAATATTGAAAGCAACAAGAGAAAAGAAATCCATCACATACAAGGGAAGCTTGATAAGATGAAGTGCTGATATCTCATCTGAAACCATGGAGGCAAGAAGATAGTAGTATGACATAGTTAAGATGCTAAAAGAAAAGCATCCAGCCAAGAATTCTCTATCCAGCAAAGCTGGTGTTCAAAATATTCACAGATAAACAGAAATTAAGAGAGTTTGTCAGTAAGAAACTTCAAGAAATACTAAAGGGAGTTCTGCAGGCTGAAAAGAAAAAACAGGAAAGAGAGAGTTGGAGGAAATTGTAAAAATAAATAAAAAGATTTATAAACAACATATGACATACATAAACCTAAAGAAAATATGGTTAATGTAAGTAATTCCTTGACAGTAATAATACTGAATGCTAATGGCTTGAACTCTCAGATCAAGAGACATAGATTGATAGAATAGATAAGGAAATATGACCCATATATATATATATATATGCTGTCTGCAAGAAACTCTCCTTACACTGATGGATGTAAAGAGGCTGAAAGTGAATGGTTGGAAAACATTTTTACATGCAAACATAACCAAAAAAGGGTGAGAGTAGCTATATTAATACTGACCAAAATAGACTTTAAAGCAAAACTATGGTAAGAGATAAAGAAGACCAGTACATATTAATAAAAGTGGTTTTCTATCAAGAAGAATAATCACAAACATTTATGAGCCTAACCAGGGCACCTCAATAAACATGAGACAATCATTGAAAAAACCAAGTGGAGAAATAGATGCCTCTACACTTAAAGTGGAGGACTTTAGTACATAATTAACACTATTAGACAGAACATCTTGACAGAAAATCAATAAAGAAACAAAGACCTTAAATAATACATGAGAGAACCTGCACCAAACAGACTGTACAAAACATCACACCCAAATACAGCAGGATATACATTCTTCTTGAGCACACATGGATCATTCTCCAGTATAGATCACATGTTGGCCACAGGACAACTCTCAATGAATTCAGAAAGATTGAAATTATACAAAGTAATTTTTCTGACCACAATGGAATGAAACTGGAAATCATAAGGGGGAGAGAAGCAGATTAGGCATGAAGTTATGGAAGTTAAGCAACACACTCTTAGACATTCAGTGCATCAAGAAGGAAATTGCAAAAGAAATTAGTAACCACCTTGAAATGGATGAAAATGGCAACACAACATATCAAAACCTATGGCATGCAGCAAAAGAAGTGCTGAGAAGGAAATTCATAGCTATAAATGCCTATATTTAAAAGAAAAATTAGCTTAAGTCCAATACCCAACTGCACACCAGGAGGAATTAGAAAAAGAAAAGCAAACTATCCCAAAGGAAATAGAAAGAAGTAAATAACAAAGATTAGAGCAGAGCTAAAGGAAATGGAAAATAAGAAAGCACTAGAAAAATAAAACCAAATCCTGGTTCTTTGAGAAGATTCATAAAATTGACAAACCCTTAGCTAGACTAACAAAGAAAAAAGAGAGAAGATGCAAATAATAAAATAAGAAATGAAGAAAAGGATATCACCATTGACCTCACAAAAATAAAGAATATCGTAAGAGGTTACTTTGATATTTTGTATGCCAACAAGAGGGATAATTGAGAAGAAATAGACTAATTCCTAGAAACACAAAAACTGCCTACATTCATGAAAGAAGAAATGGTGAGCTCAACAGACCAATCACAAGCAATGAGATTGAATTAGTCATCAAAAACCTCCCAATTAAGGAGAACCTGGGACCAGATGACTTCACAGGTGAATTCTACCAAACATTTGGGAAAGAACTATACCAATCCTGCATAAACTCTTCCAAAAAATAGAAATGGAGAGAATATTGCCTAATATCACCCTAATACCAAGCCAAACAAAGATGTCACAAGAAAAGAAAACTAGAGACCAATCTCTCTAATGAACCTAGATGCTAAAATCCTCAACAAACTATTTGCTAATCGTATGCAACATCATGTCAAATGAATTATACACCATGACCAGGTGGGTTTCATCCCTGATATGCAAGGATGGTTCAACAAAGGAAAATAAATCAATGTGACATACCACATAAACAGATCAAAAGAAAAAAAATCACATGATCATCTCTATAGATGCAGAAAAAGCATTTGACAAAATACAGCAAATACAGCACCCTTTCCTGGTAAAAAACACTTCAAAAAATAGGAATAGAAAGAAACATCCTCAACATGATAAAAGGTGTATATGAAAAACCCACTAACATCATATTCAATGATGAAATCCTAAAAGTTTTCCATCTAAGATATGGAACAAGACAAGTATGGCCACTGTCACTGCTCTTATTTAACATTGTGCTAGAAGTTCTTCTCAAACACATAGAAAAAGATATAAAAAGTATCCAAACTGGAAAGGAAGAAGTAAAATTTTCACTGTTTGGACATGCCATGATCCTATAAATAGAAAGCCCTTAGAAATCTATAACAAAGCTTCTAGACTTATAAATAAATTCAGTAAAGTGGCAGATTATAAGATTAATGTGCAAAATTCTGTAGCATTTCTGTATGTCAAAAATGAGCAATCTGAGGAGAAAAATCAAGAAAAAAATCCCATTTACAATAGCAACTACAGGAATCAAATACCTAGGAATAAATTTAACTAAAGATGTAAATGACTTTTATGCAGAAAACTATACAACACTGTTAAAGAAAATCAAAGAAAACCTAAAAATTGGAAGCATATTCCCAGTTCATGGATAGGAAAACTAAACATCATTAAGATGTTCTACCCAAATTGATTTACAGATTTAATGCAATCTCAATAAAAATTACAACAGCATTTTTTCCTGAATTGGAAAAGCCAACTATGAAATTTATTTGGAAGGACAAGGGGCCTTGAACAGCCAAAGATATGTTGAAAAAGAAAACTGAAATCTGAGGAATCATGCAACTTGATTTTAAAACACACTACAAAGCTACAGTGATCAAAATTGAATGGTATTGTCAGAAGGATAGCTATACTGACCAATGGAACTGAACTGAGAGTTTTGATATAGATCCTCTCATACAGAGTCAACTTACATTCAACAAAGTCACCAAGTCCACTCAACTGGGAGAGAATGGCCTCTTCAACAAGTGGTGCTTGGAGAACTGGATATCCACATCCAAAATAGAGAGAGGAATACAATTGCACACCATATACAAAAATTAACTCAAGATGAATCAAAGATCTAAACATAAGAGACAAGACCATAAAGATCTTGGATGATAATATAGGGAAGCATCTACAGGATCTCATATTAGGAAATGTTTTCATGACCTTACACCCAAAGCATGAGCAATGAAAGAAAAAATAGATAAATGGGGCCTCCTCAAAATTAAAAAATTTTGCACATCAAGGGGTTTGTCAAAATGATAGGAGCCTATAACCAGAATACACAAAGAAATCTTACACAAAGAAAAGAAAAAAAAAAAAAAAACACCCTATTTTAAAAATGGGCAAGTGATTTGAATAGACACTTCTCCAAAGAAGAAATACAAATGACTAAAAATCATATGAAAAGAGGTTCAACATCACCAACTATTAGGGAAATGCAAATCACAACTACAATGAGATATCATCTTACACCCATTAAACTGGTGGCTATTAAAAAAAAAACTTGATGCTAATGGCTATGCTTATGAGCCTGTGTG
Source organism: Dasypus novemcinctus (assembly GCF_030445035.2). Taxonomy (NCBI): domain Eukaryota; kingdom Metazoa; phylum Chordata; class Mammalia; order Cingulata; family Dasypodidae; genus Dasypus; species Dasypus novemcinctus. The sequence continues at coordinate 95,527,829 of NC_080674.1, forward strand.
CCTGAAATAAGAACTAGGCCTAGAGCTGCAGGGTGCCTAAGAGTTACCTCCTGGGAGCCTTCATGTTGCTCAAATGTGGGCAGTCTCAAAGCCAATCTCAGCATGTAAATGCGTTGCCTTCCCCCCAGCATGGGACATGACTCCCAGGGATGTGCCTCCCTGGCACTGAGAGATTACTAACAAATACCAGCTGATGATGTGGCTGGAGAATGACCTTGAAAAAAGGGTCAACTCAGACCAGCAGAATATCTCAGCCTACATGTAATATCAAGAGTTAAAAATGCTTTTCGACATTGAATAAAAGGGGGAAATGGAAAGGACAAATGAGTTTATATGGCTGTGAGTCTCCAAAAAGATCTGGGAGGTCAATAGAGGGGTCACCCTTATGCACACCTCAGCAGGGTCCCAGGGACAGATAAAGTAGATACAACCCCAGGTATTGGTTCTTCTGTGGGCTACACAAAGAACCACAGGTTCTATGGTCATGGCAGATGGAGTTCAGTGCCATGTCTGTTGGCCCTACTTTGGAGTTTGTGTTCCTGAGTGTGATGAGTTGACTCAGGTGTGATCTTTGTTCACAAGCCTCTCCTGTCACTTTTACCAGACCTGTGGTTGGTGCTGGGATTTAGTGTATACTCAGGGGACCTGAATCTATGGACTGTCCATGTGATAGCCAGGCCCTGAGCCTCAACAGACTTGCAACTCCTACCCTCTGGTTTATTGGACTTACTCCAGCCAGCTAACAGGGAGGTGAAGAAGGTCAACCACCACACTAGGGAGCCAAGAGTGCCTACAACTGCAAACAGGAGAATTGCATCCATCATCCAAGTGGAATCTAAGCACCCTCTCAATACAGAGGTGGAGTGGATGTAACCATCCCAGGGTCCACGAATGGAGGAATAGAGTATGGATTAGAGTGGACTTACTGATATTCTATTCTGGAACTAATGTGATTAGTAATGGAAGTAAATGTAGCATCGAGATGGAGAAATTGGCCATGGTAGCTGCTGAGGGTGGTGAGTAGAAAGAAGAGATGTGACGTGGGGACATTTTCAGGACTTGGAGTTGTCCTGGGTAGTACTGTAGGGACAGATGCTGGACATTGTATGTCCTCCCATGGCCCACTGGGTGGACTAGGGGAGAGTGTAAACTGTAATTGACCATGTGGTGCAGCAGTGCTCAGAGATGTATTCACCAAGTGCAATGAATGTCCCATGATGTTGGAGGAGGTTGTGGTTATGGGAGAAGTGGGGTGAGGGGGGTGGGGGGTATAGATGGGGACCTCATATTTTCTAATGTAACATTAAAAAACAAATAAAGGCAAAGAAATAGGAAAAAAAAAACAAGTCTACAAGTTTTGGAGAGGATGTGGAGGAAGGGAACACTTATCCACTGCTGATGGGAATGTAGAATGGTGCAGCCATTGTGGAGGACAGTTTGGCAGTTCCTCAGGAAGCTAGCTATAGAACTGCCATATAATCCAGCAATCCCACTGCTGGGTATACACCCAGAAGAATTGAAAGCAGTGACATGAACAAATATATGCACACCAATGTTCATAGTGACATTATTCACCATTGCCAAAAGCTGGAAGCAACCCAAATGCCCATCAACAGATGAATGGATAAGCAATTTGTGGTATAAAAATGCAATAGAATATTACTCAGCTTTAAGAAAGCATGCAGTGTTAACACACAGAATAACATGGCTGAATCTTGAAGACATTATGTTGAGTGAAGCAAGCCAGACACTGAAGGACAAATGTTACATGACCTCACTGATACGAATTGAGCAAATTGAGCACTCAACAGAGCTAGAGTCTGGAAGACAGGTTTACAGGAGACAGAAAGGAAGAAGAGGGTTGTGAGCAAATGCCCATATGGACAAAATCTATGATAAGGTGGATGGGTATACTTGTTTAGTGGATGGGCATGACATTGGTGTACTGATGCTTTTGGGTTCAGCATTGCTTATCTCTGAGGAGAGTAGGGTAGGGAGTTTAGTTGGACTATCCATGGAACTGTGGGTAGGACTGGCAGAGGGAGGAGGTGAACTCTGGGGATTTGAGAGCATGTGGTTGAAACTACAATATTGGGAATGTTCTTTTGGCAATTATGGCAGGGGAGTGTCTAATAGAGGAGGGTAGACCTGTATGTCAGGTAACTATGTTGTTGCAAGTAATATGAATCTTGTTTTTCAAGGAGTGAAGCTTGGTGGTTGCCATGGGTCCTGAGGGGATGAGGAGGGAGAAATAGAATTGATGGAACATGGGGCATTTGGGGGATGATGGACTTGTTCTACATGATCTTGCAATGATGGATACAGGCCATATTAAATTTCATCAAAATTTATAAGTGTATCATCCAAAATGAAATCCATAATGTAAATCATTGACCATGGATAGGAGCAATGTTTCAATATTTGTACGTCAATTGTAACAAATGTGCCATCCACACATAAAATGTTATTAATAAGGGAAAGGGAAATGAGAAAAGGAGGAGGATGGTGCATATATTGTAATCCTCTGTATTCTTTACATAATTTTTCTGTAACCTAAAGCTTCTTTGAAAACAAAATGAAAAAATTAAGATGCTGGGGGAATAACAGAAAAAAAAATGTCACAGTACACACAGGACATCTGATCTCACAGTGATGGAAGACATAATGTAAAATTTTTTTAATTTTTAAAAAATTTTATATATTATTTCTATTACAAATTTTTTAAATTTTTGTATTTTATTTGTTTTGTTTTGTTTTTAATGTGTAGTATGCTCCTCTCCTTTTAGGGAGAGATACATGTTTCTTTCTCTTCTTCTTCTGTTTTTTTTTTTTTTTTTTTAATGTTACATTCCAAAAATGAGGTCTCCATATACATCCCCCCCCCCCCCCCACTCCTCCGTTTCAACAACCTCTTTCACTGTCACGGCACATTCATTGCATTTGGTGAAAAAATTTTGGAGCACTGCTGCACTACATGGATAGTGGTTTACATTGTAGTTTACACTCTCCCCCCATCCACCCAGTGGGCCCTGGCAGGACATACAATGTCCCAGCAGTACCACCCAGGACAACTCCAAGTCCTGAAAATGCCCCCACATCATATCTCTTCTTCCCTCTCCCTACCCTCAGCAGCTACCATGACCACTTTCTCCACAGCAATGCTAAGATTTCTTCCATTACTAATCACAATTGTTCCATAGTTGAATATCAGTAAATCCACTCTAATCCATACTCTATTCCTTCAGCCTGTGGACCCTGGGATTTTTAAAGCTACATTATTATTTCATTTTCTTATCAATTGTATTTGGTTATTTTGTTGGCTTCATTCTTGAAGAAGTTTTGGATCACAGAACGGTTACAACTGTGGCAGGGTAGGATCATTGGTGTGAAGTGTCAGTGATGGGGAATACATGGGAGGAGGTTCATCCAGGGCATACCTATAAGGCATATGAATGTGTTCAAGTGTTCATGGGGCATTGTCATGGTGGGTGGAGATTCACATACTAACTGAAAGAATATTGAATTCCCATCCTGGGGAGCTCTGCCACATTTTCTAATGGGACAGCAAGAATCCCCCAAGTACAAAGGCAGTGACTAGTAAAGGAGGATGGAATATTGACAGACCCTTGATATTGATGACTGTACTTATGAACATTTACTTTGGACATTAAAACTTAGCCTAGTATTATAGGTTGCCTAAGAGGTACCTCCTCAGAGCCTCCTTGTTGCTCAAAAGTGGCCTCCCTCTTAGCTAAACTCAGTATATAAATGCATTACTTCCCCCTGAATGTGGGACATGACTCCTGGGGATGAGCCTCCCTGGCACTGAGAGATTACTAACAAGCACCAACTAGCAATGCAACTGGAAAAAGACCTTGACCAAAAGGTGGAAATGGTAAAGACAAATGAGTTTATATGACTAAGAGACTTCAAAGTAAGTTTGGAGGTCATCTCAAAAGTTATGCTTATGCACTTCTCAGGAGGCTCTCATTGACTGCCAAAGTAAATATCACCTCAAATAGCAGGGCTCCTGAGGGCTCTGCAGACATCCCAACACTATCAGGGCAGACATCTCAGGAATTTGGTGCTCAGCCAGTGGGCCCTACTTTGGAATTTATGCTCCCCAATGTGACAGAGTTGAACTCAGTTTTGTTTTCCCTACACATGACTCTTCTGCCCCTTCTATTTGAACCTATTTTTAGTACTAGAGTTGATAGGTCTATGTCCAAGAGACAAATCTTTGGGCTGTCCATATGCCAGTTATGTATCACAAGCTAATGTACCACACTAATGAGGCATGTTGTTAATGTGGGAATATGTGGGAGAGGTAGGGAGTGTATCTTATGGGAACCCCCTTTATTTTTTATGTAACACTTATGTAATCTAAGTATCTTTTAAAAAAATAAATAAGTGTATTTTAAAAATGTATATATAGGGGGCAGATGTGGCTCGAGTGATCGAGTGCCTGCTTCCCACATGGGAGGTCTCAGGTTCAGTTTCTGGTGCTTTCTGAGAAAACAAAGAAAAACAACAAGCAAAACAAAACAAAACAAAAAAAACTCAGGAAAGCCAATGTGGTGCAGTGGTTGAGCACCCATTTCCCAAATACGAGGGCCTGGGTTCAATCCCTGGCCACCAGCGCCTCAAAAAAAAAAAGTATAGACACAAAAAAATATTTGCACACCTCATTCTTACTAGTGAAATAATGAGAAACTGTCTTTCTGAGATTGAGTAAGAGACAAAGATGTCTGATCTCACTTCCTCTACTCAACATTGTTATAGTCATTTTTGCCAGTAAACAGGCAGTGAAATAAGGCAATACATGCAATAACAGGCATAGTTGATTGTAAACAAAGAAATAAATCTGTTTGCATGAAATATGGTTTATACATAGACAATCCAAAAAATAACAATACACATAGAATTAAAATTTGCTAAATATAAAATCAGCATACAAAATTATCTTGAGCTCTTCTACCAACCACATTTAGAAATCATATTGGAAAATGGTGACAATTTCAAAAGATAATACTTGATGAATTATATGTCCTTAAGGTAGGAAAAAAGTGAACCTTGACCATACCTTATACCAAATAAAAATTAATTCTAGATTTTTCATAAAACAAAATATAAAAGGTAAAATAAAAAATCATGGGGGAATATCTTCATGACCTTGGACTTGGCAGGGTCACAAAAATGATTACTAAAACAGGAGAAGATTGATAAATCGGACTTCATTTTAAAATTAAGAACATTCTCTTATCAAAAGACACCATTAAACAACTAAAAGGGCAAGTTACAGAATACAAGATAATATTTACAATGAATATATCTTACTGAGGAGTTGGAAACAGATTATACTAAGATATTGTACAAATAAATAAAAAGAAAACAAAGAATCAAAAGCCTTACAAAAGTCACTTCAACAATGTGTTTTGTATACTTACAAAAGCTAAAAAAATAGTAAGCATGTGACAATGTGTTCAACATCATTGATTCATCAGAAAGGTGAAAATTAAAATCCCATTAACTACAACTACATCCCCTATAGAATGGATAAAATAGAAGCAAAACAGTACAAAACTGGCAATAACATGTTACCAAGAACGCAGAATAGCTTTGACTTTCATACACTCTTGAAGAGAATGTAAATTGGTATAGCCATTTTGGAAAACTGGCAGTACTTATTAAAATTAAATATAATCTTGCATGGTAACCCATTGTATTAGTCAACCAAAGGATGCTGATGTAAAACACCAGAAATCTGCTGGCTTTTATAAAGCCTATTTATTTCAGGGAGGGGCTTAGTTACCAGCTCATAAAGCATAAAGATACTTCCCTCACCAAACTCTGTGGCCACTGGTTGGAGCAAGATGGCTGCTGATGTTTGCAAGGGTTCAGACTCCCTCTTCCTCTTAAGGCTCTGTGATCCCAGCTTCTTCCAGTATCAGCTGTAGGCTGGGATAAGTTTCATTTCTCTCTAGGCTCAGCTGCTCTGTTCTCTCCATAAGGTTAGCTTAGACTATCAGGCTCTCTCTCTTTCTGGGGCCTCTGCTGGTTTATGGAGCCATCTCTATTCCTCTGTGTTCTTTTCCTATGTGTTTACTTCCTGGAACTCCAGCATCCAAAACTCCAACCTCCCTCCTCTGCTATGCAGTTTCTCTGTGATTCCCCACCCCCCCAAGGGGGCAGGAATTCCATGTCTTACTGACGTGGTCCAATCAAAGCCTTAATCATAATTTAATCAAGCAAAAGTGAAAACTCTGAAGTTAATGAAATCTAAGATGCCCAGAGGAACAGACCAGTTTACAAATACAATCCAGTATCTATTTTTGGAATTCATAAACAATATCAAACTACTATACCTATCAAATGCTTCTCTTCAAATATAGCCGATTGGAAAAGAAATGTACAAAAATGTTCATAGTAACTAGTGACGCAAGTCAGAATACTAGTTGTTTGGAGGAAAAGGGTGGTATTGACTGAGGGTAGAGATGCATGAAAGAGATCTTGTAGATTATCTTGATCTGAAACATGTTTACATGTATGTTCACTATTTAAAAATACATTATATTGCATACTTAAGATTTGTGCATTATAGTTGCCTTCCACTATAAAAGTTAAAAAATATTTGTCAAAAGCTAAAATTTTCTATGTAATTTTCTAGATGTAAAAGATAAAATAATATATAAGACCAACACAATTTCTACTCTCATGGAAACCTAATGACAGACAATATACAAATAAGCATATGTAGTAACAAAGATAAGAGGTAAAGGAAGTCATTTCTGTTGTAAAGGTACTATACAATCTTTCAATTACAATCTCATTGAAGGGAGGAGCAAGCCTTGTGAAGATGGGTTGGGCGCATCAGAGGAAGAGAGACTAGTAATTCCAACACAGAATCTAGAGAGTGAACATGCTTGCTCTATTTCAAGAACAGGAAGAAGTTTATGACTACAGCCAAAGATGTTAAAAAGAAGTGGAAGAAAATGAGCTTTGAGAGGAGTACTTGTAGGCCATGATAAGGAATTTAAATTTATTTCTAAGTAGAAAAATTATAAGCACATTTTAAAAACTCCTTCACATTTTCAAATGTACTTTGAAACCACCATATTCAAAACACAACTTCATTATTTCCTTTGCCCAAGAGTTAGAAGCTCCAGGTATCATGGGTATTCCAAATTCTAAATTTAAGATAGTCTCTGCAACAATTAATATTGAGTTTTATCACTAAACCTCAGAATACTTTAGGAATAGCTATACCTTCAGTTCACCATGTATGTGTAGCTCCAGTTGTGTGTGTTGATAGTAATAAAGCTCATTGACAATGGAGTACAATGAAAAGGCTACAGAATTAGGAATCAGGCAAACTTGGATTAATCTCACCTTCACCAATTGTACCAGTGAACAAGGAATTATCACTGTTATTACACTCTCGTATATAAAAATGGGATGATATAAGTTGAAAGATAGTATAAGGATTTGACATGAGATTATTATTTCATTAGATATGTACCAGGCCTTCAAACAAATAAATCAGCTCAGAAACAATTAGAGGACCTTTTAACCTGCGATTATTCATCAATTGCATTTATTTATACCTGCAGCATACTCTAAATGACAAAATGTATTTAGGACATCATTTCCTTTTGCATCTTTGTCTTCCAGGAAGCTTGAACTGACCTGGTATACATAAACAATTATTCTTATTCAAGCTATCATTAGCTGATCTTTTATTTAGACCATTTCAAATAATTTCAGGAAATATGTGGAATACATATGGAATACAAGCACAAATAATCAGTTCTTCCTTACTGCTTTTCTTTCTGACAATTTTTTTCCTAAAACTGGAGCAAACTCTCCATTTTACCTTCATTAGAACTTAGCTCTTCTCTTGCTCATATTACTTTTACAACCATCTTCTAAGTTGAAGTTTTTTCCAAGAACTTCTTCATAAAAAGTTATATATTCATTTTGCCGTGCCTCGTTGATTTCTACTTCAATCTCCTTGTGGTCAGGGAACATATTTTGTAAGATTTTCATCATTTCAAAATTTTTAAGATTTGTTTTATGACCAACAACATGTCCTATGATGGTGAATGTTCCATGTGCCTTTTGGAAAAATGCATATTCTGTTGTTGTTGAGTGGAGTGTTCATTAAATATCAATTAAACCCCACTAAATGATAGTACTGCTGAGCTCTTCTATATTCTTGCTGATTTTCTATTAGTCCATCTATTATTAAGAAAGGAATGTTGAAGTCTACAATTATGAATTTTGGATTTGTTTGTTTCTCCTTTCAGTCCTGCTAGTTTTTACTTTGTGTATCTTGAAGCTCTCTTGTTAGGTGAATACTAATTTAGTATTTCCATGTCTTCTTGGTGAATTAACCCTTTTATCAATAGGAAATGTCACTCTTTATCCCTGATGAATTTTTTTTTCTTAGAAGACTATTTTGTCAGATATTAGTAAATTTCTCGTAGACATTTAGTTGTAGACATACAGTTGGGTCATTTTTTAATCCAATATGATAATCATTGTCTTTCAATTGATGGCTTTTCCCCATTTCACTTAAAATAATTATTGCAATGTTTGTATTTAGGTCTACCATTGTGTTATCTGCCAAAGGGGTGCTGATGCAAAGTACCAGAAATCTTTTAGTATCAATAAAGTGTATTTATTTGGTATAAAAGCTTACACTTACAAGTCCCTAAACAGTCGAACTCAAGGCTACTTTCTCACCAAAGTCAGTTGCCATGTGTCAGTTGCAAAGTCAGTTGCAAGATGGTCGCTGATCTTTGCCTGGTCTTTCCTTCCTGGTATTCTTCTTAGGCTGGCATAAGACTTCCCTCTCAGGGCTTCTATAACAGTGTCTGGCATAGGGCTTATTTCTTTCTGGGCCTTCTGATCTGCTTGGCTGCTATGGTCTTTCACGAGATCACCTGTAAGCTATCAGGTGAATGACTCATCTTTCCCTGGGGCCCCAGGATTAAATATGACAGAGTTTTCTCTTCCCAAGTGATTCCTGGAGTGGTTGTTCATTTATATTGGCCCACCAAGGAGGCAGCGGCTTAACCCGAGTCACATCTTACTAGTGTGGTCAAATCAAAGCCTGAAGCTTAACACGTAATTTAATCAAGCAGATGATTTAATCAAGGCCACCTCAATAGAACCCAATATAATCAAAGGGTATCACACCCAGAATAGATTAGTTTACAAACATAATCTTTCTCTTTTTGGGATTCATAAATAATCTCAAACTGCCACAACCATTTTATTACTTATTTTCTATATTCTTTCCAATACCCCCCCCTTTTTTTTTTTTTGCCTTCTTTTGGATTACTTGAACATTTTTTAGCATTTCATTTTAATTTGCCCATTGTGATTTTTGCTATCTAAGTGAAATTTTTGTTGGAGTCTAGAGGGATTGAAAAAATGCATTCTTAACTTTACACAATATGTTTAGAATCTATATTTTACTACTTCCATTGAAATGTTGAACTCTTACTACCATATATATCCTTTTACTTCCTACTCTTATGTTATTATTGTCGTGTATATTACATCTAGAAACATAAAAACACCATCAAATAGTGCTATATTGCTAGGTTGTAGGGTTTTTTGTTTGTTTGCTTGCTTGCTTGCTTTCAACTGGAAGCTTATTTCAAAGAACTTAAGAGGAAGAGAAAATTAGTCCATTATTTTTTATCTAAACAGTGTTCCAATGGGAACTTTCTTATAATACTCCTTAGAGTCCTTACTGATCCAGTATCTATGACATCATGTCATTGGTGTCTCCTAATTTTATTTTCCCATCTGAGTTGAGATTTTCATGGTTCTTCACAGGCCAAATGATTTTGTTTGGCATCATGGGAATTTTGAATTTTATACTATCAGACTTGGGGCATGTTTGTCTCTAATGAAGAATGTTGATCATTTTTTTATCAAAATTTTTGTCTTTTTTTAATACATAGATCATACAAAATGTTACATTAAAACATATGAGAAGTTTCCGTATACACCACTCCCCACCCCACCCCCATTCCTCCCACATCAACAACTTCTTTCATCAGTATGGCACGTTCATTGCATTTGATGAATACATTTTGGAGCACGGCTGCACCACATGGTTTAAGTTTATATTCTTTTTACCTTCTATAGACTGTTTCCAATATCAACTCAGTTTTCAGATCCTTTGCAGTGCACCACCCAGTGGTCAATCTGAGACTTGGCCAAAGATCTACCCCATAACTCAGTTCTCAAAGTCTTTAGTGTGCTAATTAGTACTAAATTCATGTTTGCATAGGTCAGGAGTTACCCCAGGAATTAATAAACAGCTTTATAGGTTTTCTTTCCCTAGATATTTCATCTTTATAATCTCACTGGTATTATTCAGTACACTGGGCTCCACTTTTTGGTCCTATGTTGGCTAACTCCCCTTTTGTGATTGCACTGCCTCTTGGACCAAGTGGAAGAAGCCTCTCCACAGAAGGGAAAGGAAGCTTACCCTCCTCAGAGGTCTGACTGTGGGACTATCTGAGTGTGGCATGCAATATAACAGAGAGAAAGGTTAGAGAGAGAGAAAAATTATTTCCCCCACTTCTCTGAGTTCTGTTAGGTACATTTTCTGCAGCTTGAGCCAGAACTAGGTTACCTTTTGACCTCTCTGTGCCTGACCACAGAGCTCACTTCCAGATTTTGCTTAGCACTGAGTTCAGGCCAAGAGATACTGGAGGAAAAAAATCAGTAAACTCACTGTCAGTCCAGTAATACTTCAAATTCTGATTTTCTTCCCAAGCCTGCCTGGTGTTATTTACTTTTCAGGTTTTTCATAGGCTTTTCATGAAACCTGCCCATGTTTTTAGTTGTATTCAGTGGAAGAGAAAAGTTGGTATGTGTCTATGTCATCTTTTCCAGAATTGGCAGACCATTTTTTTCCATAGTTGATACTTTTCAACATTTCAGAACAATTTAAACCATCATTAAACTTTTGTAATTAGTTTTTTTATATTTTAAATATTTTTTTGGTGTTAGATTGACTTCATTTGTAATGGAACAATTTAAAATGGTAAGATTTGACTTTAATACTTGAAATTTACACCATTCTGTTGAAGTCATTCCAAGCTTTTGAGGAATATTTCCTATTGTAAATTCCTTCTTTTTAATTTCCTATTTCAACCACACCTCCAAAGACTGCCCCTCTTCCATAAGAGTTCACTCACTTCCATTCTGGAAATGTAATCTTTATAAATGTTAATAAATGTTGATCTCAAAATGTTTTTACTTTTCATTTTAATACAATAAAAAGAAAAATGTATCGTTCCTTTTTCTTTCACAAGATTTACCATTATTCATTTCAACTATTTCCTCTCTTTCAAATTTGAGGTCAATTTTAGAAATATTTCTCTCCATAAGAGAATACTTTCATAGAAACTAAACAAAAATATGAAAGTTATTTTAACTAATACCTAATGACATTATTTTTACTCCTATCTGGAGTCAGATATGTTGTTAGGCTGAAAAGTCTGTTTGAAACTTTAACTCCAAATATTCTACCCATTTTCAAGTATATCAATTCATATATCAGTTTTTGTTTTCGTGTTTTGTGTTTTTTGGTTTTTATTCTGTTTATTTTGGGGTGCTGGAATATATCTTATAACCTATATAATCAAATCCCTATTCTATAGGAAACTGGATCCCAAAATGGCTAAGCAATGTGGCCAAGATTATGTAGATAGTACCGAAAGTGGAAATAGATCACATGACACCTGAGACTAATCTCCACAAAACATCATCTCTCTTAGAAGTTCAGGTTTAAAGAAACCAGCTTAAATAATTAGTATATAATTTTCAGCATCATTTTTCTTCTATGAAGATATTTATCTTCATTATTATAATTAAATGTTGGAGTATCATATGAAATCAAATATATATTCTCTAAATATATATTTAGAGAAACTGATATGGTGAGTTTGACTCAGGGAAAATGCTAATAACTCAGGTTTGATCAATAAATACATTAAAGCTTCTACAAATCCTACAACAGATTCCATGCCTAAAGTTGCCTGACAAATTCATTTGATGAGTTAAATGAGAGGATACCTTCTAATTTGTTTTCATATTTAATTATCCATTCATTCTTTTGATTCATAGGCAGTAATTTCATACTGTTGATTCCCTCTTGACCTTGTGCTTGTAACTGGATCCTGAGATCTGGCTTGTGGCCCAGAAATATGTAGAAAATTGTTTATATTAGCAGCAAGCTGCCTTAAGCTGCAATGCTTTGATTTAACGTTATAACTGTACTAAAAGTAGCATAGCTTTCCCATGTACTCTCTATTCTGTTCAAATCCCTTGTCATTATAACAGATGTTTGGATTATTGTTCTGTAAACTATGTCAGAATTTCAATCTCTAGTATCTGTTTATTATTCTCCAAGGGTGATATTACAAATGTTCTCATACTCAGTTAATACTTATAAAAGTCTGTCTTATTTCCCACTAAAAAAACTTAGAAGAAAGTTTTAATTAAGCAAAATAAACATAACTAATTTTAGGAAGAGAGTTTTTAAGTATATATAAACAAATGGTTGGCTAAAAATGGGCAACATTTCATAGATTGTTGTAGCCACTTAAAATACTAATGTTTTTATCTTGTCTTATAAGATATTGATTTAAAAATTATTGAATACATGTTTAGTTAAAAGTTAATATGCTATAATTAAATGCTTTTATTCTGACACTGATATATAATTTAATTTATACAAATCCTATAAAAGCCATATCTGCTGATAAATCCTCGTGGTTTAGAAGCATGAAATGCTAACAAAAATAAAAGAATTGTTAGAATAAAAGAACATGAAGCCCAAATGTTCACAAAGATATCTGAAATATAAAGGGAGAATACCACTACTTAAAATGGAAAACAGGGTTACTGACAGCTTTTTAAGATACATTTTTGAAGCCCGAACTATTGGTTTCCTCCTGTTGTTTGTGTGAATTATGGCAGCTTTTACAAGGGCATGAAATAAGATATCCTGAGGTAACTTGGTCCAAATGGATGTTGATGAAAAGCAAAATCTCTGAAATATCATTTGTTTCTCCTTTCTATTTTTATATTTTAATTTTTGTTTAAAAAACAATTGGGATGTTCAAAATAAGGCCCATATCAAATAAAGGAGCATTATGCCCACTGATTACAAGAGACATAAGCACACTAATCCTCTGAGAAATAATCTGACTGTTTCTAGAAAGCAGGGTCTCTAGTTGAGTCAGAAATATTTACATGAAAATAATTTACTTCTCTCACTTGCTGCAAACATATTTTGTCTTTCTCGTTATTTCCAATTTTTATTGTTTTCTTTTGAATATAAAGATGGTGTAAAAAAAGAGAAAGGAGAGAGAGGAGCCTACTTTTTAAAAATGATTTAAGAGAATGACTGAATTCTTCAGGGAAATAAAAGGAGAGGAGAAGAGAGTTTAAGGAAAAGGGTCAATTAGCTACTCAATCAGCCCCTTAGAAAAGGTGCTGTAGCTTTATTTCATTCATTTTGCCCTGAAGAGTGGACACAGTCAGGGGGTTCAGCGAGTCTGGGAGAATACCAACTCGCATTACATTTGCATTTAGGATTTTAAAACTGAAGGCGAGGGGAAAAAAAAAAAACAAGGTCAGCTTTGGAAATGATGAATGCCTTTTTGCTGAAAGCTGTACTGAACGTCCTTGAGTTTAATCAAAACTATTTGTTTTTAGTCAGCTTTGCTGTTGTCTCTTTTACTCTTGTCCACTGATAGCTTGACATTAATGACATCATAAATCATGTGAAGTGGCGGCTTGGGTTTGGTAGCATTTCACGTGTTTGTTGAGATGTCCTGGACTATTTGAGGGGCTGGTGCAAGGTTGGCTATCGTTCTTGACGGAATCTTTAGTTTATGGCATTATTTGGTTGGTGAAAGCATGCATTGAATTATTAGTGTGATGAGCCTTCATTAAAGAATGTCTGGCTCCTTGTTAAATGCAGACTTTAGAAAGGATCGAATGGATATATTTATCTTTAATTCTATTTATTCAATAAATTTTCAAAAAGATGATTTTTAAAACCAACCTTAAAATAAAGAGCAGGTCCTCTGTACTTGTCAATTCCTACGGCGATCCAATGCCTGTAAAAAAAAAAAGCAGCAGTGTGTTTGCACTGTTCACATTTGTACATTGTGTATAGAGACTTCAAAACAACTTGAACAAATCTATCATTTACACTTTTTAAAAAACTCTTGTTAAGCATAAAGCATCATCTGTACATTGGAAACATGTTCTTTGAAAAATGTCTAGCTTTTATCCGTTTTTTGTTTCAGAGTGATTTCACTGATCCTTCTATGTTTTATGGCTTATCTATGTGACTGTGTGTTTAGAACATGCTTTTTATCATCATTGTATTCTACCATTTACAAAAGAAAAGATTACTCTTTAACTGTTATTTATTCAGTGGAATTTTTTATATTGCAAACTTATATAGATCATAAGAAGAATATACAGATCATTTGCTTTCTTATCAGGTCAATTGCTTAACAAGTTAAACAATGAGATCAACTTTGTTTAAAAAGCTAACTGGCAAAAAGAGATGTCTCTTCTGAAATCATGCAGAAGGATGTCATCTGAAATTCTCATTGCATATTGTAAAAAGAGCCTTTATACTTCACAGTGTTGATGAGATAGTTCAGCCCAAGTACATAAACACATATCCAAATTTTAACAGAAATGTAGTTTTCACCTCTATCCTAAGTGGATCAAAATTAGAACATTGCTACACAATCTCAAGACAAGATACTGAATAAAAAACTTCTAATAAGATCAATCATTTGACATCTTGGATAATATAATCCTTTGGTTTTAAACTGAAATTGAGGAGGGGAAAAATGTTGTGCATAGATGTAAGTACAGATTCTTAAAACTATCACTTTAGATATTTATCACCTATTTTCATATAAATTACAATAATTTATTTCTCCAGTTATCTGTGAAGCAAAAAGGAAAGTAATTTTGTGACAATAACCTAATTTGATATAACACAAAAAGATTTTTATTCTTTTTTCAACAAGATATATTGGCAATATAAATGAGTTACAACACTATTTGATTCTTCCTTCAAATAGAATTGGTCCCTGTTATAAAGAAGAATATCTTTTCTCCATGACTCAAAAGATGGCAAAATAATTATAATGATAAAGCAAATCACAGTTGAGCTAGCGTATATTTAAGATAATATAGTACAATTCATTGTGAGTTGTGCCTCGACTCTCTGGGTTTTTTGCCAAAGCTAAATTAATATTAATATGAATTCTTAACACTAGTGGTACTACCTTAAGACATGTTCTCCAAAATATTTTTTATGATTTCATGGTATCTCTCACTATACTCTACAGATAATATTGTTCTTATGAAGGAGAATTTATTATATACCTTTTCCCACCCAAACTTCCCCTACCTCTTTTATGCACATATGTCTCCCAAAAAATGACAAAATGTCTTTTTTTTAAGTCATTCATTTAATATTTAAGAGTCTTTGCTTTGATCTGATCTACACATGACAGGATGAAACAGGCATTATTTTTCTTCATACCCTAACTATGTGCTATGATTATTCCTGGTCCGTGTTAACTTCTTTTGATTTAGATCCACCAATAAATTACTACAGCCACAGGAACAGAGAGAATTAGTTTGGCTTGCTCCAGAAGAGGAGCAATGATATGCCAAAAGTTTGGACCTCTTGGTATGCAGATGGGATCACTTCTAAGCTCAGACCAGAAACAGTTTTTATTTTAGATTTCCAGATGCAAAATTTTCAGTTTTTCTCATCTGCCTGTCTTGAAAATTTTCCTAAAACATCAAGTGTATACTTAGCAGATCTCCTTTTTCCCAATAACATAAACAACATTATGTTGTTTACGCCCATAAGTGGGCAAATAATGTGTTCCTGGTAAAATAAATAAATGGCAGCATTAAATTGATTCATTACTTTTACTTCTAAATGGTTGATTCTAAGCAATTCTACTTTCTGAACCATTGACAAGAGTGACCTAAGTACTTGGAGAATCTACCTTACACAAAATCACCACAACCTCCCCTCTTGCAAATGTGAGGGTATATACATGCACTCACATATACATACACATACCTGTACATGCATATATCTACTCATACACAAATACATACCAAGCTCAGTTAAAATTACAGTTTTGAATTAACTGTAATTTCATTTATCTTGAAGACTTTCATTTTAATTTATGCTCTTATTGGAAGCCTGATGAAAACCTTCAAGATGTAAATCTATTCCAAGTGAACCAAATCCAGGGCATATATAAATAGTGAATGATGATAATTACAGTGAAGGTTCTGGGATATTATTTAATTCTAAATAAATACATTATATAAATGTGTATTGCGTGACAGTATTTGTATAACAATTTGTTATTGAAATCCTCTGTCTGGGTACCAATTTGACTTATTTTACAACTAATTGTCTCTTATAACTAATCATGAAGTATATATATAGTGTGTAAGTAAAATAATCTAATTTGACAAGGGACATATCAAAAGGAAAGAATTTGTGTCATAAAATACATTGTAGCAGCTTATTCTCATAATTGTCAAATGCAATTTCATAAATACATTGTCATAAAAGTCTTTGAAAAAACTGGTTGCATATTAAGATGGGATTTATAGAAGAATGCAGCACTCAATATTTTGAAAATGTGTCTAGTGAGGGGGAAAATCCTTATTTTTGAGCCAGTACTCCAGAATGAAAGTGCAGGTTCACAGGAACTACCAATGGTAATTGTCCTTCAAAGGCAGTCTCCTTGTACAGTTAACTAAGTTAAGCCAAGTATAGATAAATAAGTTCATTCTCTAAGAGTAACAAAATTGAATCTGGAAGATAATTAGCATTTGGATGTACTCCATAGAGAAATTTTTTTTAACCAGAACTTTCTACAAATTATATTCTAAATTTTATTCAAATTCAAAGTTGATTCTTTAAAACGTACTAAACGTGGTCTACTGGTAACTGATGGAAAGCAATGAACGGTTTCCTAAGACTTTAGATATTGACAGAAAACAGGTCCCCCACATGTGGTTGTACAGGTTGTTCACTGTACAAGAAAATGTAGCTTTTACTCTGTTTGCCACTCCATGCACCCAGGTTAGGGTTCCTTTTTCTATTTCAGATAAAGACAAAAGCTTATCGATCTGAACATCCAGGAGGCTGCATTTGTCTAGAGAGGGTGGCTTTTTCTAATATAAATAAAGTTGCCCGTGAACTATTCATAGGCCTTTGTATAAAAATTTTTATTTAATTAGTAAGTGAAACAATTACACTCAATCTCAAAAGTGAGTTTTGATTTGCATTAGGTGAGACTAAGCCTTACCAAAAACTACATAAAAAAAGGAAAATTTGGAAGGAATATCTTCTATGACAGCCTAACTTCCTAATGATGAGATACCATCATTTTCCCCTTACTAAGTCCTAGTAATCAAATTGTTAAGCAATTTTTTGTGGCTATTATATTTTTAGTATCTTTAAACCTCTTCAAATGGTCATGGATAAATGTGCCAACAGCTTACCTACATCCACGATAAGACTATTGAGAAAAACACACCCACCTTTTCACTCATGTTCACAAAAGTTAAAATAAAAAACTGAGCTAAGAAAATCTCTGTGGAGAAGAAAATTTCAAGAATGTTCCAGAATTTTCCAATTGAAGCATTAAAGTACATAATTTGACCTTATTTCCTTAGGTTATTGATGTGCTAGTGCTAATCTTATACTAGGTCAGGGTTAACCCCAAAGAATAAGCTACTGAGCCTTGCTAATATCTTTGTGGTACGTGTTAATAGCAGTCTGTCTGGCTTGTGACTCTGGTTTCCAAGTCTCAACTTCAAATAGTATTTTCTGTAATAAATACAGTCAAATGAGCATGGTACCCTATGCAAAATGCCTTTTCTTCATTAATTCAATTAATATTTATTGACTACCTACTATGTGAAGGCATTTGGAGGAAAAAGGTTTAGTGAAAGTTTATGTGTCCTCTCCTGGCACATGAAGAGATATCTAGCATCAAAGAGTGGGAAAGGCAGTTAGTTTCATCTATATCTCTTTGTGATAATTTCTTAGATTTAATGAGCTAGTCCTGGGATTTACTTTCTTCTATTTAAGTCATATTGAATATGTTTAAGGATATTTTAAAATATAGGAACCTATTATGTACTTGTTTGTCTTGAGAGTACTCGTAAGGAACAGAAAACCACAAGAGGTATATGACGTATGAACTCCAAAGCAGTATTTTACTATGAAAGCACGGAACCCTGCTGGCATATGTAATTTAATGTGCACCATGCCTCCCCTAATTCAATCAGGCTTCTACATCCCTTCTTTTATATTCCAATTGGATTCCATGTGCTAAAGCCATCAAGATTTTCAGGATGAAATGAGTGCTTGTATTAATCCTGCAATTTCCATTTAAAACACAGCATCGATTTGATTAATAAGGTTTGATGCTGAATAATTATATGGCAAATATGTAGGCTATAGGAAAACCACAGATGTGACCACCAGCAAAATCCTTGTGGGAGAAGGGGGTCAAAGGGAAGCAATGGCCATGACTGAGGTGATGAATTCTTTGGCTTTTCTTTTATGCAATTAACAAGCAGGGCTTCTATTAATTTGCCGCCCCCAGAGCCTTGACTGGTCAGATGCGTCTGGGTCAAGGGTCAGAGGGGCAGAGTAGGGGTCAGCATCACAGCAGCCCTTGAACAAAATGGGAAAACCAAAGAAATCCAAATGAAATGGCTGAGTATACATTCTGCACTATGGAGGGGAGGGGAGGGAGTGCATCTCTTTAATGTTAAGATTGCTGTTTTAGAATAATAAAAGTGTTCTCTGCACATTTAATTCAAAGTAATCAATCTAAGGTGCAGTGCTTGAGCATCCAATAAAAGAAAATCAATGTGGTCTCTACAAGGGAAGACAAACAATGCTCGCTTTTACTAAAGGGATTATAGGTTAACATTTATTCAGTGTATTGTAATCTGATGTCAAGTGGTATAAAATCAAGCCAACAATCCATTACTACCCGTTATAGGCTAGGTGCTGATCTCATGCAAATTGACTTTTCATAGAACTTATTAAATCATTTCTGTGTTCTTGCTATGAAGCATTTTTCTACAGTGGCTGAACTTCAATGAATTGTACTTCACATTGTGAATGAAGACATGTCAAAAAGACAAATACTTGTCATTTAAGTTTCTTAACACAAGTTTCTTATGTTTCCAGTCACTATTTAATTGTATAAAATACATATTATTTTATGTTCTTATTAAAACTAAAGTGACCAACATAGATTCTGAGGGGAGAGAGATGGAGGAATAGGTATAACATGAGGCATTTTGGGAACATTGGAATTGTCCTGAATGACATTGCAGTGACAGATCCAGGCCATTATACATTTTGTCAAAACCTATAAAATTGTGTAGTGCAAAGTGAAACTATAGTGTGAACTATAAACCGTGGTTAGTAGCAAAACTTCAATATGTGCTCATCAATTGTAACAAGTGTACCACACTAATGAAAGGTGTTGTTAATGTGGGACAGTGCATGTGGGGGGCGATGGTATATGGGAATCCCCTATATTTTCTATGTAACATTTATGTCATCTAAAGCTTCTTTAAAAAAATTAAAAAATAAACTAAGAATTTAGTCATGATACTCAACCTGGTTTTTTTTCTCCTAAATCCTTTCAGTGCACTACCGCAAATGTCATTGTACAAGTTCATCTATTTTTACAATATATTGAGATAAATTGGTAATGTGTTTCCAAATTTTAATAGAATTAAGATTTCTTTATAATTTGAGACATATTTCATGCTTTACCAGTACTTGTACGCTTATTATTTTGAGTCTAGTTACTTTAAAATCTGTATTTCACATTCAAGTCATTGTGTGAACAAGCTATCTTTCTGAATTGTAACCTTTTATAAAGAGATTATGTGGATTCTAAAAATTTCGAATTAATAATTGTTAGTATAGTATGGCATCCCCACACCTTGGCAAAAAGGATTTATGTGATTACTGCCCCCATCCCAAAATTAATATTTGAAGTATTAAAACAAGTTAGTGATCTCTCATTAAACATAATTTTAAAAATGGCTAGCAAATCTGTCAAAGTTAATGTTCTCTCAAAGCAATCATGTTTATTGTTGGAATTGTGGCCACTTTTAAGTGTGAGGAAAATCATTACCACATGTATGAAAATATTGGTGATATTTTGCAGATTGTATTACTCTGCAGCCTGGTGCCACTTCAAAACATTTCAGAATTGCTTGGTAGTAGAAAGGGAAATTGAATTTGACACTATTTTTATTATAAAAGCTAAGTTTAGTTTTACCACTCTTGCTTTGATAGACCTTTTAGCTTTTTATTTGTTTAGACATAGAAGTTTGCCTACTTTTTTAAGACCAAAAAATTATAGCCTATTATGTTAAATATTTACCGTAAAATTAAAGATATGTAAAAATGCATTGTATTTTAATCTATGCAAATATTAGTATTTCCAAGAATGCTGAAATTTGTAAATGATATCACAAAAATACCCCCTTTTCTTTCTTAAATATTGTGATTTTTTCCTGACATTTAGATGAAAATAGATTGTACTCTTCCTGATTCTGAATAATGATAGCAAAAGAAATGTAAACCATATTTGTTCTGCTATGCACTTTTGCTGTTATTGTCATGTTTTGCATTTTACATCACTTACTGACTTTTTTAAAGATCCACTGAAAGTACCTACAAAGTTTTTGGGACAAATTGGAACTAAAAATAAATCTAAAAAAGTAATTTTGGCCAATAAACCCAGAGTTCTAATACCAGCCACTAGTTTGCCTGTCCAAGTGATATTTTAGTCAAATTTGTCCCATTTACTTGAAGTACCCATAAAAGATGATATTGAAATCTTAAAATCTAACTTAATAGAATTTGATGCCACTATGTAACACAGCTTGGGTTAATTAGACATTTTTGTTCAAATGTTGAATTAACCCAAAAACAATAATTTCTTGATATTTAACTTTAAATTGAAAACCAAATGAAATAAGTATGTTGAAATGTAGTTATCATATACATATTGTGAATTAGAAGCCTGGATTCTCTCCAAGATGTGGAATTTCCAGGATTTTCCATGAGCCCTAATTTCTTGTCTCATTACCATTAATAAAATAAGGTAGAAAAACTTGCTCACTTCTCCTGGTCATAATTTGTTACTGTACTCCTCCTTCTACAGCAAAAAACAAAAAACAAAACAAAAACTGCTTTAAATTAAAAAAATGTAATCAGAAAAAATGCAAGTGGAAAAATTGATAACTTTTCATTTTTTATTTGTGAAACATTAGTTCACTCTAGGGGATCTAGATAACACAAAATCACTTCACAACCAGAAGATATGAACTTCAGGCTAACAGCAACGGCAAAAATAATTTCAAACTGCAGGAAAAACCACTTCATTTTGAGCACAATGTCTGAATGCCTTCCACTGGACTTTAAATAAAAAATGGAAAACATTTTAGCTAATATAGGAAAGCACTGAATATGTGGCACTGAGAGACATTTTTGATGTTTTTGCATTTTTGCGCAGAAGAAGCCATAAAAGGTTACCAATGGTGTATTGTAAAACCACAGATGAGAGTGAATTTTAGATAGATATTACCATTAAAGGTGATTGAATATCAAGGGTTTAGTAGTGCTTATTATACCTGTTGTTGGGAGACTTCAATTCATTATTGTAACAGAAAGAACACAGCATTGCTGCTGTCCAGGACATGCTTGTAGTATTGATTGGGTTTCTCCAAAGTCTTCTCTTAGGATGCAGAGTGCAGTCAAACATGCACAACATCACTCAGTTCCCCTGATTCTGTCATGTGCTCCCTGTACCTCAAACTAAAGCAGCCTAAGACACAGAAAAATGCTTCTTGATTTGAAATCAGACAAGGCTCTAAGCCTCACTCCAGGGGCTATGCAGATGTGGTGACCTTTCTTCCAGAGACCAGATTTTACACTCAAGTTGTCATTAAAGCTCATTTTTCCCTAGAGGTTCCCAGTCAACGTGTGCGCTCTCTCCACTAGGGTTAAAAGTCAGAGTGGCACCATGCCCACCACACAAACTAAGTGAAATGGAAGGTAAATAAACGGGGGGATGACCCTCCATCCTGAAAAAAAGCCATCACCACAGTCCAGGCAGATGCAGCCAGGTCTGGTCAGAATTGCACAACTACAGGAGAAACAGTTCTCCTATGTCTTAAGAAATGCATACCTCAAATTGGCATTTCCTCCTTTAAAATTTCAAGAACAGTAATAACTACTGACTCAGCCTGTGTGGATCTAGAAGCTCTGCAACTTTCTATAGGCTGTATCTATAGGCTTAAATTATTAATCTGATCATTTAAGACCAAAAAAAAACCAGGAAGTCTTTAGTGGCAAACACAAACTGGTTTGGGGACTTGAATTACCAGAATGACAGAGTAAGTGTAACATCACTAGAATTAGCTGAAAAAAGTTTTTGGTTGTTTTTCCTTTTTTCCCCCTTGCCTATGTAGGTTGCCAGAGGACAAAACAACCTTTTTTAAAAATGCCATGATCTCTCAAACTCATAATGCAGCTCAGTTTAGGGTTATCTCATGTTGGGAGTTAAATCATGTCACCACTGAAAGACATGTTCAGGTCCAACCCCTGGTCCTGTGGGATTGAGCCCATTTGTAAGGGACCTTTGAAGATGTTGCTAGTTAGGGTATGCCCAGACTGAACGAGGGCCTTAATCCAATATGGCTGAAGTCCTGATAAACAAAGGAAATTGCACAGCGAAAGAGAAGCCACAGGGAGCAGCCAGAAGCTGTAAGTCACAGGAACTCAGTATAGAAAGCAGAAGATGCTGTCATGTGCACTTGTGACAGAAAAGCCAAGGAACCCCAAAGATTGCTGGTCAGCCAGAAGATACTGAACACAAGGGAAATCAAACCTTCTAACCCCTGAAAACGTGAGCCAATAAATTCCTGGTGTTAAGCCAACCGATTGTACGGTATTTGATTTAGCAGCCAAGAAATGAAAACATCTCATAAATGAAATTTGGAAAGAGGAAATTTCTCTAATATCCTAAATGAATCAGCCTAATGTTGGGTGATATTCTTGACCTATTTATACATTATTTTTCCCCCTGCAGACCTATGTCAAGACTATGCCTCACTAAAGTAGAAGGCTTTCTGCTTAATTAAGTACCCCTTGATTTGTAATGCCAATGCAAAGAGCTCTGTTTTCTCCAAGTATTGCAAAAGAGGAGGAATGATCATAACTGAATTGCTTCATAAAAGCATTTCTTAAGACTTTAGGAAATTCCTTTATAGGGAAACTGAGAACTAGGCAAGGTATGTCTAAATTAAATCAAACCTGCAGAAATTAAATTAATAGCAATAACTGAATCTGGGATTTACTCCAATATCTAAATATGAGGTATAAACCTAGTATCTGGATTTGCCCTGACATTTTTAGTTTTCATCCACAGGTTTTGGATAATACTCTTACTTAAAATGGTTTTTCATGTCTGTGGTGGTTTAGAACTATACAGACCCCAGAAGATTATATTTTTAAAGCTAATCCATCCCTTGAGGTATGGACTCATTTTAAGTAGAATTTTTGATGAGACTACTTCAGTTAAGGTATGGCCCACCTCATTCAGGATGGGTCTTAATCCTTACTGGTGTCTTTTATAAATGGAATGAATACAGAGAGAGAGAGACAGGGCGGGGGGTGGTTGGGGGGTGGGTGGAGAAAGAGAACCCCAAGGGAATAAGAAGCTGAAAGCAACAAAACTCAACTCAGAAGAGAAGGGAGAGACCAGCAGATGCCACCATGTGCCTTGCCATGTTGCAGAGGAACCCAGGATGACTGGCATCCAGTCTTCAGGAAGAAAACATTACCTTAATGATGTTAATGTGGACATTTTCCTGGAGTCCAAATGTAAGCTAATAATTTCCCATTGTTTCACACCAACCCATTTCATCATATATGCTTTGAGCAGCCTAGGAAACTAAAACAATATATGTTTAAAGGTACAGATGTACTGCAGTGTATGTTGTAGTAGGAAGAATTGGATTGCTTATTAGAAGACCTGAGTTTCAGTTCCTGCTCTGTTATTTCCTGTTTGCTCTTGTGAAAGTCACTTGATCTTTTTGAACTTTTTATTTCTAACTTGCAAATTGAGGCTAATAACATTTGCTTTGAGTACATCTCAGGATTGTGCTGAGATTAAAATGACCTAATTCATATAAAAGTTATCAGAAAGCTATGAAGATCACACACACACACACACACACGCACACACATATTATCGGTGAAGACCTATTATGTCCTGGCTTTAACTGACATGAATTTTAATCCTTACCACAAACTCATTTTGCAGATGAGGAAGTTGAGACTCAAAAATGTTAAATAATTTCTTATTGCCATAAAATGAGTAAATACCTGAGCTAGGAATTCTAGAATTCTTTGCCAGGTTATTTTTACTCTGAAGACTGTATATAGTCCCTCACAGTTCAGTGATTAAGACTTATCACTATGTTGACTTCCAAAACCCCATCTGGAGGAGCTCATTTTGATATAAATATGCATTGCATGATGCCCCCAAGTTCATTATATAGTTCATAGTAATTCCCTGTGATAGTGTTAAGCTTTATGAAAATTGGGCAAGTGTTATAACTTGCATTTTACCATTTTAAAAATTAAAATAGTCTTAAGGTAAAAGGATTACCTCAAGCTATCACCATTTATAAGCTATAATAAGCAACAAAATCATGACTAGACTTCATATCTCATGACTATACATCTAGGAGCTCCAAAACTTACAGTTATCACATATTATTTTCTGCATCCATAATAATAGTTTACAAATTATTAGTACAAAGCTCACAATCACCCTAAATTCAGAAATTTGAAAATTCCAAATTTCATTTTGTCAAAATTGAACTTAAATTTTGCCTAAGAGTAGAAGACAACATAGCTACCTCCAGGAAATTTAGTCAAATTTTTGTTGTCTCAAACAGCAGTAAAAGAGTAAATACCATCTGACTGTCCCACATTTTTCTCTGGAACTTTCCTTCTTTTATTTTTACTCATTGGCATGAGATGACCTATGTGTGCTCGTAGTATCAGGTGAAGTTACCTGACCCAGAGCCATCTGTTTCACAATACCAAGAGATATTGACACCTGTTTGCACTGGCATCAGGGAAATAGCTTAACCAGCCTTGACTTTGGACCCTATCCTTGGACTCCACTAAATTTACAGCTTTCTCCTGAGGTTCTTCCATTGCCTCCGATGAGATATTCCATCATGTGCCTATTCTGTCCCTTTGGTCCCAATCAGCTTTCTTTTAGCTACTTCTCTGGATGCTTGGGAGCAAAATAAATATAGTACATCTTTTGCCTCAGGACTGCAGGACACTTGATCTTTCTTGGGTCTTCTTTCCCAAGATATACCCCATTGCTGACTCTCATTGGTTCATGAGACCTCTATATCAGGCTGGCTGCAACCCCAGACTTTCTCTTGAAGGAAAAATATATACCTTCTCTGCACTGGACCCCAGCAAGTCCAACAGATGTCATTATTATCAGATGATGCTCCTCCAGCAAGCCTTTTCGGTATTAATTGTATCAGTTAATTTTTAAAAATATAAAAAATATATAGATCGCATTACTTTTCAGGCATTTTTCAAGAAACACTACTATTAATAGCCTTGTTTTGTAGGTGGGTATATGAGATAAAGGGAGTCTAGTAATCTGCCTAGAATCACACAACTAGTAAGCAGCAAAAGTCTGTCTAGAGAGTCTTCCTCTCTACCTCTACCAAAGGCTGCCTTTTCAGTGTCAGCTATTATATGCTATTTCAATCTGCTATAGTGCCCAATAATGGCTAATACTTATTTAGAATTTATTATGAACCAGATCTTGTGCTAAGTGCTTAACAAAAAATGTCACATTAGTTTATTTAATCCTTACAATTGCCCCATTAGGTAAGCACGATTATCATTTCCAATTTACAGATATGAAATTTGAGATTTACGTCAGAAAATGAAAGTTCCACTTGACTTCTAGTCTAGTTCACAGATTCCTTCAAGAAAGTAATTATATATATTTTACTTGGCTCTGATATATATATAAATATAAATCTGAATTGTTGAAGGCATTCAGAACTGTGATAAATATTAATATTCTTGAAAACAAGACAAAGACAATTTCTTCACTATTCGTGGTAGCCTGCCCTATCAAGTAGAATTTCATTAATATGGTAGAAAATTAGAAATTAATGACGTACGGTAAGAGTGACCCACATGAAGTATATTAACTGCATCAGAGTAATGAAGACCTAAAAAAGATGTCATTTATAAAATTTACCCAAAGGATCTCAGAGATAAAAAGTATCTCATGTTTATTAATGCTTTGTTCTTATCTAGACTATTTGATCTCCCTAAGAGCTTCTGTCCTTGTGAGTATGGCTCTATTTACGTGTTAAGAAATACTGATGGCTCTTTCAGAGTGTGAAATGGTGAATCTGTTATACCATGTTCTAAAATATAACAGTACCAAGGTCAGGTATATAGTTTAATAATATTCAAATTGAATATAGTCAACATAGGTGGCTATAGTATAGACAGTTCTTCTTACTTAAATATATTTCAGTCATTACTTGGCACAAATTTTGTAAAAAGAAAATATAAAATCTTTGAAAATATGCCAGAAATTTTCATTAAAATACTTTTTCAATGTTTTATCATTTCTAAAATTTTGTGAAATTAAACTTGGTACCATTGATACCCTTCATTATTAAATTTCCTTCCCTAATACCTGAAGTAATTTTTCAAGAAGACTAAAATGCTTAAGGTATACTTAAATAAGGAAAATCGGCAAATTTAATATAAACAGGGATTTCATCTCCCGGCCAAGATAATGTAACAGGGACCATATTCAACACAAAGTGGATAATGGTTTTCAAGGTACTGGACATCAGACAACAAAGGACAATGCTTCCTGAGCAAAAAGAAACTGATGAGCTGAGTTCTTTGATTGCCACAGCTCACTACCTTAGAGAGTTACTGGCCTGTGGCATAGGGATGAAGAACCCAGGGGAAACTCATCAGACTCCCTGAGTTGAGGAGATGAAGCTGAGAGGGTAGGAAAAAGAAGGCACCTCAAGTTCGAAGGACTGAGTATCAGGAAAGAAAGAGTTGAACATAGAAAGAACCCCAGAGATCTGCAGAGAGTCTTCCATGAATATTCAGTTGAGTACTGAGCAACACATAAATCTGAGGAAGCTACACAGGATGAGGAAGGAACTAACCAAGAGGAAGAGAGATAACAGTGCCCAGCATGTCCACAGAGTCAGATTGCAAGAAGTTCAAGATTCACAAAGCATTAAACAGAGTATTTAGAAGGGTCTTTATTCAGTAATGAAGCAAAATAGCCCTAAAGTGGGCATTATTTTGGTTCTGCCTAATAAAGTTTAATGGTAAGATCCAAAAGGATCAATCTTTTTCTAAGTAAAAAGACTAAAAAATATTTATAAGAAACAAAAATAGACAGCACCCATCAAGTTAAATTAACAATGCCTATCATCCAATCAAAAATTACCAGACATTCAAAGAAGCAGGAAAATAAGAGCCATAATGAGGGAAAAATTAAATTAAATGAAATCAACCTAAAACTTTCAGCAGATGTTAAATTCAGCAGACAATGAAATTGACAGTTTATTATAACTGTATTGCATATGTTCAAAAAATTGGATAGAGATATAAATATATAAAGAAGATCCAAATCAGACTTACAGGATAAAAACTACCTTGTGTTAAGTGATAACTGAAAAATATAACAAATGGGATTAATGACAGATAATACATTGAAAATGAAAACATTCACCAAATTGAAGCCATAACAATAGAAACTATCCAAAATTAAACTTACAACAAAAAAGAATTAACTTCAAGTCAACTAATATAAATGTAATGGAGACCCTGAAGGATAATAAGGGACAAGATTTTACTAAGTGTTGACCAGAATGTATAGGAACTTTCACACACTGCTGATGGGAATGTAAAATGGAACAATCACTTTCGAAGGCATCTTGATAGTTTAATAAGTTAAATATAGCCTACCATATGACACATCTGATTCATAGGTATTAATTTGAGAGAAATGAGACTGTACGTGTACACAAAGCCAAGCACATATGTTCATAGCAACTTTATTTATAAAAGCCCCAAGATGGAAACAACTCAAATGTTCATCAACATGTGAATGAATGGAAAAAGAATTTATGGTATATCAATATGCAATACTACCCATAAAAATGAATGAAATATTGTTACATGCTACAACATAGATAAGTTTCAAAATAATTATGCCAGGCAAAAAGATCACCTGCTGTATTCCATTGATATAAAAAGAAATAATAACTACCATATAGTGACTAAAAATAGATCAATAGTTTCCTGGAACAGTTTGGGGGAGGAGGGAAGAATGGTTTCAGAAAGAGGGATTCCAAAGGTCATGAGGAAACTTTTAGGGATGATGAATAAGTCCATCATCTTGATTGTGGTAGGGGTTTCATGAGTGTATACATATGTGAAAGCTTCAAAATTTTCACAATAGATCTCTTCTACAAGATCATTGGGAATCACATCATGTGAGAAGACACTCCTGATAAGTTTTCCTTCCTTCACTTTCTCCGTCCTCCAGTTTATTTTTCACACTGCTTCCAGAGTTTCTGAAATAGAGCTCTGATCATCACTCCTTGATTCTATACCCTACCATGATTTTATAGTGTCTACAAAATAAAGTTCTTATGTGGAGTATATGCATCATTGTTCCTATCATGACTTCCTATACACTCTAAATTTTAGCTGCAAAGAACCTTGAAATACTTTTATTTATAATCACATATATATTGACATTTATGTTTTATAAAGATCATTCCTCTAGATGGAGAATGGACTGGAGAAGAAAAAAAATGAAAGAGTAACTGTAGTTCTTGTGAGATGATATCGACTTGAGGTAGTGTAATAACAGTAAGTCCTGACAGGAGCTCTCCATGGGATGCTCCGCATCTGCTTTTCTATCTAAGGAATAATCTTCAGAGCCCTACAGCAACATAACCTGATTTGTTATCCTTTCTCAACTGCCTAAAACAGATTCTTTTTTCCCATCATTATGCTACCTATCACTCTATACATATTTCTATCATAGTACCTATCTCAATTCAGAACAAGTATTTGTTACTTTGAGGACTTCTTGGAGGCTGGAATAAAGATACTCAATATATTGGTCAGGGTGACCTCAGGAAAAAGCATGTGTAACTCAAAATATGTAACTGGGTAGTGCCTCTGGGACTGTTAAGGAGTGTGGGTGTGTTCAGCTTGCTCTTCAGTCATTACCTGGGCATTACAAGTTGAAAGTTCAGAGCACACAGGTCAATCATGTCACGTGGTACTGGTAGTAGGAAGGAGAGACTAAGGTGTATGTTAGGAACCTGGGAACTGGTGCTAGCAAAGGTGAATTAGAAAGGGCTTTCAGTTATTATGGTCCCTTATGAACGGTGTGGACTGTAGAAGTCCTCCAGGATTTGTCTTTGTGGAATTTGAAGACCCTAGAGATGCAGAAGATGCAGTGCAAGTACTAGATGGGAAGGTGATATGTGGTTTAAGAGTGAGATCTTGTTTTGATAGACCATCTGCCCGATGTCCTTTTGATGCCAATGATAGATGCTATAAGCGTGGTGAAAGGGACATTATGTTTATGATTGTCATTGCTATAGCAGGCAGAGAAGGAGCAGGTTGCTGACTAGATCTGCATTTAAGATCCAGAGGAATCTTGCTCCAGCAGCAGGAGCAGAGGAGGGAGGTCAAGATCAGCATCTCCCTGGTGATCAAGATCTGTGTCGTCTCTTCATAGATTGAGTTCTGCTTCATTCAGAAGACCTAGGTCTGGTTCTATAAAAGGATTGAGGTATTTCCCATCTCTGTCAAGGTCAAGGTCAAGATCCAGGTCTATTTCACCACCAAGGAGCCTCCGATCAAAGTCCAGATGACCATCTCCAAAAAGAAGTGGTTCCCCATCAGAAAGTCCACACAGAAGTGCAAGTACTGAAAGAATAGACTGAAGTTCTCAAGTTCATCTTTTAGGAGAAAGTTATTTTGTTTACATTATCATAGGGGATTTGTGCTATATGTAAGGTACAACCTAGGAGTGGTATTTCAACAAACTAATCAAAGTAGATGTGGATTATTATGCTCTGTAAATTCACAGCAGTAAGGTAAATTTTTGTTGAATATATTAATGTCCTATGATCTGGGTTTTTATTTGGCACATTTAAATAACATGTTTCTAATTAGATTTTCAATTTGTGCTCTATATTAATACTTTTCGACTGGAAAAACTTCAGGGATCAAACTCATGAATTGTTGTAAACCATCTTCATATAGAAATACAAAGTTAGTGGTGTTGGTTAAGTCTTGAACATCATTAACTATTCTATACATACACACTTGGCCACCATCCTAGGGAAATATGTAAGTTTCATTTTGCCTTACTTGGTTTGGGTAAAATAATCTGATGTTGAGTTCCCCATAATAGCATGAACGCATAATGACAAGTCCTAAATTAAGAACTTTTTAGAGTTGGAATTAATAGATGTTGTCACATTAGTGATATCATCCTATTAGCCCCAAGGGACCACAGAGTTGCCTGACAGGACCTTAAGCAAAGAGCTTATCATAATAGATGTGTAAAAAGTAGTTGAACCTGATGCTAGAGAAACAATCTGACTCCTGAAGTCTATTGTGTAGTAACTAATTGAGGTTTTCTGGCCCTTAGGTAAGAAGGTAACAAAATTCTCCATTTGGGGGAGTTCTTAATGCACTTTTATTTCTTTCAATATCAGTCAACCAATTTCGTACTAAAGAGAGCATGTTGAAGGATCTTTCTGAATTTGGGACAAAACATCTTCATGTATACCAGTTTTGCAAAATTTTCTAATACAATTACTCTTCTTGAATTTGTCAAGTGGATTGCCTTACTTTGAGCAGTGGAGATCTGTTAATTTCCAAGATAGGTTTTTCAGTTTCTGATCACCAACATAATTTCTTTTATTTTGCCAGGCTGGTCAAAGTGAAGATGTTAATCAGAAATGTAATGTGATACTCCAGTTTTGTGAATTTCACCTATATTTAGCAACACTTCATGTAGCTAAGGTTTTTTTTGGTAGAACTCAAAATTTATAGCCAATCACTTCTTTATTCAGACTTTAATAAAGGTTTTAAGTATAAAAGGCACTAACAGTAATGAGAGGTTTCTGTTCAAACTTTTACCAGGTATTTTCTAAACTTGGTGCAAAAAAAAAAGGACTTAAGATGATTCAACTGGTGTCCCTTTTATGCTTTCCGCAAAATCATTGGATAGTATTGCACGGTGGGAATGCTGATCTCCCTCAAATTTATGGTGGTCTGAGTGATCACTAGTGTGTCGAAAGTTATTTGGATACTTTATTTTTTTGGAATTTTGACTTAACTGGCTCAACTTATATATATGGTTGGTATAAAGCTATGTGTATAATTGGCAGACTAAATCATCTTTTGCACTTAGCTTTAAAAATTTTTTTCTGTATTATATATAAAGATGTTTACTCAATAATAAATTTACAGAGATTGAAAAAAAAAGGTGATGGTTTAACCATGGATGCTTGACAAAGGACTGAACAGAGGTACATGAAACCAGGGGGGAAACCAGGTTTGGCAATCTTTAGTCACTTAGGCCTAAAGACCTGAGTGGGCAAGGGAAGGAAGCAGTTCTAAGAATCCTTCATAAGCCACAACCATAGTTTACCTACTAAAGTCTTCAGTAAAGAAATCCAGGTGTGCCTCTCCCTTGAGGATGCCCACACCCATGTCTCAGATGTTTACTTTTCCTTTCTCTCATTTCTCAATAAACTCTTTACTTGCTTGCTTACCTTAAAAAAAGAAAAAGAAAAGAAATCCAGCCACTGACAAACTGTAGCTCCATAGAAAGGGCATAGGGTAAATAAATACCTTGATACATGATCTCCTGGCCTTCCGAAGACAAGGAGACCAGCTGAGGCTGTCCACAGAGACTGGCCTCCTGGGCATAAGGCAGTCTGGAAAAGGTGGACAGTGGATCTGGTGCACAAATGTAAAATCTCCAGCAATTCCATACATAGACACTAAATGAGTGATTGAGTTCAGTGATGGAAACATGAATGAGAATCAAACATGGAAAGAGAACAGAAACTTAGGAGAGTTTTCATATGGATCTTATTGTCTGACTACAGAAGAACAAAGAAGATGGCGAAGAATTAAATTCCAAGAATCTGTAAGCTCTATGTCTGTGTTTCTTGAAGTGTTTTCTTAAGATTATCTGCATCAAAACCAACCAGAAAACATGTTAAAATGCAAATTCATGGGCACTACATCAGGCCTAGTGAATCAGAATCTCTGGAGTTAAGGCACACATTTTGAGCTATTGTGGCAGTTTGAGATTATTTATGAACCCTGAAAAAAGAAAAGGAATTATAAACTGACCTGTTCATCTGGGTATGATAACCTTTGATTGTATTAAACTCAAAGGTTTTAAGGTTACTTAATTAAATCAATTTAGGGCCTTTGATTTGACCATATAGATAAGGCTTGACTTGGGTTAATTCCTTCCACTCCCTTGGTGGACTCAAGAAGACCCACAGAAAGAGAGAGAGCCACACAGATGCCAGAGGAAGAAGGCTCAAACAGCTAAACCCCAGGAGGAGATGAGACATTTGCCTGATAGTTTGCAGCTGAAGGAAACAGAACAGCTGAGCATGTGATAAAGCCTGGAAGGAAATGAGCCATATGCCAGGTTGATGAGCCCTATGCCAGCCTACAACTGAAATTGGAAGAAGCTGGGCCCATAGAGGCTTAAGATGAAAAAGGAAGGAGAAACCAGGCAGAGATCGCCTGCCATCTTGCTCTAACATGTGGCAACTGACTCTGGTGAGAAAGCAGCCTTGGGTTGGACTCTTTAGAGCCTTGTAACTATAAGCATTTTACCCCAAATAAATACCATTTGTAAAAGCCAACAAATTTCTGGTATTTTGCATCAACACCCCTTTGACAGACTAATACAGTTATTAAGTACCCAGTTGATTCTGATGAATGGTTTTGTTTTTGTTTTGTTGTGTTTTGTTGTTGTTGTTGTTGTTTTGATCTAGTAACTGTTTAGTCATAAAACTTCAGAAAATTGTGGGCAATAGTCTCTGATTTATTACTCTACATTGGTTTTAACTTTCATGATCAACTATACTTTTTAGTTGAGGTGCTCATTTTAATCTGGAGATAATGTGAGACAAGTAAAATACTCATTGCAGAAAATTGCCAGGCTGTGAGCCCCTTAGAGATAAACTGTCACTGAATCAGAAGGAAATATGCATTGGAGGGGAGTATTTCTTTCCTCCTTCTTTTTCTGTGTAGAGTGTATCTCAGGGAAGCTTCAACTCCCCAGACCTTTGTCACAGGCAGGCAGCCTGGAACCAAATTTATTATTATGCATCATAATGCCAAAGGCTCCACAGCCCTTAGATTAGCAAAGCAAGCTCATTTCCAAGATGCTTAATGTTGGTAGCACTTCTTCAGGTAGTAGCAAATGGCCCCCAACAAACACGTTGTCAATTCAGGGCTGCCAAAAGCATCAAGTACCAACTTGAGGTTGAGTCCAGCTTCTAACCGAGAAGTGCCAGGGGCTTATTATGAGGTTGTGGGGAGACAAGGATGAAGGCACATATGGTAGGCCACATGTGTGAGCACTGAAGCAGTCAAACTGGAACATGGAGGAAATATCCAGCCTGGGAATTGGAGCTATGTGACTTAATCTCAGAATATCAGAGCATTTGTTTCTTTATTCTTTTTTGCCTGTGGAAATGAGAAAAGAGAGTGGGGGAAATATTTTTAACATAAGAAATAGCTTCTCCTAGTGATAACTGAAGCACCAATAAAATAATCCTTATCTATTAAACATATTTTAGTCAGGGATGTCCTTTTATTGTTATCTAAGTGGAGTATTTTGAGGACCTGTAGCATTAACTAGTACTCAGAAATATTTAAAAACTCTTTGGAGAAAACATGAACGAGATATAAGCGATCATAATCATAATATTAATACTGGTACATATTAAGTAGTCACTTAGTTCCAGAGGTACTAAGCACTTTGAATATATCATTTAATTGTTTTATCAACCTTATGACAAACTATGACTCGAATTTTCTGATTTTACAGATGAAGAAACTGAGACTTACTGAAATTTTGGCTTAAATTCCCAAGATCTTATAA
Source organism: Dasypus novemcinctus (assembly GCF_030445035.2). Taxonomy (NCBI): domain Eukaryota; kingdom Metazoa; phylum Chordata; class Mammalia; order Cingulata; family Dasypodidae; genus Dasypus; species Dasypus novemcinctus. The sequence continues at coordinate 95,562,277 of NC_080674.1, forward strand.
TTTGGATGTGGTATAGTTGGAATTCTAATTTTACAACTACATAGCCTGTTTTTGGTAAAAATAACCATTCAATACCATTTAATATTTATCCACTTTAAGCTCCTAAAGGTCAGCAAAATTTTAGAAATATTTATAGTGCCTTTTGAATAAACAAAGTAATAAATATAGTGTTATATATATGAAAGATATAGGGATAAATCTCTAGGTTTTGGAATCAGATCAATGCCCAAATAATGATTCTGGTTTATTAGTTAAATAGATTTGGCCATCTCTGAGTCTCAATTTTTATTTGCCAAGCAATATAATTATGAGTTGGCATAATGTGCATTGAAAGCCTAAGCCAGTGAAAATACTCATTAAATAGTGGTCATTCTTATAATGGATAATGTAGTCTTCATACTAAAACCCAAAGGCCCATTTTTAAAAGGTGTTGCATGCACTTTTATTCACTAATCAGTCTACTTATATATTGTCTTTCAAAAAAATGCTTTATATTTTTGGATCTAGGAGGGTCAATCTTGCAGCAAAATTATTTTTCAGCTTACAATATAAGATGCCAAATTGTGATTTCACATCTTACCTTCAGATTAAAGTATATTTATACCACTTGATTATGATTCTTAAATCTGAAGTCACAATTCAAGATCATAGTGGAGAAGCAGCTATGAAAAATGATGATTATATATAAGACATAGTTGTGTTCGTAGGTGGCTTTAAGTGGAGTGAAGATGTAGTTAGAACTGGAGACATCAAAGGACTGTGAAATGAGAATGTGGGTCATGAAGCAATGGGAAGATGATGTCAAAAAGTAAAAAGGAGAGAAAGAGTATGATTAAGTTCCTAAAACCACCAGAAGAAGATAAGGGTCTGTTGGATTAGGTAGACAAGAGCAATAAAGATAAAGAAAAGAGGTTGCCGAATTTCTGAAGGTACTGAGAAAAAGTTTAGAAGCAAGAGGAAGCAAGGAACATGCCAATTCTAGCACAGGTAAATTTCTCTAGCCTTTTTTCTGCTCCTATATCCTCAAATTATGCTAGAAAGAGCTCTATATCCAAAGAACAGTTTCCACCACAGACTCAGAAGCAGTCAACCACTCACGGTTATTAACCAATGCTTTACTGTGTCTCTGTCTGCAGTTGCATTAGGTTGATTCATTTGCTTAAGAACTAAGCCCTACAGACACCTATTATTATCTAGAAAATTACCTCACATTCTACTTAAATGAGATCAAGAGCAGTGGCAATGAGTCCCCACAATCAGGTTCCTATTTTCCTCAAAACTCCATCAGCTTCTTCACTCATCTTTTTCACTCTCCCTCCTGTCTCAGATGAAGATCTCCAGGGCTCATTCATTTGTGCCCTCCTTTCATTCTTTCCATATCCTCTAGGAGTTTACCCCAATAATCACACATCTTCTCCCTTCCCCTTACATAGCTTTTCTCTTTCTATTGACTGGATCCTTTCCCTAAGACTGTAAACATGTTCACATCACCCACTGCCCTACCTGTGTATTCCCATTTACTGCTAGATTTCTCAAAAGACAATTCTCAGAAGTGGAGCTTCCATTTCCTAACTTATTAGTTTGTCATTTGATCCATCAATCTAGTGAATCACTCTCTCAGGGGGTTAATAATAATCCCTAACTAAGGTATTTTTCTTCTGTCCTCTAAACTAAGTTATTTTTCTTCTGTCCTCATCGCCTTTAACCATTGTGCAGAATCTTTTTCATCACAGCTCTCCTCCAGTACCCTTCATGAAACTTCTGTCTCAAATTGCTCCTTCTAGGGCTTCTTTGTGAACTGGTATTCCCCATCTTGCTCCCTAAACAAAAGCATCCAAAGTGTCTATTCTTGGTACCCTTGTCTAATCTCTCTATATTCTTTCCCTGAAACCCCCCCTGGCTGGTTTTAACGGTCATTTCTAAGCAAATGTATATGCTGACCATTACCTATATCACAATTTTCTCTTGCTTCAAAACTCTTCTGAGCATCTCCACCTAGCCACCCTGCAAGTACTTCAAACTGAACCCGTACCCTTTTTGGATAATCCAAATTCACAACTATGAGCCTCCCAGGTTGCAATCTCTTCCCCTTTTTCTCACATTCTAAGAGGTGCTAAATTCTGTTGATTCAACCTCCCAGGATCTCTGACAATGATTTCCTCTCGTTTCTTTCAGAACACTCTTCACTTCCTCTCATTCGGCAGTAAATAATAACTTTTAAACAATACCTCTTTAAAATACATCATTTGGAGTCTCATGAAACTAAATGTGGAAAACAAACCTTCAAAGCTGGATATTTTCATTCCAACATTCACCTTGAACCCTTTTCCAGTCCCATTCTCTGGCCTCATATAAACCGGAGGCTTTCAGAAATATTGCAAAGGAGAGAAAGTTCTTGAGGTTCCTAGAAAATTTTTGTTCTGCTCACTTTTGTTAACATTCAGAGAACTCCCTTAGACTTTATACTACCCTATGGCTTCCCAGAATCTCTCATCTTTCTCTAGGCATTGCCCCTTGCTACTTCTTTAGCTCCCCTTTAAAACTCACCTCACCCCTTCTTTTTTTAATTTTTACCCCATGGTATTAAAATAGAAGAAGTCTGAGATTTGAAGTCAAAATAGCCTAATAGTAAATCTCTCTTCTGCCACTCACTGACTCAAATATTTGAGAGAAATTATATAACACTTGTTTTTCAATCTGTTGAAAAAAGAGGGGGGGGAAGGGACAACACTTATGTGAATATAACTAGTGAGGATTAAATGAAATAACATATGTAAATTACAAGCTACAGCAGATAAACTTTCAAGAAAAAAATAATTCTTTCCAAACTGGTATCAACTCTTATTAAATAATGGCTGGTAGAATTTAATGTGTTTTTGTTTGATTTCTTTTTAAGTTTCCTTGGCTTTATTTCTTAGATAATGTCGTCTTAACAACATGGTCCTGCGTATAATACCAAGGTCTTCTTTAGTGAATCTTCAGTGAATTTTAGGCATCCAGTGAACATGGGATTAGAAGGTTCTTCCTAACACTCTTTAAAACAATCCTACTTTGCTTCATTCTTTGTCATTCCCATGATAATGTGGAAAACTATTGTTATGCTCTAATCTGTTTATCAGAATATTTTAAAATGTCATGTTTTCTAACCAGATGATATCCGGGATGGAAACAACTGTGAAGGCATGGCGATGCCAGTGGGGTTGACTGGAAAGCTGGAAGGTGTGGATATTTGGTGAGAGGTGGCAGTGTTGTTGGGCAGATGGCAGGGGAAAACCTGAAAGGCACAAAGGCTGGCATGTTTACGCACCCTTTGCTATTGACCAAGCCTAAAGGAGATCTGGGAAAGTGAAAAGAAGTGGAAACTCAGGTGGACAATCTTTCTTAACTAGCACTAATTAAATAATCTTAGCTGAAAACCCCCATTTCTACGTAAAAGAAGATGGCAGATCTAGCAGTGTTGGTTGTGCAGAGATTTTAGATTAGGTTTGGTCAATACAGAACGCCACAAGCATTATATGTGCCACTTTTTCTTAAAATTTTTGTTTAAAATGTGAGCATATGATTCATAACTGGGAGCTATTACCATCAATAAAATTCTTTCAGCCTAATGATGTTGCTGAATTCAGGGTAGCTTACATTTCTGTAATTCAGTCTTTACCATTTAATATTTTTTTCTTCCTCAGGGTCAAGCTCTTCCTATTATCTAAAATCACAGAGTCTTTAGTCTTTGGCATTGTGGTCAGGATCATAGACTGTGGAGTCAGACGACCTAGTTTTAATGCTACCTCTGCCATTTATCAGACGTATCACCATGAGCAATTTATTTAACCTTTCCTTGCTTTTGTTTTCTTATATGTAAAATGAGAATGATAATAACAACCTCAAAGTGTCATTGAGATCATTAAATAAGTTAATACATATAAAATACTTAGAATAGCACCTGGCAAATAGTTAGCATCATATACTATTAAGTTAACTGCTAGATTGGCACATGATAAATTTGATATGAGTTAACTATTGCTACTGCTAGAAGTGTCAGGTAAATTCCACATGCTATATTATTCCTTTAAAATCAGTACACTGCTCAATCATCATAGAGGAATTTATTCCAGTTTTCCAGATAAATGTCTAAAAATACTTACTCATCAAAAAACATGAATTTATTCTGTAAATTGAAGAGGCATAGTGGAAATAAATATTTTATTTTTTTAAGAAAAAGTTTTAAACTTTAGTAATGATATAGAATTAAAAGAGTTTATAAAAGCATTTGGCAGAGTCTGATGTTGATCAAGTTCAAAAGAAATGTGAGAGCAAAATAAAATGGTTATTCAATGAATTATTGATTTATTCCATAAGCAATTACCATATGCTTTGCCCTATGCAGAAGGTTGAAGACGACATAAATATAAGATGAGTTTCCTACACTTTTGGAGTTATAATCAAATGACTAAAAGTCAGATAAATAAATACTTTTAAATCATGGTACTGAGCACAATAGTAGAGCCAAATACGAAGTGATGCAGGAAATACAGAAGGACATCATGTGTATATAAGGGGTGTGATGGTTAGGCTGATATGTCAACTTGGCCAGGTAATGGTACCCACGTGCTTCATCTAGAAAGCACTGGACTAATTGTAATACAAGGACATTTCGTGGACTTTAATAATCAGTGAGTTGGTTGCATAGTTGACTGGTTACATCTACAATCAATGGAGGAGAGTGCAGTCAGCAATGAGTGACATCTCGTCCAATCAGTTAAAGGCCTTAAAAGGGGAAGTAATTTTCAGCATCCAGAGAGAGAATTCCCATCTCTATTTTGGACAGCCAGCATCTCCTGGGGAACTCATCAAGAACCTTCACTTGGAGCCCCTGTTTGCAGCCTGCCCTATGGAATTTGGACTTGTGCATCCCTCTAGCTGCGTGAGACAATTTTGTAATATCTCATACTATTTACAGATATCTCCTGTTCTGTTTCCCTAGAGAACCCTGACTAATGAAGTGGGCACTTGATGATGATTTTCTTTGGCTGTTAAAATATGAGCATTTATTCCTACCTTTAAGTAGGATCTCTGATGTATGGGAAGAAAAGAATTCATAACATCAATACTCTCTTGTTTTCATGCTTAATTTTTTTCTCAGTTTGCCCATGAAAAATATAATAACAAACATAGAGACTTAACTCCAAAACACCAAAGATTCAGTCTTCAAATTTAGTAAGAAATAATAATTGTAAGAAGGAATATTAGTGCAACATATTAATTCAACATCATAGTTATTCTCTTGAATGGGGGAGTGGGGAACGGGGGACAAAATAGTACCTGCAACCCATAGGTTTACCTTTAGGAGAATCATATGAGAACATTTCTCCTTGACTCTTAAGTTTTCCCTTGGCTAATGTCAGAGCACTAACATGGTTATATGGAAATACACAGAATGTATAGATTGTTCCTGAAGATTGTAAGCACAGTAACAGCCACTCAAGCTCCTTCATTCAGCCATTTACATCTTCCTCAGTCCAGTGCAAGGTCAAGAATCACAGATGGTTTTTAATCTTGTTCAAAATTATTCATTCATGATGAATCAAATTATTAAACCTTTTAAAGTAAAAATCTGTAATAAATAAGCTCAAAACCTGTAATACAGCTTGGGTGATACAAACTGAATTTTTTTGAATGTATAAATACTATTTTAAAGATTCTTAATGTTGATTAGATGCCAAACACAGTAATGATGTTATGGTTTCATAGTATAATTTTAAGAAGTAAACTAACTAAAAGACAGGAACACTTTTTATAAAGCTAAGCTTTCCTTTTCATCAAGCTTTTTACTCTTATACTTTCACTCTGAGTACGATCTTAGAAAATTAGGAAAATAGGACCTTGGAGGGATCAACCACAGGAAGTTTTGAGCACTAGCATATGATAGTTGGCACAAACTTTGGCACCATAAATCAAATTACAAATATGGTAATTAAACCTGTTACCAACAATAACCAGCTTGGAAATATAATGAAAAAAAAAAAAAAGGAGGAAATTCCATCTACAATAATGGCAAAAAAATAAAATACGAAGGAAGAAATTTGATAAGAAATGCATAGGATCTATGGAATAAGGAAAGCTATAAAACTATAGATGTTGTGTGTGTGTGTAAACAAAGAGTTAATGAACTGGAGAACCTTATTATACACTGGCCACCTTAGCTAAAGTAGTATGTTTCTATATCCTACTACACTTATTCCTGCATGTCTGATATGATTTGTGTCCTTGTTTACTTATTTCATTTCTATCCCTGAACCCTAAAATGAGATTTGTAAAGGCAGATACTTTGCCTTTCATGCTTATTCATGTTTATCACACAAACTGAGTAAAAAGCCTTAATATAAAAAGAATAATTATAACTCAATACATTATTCTTGCTACAGAAAAATAGGTACAGACATTAAGTGAAAACTAATAAATAAATAAACCTGAAGAGGTTATTATGAAAAAAAATTAAACTTCAATGAGTAATCAAAAATAGAAATTGAATCCTTTGTGCCCAGAAAACCAGGGTGGTATTTGCAGGACGGTGACATGAACTTTTAACTCATACTCCAGCTTTCCTCCAGGTCCATGACAGAGACTCTGTTAAAACATCTGTAAAGTGGGGATAATCGCCAGGTCCAAGTGCAGACTATACTTACCTCTTTTGTAAACACAGGGAGTGGAAAACAAGAGCTGCAACAGAGCAAAGGAAAAGAAAACGTAGAAAGGGCCCCTGTTCATCTCAGCCATGAGTCCTTGCTTTGAGCATAAGAGGTGTCCAACAGGCAACATACGAAGAGGCACAGGAGAACATTATTAGTTCTTGCTCCTTAAATTGACAGTACAAACCAAGGCTATTTTGTAAGAGAATATGGGGAGGGTGGAGAGACATATAAAGGCGAAGTATGATATGAATGGATGAAAGTTCTCATAAACCAGGCAAGGCTGCTCACCAGAAGGATCATGATGAAGCTGCTCTAGAAGTGCTGGTGCTGGGTCAGATTGTGGAGGCCAATATCCACCAGTTCTTCATGCTCTTCCTTGGAGCTCATATACCATCAACTTCAAGACACTACCCTAAGCAAGATCCATACACCCACACCAGAGCTGACTCGTTCTTATGTTAAAATGGAATCTCCCCATGAGTTCAGGCCACACTTGAGAAGCATAAAGCCTTTACCTATCTTCTAAGGGACTTCTGGCTCTAATGCCTCCAAAATTTTGCAGGCAGCTGTTCTTCCCATGCCTCGCCATCAAATTATCCTTTGTCACTGCTCTTCTCCTTTTAGAAAGAAAGAGAGAGAGAGAAATAGTAAGAGGTAGCATTTTATTCTCCATTTTTGGTAAATAATTTGGAATTATACATCAAGAGAGTTGTAATTGTTTATGCCTTTACCCATTCATTCTACTTCTAAGGAAGGAATATGAGATATACAAAAAGTGTGTGTGTGTGTGTATATATATATATATGTACCTATATGTGTACATATAAATAAAAAAATATTGGAGGAAAAAACATGACAAAAATTAACTGTCACTCTCCCTGGTTGGTGCAAATGTTGTGTCCCTTATCATGCTTTTCTTTATATTTAATATGGGCTACACTGAATGTGCATTACTTTTATAATTTTGAAAGTTATTAATTATAATTTCTAATTTGCTTCTTTAAAAAAGGTAGATGTTGGAAAAAGGAATGTTGCCTGGTATGTGTAGACTAATTGCCTTTTTAGAGAGAATGTGCTCCTTAATATTTCCAGCCAGTTCTGTCTAGCTTTAGACTGAAATTTTTACTTCTTTTGTACTTTTCTACTATTACGTTTTCCACTTTTTTTTGTACACAGTGGTAGTCGATTTTATTTGTTTATAGGAAACATTTTATTAGAGTTATGTTTGGATACTGTGGCCTAAATTCTTGCTTTCAAGAAGAAATAACAAACTGGGATTCATGAATATGGACAGTAACTAACTGCTCAGTTTATCACATCACATTAGAAATATCACCTCATTGATGACTGGATTTTGGACTTCTCCTAGCCTCAAAACCATGAACCAATAAATTCCCATTATTTAAGGCAGCCCATTGCACTGCCCTTATGGGGCGCACTCCTTGCATGTAGGGCTCCTCTACACGGGGACACCCCTGCGTGGCATCTTGCCACCATCAGCACTGCGCAAGGGCCTAAATTAGTCTTCAAATATAGTTATTTAAGTGATTGCCCATTATCTTTTCATTATACTGATATCCAACAATATATTTAACCCTTCTCTTGTTAGATACAAGTTGTTTCTATGTTTTTATTATTATAAATAACATTATAATGCACACAACTGTTTGAATTTTTATTATTTTTTAGGGATTGATCCACAGGAAGGGAGGTAAAAGGTCAAAGAATATGAGCTCCTGGGGAATTACAAATGCATAATGCCGTTTTTTCCCCAAAAACATTTTTCCAATTTACACTCCTGCCAGTAATATATTAAAATGCCACAAAGAAAATCTTAGACAGAACCACAGATCATTCAATTACACTTAGAAATTAAAAGTCAGTTTAACTGAAAAATCACCTAACTCCAAATATCTATGCAAATACAATTTCTCCCAACAGATCAGAAGCCTAGAATGGGGAGGAGTGAATAGGGAACAATACTGGCCTTCCCTTCACAGGGAGCTTTCTGACTTTCTGGATGCCTCCTCCAATTGGCCACCATAGACCATGTCCCCTGGTGCCTGTATTTCTGATGGTTTGGCCTTTGAGTGTCACTTCGCCCCTTAGGTTGTTCTGTGTAATGGTGAGCTTCCTTGGGGAAATGCATCAGTAGGAATCCCTTTGGCTAAGGTGTGGCCCTACTTACAGGACCCTCTCTCAATCCCTGTGCTGCCTCCCGAATTCTCCCTACAACAGGCCACAGATTCCAAGGGCACATGTAAAACTCCCCAAGGACTTTGGTTGAAGAGAATCCTCTTCACTTGCTAGGAGGTAAAGGAAAATACCATATGGGTTTGGGTGATAGGAATCAATAGTCCTCTCAACATCTTCTCTTATATAACCTTGAGTGAATGATAGATTAAAACTTGCAAGAACAGTGTCACAGTCTTTTAGTATATCCTGCAGAGGTGGTACAGTAACTTACTTCAGATGTCAGGCTTTTGGCATATATTGCATTGAGGTCTCTGCCTAAACTCCAAGACAACAGGTAGGGTCACATTCAACATTATCTTATATGAATGCATTATATTTATTTAAATATACATGATACTCCTGTTTAATTATGTTCACATATACATGTATTCAAAGTTTGATTTATCAATAAATCATAATGTAGAGATTAATGCATTTAGAGAAGGAAAGGAAAAGCCCAGGAAAGGGACAAATTATCTAAACCCACCAGTGTTTAAAGCCTAGGATATGATTTAGGGCAGCATTAAATCTTAACAAGTGTTAACTTAATTATATCTTTACAAATATTAATCATAAGGCTTTGAAAGTTTATCCCTAACATCTCTACCTTATCTTTACCAACTCTCACTTCTCATCTAGGCCCTAACAGGGCATGTTGATATCCTCATTAACCTGTTATTTCAATTCTGATGATTTGCAAAGCCAACTCACAAGGATATTTCTTTAGATATTGTTTCAAATTTTTAGAACTAATATTAGGAATCCTGAGGAAGCATCATCTACTAAAATTTTCCCTCACAGTCCAAGTAAATCCAATTCAAATATCTAATCTTTAAAAGTCCATGCATCAACAGAAGTGTCTCCAAAAGAGTCTAATGCCTAGAAGAAAATACCAGGCCAGGGACATTCTGAAGGTTTGTATCTGACCTTTCTTTGGTTTTAATCACTGAAGTTCCGACAGCTTAATAAGTTGAAGGTGCTGGGTCACAGTCTAACTTAATAAGGCCTACTGCAGAGGCCTGGCCACCTCTGATTGCTCCCATAAGTCTTAGCACATCTGGTACTCTGTCCTTGGGTGAGAAATGTTTTCCATAACTTTCCCCTTGTTCACTATCCTGCATATAAATTGTTTTTATTAACCTAAGAATGGTACAGCCCTGTATATTTGTGTGAGCTTTTGCCATTTTCAGTTTTATCCTATAGAATGAGATTTGATTGTTTTCTCCAAAATGGAATTAAACAGTTTATCACCAGTGTCTTCTTTTCTATTTTTCTACCCTTATTTAATATGGGTCAAACTAACCTTCAGTTTGACATGAGATTAAAGAACAAAACATTGTAACCAGACTCTTTGAGACAATTTACAAAACTCCATAGATGTGGGAAGAAAAGAGTCAGATAAAAATAAGAGATCACTTTTACAGATTTTACATATCCAGATGTAAATATCTGGGACAGTTCAATTGTATATGGAATTGTTTATATTTGGATGATTGACACATTCCTTTGTTCAGAATGATAAACAAATTGGTAGACAATTCATTCTGCTTTATTTCAAAAGGTTTTAAAAGTCTAATGAAAGTCATATTTTGCTCTTTAGAATTTCCCATATGGATAATAGTATATGGAAGTTGATCCAGATGGATCAAGCTACAATTCTATAGCATGGCACTGCATCTATATCCTCCATCTTGACCTTGGTCATGGAGAATGCATCTCAGGGCCATTATTGTGAAGTAAAGAAAATTGAGCGTCTTTAGAGAGAAATTGAACCAGAAGACAACCTGACTATATTTTTATTAAGGAAACACTGCAAGTGAAATCAGTTTATGCCCTAATCCATCTCGTCTCTCTGAAAACTAAAATATCTGCATACCAAAGTCATCGGCAATCCCATCATTGACCCATCTTTTGAATGAAAACGTTTGAGCTCTTTTCTGATTTAATGTTGTCAAACCTGAACTCTTGTGCACAAACATTTCCCATTATTGTTCACGTGATATTACACCAAAAATTATAAAAATGAAAAGAGAAAGCTAGCTAGCTAGTGTTAGGCAGAGGATGGCTAGTCATTCTGTTTGACACAAGATGAAGACCAGCTCTGGTCTTGATTAGACCAGATCCATGATAGAACAGGAAGAGTTCCTCCTGCATCAACCTGAGGGCAGTTTTGGAAATAGTTAATGGACTATTTCAGGTGTACTATTTTTATTTGCATGCTGAAGTGTTGAATAAAATGTTACCTCAAGTTTTCCCTGTATCATATGTTCCTGTCTTATTTTACTACAGTTGCTGTAACATAGTACCTCAGACAAGCTGTCTTAAACAACAGAAATTTATTGTCTCATGGTTCTGGAAGCAATGTTTGTGCAATGGGACCATGAACAAAATGGCTATGGAGGAAGAGATGGAGATTATGCATAGACTCCTTTTCACCAAAGCTAATCTACTGACTGAGACTGCTTAATGCCCATCCTGCCAGCAGCAGGACTGTACCCTAGCCTTTGGTAAAGCACCATTTCTTGATGTTACTAGCCACTTGGTGACAGGTTGATAGGACCCCATCTTCCCTCAGGGATAATCTATACCTACTACTAAAATCTATATCTACTCTGAATATGTTACTACCTTCCCTGATCAAAATGTCTCCACTAGATCTTACAGAATGCCTCCTTTATGTGGAATATCACACAACATAACCTCAGAAATCCCTTTGTGTGGTAAAGGAGTTGTCATTTCCAGAAAGCCCAATTTCCAGAAAACGCTAGTCTAATAGAATAGTGGAGCAACCAATTTGAAGTCACAGCTCACATATGAGCTTTGGGACAACACCCTGCAAGTTCGGGAAGCTGTCTTCGAGTACCAAGTATATATACTCAACCAAGAGCTAGAATACGGTCAACATACCAGAGTCAATAAAACAGGAGATTCAGGTAGATTCGGAACCTCTCACTATCATTCTCAGTGACATCCTTACAAAGTTTTCATTTGCCATTCCTTCCACAACTTTTGCCAGGTTAACAGTCATGCTTGTCAAGGGTGCATTGCTTACACTAGGGATACAGCTACATTTCCAACGAACTCAAAGTTACAGTACATCTTGGTTAAGTTGGGCTCTTTTAACAGTGGACTAACACTAAGAAAATGATGTTTTACTAATAGGAATAATTGACCTTGATTACTAGGAGGACCTAGGGTTGATGCTATGAAATGGAGAGAGAGGAATATCTGAAACTAGGGGTTACCTAGGTTGCTTGTGGTACTTTCATACCCAGCAATACCTGACAAAGATAAGGCAGCTCAGACTTAGACCACCTTGAGGATGAAGGTGTAGGTCACTCTACCAGGCAAGCAACACAAACTAGCCAAAGTACTGGCCTGGGATGTGGAAAATCATGAGTAGATGGCAAAGAACAGAGATAATAAATATAAATCATTATCTCAAAGCCAACTGCAGTAGCAGGTTATATAGCTGCTTTCACTATCCCTCTTGCCTTAAGTCTTTTCAGAGTACAGCCGATTACCATCAAGTAAAAACCTGTACCTCCTTCTCAGGTAAGTAGTGAAGGCATCTTTTCCTCATGAAAATGGAGACACTATAGTGTAATATGAGAGCTGAATATAATGGAGATCATGAACATATCTAATGAGGCAAAGAGTGGACTATATCTATCCACCACTTCTAATCCTTTCAGGCTTCCCTGTCTCCCCAGTGATGCAAAAAACTTTTTCATGGGCTCTGACTGACTTCCTGCAGGGATAGTGGGATAATGCTTTATACCTCCACTAGGACTCTCACCTCCTACTCTGAGGCTTCTATGTTGGGTTTGAAGCAAGGGATGCTGTAGGATCCTGCTTGGTGCTCTTACATGAGTAACCTGGAAGTGCAGAGGAAATTAAGACAGCATGGAGTAAAATTTTTATCCCTGAAATATGTGAATTAATGGATAAGATTTTTTCCCTTTTATCACCCAGAGTGCTAAAAGAGGCATAATTTGTATACCTTCTTGGAGGACAGTCCCATGAAATTGAGTTGATTGATCACACTCAGTGTTGATCAGTTTGATAACATCTTCCCAATGGCTTTCTCCATCTTCCTTGCTTTAGTCCTCTTGTCCCTGACTCCTGAACCATGGATATCCATGCCCCATAATGTATCAAAACATAAGCATTTGTTTCAGCTTCTGCTTTGTGGAGAACCCAGGTAAATATAGAACTAAGGAATAAACAAAAAAGAATGGACCTTCCCATTTTACAGTATGTAGGGGATATGGAAAATTTGACATGGAATTATAAAAAGTATTTGTGGTAGGCATGCATGAACTGGTCTGCCCAGTTCTTCTCATTTTCCTTGAGCCTGACTCGCACGCCTAACTTATTCACTTGACTAAAGTGGGAGCTTCCACTCCCTTATGTGGTCCCTGTACCTGACTCCTGCAGTCAGTTGAATGATTTGGGGTGAGATCTTGACCTACATCAAGCAGATGCTTCCCTTTCCAGGATTCGTGGTCTTGAAATAATGTAAGATTATTTGTCCACTTTGAGTGATAGAATAATTCAATAATAAAACTTCTTGTGGCCATGTGTACAAACACATGAAGAAAGCTGGACTTCTGTTAAGTGAGAAACATGAATAAAGAGAGAAGCAGAGACAAGATATAGAAAGAAATATCAGGCAGGGTTTGGTTTTTAGATCCAGGTTGTAGGTAAAGCCTGCGTCATCCCTGTGTTTTCCAAGGATTGGTAGTGAAATATGGCTTTGGGTTCCATGAGACAATAAGTAAAACTTTTTGCATACACAAGTTTGAGTTTGTATCTGTCCAACGCACCCCAAAGAGTTATTAATCTTGAGCTACAATGACAGAAGTATAGCATGCTAAGTGGTAACCTAACCCAAAACAGGGAAGGGAGGTCATAAAATCTTCTTGGTTCTGTTGTTCCCTAGATCTTAATAAAGTATGTGAATTACCAAGTAAAAGAAGACTTAGCCAAGAGGGAAAGATGAGAAATATATTCCAGGTGCTAGGAACAAATGATGAAAGGGCTGAAGAGCTCATATCCATTCCAGGAACTGAAAGTTTATGTAAAAGATATGAGAAGCTATAGCCAGATCATGAAGTTTCAAAGAAACCTTCAAACCACAAGGAATTTTTATTTTATTTTACTTTATTTCATTTTATTATTTTTAGAGCATTTGAAGGTTTACAGAAAAATCACACAGTAAGTGCAGAGTTCCCATATATGCCCACATACCTATACCACACACATGGTTTTCTCTATTTATAACCTTTTGCGGTAGCTTTATTATAATTGATGAACCATATTATTATAATTGTATTAACTATAGTCCATAAGTTTTAAGTCCATAATATTTGTGTTGTACAGTTCTATGTTTGTGAATATGTGTGTTTAAATTCTGGTAACATATATAAGCATAAAATTTCCCCTTTTAACCAGAAAACTTTTGAATCTGGTAAAATGAAAGTGTTAGATTTCATTTTCAGCATGCCTTTTTCCTTCTTTGTTAAGCAGCATTAAATTTTAAGATAACTGATGATATTCCTCCATTTGAAGGTGAATCTATTTCCAGCCCTCAAGGCATCAACCTCTCTTTTGCCTTAGTCTTCTGCATACCTCTCTCCTTAAAAGTGATATTGGAGATCTGGGAATGTATTAAATACTTGAGGTTTTTTTATCAATGACCTTGTAGAGTTCCATAGTAGAAAGGCTTTTTAAAGGTCATCTAGTTCAAGCTTCTTCTTTGTTTCCCCATTTTTAAATCTCAAAAATGTTCTCCATTTCTTATGAAAAAATATAAAAATAAAATAAGGAAAAGTAAGCATCAAATTGAAGCTTCCAAAAATTTAAGAGTCTGCCAAAATTGAGTTTTAAGCATCTACAATTCAGGGATTGTAAACCCAAATGTCTTCAGTGACCAGGCAAGTAAGGAAAATGAGAAAAATGGACCTAGTGTACAGTGGTAGGGAGTGATAGAAATTTTAGTTAACCAGATTGTGCCTCTTTTAAATTCAATTTTTTTAAAACTAGCCCTGTGAAACTAAGGCTGGGGGCTCATTTGTGATTTCCAATACAAGGTACCAAGCTGTATATAGTTAGTGGTTAGAAATTAGATCATCAAAATAACCCCAGCATTCAGATTTCTGGTATCTACCTTAGGCTCTTGGTTTGATTTATTTTAGTTTGCTTTGGTTTTGTAGTTTGTTTCCCTTAGTCAAAGCAGTAATTTAGGTGACATTCCTTCATACATTTACTCAGGAAATATTTAATATATATCAGGGACTGTTCTATTTGCTAGGAATACAGTAGTGAATAAAACTATTTTCCTGATCTCATGGAGTTTGCATTCTAGGTAACATCATAAAAAATACATTTCTCTACTCTTAATGACAACCTGAATTCTATTTACTGTAATAGCCAAGCTTGAGTCATTCAAGAAAAGTCACTGATTCATCTAATAACACATACAAAAAATTAAAAATCATATTCTTCCATTATTTTATTACTTCTAATACTTTAGAAGCAATATATCCACTTGATAGTCTATTAGTACAAGCCAGTTCTATATATCCAGTTATATAAAATTATGAGGATAGACTAGCTTGGAAAGGGTTAACTCAATTAATATCATGAAAGTATGAACTGAATTTTCAGTATCATTCAAAAGCATGTATAAAAAGAAAAGCAACTTGAAAACAGCTAAGAATCTAGGTTCATACATTTTATTTATTTTGTAAACTTAAAGTAACCTTAACTAACTTGTACATTTTGATTCCAGCTGTGTCGCTTAGTGCCAACTTTCTATTTTGTCTTAATGTTTAAGGGCTGTTCATGGGAGGTAGGTTAGAATCTAGAATACAAAGTAGAGATGAGTTTTTAAGACAAGTTTTTCTTGGCCTCCTGCCATGGTAGAATTTTCCCCAAGAACCTTGCATTTTTTTCTTTGAGTCATATCAAATAGTTTCTTCCACTTTCACCAATCCCAGTTTCATCCACTGGATGGTCAGTGCATACCCCTTGCTTAAAAACAGCTGGGAAAAAGAAAAAAAGAAAAGAAAGAAAAACACCATAACTAACCTCAATTTTAGATATAAAAATTTTAACTCCCAAGAGTCTCGAGGCATTGTGGTCTTGACTTGCTAACCTTGGCCAACTGTTACAGCCACTTATCCAAAGGAAACCACCTAGAAGGGAAAAGAGAGAAACCCTGGAATGCGTTTCCTGGCCGGGATAAGCACAATCTAGAGGGAGGGAAAGAGCATGTCCATTTTATTCATCGGGTAATGCCAACCACATGGAAAGCCTCATAAACACTCATACACAACCACAATTTTTTATTTTTATTTTTATTTTACATTTTTGGCTGCACATTAATTTCAGGTGAGCATACCTTTATCCAAAATTCTTTGTGAGCAAGCAGCTGTGCTGCAAATTATGCTGGTTGATGAGCAAAAATTAAGTACTTTTCCTTTTGAAGTGATTAGAATAACACTCTTTAGACACCAAAGATGAAACCATGAAGCATTCTCTAGAAATATTCCTTTAATAGGCCTACTTCTTTCTTCTCATCTATTTTGTTTGTTCAGTTGTACACTGTCTATATGAAAGGCACTAGGTAAAGTACTTCATTTGTTTGTTAGAGGTAGAAAACTGGAATTCTTTGCCATCCTAGTCATTCACTGTGATCGTGTTATTACCTTTCTTCCACCAGGAAATTTTTGTAATTTTATTTAGGGAAGAGAACTTATTGGATAAATTCAAATACATAATCTACTTAAAACAGGGTACTG
This sequence comes from Dasypus novemcinctus, assembly GCF_030445035.2. Lineage (NCBI taxonomy): Eukaryota > Metazoa > Chordata > Mammalia > Cingulata > Dasypodidae > Dasypus > Dasypus novemcinctus. The sequence goes on from NC_080674.1 coordinate 95,579,009, forward strand.
TATAATCATATTTTGGAGAAAAAGATCTCCAACGTTGCCAGAGTTAATAACTCATATATTTCACAGGAACCAGTTTGTTTTCAGGTTGCTAAAGTATAATAATTTATAATGATTTTTCTTTCAAATCTTTCCTGTAAACACACATCTGTTCCTTTTGGCATTTCATTGTAGATACTGCCAACATTGGCCAAAGAGAAAAATATCTGTGTTCTCTTCAAAACACCTCTTGTTTTGCATATAATCAAAGGCGCAAATCCATAGGATCTTGGTTTCACATTGCTGTTTTTAACATTCCAACTTAATGGCTTCAGGCTTACCAAGAAAAAGTATTAAGAGTTTAGGGTGCGAGTGAGGGACCAATTTCATTGCATCATTGAGCCTGGTATCCGGCTGGTGCTGCGTCTTCCTTATTGAATTGTTTGCCCAGGAAACCTGACCCATGATAAATAGACAAATGCCTGTGATCATTGCTGCTCCGTCTCTGATGAGGCAGCTGCCTCCATGCTGTGTTTGTTGTTCCGAGATATGGTAAATACTAATATTTTATAAGCTCTGGTGGAGTTTAGAAATGAATCTTGTAAACATAATTCGCTATTTCCAAGTTTTCAAAAACACACAGCCTGAAAGAATCTTAACTCTTGATCAGCCTGTGGATTTGGCCTTGAGCCCCAAGACCTGGGATGGGCAGAAATCTTCCCATAGAAATGCCTTGGGTAGCAGATAATTAGAAAAAATTTGCAATTTACAAAGACTCAACTATTCTGTCTTTCAAGAGGGCAGAAAGAGGTTTAAAGTTACAGAAACAAATATAATTCCTATTATAAAACTACAGAATAGGAAAGGAGTGCACTGAATTTAAAATACGTAAAAAGCATTTTGGATAAATTAAGGGAGCCTGGAGGACAGCACAGGTTAAAGGAAAACCCTCTGTGTTGATGGTTGAAAAGGAACCATAATTATTATCTTTCTTTTCTAGCAAAAACAAAAGGCTGCTATACATTATTGCATGCAAACCATCATTTTAGGATATTCTGCTAAAACAAATAATGTCTCCTATGCTCACGCTCATGTTTTTCTCACCCTCATTTAGCAAGCTTTTGGGTCTGATTTATGTCCATAGTCTCTCCCTTGTCCTTATTTCTGTATTCACAGAACAAAGCCTTCCCTGCTCTTTCCCCATTCTTTCTTTCTCTTTCATAACTAATTCGAGTCTTCATTGAAGGAATTGACTTTTCTGCCCACTAACCACTTAGGCTCTCTTGGCAAATAAGTACTTATCCACATAATATATTGTCAGTCTGCCCAAAAAGTAAAGATGTTAACTCCATTTTAGATACTAGAGATTGATGAGGTTAATTTTATTAAATAATTTAGTGTATATGCTGGTAAATGGAATAAGGAATGAAATAAAATCTTTACCTTAAATAATGGCAAAAAAATCTTTTTACTACATGACTAAGACAGACACTATGTAAAAGTAATGAAGTAGGTGAAAATATTGTGTAAATTCTATAACACTATGCACACATTACTGTGATCATTTTTCCTTCAAGACACTGCACTGAGAGTGAGTCAAATAAGATGCCAATGGCTTTAGAAACATATCCTTAATTAGAATTGGGAACCCCCTCCCCACCTTGTATTAAAGGGCAATAATGATGGAAAGCCCTGCTACATGTGCGATCTTTCTTTTCTTTACTCTAAGTTGGTGATGCTATTTGGATAATAACTGATGAAAGGACTAGGGTGCCAACCAATTTGCAGTTAAGTGGCTAATTAAGACCCAAAGCGAAGCTGCCAGGAGGTTGGGTCTACTAGCTTTAAAGTGACACATAAAAGCAATTAGAATGGAGCTGGCTTTGCTAGGACATATTTAAATTTGGACAAAAGTTTGAGCCAGTTATTATTTTATGTTAATATATTCTTCTGTAAGACAGCATCATAGAGAAAAGAGAATCATTTAGGACATAAAAAATAAATTAGACTATTACTTGGATTCAGTGAACTTCACATTAGAATAAAAAGAAAAACTGTAAAATCATTTCTATGTTTGCAGTCATAATGAGGATAGCATATGTAATTGCATTTCCCACCTTCAGAGGAAAAGGTACATGAAGCACAGTTATCCAAGAAGAGGAAATCTCTTAATTCTTGAGTGTATTGTCACCTGTCTGTCATATCGCATGAGTTTGACACCTACCCCAGAATGGCACAATTTTTAGAATTGTTAGATTTAAACTTGGGACAGTTGGGTGTTCTATTTAAATATAGACACGCTAATAGCATAGCAGTGGAGCAGGGACAGATTCTTTCTGGAGTTAGAAAGAAGGTTTGAAGTTGATAAGGAAAAGTAGATAGAACAGGGAAGTTATAAACAAATTAGGGAAATGGTGGCTGGGGAGAGTAGAAGACTTTTAAAAATCATAGCTCCAGCAGCATCCTAGAGTTGTGGAGAAAGCCCAGTACATTTGCACCTTGCTCTTGTGATTTATGATGTCACCATTAAACCCCTTGATGGCATTATATCCTTGTAATTTGTAGTTCCCTAGCATTTTTTACATACAACACAATTACTCATTGTGTAGCTACTTCACGCACACATAAACACATACATTAGTGTGAATATGTGTGTGCCGAATCTGTAGTCAGTGGAAACAATGATTTTTGATTTAATAAAAACTTGCGTTAATAAAAGCAAGAAATCAGGGGCTGAATGTATAGTCACTGTGTCACCAGCTTTGTCATGAGGCAGCATAAGGAGACACAGCACAGCATGCTACTAAACAGACTTAACAGGGATTTTGTATATTTTTCTAAAAATTGAAGAAGGAAAAATGTTTGTAAAGTCAGCCAAGAGTTATTATTGAAGGAAATATGTGAGAGATAAGAAGGAAATATTTTCAATTCATCTAAACATTCTAGTAATAAGAATAGAAAATAACAGGATTAGAAACATTAAATCTTCAAGGCTAAATCCTGCTGCCCCAGGAGATCTGTGGGTGGACCTTCTGATTGTCCAGGGAATGTCTGTTTCCTTCCAGATCATGGCCACTAATTGTGACACCATAAAACCGGAGAAAGAGAAGGTTTTGGAACCTTTGCTTTAAGACCATTATAATACAACTAGTCATTAGCATTCTGTGGGGGGTGAGAGATGGTGTTTCAAGATCTCCTATGCTAGCTTTTAAATGGACTTTAGGTAGTTATCCTCCAACAGAAACATGAACGCCAGTGACTTTCTGGGAAGTTATTTTCATCTCTATTTGAATATTTTAGCTGCAATGCTAGGTATGCACTGCTGAATCTTTGAGAATGCTATTCAACAATGCTATATTAAAAAATGACCCCCAAAAACATATGTTGCCTCAATTAAATATATCCCAAGATGAGCAATTTTATCTCGATTTATCTGCATGTTGGCTAGTCTCTGCATCTTACGCAGGTCTGATAGTTGAGATGGAAAAGGCTAAAGCACTTCAGGTGCTATAGGAGATCCCTTTGTCTTTGCTTTCATGGAACAGGGAGATTAAATATGTGGCTGCTCTGAACCCATCAAGATTTAGAGTAACATCCTCAATGAACAAGGCTGCAAGTTTGATATGAAAAAAATGGGGGGCTTGTTTTAAAGCAGCATAATATATACAATGACAGAATTATGTAGCTTCTCAAGAAGATATTTTTAAAAGGTGCAGGATAACTCTTTCACAATGTGTTTGAAACCCACATCAAGCAAAATTTTGAAGAGTATTTGTTCCTGTGGAATTGTAATCTCATCTATACTGTGGCCCATGCCACATGATAATGTTATTTTTTCACATCAGTCTCATATATTAATGGTGAGCTCCTTGTACAAAGGATCCTTTACTTACCATGTTTATATTCCTACCAGCATTCCACACAAATCAGACCAATTGTAAGCATTCACTAGATATAATTTAAGAAAGGTTGAATTCTACTCTTTGGGATATTTATTGGTGAGATATATACATAGACACAGAGATAGACCCAGATATAAACATAGAGAAATAGATATATATCACTGTATCTCCCTGCAGCCCACAATAATTTCTTCTGCTAGGCTTCTTTTGTTTGCTTTAGGATTTACTTACAGAAATTTAAATTGGGATTAGACTCTGTGTCTTGCAGATCTGCCTTCCATGAAGTCAGAAAGCCAGTGAGAAGGTTATCCACAACAGGTTCAATACCTTTGGAAACTTTTAGTGCCTTCAAAGAAAAAGTAATGAAGGAGAAATGCTTAACAAATAGAGTTTTGTAGTGAGCATAGAATCATTTGCCTTTCTCCTATACTGTATTAGAATCCATCAAAAATTGTAAGTGGCTTTACTACCAGCTACATTTTCCCTCTTGGGTTATTTCCTTTTCTGCTAAGTAATTCCTTAATGCCCAGGGACTTAAGCATTCTGTTGAAAAGGGAGCTCTAAGTATCTTCTAAGAGCCAAAGCCCTACTGAAATGTTTTCCTTGATCTTATAATTTTAAAGTGCTATCAAACAGTTCAATGTCTCAGTCATAATATATTTATTTTAGTGCTATTTCTGAGATTATGCGTATTTACAGAGAGGTGTTGTGTAATAAGAATTTCACTCAAGCATTCTTCCATCTTGATATGTTATCTAATGTTTTCTAAAAAAATCACCTCTCAGCCTTTGTTGCAAAGATAAATATAATACTTTCTGGAAGCTATTGAATATTTAATCTTTTCTAATTATTATTCCAATACAAAATCATAATAATAGCTAAAGAAGAAGGGAGAATCGAAGATATGTCAAGTTCTGTTTTGTTGTTCTACTCTGGGTCTGGCATCATCTTTCCAGTTTTCAGCCAACTTTTACAGAGATGCACAAGTATGTCCACCAACAAATGAAGTTTTTAAAAGACATATTGTGAATGCTTTTACTATTTCTTCACTAATGAAAAGCATGATTACAGTTCTTACCAAAAACAGATAAATTTATTTTCTCGATTTTTAGGTGGAGATTTGATTACAGATTAATTTATAAAGTGATCTTCTCTCGAGATTAGTACATAATCAGAGAGAACTTACTTATTTCTATGTTTTATCCCTCTTGCTTTTGATAAAAATCACAGATGCTGGTCTTTGAACCCGTGTTAATTCCAGTCATTTAATGTCTTAATGGCTCTCCCAGGGTGGGAGTGGCTTTTGGAAATGGTATGCTCCTCTTCAGTATGTAGTGATGCATTGCTTGGAAGCTGACATGGTTTCAGCAGTTTGGCATATTAAAGAAAGTTGCCAGTGGATACAGCATACACAGACGTGAGTGAGTGAGTGTGTGTACATGTGTGTGCAATCCTAAAATGAAGAAACATCTATTCTGGTAATAGCTGTGTACTTGGACTCATCTACAGTTTGATTGTACATCAGTTATGATGTGTCTCTCTCTAACAGGAAGGATACCGGTCTTGATGAATAGCTAAAAGGTAAGATCATTCTTAAAGGTGTGAGTGATTAATAATAGTCATGCAAAGATTTTTTTCCAGGAGTGTAAATAAAATATATCATTCACATGAAGGACAGGAGTTTGGCAGAATGATTCATAATGCATTTGAAAGCATAAAAAGTCAAAGGTAGAGTCCCTTCTAAGCATGCCAAAGAGGAATCTGTTTTTAACTGTTGGAAGTATTTCAATGGACATTGGTGTAGAAATCACATGCATTCTGGGATACTGAGGACTGGGCTAATTTAATTACCACCAATAAAACAAAACAGAATTTTCTCTTTTAGCAGTCAAAAAACAATACTATGACAAGGAGAAGTGGATAAAAGTTAAAGGTGATGCTACTGTGCTATGGGATTTTGACCATATACTTCAATCCAACCAAGATTTACTATATGACCTTCAGATCTAAGGTTCCTAAAAGGAGAAAACCCATAAGCTGCAATATTAGCACAAAGTTTAACTCTGAAATGGTCAACATTCATACCAAAGCAGACTATTAAATTGTTTACTATTTAATGAAACCAAGATGGGGAAAACTGCTATTTGAAGACTAAAGAATTACTGCTAGTCTTAAAATCTAAGTCCAATAACAACCTGCATGATTGGCCTTTATTCTCTGCCAGTAACCTAGAGCGCATATTTTCACAGTGCTTAAGTAAACACATCATGCGCCTCCTATGATCAAGTACCACAGAGTTTGTGCCCATCACAAGAGGAAAAGGCCTTGACCCTGGGATGGAGATGCCATCTAAAATTCTTACACAAGTCAACAGGTGAACTAAGGGGTTAGCTGTGGAAACGGAGGACTTCACTTTTCTGGCATTAAATGAAAGTGAAGAAGCTGATGATTGATGTCATAAACCATGTAAAAGAAATGCTGATAATTACCTGGGACCAAAGTCCTATATCCATTAAGAGAAGCAACAAGTCATCATTTCTACTCTCTTAAGAATAATGATTTATAAGCCACCCATTATCATTGTTCATTTATTGACGTTTAAAAGATTTCTATGACTATTGTTTTCTTCATTTGATCCCTCTGAATGTGAGAACATCCTGAGCTTGATAGAAGGCACAGTGACATTCTTTCTCTGAGGTTAACACAGCCTTTTCCCTTTGTTCTTTGACCAATACTGTTCCCTGAAAGCTGGTTCTTGTGTAAACAACCCAAGCACATGGTCTATTGATGGATGAAGATATGACATATACGCCGACACCATCAGAAGCACCATTTCTGAATGTCCAGGGAAAAAACATATGAAAATCAGAGGACCATGTTAGATGTACTTTACTATATCAAAGTTCTTTGAGAAAATCTAAGATAACTATATACTAATTTGCATTCAGCTGTCTGCCTCTTTCTCTCTCTTTCGATTACTCTCACTCGCCTTTTTTTTTTTAAGATTTATTTTTTATTTCTCTCCTCTTCCCTGCCTCCCCCCCATTTGTCCACTCTCTCTGTCCATTTGCTGTGTGTTCTTCTGTGTCCACTTGTATTCTTGTCAGTGGCATCACGAAACTGTGTCTCTTTGTGTTGTGTCATCTTGCTGCGTCAGTTTTCCGTATGTGCAACACCACTCCTGGGCAGGCTGCATTTTTTTCGTGTTGGGCTGGTCTCCTTACAGGGTGCCCTCCTTGCTTGTGGGGCTCCCCTATGCATTGGACACCCCTGCATGGCACGGCACTCCTTGCACACATCAGCACTGCGTGTGGGCCAGCTCCACATGGGTCACCCTGGACCTCCCATGTGGTAGGCAGACACTCTATCTGTTGAGTCAAATCCACTTCCCTCTCTCCTTTCTTTTTAATTCTTTCTCTCTAAAAATAGGAGCTTTAGGATAATTCTGTCTCTGATTGAGGAAGTATAGATATGCATATAAATTATAGGCATGTATCTTCTGAATATCTTCAGCTTCCTGGGTGGTAGGATTTAAAATTTGTTCAGTTCTGTAATACATTTCAGGATTTGGGGATCTGTGGATAAACATGAAGCCTATTGCCTAAAACACATGTTTAAACAGAGAATTCAAATTTTAAAAATTATGATCTATATACAGTAATCACTCTAATGAGATACTGTCATGTTATGTACAATAAGTTCCACCTTCAAATTATAAATTGAGTAAATAAAAATGAAAGCATCAAATGGCTCAGAAAAATCAGAACTGGGAAAGTGACAGGGAGGTAACTAATGGTAGAATTATTAAAAGGCCAAAGCATGTTGTCCTCCTCCAAATTTCCTTGTTTCCCAATTTTAAGATATAGCTATTTAGGGTTTTAATAAAGAGATGAATATTTTCATTCAACAATTTGAAAGGTACATACCGTTTTCTATATAGTGTGTGTCATACATTAATAATTTCATTGTGGTCTATGAGAAAATGAAACACGCAAACCACTCATCAAGCAGACAACTGAAAATCTACTTTAAACCTTTCTCAACAAATTTGACTTTTTTCCCTTGACTTTGTTTCCAGAAGGTGAAAGTAAGGAAGTCATCTACCCCTTCGTCCTTCCTGTCTGATCTCCTGTCCTTGGAGTGAATTAATCCATGTGATTGTCTTCCTCATCCTTTTAGCCTGGGTGGTTAAGATTCTGATGATTCTCCAGAATGTTGCCTACCTAGCTCCTTACCAAGCACTCCTTTCCCTGTCCTTTAAAGGAATCTTTGAGGAGCAAGTAGGCTGCCTATAACTATACAATGAACTCAGAGATGATTGTGCCTTCTTCTAGTCATGCTAGTTGTTTCCCTGGCTAAGCAGCAAATTGAGACACATAGAATAATACCAACCAGATGTTATAGATATTCTGCAATATAGAGGGAGAATCAACTTACTAAAAGAGTAAGACACTTGGCCATACCTACCTTAGATTTGCCCAAAGTGCTAATTCTCTTGTGTCTAACTATGATTTCATACCTTCCATGGTGACACAGAGGCTGTTTCATGTATTTTTATTTTATTTTATTTTTAAAGAAGCTTTAGATTAAATAAATGTTACATCAAAAATATAAGGGATTCCCATATAACCCAACCTCTACCTCTCCCACACTATTCCCTATTAACAAATCTTTCATTAGTGTGTACATTTGTTACAAATGATGAATACATATTGAAGCATTGTCACTAACCATAGTCTATAGTTTACATTATATTATAGTTTACACTTTGCACCACACAATTTTATAGGTTTTGACAAAATGTATAATAGTCTGTATCTGTCATTGTAATATCATGCAGGACAATTCCAAGGTCCCAAAACTGCCCCAAGTTGCACCTTCCTTCTCTCTCCCCTGAAAACTTCTGGTGACGACAGCCTTTATATCATTGTGGCAAGTTCTTCTATTACTAAAATAATAATAAGTCTACTTTAGTCCATAGCTGCATCCTCCCCGCCCCACCCCCATGTTTGTTCATGCCTCAATCTTCAGGATGTGGGGATGCTGATGCCCATTCTGCTTCTGATGGAGAGGTTGCTTAGATTTCATGGGGCAGATGGATGGAACCATGTTGCCTGCAATTGTAGATACTCTCTGCTTTTTGAGATGGTGTTGTCCATCATCATCCTTTTGTTAATTGTCTTGGGCAAGTCTGATGAACTGGAGAGTAGGTGTTGGCCGAAACTCTGCTGAGATTCAGGGCTTAAGCAGCATGTGAACAGCCAGAAGATTTAAGTCTCTGGGACATATATTTAAAGGGAATAGTGCTAATTATAGGTTCAAAACAGGGGGCAGAAGAACCATGTGTAGGAAAATTATAAGGAATAGGTTATCATACATTCTAAAGTAAGGCCCAATGATAGGGAGCCAAATTCCTGGGGTTATCTGTCCTGTCAGTAGTATCTAATATGTCTAGAGCCCTCACCCCCCTGTATGAGGCACTGTTTACCATGACAGTCAGTGAGATCTCCTGGGACATACAGAATCATGACCTCTAGAATGACCTCCCAAATCATTTTGATGCTCTTAGCCATAGAAACACATTTGTATTTAATATTTTCCCCTTTTGGTCAAGGTATTCTTCCAAATGCATCACAAGTTGGTGCTTTGTAATATCTCTCAATGCCAGGGAGGCTCATCACCAGGAGTTGTGTCCTGTACCAGGGGGAAGATACTGAGTTTACATGCTGAGGTTGGTTTGGAGAGGCAACATTTGAGGAACAAAGAAGCTTTCAAGAGGTAATTCTTAGGCAATGTGTAATACTAGGCTAAGTTCAATCTCATAAGAACAAGGTTCATAAATACAACTATCAGTGTCAAAGGCTTGGCATATTGGTTTGTCCTTCACTAGGCACTGACTGTGTACTCTAGAGATTCTTGCCACTCTATTAGAAAAAGTAGCAGGACTCTCCAGGATGGGATTTCAATATTCTTTTTTTTTTTTTTCTTTCTGGTTTTTATAAAAGGTATTTATTTGGGGTAGAAGCTTATAGTTACCAGATCATAAAGCATCAGTTACTTCCCTCACCAAAGTCTATTGCCACATGTTGGGGCAAGATGGCTGCCGAAGACTGCCAAGATTTCAGTCTTCGCTTCCTGGGTTCCTCTCTTCCCAGGACTCTGTTTCTCTCTGGGCTCAGCTGCTCTGCTCTCTCCACAAGGCCAACTATAGATTATCAAGCAAATGACTCTGTCTTCTAGCCTGGAGCTTCTGTCATGTCCAAGGAGCCATCTCTATTCCCCTTGTGTTCTCCTGTGTGTTCTCTTCCCAGGCTCCAGCTCAAAAACTCCCTCAATATTCTTTTGGTTATTGTGTGGTTCTCCACCCACCAAGACAACACCCTATGACCACTTGAACACATTCTCTTTCCAGAGAGGCATGCCCCAGGTGCACCCCTCCCCACACATCCCCCCACCTCCATAACCTTGCATTAGTGATCCTACCCTGCCACAATTGTGACTCTTCTGCAATGCAAAACCTCTCCCTAAACAAAGCTAAAAATAAATAAATAAAATATTAAAGAATAAAAAAAATAAAATAAAATAAATTTTTTTGTATTGTGTCTTTCATTACCATAAGTGCTGTCATCTTTTATGTTCAGTGGCAATTTCTCCTATATGTTCCCCCAGTGTCTTATTTTTTCACTTTATTTTCAAATAAGTGTTAGGTTGCAGAAAAGTCATATGGAAAACACAGGAGATTCCCTTATCCGCCACCCCCTTCCTCTCTCGCATTTTCCCCTGTTAATAACATCTTAGGTGAGTATGGTACGTTTGTTAAAATTGATGGACTGATATTGAAGCATTGCTACTAACCATGGTTAATGTTTTGCATTATGATTTACATTTTACACCATACTCTTTTATAGGTGTTGACAAAATGTATAATGGCCTATATCTGTCATTGAAAGATCATGAGAACAATTCCAATGCTCTAAAAATTCCCTATGTTCTATCTATTCTTCCCTTTCCCTTCCCTCAGAACCTATGGTAACTCTTTCGTATATTTTTATTTTCCCTTTTCATGACTAATTTTGCCCTGATCCTCACCACTTCTGTCTATTCTCAACTCTGCAGGATCTGAAAAGACTCTGTCTTTGCCTGGGCAAAGACTTTCCATGCTGACATCATTCCCTGCAAAGCCTCTAGTAGTTTCAAGATTTGGAACATTATTAATATCTCATTTTGTTTTGTTTTGTTTCATCTTACTACTCTTCCCTTATCAACACCACCAACCATTTGCAGATTAGCTCTCATTTAAGAGCCAAACAGATCCATAAAATAGCAAATCAATGAGTTGCTCAGTGAATAACATAAAAACAGATAATCTGATAAAACAGTATCATAAGAAATCAATCTCTTAAGATTAGAATCTGTCCAGGTCTAGTCATCAATACAAAATATTGTACAAAGTACGGGGAGGGGAAGCTCTTCATTCTTAGCATTGTGGCTAACACTTCTATTCAAAATGTAATCATACTTTAACTTTAAATGCTTATTTTAAGTGTGCTTTGTTTGATTTTTTTTGGTTCAAAATGCATGTATACAATCAAACCAAACAGGTTTTTCAATGAGAGGTATGTTTATAAGAACAATTCAGGTGAGGTATTCCAGATTGACTGGATTCAGTTTTAATGACACAATCATCCTCACGTGTCTACTAACTCATACTACATGCCAATGACTTATTTTTCAACATACAGAGTGCAGGAGGGCTTTCTTCTCACTTTTAAGTTTTATAGAGACTATTTGAATCGAGTTGAAAGGAAGAAGGGAAGGAAGGAAGGAAGGAAGGAAGGAAGGAAGGAAGGAAGGAAGGAAGGAAGGAAGGAAGGAAGGAAGGAAGGAAGGAAGGGAGGGAGGAAGGGAGGGAGGGAGGGAGGGAGGGAGGGAGGGAGGGAGGAAGGAAGGAAAGGAGAGGGAGGGAGAGGAAGGGAGAGGGATGGAGGGAGAGAGGGAGGGACAGAGAAGTTGTAAAGGGAAAGGAAAAATAAAGAAACACTCCAGGAAGCAAAATTTTAAAATCACAGGAATATATGCTAATGATGTTAAACTCTGTTTCAATTCATGTTAGTCCCTTTTTCTTCCAACTCACAAGCATCTTTTGGTACTATCATGTTCCAATATATTTTTCAGAAAGTTCCAAAAACCATAAGGAATAAAACTCCAGGAAAATTATTTGTTAGAGACCAAATGTAAATAGACACATGCTCAGCATGTGAATATAGCAGAAAATTTCTCTAAAATGGTCCATATGTTCTTCTAGAAAAAGCAGCAGCCCTGACAGTGAACCATGAAATATTCTGGAGGCAAATGGCAGAGTGCCAGTGTCTTAGGGGACTGCATTTCCACTTTAAATAGCAGATGAAATAAAGCTTTAAAATGTTCTTGATGATGGAGCATTCAGCAAACCCTTCAAGGCAATGTAAGAAAAACCTTTTCTTCTTAAGACTGATGCTGGGAAGAAACAGACAAAAATTAAGAATTATTCTGCCAAGCAGCAAAAAGAATCAATTGGTCTCTTTCTGAAATTCAGGAAATCCAATGAATCGATAGACTGTTGGGAATCAGACCACACACACTGAAAGTGATTCCTTATAAGTACTAGATACCCAGCGATAACACAAAGCTCTTCAGAAAGCATAAAGCACAAGCATGTATTAAAAAAGACTAAATTGTGACCCAGCAGGAGATGAAAACAGTTTCGTTTTGTTTTTTAACAGCAATGAGGACATTTTGTCAAGAGTAAACCAACACTTAATTGAAAAATAAGCAAATTGTAAGTAATTATCAAACTTTATTTTTTAAATTTATTTTATTTTTGTCATTTCTAGTTCACTTACTCTAAAAATGGCAAAATCCCTGTCATAAAATAATTTGGTTTTAATTGACATTCCCCAAGGCAAGCAAGCTGGAAGTATAATAATTCTTTTGAAAGCAAACACCCTTTGATGACTACCAGAATCAAGTAAGATCAGATAATTTTTCTTGGTCATTTTATAAGAGCCTGTCTATCTTTATGTGGCTTATGACATTGAGTTTAAAATATATAAAATGGTCTTTTTAATAAAATTGTTAAATAATCAGAGAGATAGCTAGGTATGTAAAGAAATTCTTTCCATTTTAATGAAAGTGACGCTAGACTGAAATATCTGTTTAATGCACTGTTTAAAAACCATTTAATTTACTATTAGAACATGTAAACTTTATCCAACTGAAACTATGATTATTATTACAAGTAATTCCTTATACCTTTTTCCAAAAAGGGAAGGAAAAAAGTAAAAGAAAACAAGGAAGCTTTTTTTATTTCTTTAGGAAATTGAAAAAGTTACTATAAGAAACTGATTTACTACTACTAATTTTTGGTATATTGACATTATCCTTGTATTTATTCATTGACAATTAAGCCAGGACCACAAAAAGAAAAAACAAACCGGTAGATTTGAGTTTATTTCATAATAATATGCTAGATTATGGATGGTCTTTTTGGGATTTTAAATGTGTCTAAGTTTTGAAAAATATCTCTCAACAGTAATTAGGACATATGATATTCAAAATCTAATATGTACAGTAAAATAAAGCATTAATTGAAGTAACAATAGTGACAAGTACTGTAAAACCAGTTGCACTTTCTAGGATAAACTGTAGCACAGGAACAAGATCAATGTTGTATAGTATACTAATTCTGAACAATTAAAAAAATGTCTACATACCTAGCATAGAGCATGGTGCTCAGTAGGTGAACAATTACTGCTTTTACTGAATGTCTTTATTCAGTCTGCAAACTCAAGGTTATATGTTTATCTTTATGGAATCAACTAATGTTAGCTCCATAAAGCTCCTTTGGAGTGCCTCATCTTTTTTTTTTTAATATATCAGATTGAGAACCACTGTTCTAGGCTCTCTTAGGTGGTCTCTAGTTAGATGTTCTCTTTTTTTTTTCTTAAAGATTTATTTATTTCTCTCCCCCTGGCCCCAGTTGCCCACTCACTGTGTCCATTCGCTGTGTTCTTCTGTGACCACTTCTATCCCCACCAGCCACACCAGGAATCTGTGTTTCTCCCTGTTGCGTCATCTTGTTGTGTCAGCTCTCCGTGTGTGCTGTACTATTCTTGGACAGGCTGCACTCTTATGCACTGGGCGGCTCTCCTTATGGGGTGCACTCCTTGTGCATGGGGCTCCCTTATGGGGGAAACACCCCTCTGTGGCAGGGCACTCCTTGCACGCATGATCACTGTGCATGGACAAGCTCCACACGGGTCAAGGAGGCCCGGGGACTGAACCTCGGACCTCCCATGTGGTAGGCGGACACCCCATCCATTGGGCCAAGTCTGCTTCCCTGGAGTGCCTCATCTTAAGGTCAGCATTGATTAGCCAAAGCATTCTTGTATAGGTATCCTCATTATCCAGTAACTCCTTTTGAATTTAAAATATTTTTATATCTTTAAAAAATGTATACACATGCCCTCTTATCTGAACATATAATTTTGTCCCTGAAATAATATGATTATTCATTGATGGCTCATGAGCCATCAGACCCTCTGGATAAACAGTGGTAACATATTCCATTAACTCTCCTGCAAATATATTTGGAGAATATATGCTAGATTTATATTTTCCTTTCTGGATCAAAAACATTCAGAGAAGTTGACAATATTGCATCTAATTTCCTATTTTTTTGTTACTTACAAACTCAAGCAAATTGTAGAAAACATGCCTATTTAAATATTCTAGTCTGCCAAATACTTTCTTTTTAAGGTATGGATTTCATTAAATCACTGGTACAAACAAATAATGGAGACTGAGTTGAAACAGGCCTCCCTGCTCTACCATAAATTCAAAGGTTGTGCAACTGGGCTATTTTTACATTCTTGGTAGATGGTAATACAGCTTTTTGTTGTTGTTGTTGTTGTTCATGTGCTCCTTACTTATTTTTTTTTTTTAGAAAGAAGATGTATTTCAAAATTACTGGTATGCCTATTCATCTGGCAGGATATGCTATTCTGAGCCAAGCATCAATCTGTGTAGGAATCCATGAAGTTCACCATGGGAAATAAAATGAGTCTGTAATGATGGAAGCAAGGGACTCAAGGAAATGAGTGAAACTGAGAATTTTTTCAACCACATTCTTGACATAGTCTAGGATTCCCTTTGATATGTTTTCCCAGGGCTATCAATACTTGTGAGGAGCCTTGGACAACTATGTTTGTGAGGCCCCTGTCTACGTAAACAGTTTAATTTAAAATGTATCATAAAATTCATGTGCCCATAGGGGGAAGAGATGAAGATTTAAAATAATGGCGAGAGAAGAAATACTTAAATAGTTGTTTATGGTCCAAGAAGTGAAAATTCTTTTCAATGTTCAGGTCCCATCTCTTCCTGTTCAAGTTCAGGGACCATCTCTCCAAATATATTTTTTTTAAGATTTATTTTATTTATTTTTCTCCCCTTCTCCCCCCTCCCCCGCCCCACCCCAGTTATCTGTTCTCTGTGTCCATTTCCTGCGTGTTCTTCTGTGTCTGCTTTTATCTTGTCAGTGGCACCAGGAATCTGTGTCTCTTTTTGTTGCGTCATCTTGCTGCGTCAGCTCTCCGTGTATGCAACGCCATTCCTGGGCAGGCTGAACTTTCTTTCGCACTGGGCAGCTCTCCTTACAGGGTACACTCCTTGTGCGTGGGACTCCCCTACATGGGGGGACACTCCTGTGTAGCATGGCACTCCTTGCGCGTGTCAGCACTGCGCGTGGGCCAGCTCCACACAGGTCAAGGATGTCCTAGGTTTGAACCGTGGACCTCCCATGTAGTAGGCAGACGCTCTATCCATTGAACCAAGTCTGCTTCCCTCTCCAAATAACTTACTGTCAAATGTTTCTTTAGTGAAAATAATTTCAGATCTCATAGCACAAGAAAGAGATGGTAATGCTGTTATTACTCATAAAATGACACAATGACTACAGAACGTGTTTGTACTGAAAACAATATAGATCTTCTTGCCACTGGAATTCCTTAATACCCCATATGTATCTACATCATTACACATGATTCTGCATCATGAAATGGCTTCCAATGACACAATCAAAGGTTAAATCTGTGCTTCATCGATGATGATCACAAAAGCAAATTTTACCCAGAGTATACAGGAAAATGTGAGTTACATTCATTTTATTGTCATGTTCATTTTACCACATAGAATTTTGTAGCTTAAGTGTAGAATAGTGCATCTTTTAACCATACTTTTTCTTGTACGCTTTAGCCAAAATCATTGCATTCCTATAATGTTACAGCTTTCAATGTTGAACATGCTTCTGCATTCCATGTTCTACCATTAGTAGAGAAGATTGGTGAGGACTAAATGAGCTGAACAAGAAGAGTGGTTCTATTCATGCAAGGAATGTCCATCTCTTGACTTGCAAGGCTTAGACTGACCCTGACAGTGTTTCACCACATCAAACACAGGCAAGAGAGGATCTTGAGAAGGGCCCACTGGCTTTGTGGAGCAACCTAATGGAAAGCTCTCAGAGGATACAGGCACAGTGGTCCTTGGAAGTCTGTCTGACATGTGGTACAGAGGTTCCTCCTGTGGAGGAAGTGAGATAACTTTCCTGGGTGCCAGCTATTGAGGGCACACAAGGTAAAGGATGCTGGCCACTGCCACCTTCAAATGCTGAAGATCAGAGGAAGCATGTGGTCTGAACACAGAAAGATGAGAACTGACCCATCTTCCCAGACACATGGCCCAAGACAAAGGGTCAGAGCACTGCCAGTATCCCAGAGTCATATAGGTGAATAAAATTGTGTACTCCATTTCGAACATATTCTTGATCTTGGTCTCCATCTGGTAGATGTGAACCCATTGTAAATAAATCACTTCAAGATGTTTCTTCAGTAAAGGTGTGGCCCAGGTTGGACTTTAATCCTGATTACTGGATCCTTTATAATCACAGTGAAAGTCAGATGGAAAAAGAAGACAGGGGAGGAGCCAGAAGCTGCAAGTCAACTAAAACCCAGGATAAGGGAGAAGATACCCCCATGTGCATTGCATGTGATAGAAAAACCAAGAAATAAGGATTGCTGGTAGGAAGCCCCTGAATGCCACAGTCTTCTGGGAGAAAGCTTTGCCTTGCTGACACCTTGACTCTGGACTTCTGCTCTCAAAACCATAAATTCCCACTGTGTAACCCATAACAAATCAACCCATTGTATAACATTTGTTTTCGCAATTGGGAAACTGAAACAGCCCTGAACTTTTTCTGTGTCCAAGGTGATTAAGAGTCACTGAAAATCAGTTTGTTGGCACTGTTCAAGTAGCCAATTCCAGGTGATCCTGCGATAGAAATCCTGTGATCTGGGCTCAGGACATTGGGCCTGGGTGACACTGCTATCTCCTATGGGTTCTAGACCCCAAAAAGGGCTCTACAGCACCCTAAAATGCCAGCCAAAAGCAAGGACCCTGTTTGCCAGTTCTTAGATCATACTGTGTTTTCCTCCTAATTGCTATATGAATTCAAGTCCTATTTTCATATAGCAACAACACGCCACTTTCCATATTACCAGTAATTGTATTTTCTAATGCATTGCCAGAGAGCTAGATAGCCAATACTATTAGAATAATCTTGCAGAAAGACATCTTTCCTTACATGTCTACTATACTCTATAAAACCTGGCCCAACTACAATCACATAAAACACAATAAATAACTTCTTGACTGATAACAGCTATTTACAAAATTCAGTTAACCAGTAAAAACTGTAGAACTGCTAAACCTCAGAAGTCAAGAGCCATTGATGCCATGAAAATAATTGTTACTGGAAAATAAATTCACGGTAAGAATAGTTATTCTTCATCATAAAGATCTCAACCTAAGGAAAGCAGTATTATAGGCCAATTCTTTGGTCATAGTGAATAAGCAACATTGATTTTACATTTCCTAAACTTATCAACCAAATTAAGCCTCTTCAGTATTGTTTCTTTTCCCTTATCCTCTTTTCACTATTGAGTATATGCATGTCCTCCTTATTCCTTTATACTAAGCCGAATTCAATATTTCATTTTACAACCAAATTTAATATCTCCTTTATCTATGACTATCCCCATGCCACAACAACCTATTACTTATATTGGGGCAACAGTTCTATATTTGCTTTATACCAAATTGTTCCACATCTGAGGGTCACTATGTATGAACATGTACATATGTGTATATGCATATGTATTTCATATATTATCTGTCTCCACAAGAAAATTACACCCTTTATGCTAATGCACATATTTCCTATAGCATGTATAGTACTTTCCCAGACCCAGAATAGGAGCTAGAAAAAGTTTCCTGCATTTGATTAAAGTTTGATGCTACCATTCTATGTCTGGCCTTGTGAAGTCTTTTAAGAACCTTAATGCTCATTAAAAATAGAAATGAGATTTAAGAGTGATAGGCTTCAATATTTAAGCAAGGTCATATTCAAGCAAATCTGTATCAGTAAATGAAATAAGTTAAGAAATTAAACTAGTGTGGATTATCCTGGGTTATATATGCGCAGATCTTTATTTTTTCCCCAACAATTATTTCCCAACACAAACCAAAATCATCACTAATCATGATGACGACTAACAGTACAACTAAACATGCTAGATTATTAAATTCTTGGGAGTAGATGCCATACATTATTCCTATTGCTATACTTAAGTAAATAGCACATAATAGGGCTCAATAAAGATTAATTAGGGAAATAAATGAGAATCTATATTGATTTTCCTTCTTTACACTGATCTAGTCATATATGAGTCAACACAAAATAGCACAATATAATTCCTTTCTTTAACAGAAGTTGTATGGGAACAATTACTTTGACAAAGGTATGGCATTATAAAGGAAATCTATTCTCTGGCTTCAGGACTTTACAGCTAACTAGTCATTCTTCTCAAGGTAAACTAGGTAAAAGGATATATGTGGCTTTTCTTTTTCTACCAGCACCAGGAGAAAAAAAAACAATCCAATCATGTGTCATCTTCATTTATGAAAATATTATGTTAAACCAAATCAGGAACAGAGGACCTCACTGTTTAGGAAAAGGGGGCTAAATATGACACACTGGAAAACATAAGGGTGAGGAAGATAAAGTGAAGAAAAATACATAACTTACCATTTGCAGTCAAACATTACTAGTGACAAGAAGTCCTCAGCATTATCAATAATAATTGTTTAGAAAATGGCTTCAAAATAGTTTATAATAAGACATTCCCATAAGATTTTTAAAATTAGGCTATCTTTTGAAATATGGTATGTATATCTTATTTCTCCATATTTAAGCTGTATAAGCATGTAGAATATATTGAAGAGTAGTTTACAAGTACTACAAGTACTTTCCTGTGATTACACAGGAAAAAGGCATTATTTAGTCTTCATTTCCAGTTCAAAACAAGATAATCTTCCATATCTTTACCATCAGGTGGATTCTGGAAAGTAATTATTTTGCATGCTCAGTTCAGTTTCTTGATTCCAACACAGGTGGTTACTACAGGTTTTAGAGTAGGTGAGAGCCTAGATGAATAAATGTTATTGTTATTGGTGCCCTTTAGACAAGACAGTGTCCCAAATGAATGGACATTGGTCATTCATATGGAAAACGAAAGCCTGTTTATCAGCTGGCTAATTGCACTCAAATATAAAAGATTCCCAGTAGTAAATCTCTTTCATATTTGTATTTGTCACCTAAATTATAAGCTATAATTGTAAACTGTGAACAGAACCGTTTCCAGCATCCAAATGTTTACCATAATAAGGCACATCTGCACAGATGACTGCTGACCTCCTAAGTTCAGTTAGCACCTTAGCATCTAATGCATTTCTAGGAAAGGAAGAGGAATGCAAGTTTCCCGGCATTGCCATCTTCCTTTTATTTGTATAGCTTAACTCTGAGAATAGGAAATAGCTAAATACAGCTAGAACAGTGAAAATATTTCTTACACAAATGAATCTGGTGAATGATTTTACTTCCCATTAAATTTTTTTGGATTTGAGGAAGACTGGGTCTTTTGTTGTTGCTATTAATACATTTTTATTAGCATTTTATTTAGTTTCAAACTTAACATCCAGAAAGAATTATTCATGATGTAGTAGAAATTGGTTACTAACATTTAATCTAGTCTATTTGATACCTGCTATATCGTTCAAGAATCACCAAGAATTTTTACTTTACCAGTGGGAAGACAGATTCAAATTTAGGACCTTGTCTTTACTCTGGAGTTTTGGGACAAGCTGGATGGTCAGCAAAAGGCTAATAAAGAAAGACAAAAGTAATTTCCCCTCTGCTCCAGTGGAGATTATTAGGCCTAAAAATAAACTACAAAAAAATAATTACAATTCACTGAATACTTTAATCAGGTATTACACCAAGCATGCTCTTATTCACATTCCCTATTATTATGTGGCCTTGCCAACTTGGGCACAACCTCGGTGCCTGTGGAACATATGTCTCATTAAGGCTGCCTTCTAGAAGGGATGCTATTTATCTGATTTTGAGTCCTGTGGGCATCAGATTACTGCAATCATGGGCACATGTAGCCCAGTTACAGGATTTCATTAAATATTAATACCATCTCTTTCTCCATCCCTCTTTTTCTTCCTATCAAAGAATAGCTACTTGTCTAAAGCATTATTATTAGGCCCTTTTGGCAGACAGAGCAGTTTAAAAGCTATTCCCTATCCTTCAGGAACTAATCATCGCATTAAAGTTTGGTAAATAGATATCTGCTCAGTTTTCATGTGTCTTCCTAGTAAAACCCCAGTTTCCTGTTTTTGGAAATCCACTCTTCCTCCTCATGTGCGTGAATTCCATGAGCCTCTCCCTTCCAGAAAGCTGAGGCAGGTGAAATCATCCTTTATCTGACTCACTCATAGGGTAGGAAGTTCTAGCCATGGCTTAAATCTGCTTCTAAGATATTGGCAGTAACTTGAGTGACCCAAGAATAGCATCACTGTGATGATATTCTAACTACTCTGCTCCAGGCACTGAACGGATACCTTGGCTCCTACTTCCTGCATCTTGTCCATGCTAGATTCTCTTGGATCATGGTCTAAAGCCATGATCTACCAGATTCTTGTTAATTGTGTGAATGCCTGATATTCTTCCAACCTCATATTCTTCCAATACATTCTCTTATACTTTTTTTTTTTAAACCAGGGTTGGTTTCTGTTGTTTGCAAGGAAGAACTATTACTATACATAAAACATATAATTATAAAAGTTAGTTTATAATGCAAGCTAATATATTGATATTGGGAGTGGAACAGACAAATATCTGAAGTATTTAAAGAAAGGGGAGACAATCATGGCCTTAGCTAAAACAGGAAAGGATGGTAGAGATGGTGAAAATTAGGGAAGAGCAAAGTTTCAATAAGTGTAGTAAGACAAATGAGAAGGGGCAAAACATATTCAGAGAAAAGTAAATAGATCAATTTGGGTGGAGCAGCAGATGGCCTCACAGTGTTCTTCGCACACAAGCATTTGCTTTATATTTACTATCTGTGAGTCCTATGGGAACACAAATACTGATAAAGTAAGGTACCAGGGGAGCAAAAACACTGCTCATCTCTTCAAGTGAAGAGAGAAACTCTTGGAAGGGAGTAATAAAACAAAGTTTTGACCACTGCCTCAATTTTGTTCTGTGGAGAAACTACCTTCTCCAAAGTAAAATTTTGGTGTTTCTAATGCATTACTTACATGTAGAAAAAGGAAAATAAATGCTAGATTTAAATAAAGGCATTTAAAATAGTAATGAACAGAGGTTGAAGGCTTCAAGGGTAGTGCTCCATAAAACCTGTCAGAGTTTATAGTTTCAATTGATTTTTACTTTAACACTGTAAGTGCAAAAACATTCATTTAAAAAATATCTAACCTATATGTGAAAGAATACTTAATCTTACAATCATGATTGCTTTACAAACTTCTTCCAAAAATCCTTATTCATAACTCTGCTTCTTTCTAAGAGATTTTAGCCAGAGTTTTGTTTTATTTTGTTTTTATTTTGTTTGTTCATTTGTTGTCATTCTTTTCCTCCTGAGGGCACAGGTAAAGCAAAGATGCTTTCTGTGGGAGAGCTTATTAACACAGTTTGTATCTTCATTGTATATCTTGCTCTATCATAGGCATTTAAAAATTCTTTTGGTGCTTAGGAACCAAAATAAACCTTCCATTGGAAGAACATGGATACCAAACAATCACTGTATAGCACAGGAGAGCAGCTTCCCTGCCTGATGTATTTAAGACGGTGTACTTGTTAAAGCAGTTCATGAAGTGTGGACTGCCCACATAGAATACTACCCACAGAGACTTCTGGCCCAGCAATATAGGGTTGCAGAGATGTTAGCTTAGGGTTGCATTTCTCTTTGCTTGCTCTGTGTTTGCTGACATCCTCATGGCAGGTGCCTTAGTGTCTGTATGAAATCCCTGGCCCCAGTGTGGTGGAATGGCTGACCTCTGCTGGTGGCCGTGTGTGCCTGTGGGCATGCGATAACATCTATGAACCTCAGTTCCCTCGCCTGTAAGATCAGGTGGTCACGCTCCTACCTCACAGGGATTTTGTGAGGGTTCAATGAGATGAGGGGAGCGGCAAACAAGTGATTGACACACCTTAAAAAAAAAAAAAAAGCACACCAGAGGAGTGCTTATCAGGAATGATTTCCATTTCATCCTGATTTGGACAAATTGCCAATGGTGATGGTATTTCATGGCTGGAATTAGCAATGATGGCCATCTAGATATAACCTAATTTATTTAATCAATCTTTACAGTTCACATTTAGGTTGATTCCTTTTTAATTACCCAGATTATCTGATTATTTATTTTGGATACATTCCAAGCAGTAGAATTGCTAGTATGTACTTATTTTCAAGCTTTTAACCTATAGAGCATCTGTCAGATTTGATTCTTCAGTAAAACATTGTAGCAGTTTATACTCACAGCAGCGCTGTGTAATTTTTATGGCAACATTGTCTTTTGAATTGGAGCCCTGGCGAATGGGTCATCTCAGGTGCTACAGGAATATCTTATCTGCATTTCCACTGCCAGTTAGAAAGCCAGTGATAACCTGAAGCCTAAATTGCCAGGCTTTCAAACCTCTCTTTCTCTTTATTTGAGTGCTGGTTATATTAGCATAAAATACCTCTACCTCATGCATTTCAAATAATAATATCAATATCAATAGAAAGCAATCAACTTTCCTAAAATACTATCACAGAATGTCTTTTCCAGGTATGAAGTTCTCCACTTGCTGTAGAATAGATGCACCCAGGGAAAGTCAGGTTTGGACATATTGCACCTATATTCATCCTCACGCCTGTGTCTTTACTCCCCATACTCCTCTTCAGAGAGGCTCTCTCTCCTCTCCAAGGCCTATTCTAAACCTTTCTTCCTTCGGTCTAGTGGCGCAGCCCCACCTCTGCCATGACACCTCCCTGTCTACCTGGCTGACAGTAATCATTTGCTCCCCTCCCCACCCTCACAGCCCAGTGCTATAAATTGGAGGATAAATATTTACCAAAGTACTGTTACTGGTGCATTTAGACTTAATGGCCTTCAGAAGAAAAGTGTTTCACTGGTGATTTGAAGAATGATTATTTTCAGGGTATTTCTTCTCTTCACCTGATCACCTTGTTTTTGTCATGGCAGAAAGAAATTACCAGTCATCATAGAAACAAATAACTTAAAAAATAATTATCTTCTTTGGGAAATACATAAACCTTTGTCTTTTTATGATAGTGATCTAAAAATCTGAATTTATAAGGCCCTGAATTTTTCCTTGACTCCTCACCAGGTCATTATTTACAAAGTTTGTTATTTTTCAAAGTAATTGGAGTTCCTCAATTATAGAATGGATCTCTTATTAAATATTAATGAAATGTGGAATTAAATATATTCATTTTGAAAACTCCATTATGAAACAGTTACTATTCTCAATACCAGTGTTCCTATATTAAACTCCTTTTCTCACTATCATCACAGAGACACATAAGCATACTCTCTCTCTCTCTCTCTCACACACGCACAGATACACACATATTCCCCCACACACACACATACAAAATCCACAAAACAAATCTTTGGTTTGAAATAATACTTAAGAAAAAAATTTTTATGCAACTACTCAACTGCAATCTTTAATTGCTGATCATTTGAGCCCTTCTTCCCACAAAATAGAAAATGACTACTTATATTGAAATTTGTCTGCTAAAATATTTTCACAAAACAAATAAATTGAGATTGAAAGTGGCCTCCTATTTCCTATCAAGTCAAATTTTTACATTGCAATACTGTCCTATTTAACTTCTTTACCCATATATTTCTGATAACTGAAAGTAATAGACTAATCTTAAAATTGAAAATAATTTTCTATGTGCTATTCAAGTTTAATAGCTATAAAATGTGTCAATATCAGTTGTTATGAGATATTTTTAACTAATTGTTTTCTCTAGGAGATTTTTAAGGACAGTCACAAATAAGCAGTAGAAACATGACTACAAATAAAGATACTATGAGAACATTCTCAGGTGTTGGATATAATCATTTCTGCCAGGACTTCTGAAATAAGTACTTAAATGTCACAGTTTAGCCTAAATCTAATGTAAGTGGAAAAACAAGGTACAGTAATATTATTTACTATTTTAGTATGAAAATAAATTTCACATGCAAACAAGCAAAATTTCCATATGATCAATTTGTTCAATATTCTACAAATGAATCTGTCTTAAAGACTGATTTGAAGTCTGGGTGAGGCTGCAAATCACTTTCAATTTCCAAACTTTGAAAGCGAAACAAAAATTGCCCATTTGATAGTTAAACACTCTATTAAATAAGCCTTCTTTCATGTCCATCCCTTTAAAATTTTTTCCCACTTTATACCAGGGGAAAGGAAAAAGGCGTAACCAGGACATTACCTTCCTCCTGTTTTCTTGTGTTATTTCAATTGTGCTCTCTCCCCGCTTTCTTCATTTCTCTGGAAAAATTTAGAATGCGCCTTAACACCTGCTGGGGCGGTGACAGCAGTTGCGCTCGGCTGTAATGGTACCCTGTGAGTGCTTAGAGTAGCAAAGTTCACTGTTTCTATGTTCCTGCGCATCGCCTGGTCAGGCCTGGCACCAGAAGTTTGGCCAAATGGACTGTGCTCATGCCCACCATGGCTAGACCGAGAAACTTGGGGCTCTGAGCAGTTGTGACTCTTCCTGCCCAATGAGACTGAAATAGAATATTTGTCCTTCCACCACAGATGGTTAACAGAGGGGAGTGCGCCAGCAATCTAAGAGGCCAGCCTTATTTTAATTACAAATTACTCAGTCTCTCCACATTTATCTCTCTGTACCTGTAGTTCAGGCAACAGACAACTTAATATGCATTATTTAAATAACCATCAAAACTTCTGCTTCCCCACCCTCCACCTTTCTCTGGAAAGACGGCATGTTTGTAGGGATTTATAACTGCAAGTGCCTGAAGTCAAGTTTCAGTTCTAGCAAATGTGAGGTAGATGTGATTTTAAAACAAGCTGATCAGGCATTGGAACAACAAAGACAGAAGGATTATGGCACTCCGTGAAGATGAAAGTGTAAAGAGATCTTTAGGGGAAAATAGCTTGAGAGCAGCCTTTTAAAATTCAAATGAAAAAAACTCTCATCAGATTTGCTCTTACTCCTTTTTCAAAAGTTTAGTAACATGTGCAAGGAGTTTTAAAAATCACTTATCACATCACATCTCCCATTCTAAAAAAAAAAAAAAAAAAAAGAATTAAGGAGAAAGCCTTATAACTATAACCTTTCAACAATTTCCCCCAAGTTATTCAGCATTATTGTCACTAGGAGAAAGAAAAAACAACATTTAATAAGTCGAGAACATTTTCTGGCATAAAAACCATGGAACTGGAAGGGAACCAGCGTCTTTGTGGAAACTTAGTTGTTTCTCCTATATTGAACTTGTCCATGCAGCCGTAGAGAACTTATGACATATTTCCTTGCTATGTGTATGTATACTTTTTTTTGTTCAACAATGCCAAAAAGTGATAACCTGGAGACTGAGACTTATGTTGACAGTCACCTGTCATTCGTTGCCCTTTATTCTGACAACCTCAGGCATTCAGGCATGGATTTATGGGTTTTTCCCCCTTTCACTTTATTTTTAAAGGGATTGGGGGTTGGGGGAGAATATCAGAGGATTCAGTCCTGAATAGACTTTTGTTTTGCTCTTTCTTTTACCTCTTGACTGTGTCAAATGCAGTGTGTCTCTCATGCAGTTTCCCTCTTTAAAGAGCCTCTGGCTGGGCCAGCTAGTTAGTATTCAGAGACAAGGCATAGAGGATAAAATTCTTCTTTCTGCTTGCTGAGACTGCAAATAAGCAATTAGACTAAAAGCAATGTATTGGAGAAAGAAGACCATCGGAGACATCACTGGTGACTGGAACCTGCCAATATAACTTTAAAATTGTAAAAACTTCCTAGCAGGGGGAAATAGTCACTTAGAGGCACATAAGTTGGTTAAGACATTCAGTCAGTATTTGCTACAGACATTTCTGCTGTGTAATGTACTCTGCGAACTGTACGATTTTCCATTTAATCTTGTTTACTTATTGTAATGAGAAACAAATGGGTAAAATTAGCAATGGTGATAGAAAATTCAACCTTTTATTATATTGCATGTTATGAAAACATTTTCCAGATTGGCATGTTACTCCCATTTTCATTTGCACTCACTTTAAAGGATTATAATGAAGGGCTGAAGGTTATAAACTCTTTTATGGCTGACCAAGCAATATCGTACAGCTCTGCTGCATAGCTATATGGGAAGTTTAAAACAATATATGCCAGCCATTTGCTGGATATAAATGATGGTATGTGAGCTAGTTCTTAAGACTCTTCTTCCTCCCTTCTTTAATATAAGAATTGTACGCTGGGTTCTAGCAATTGATGCACTTTCTTGCAAATGCTCAAATGCTCTGACTCAGTTAGTGAAACTGGGATTACCCCATTCTATGTTGCAATAGCCCAATCTCCAGTAAGCCTTCAAGCTTGCCCAACTGCTGGGAGGTAACAAATAGATCTTCTTATTTTCCTCTTCCCACCCCCCATCCCCCAAGCCATGTTTCCCTAAAGTTGAAAACTGCTAGCCTGATGGATTTATTTTTACATATTCTAAGCCAGGAAAAAGAAAGGAATCTGGATTATTGACATTCTTTACCGGAACTACAGTAGACTAGAGTTAGCAGAAAAGAACTGCTAATCATCACAGTTTTCGTGTTGGAAGCAATTTGCCTATAATTAGTAAGTTGATAAATACCAACAAAATGGGTGCTAAAACGAACAACTCTTGTGCTGAGAGACATTTGACTCTACATTACACTTCGCATTTTTATATATGCAGCATTACATTTTGTTACAAAGAGCAACAACTTTAGTGGCAGCTAAAGCACTAATCTGTCTTCTGAAGAGAAGCAGACATACATCTTAATATAACAAATTCTTTTATAAAACATATGTTTTTTCAAGGACTAAGCAATACATGGATAAGAAAAGAAGTCGGTCTTTTATTTACTTTATATAAAATGGTGGAGGAAGTCGGAAGACTTGTTTTACTAGAAAACGAAATGTCATAGCATATAAGAGTATACCGTACCAATGACTTCAGTATTTTTAATTGGTAATGCCAAATTCCTATGGTTTGTAGATATTTGTTTTCTACCTGACATATGAAATAGCTGTTCAATTAAATGCATCAAATCTAAATAAAATCAAATCCATGGTCGTTTTTGTTTAATTCTAACAAGGACATGTGTCTGGTGTACTAAGAAAAAAAGTGAAACAAATATTTTAGTCAATTTAACAAGATGTGGTATATTTTTACCTTTGAAATCAATTATGTATATATATACAGTTGAAATGTTTTGATAAAACGCTAGCTTTAGTAAAGGATCTAAATCACAATAGGTACACTATATACAATAATGGAATATGATGGCTTTATCAGTGTATTCTGAAATTCTGCCTCATCCTTACTTATCAGAAAACATAATAGCACAATAAATTCAATCTGTATGATCTGATATAATAAAAGAGGTCATCCCAAGAAAGAAAATGTGAGGGCATAAAGAAAGAAATTTCTTTATGTGAATGTGGTTGGGAAAACACTACACTTTTCAAGTGCTTTTTAAATGGTAAATGTTTATAGACAGAATTTGGGGATCATCCTTATCTACAGACACTTTACAGGTAACTTGGTTATCACATGTTATCAGAGAACTCACAGTGTCTCCATACTACAGATCATATGGTAAATGTTGCTTGCTTCTTATCAACTCTCTTTTACTGTAACTTTATAATATATTCTTGCATTTTTAATACATTTCATTAAGTTGAGGTTTTTCCTTTCCCTCTAAGCAATACCCATGGTATTGCCAAGTATGAGTGAGATGGTAAGAAATGACCACAGGCAAAGAAAATGCATGTTTTCTTGCCCTCTTCAGAACATTCAATAGTGGGTGGTAAAATATCTAAGCAATTTGAAAGCCATGTGAACTATCACAAATATGACAGAGGCAGAAGAGGTGGGAAATCACTATGTTTCTGCAATTAATCACCATAAAAGCTAACATTTAAAGGACCAAGTAATTTTATTTTCATTTACAGTTCATATCAGTGATTTCATATCCTGTGTTTTGCTTATTTGAGATATAGTATAACTTTGATCAGTAGTGGATTGATGATTTTTATGGAATAAAAAAGCAAACATTTTGATGAAATACAAATCATTTGTGAAGTATAAGTTCCATCCCATTAATGATGATGATAATGATGATGGTGATGGTGATCTTCCTTCATATTCAGTCTAGCTGACACTTGGGCTTCAATTCATTTTGCATATATGTTTTTAATAATGATTTATGCAAGAGATCAAAATCCATTTTGTGCATGTAAATTTTTCATGAAATATTATCTAAGAAAAACAAAGTAAATTTTTTCATGTGAAAAATTAATTTTGTAACTGCTCTTATTTATTTTCCAAGATCAGGAACAACACACAAAAAGAGTCTGAGATTAAAGTGTAAAGCTATGCAACTTCAACCTATGCAATTTTGGCTGCCAGTTTTTCAACAATGGTTATTTCTTTCTTTCTTTTTTTTTTTTTTTTTTGCAGCTCTTTTCCATCAACATATGGCTCCATTTAAAAGTTAGCAATAATTTTCAAATGCCAATAATCTGTTGTTGTGAAATATTTATTTCCAAAACAAAGTTATATACAGTGAACTGCAAAAGTTCTTCTTTTTGTGCTTGGTTTATTCCCAACCTTTTTGTCATTCAAAAACAACGCTGACACATGCTTGAAATGACAAATAGTATTAATGAAATAAAGGAGTTAAACCAAATCCAAAGCACAGTCATATATTAAATTGTCTTAAAAAATACTGACCTAAGCACCTCTCTGAGATGTTATTAGTAAAATTTGAAGACAAAGAAAAAAGACATTTGGAAGTGAGATGTGTTCTCCTTTTGTAGCCTGTATAATTGCTGATTTGCCATCATGTTTGCTTGAGATGTTGTCAGATCAATATTCCATGTCTCTTTGTCAAAGGAGAGGTTTTTGAGCCTTCTTCTGCACCTGGGCAACTGCTGCCATGTCTCAAACCCAGTCTCCCAGGGCTATAGCAAGGTGTCCAAAAAGCTTTCTATAAAAAGCCTTTTAAAAGGCCCCTCATTCCAGCTCACTAGATCAACACATATATTTTACCAAAAGCAAAATTCTAACATTTCAACACAAGCTTCCCTCACCAGAACTGTAACTTAGTGACTATTTTTCATTAAGAGATAGTGTTGAATAAATATTTGCCCATTCCCACACAGAATGAAATCTAATACAACTGTTACGTCAACTTCCCTAGTAAGTGGCGATTTTCTAGAATTTGAAGATTTACAGTGCTTTTCTAAAAATGGTTAGTTTTTCTAAGTAGATTTTTCCCAACACATAGTAAGTCTATACAGAATAAGGTAGGCTAAAAGCAAGTTTATTTTTCTTCCATTTACATCTTTCAGAGAAGTTGAGAGGTAATGGTAAAGTTTTTCATATCAGCAACCAAAAATAGCAAAAGAAATAATGGTAGAACATACAATGATAGAACTTATTTTCTTTGTACATTCAGCTATCTGAAGCACTACTCAGTTTGGCCCCACAGTTACTTAAAATGAGGGTCGTTGTGGAATAAGTAGAAACATCTGTTACCATGAACCATCACAGTGGCTATACAAGGGGAAAAAAAAAAAATCTCTTCTTTGATTGGGACTGGTCTTCACTGAATATTCTTATTAGTATGCTTAGAACAACCATGCAAATCTCTGAGCCAAATTAATTATTCTTGGCATTCCCAAGAGACAATCCTACAGTGACATTTTACCAAAAGCAGGGAGTGAGGGAACCCTTTCTCTGTACATATTTTATGTTGGTTAGCAATGCCTAATTGTCCTACTGTATGTTGCCCTATTTTACCAGCTACAGTCTGAATTCATTCCCATCTTCTCCTCAAAAGTTTGAACCCCCTAGTGACAGGAATATTAATGTGCCAACACTGTCATATCTATTTCAGCTCATACATATGCAATGTCTTTGTTTTCAAAGATTTATGTCAGACTTTGCTGAAGTGAGGTATTCTACCATTTTAGATAATAGCATGCCAAAGTGATGGTATCAGCCACATTCAGCACTCACTCAAGCAAACAGGAGGAGCAGCCATTCCTTCATGGCTTAACTCATAGAAACTGTTATTTATCCTTATTTGATGAGAAAAATCTTTCAGGGGGAAATGGTGTATTTTTAGAAGTAGATTATGGCCATCCTGCGGATTATCTTTTAATTATGAATGGATGATTTGTGCCCACTCTGCTGTAGCAAACATCTTGCTGCTAATGAAGTTTAAAAAGACTTACTTTATTTAATTACAGCTAATCACCAGGGTAAAATGTGGAATTTTCTTTGATCCTACATGTATTGTGGTAATCCCCTATGGCAGATAGCATCTCCTCAAAATAGTCTGAGTTTTTCCATCCGTCACATCTTTGGCAAAGGTGGATCTACTTTTTCACTTAAAAATGCCTTTCATTTTCTCTGTAGTTGCCTACCATGGCGTAAGATATTATACAAAAGTTTTTATAAACTGAGATGTCCCTTTAGAAAGTCTTGAAATCTCCAAATATTTGAATCTTTTACTTTGTCCATTTTTCAGAATAGGGTTCTTTGCTTTGTTCAATGATTTAATTCTTCCAACACTATTGGATAATGTCAATACATCAGGCACTGTGTTGGGCAGAAAGAATTGAAAAACAAAGGGGACATGGCCACCCCCAAAACCAACCCTTAAAGATGGACCTTGTCTACTTTCTACTGTATGTCGTTCACTAGGATAGACATAGGAAAGTGAGTTTTAAAACACAGAAGTGTTTTTGGTTTGGGTTTGATTTGATTTAAATCATCAGATTTGAATTACTTTGCTCACTCGAACATTCTAAAATACACATGAGGGGCTACCCGTTTTGGTCCCCGCATGCCTCTTCCTTTTGCAATCAAGTGTGGTATATTAACTAACATTTTCTGGCCTTATTCTTTCCTGACTCCCAAAGAAAATTATTTTGAGAATACACATGAAGCCAGTCTTAATTCTAGGTGTTATCT
The DNA here is from genome assembly GCF_030445035.2 of Dasypus novemcinctus. NCBI lineage: Eukaryota > Metazoa > Chordata > Mammalia > Cingulata > Dasypodidae > Dasypus > Dasypus novemcinctus. The sequence goes on from NC_080674.1 coordinate 95,610,616, forward strand.
GTCTCTGATTTTTTACCTTCATACCAGACTAGATCATTGTCCACAAAAGTAGAGTGCAATTCTTTGGCGTGCTTTCTTTTTAATAGTTACTCTTTCAAATGTAAATTATCTTTTTTTCTGAAGTAAAAGTCCATCCCCAAAATTAATTAGCGTGGTGTATGTTTTTAATCTCAAAGAAGTCACACTGTTCTTTCAAAAACAATTACCTTCTTTCTCTCTTTTCCTATGTTTTTGTTCTGTGATCCTCAGTTCACGTCATCCAGCCAATGTCTGCTTGTTTGGCATAAAGGCCCTGAAGGGCTAGGTCCTGTGAGCTGGGGGAGGGAGAGGGCAGTGACAGCTAACAGCCGGGCAGAGCAGAAGGGCCTGAGGGCAGCAGGGGCCTGTGTCAGGCAGAAGAGGGCACCAGCAAACTGACCTACTCCACCCAACTGCAGGCACTCACTGAGAGAGCTTATCAAAGCAGCATCTCAACAGTGAAGATGGGCCAGTTTTCATAAAGAAAACAGAATTTTCCAGGAAAATGAGTATATTTAAACTAATGAATCAAAATGAAAGAAATCTGTGTCTTGGTACACTTTTTTATGACCTTACAATTGGCTGCTTTCAAGAATATAAAATTCAAAATCCAGCAGTTCTCCAAAAAGAGGGACAGTTAGTCAAAGGTCAAAGGGAAATAATCATTTTTGAAACTAAATAAATAGCCTATCAAATTATTACTCTATCATTTTGTAACGTAAAAAGAAGTCATCAGGGCAGATCTACTTGCTTTGCACTTCCAAATATTCCCCACTTTCTTTGACATATTTGAGTTTCCATGATTTTCGAGTTGCCAGGACTTGAGCAGATTTAAAGTCAGGGTACAGGTCTCTAGTTCATACCTAGGGTTCCATTATCACACAATAATGAGAACTATATTCCCACTGCCTGCATATGAATGCTTAAAGATATTCCTTCCCTGCATATTTTACACTGCATCACCCCCATGTTGTAATTTATATGCCACTTTACCCACAGCTACGAACATCCTTGTAGTAATCATTTAGACTTACAAAGTAATTAAGATTGGAGGAAGTTCTTCCAAAGTGCAATCCTTGTGTCTTGAAAAAAAAATTAAGCGTTATAAAGTAGGAGAAGCGAAACAGAATTTGTGGTTCGTTCCTGTAATATGTTAAACATCTGCAGTTTTGTCTCTCCGTCGGGATGCAGGGTTGTGCTGAAGTCACATCCTGATAACATCTGCACATTACTGATAGCTTGTGCTTTATTCTTTATGGTCTGCTGATGAGAGATTCTTTAACATCCCTTCAGTCATCAAGACCCCAGTTGGATTTCTTTGCTTGTGACAGCCTTAAAGGTGGTTTCATTTACATTTGCTAAAATGTCACAATATAGGAAGATATTTTCAGTTTGATGTTTCATCCTTTCCTTTTTTTATCCGGATGCTAGTTTTAGCTTTTCGAATGAATGTCGATCTCAAAATAGATTTTCCATGAAATATATTTTGTCTGATTTTTCAAACACCATGTCTGCAACAGAAGACTTTTTTTTCCCCAAAAAAAAAGTTTTCGGCAAGGAATAGCTGAGGAACTGAAGAAATCTCTGGCTGCCGTTGCAGCTCGGTGTACTTTCTGGACCATGTGCTGCTATGTATACCTGAAGTACTTGAAATGCACATTTGGGGAGACTTTGCCATCTAAATGCTTGGTTGGATTAAGTGCCTAATTGGGATGGAATGTCAGCAAGTTAGAGTAAGCATGCAATCGGTACTTTGGTCTGGAAAGTCATATGGTTCATCTTGAAGTATCATTAACAAAAATTGGTACTAATTTATCTCTAACTCAGTGTCTAAGAGCTCAGTTTCAGCTTACCAGTCATGCTGCCCAACCACCAACAAGAGGATGCTGTGGCATCTTTTGCTGATGTTGGATAAGTAGCCAAAGACGATGGAGAGTGTTCAACAAGATCAAGGACAGAGGTCAGATTAAGGCAACAGCTTCAGGAGGACCTTCCTTTCTTTGAGAAATCCCCAAGCAGGCAGATTTCCTTACCAAATCTGTCTCAAGAGACGCCTCAACTGAGTACTACACCACTGGCCAATAACAAAGCACTGAGAACAGCGCTCTTGAAAATGAACTTGCCACTCTCAGAACTCAGATCGCCAAAATTGTGACCCTGCAAAAGCAGCAGAATCTCACTGCAGGTGACTTAGACTTGACCACATCTGCTACCACAGCACCACCTTCTGTCCCACTTCCTCAACCTCCACATCTGTCACCACATGTCCCCTCCCTCCAACAGGGCTCCATCAAAGTACATCTGCTATTGATCTGATTAAAGAGCTAAGAGAGAAAAAAGCCAATGCTGAAAGACTTTGGTTAAGAACAGTCCAAAGAAACGTGACATGCCAAATATGCTAGAAGTCCTTAAGGATATGAAGAGTGCAAAACTTTGTTCTGTTATAAGGTCAAGCAAGATGTAAAGCCCAAACCAGTGGACCCTACTGACCCTGCCGCCCTCATTGCAGAGACTCTGAAAAAGAAATTTGCTCATCGGTATTGAAGCGATAGCCAAAGTGAAGTGGAAAAAGTAATTCCAAATTCAGACTCAGAGACCACCTCAGGAACAGTGTTGTTTGGGCCACAATTGTTGAAGTCTGCAGGAAAAATGAAGTCTTTAATTGATAATGTTTCAAATTCCTAAATAGACAATTAGTTGAGAAAGATTATCCTGGTTCAACTGTTGGTTTGTTAGGGCTATATTTGCCTAGTAGAAATCAACACTACTTAGTAAATATCTGACTATTTGGTAGTCTTTTTTAAAAACTAGTTAGAGGATTAAGCAATAATGAAAGCACAAAGTTAATGAGTTTTGTTTTATTATATTATGGTCTATCTGGACCTATCCAGTATTCTGGCATGTTTTTGATGAATAGGTAGAATGTTCAGGTTTCCAGTCAGGAAAACAGTTGTTCAGATTTGAGAACTTAAAAAGGATGCTTGTGGATGTTCTTGTGAGATTTTTTAAATTCCTAAACACTAATTTATCTGTGCAAATGGTTTATATGCATATACTTGGATAGAAAACAGTTTATATAAAATAGTAATGAAGTCAGTGAAGGTACTGTTGCCTTCACTCATTTTCAATGATAATTTACTACACAAGGACGGAACAGCTGGTGTGACACAAGTTAATGCAGTGAAATATTTGAGGTTGAAATCTTCTTGCCTTGAACAGAACTTCCATCTTATATATCTTGCTCACATTTTTGTGGAGGCAGGGCTTGAACAGGAACAGGATAATGCTCACTGCTGAAATTTCAGAAAGCTTTTAAATGAAGGGAAGTAGAGTACCATGAAAGCTGTTTTCAACTCAATACCACCCAGTGCTGAGGAAGAAAATGAAGTTGTCAAGTAATGAGGAATCAGATTATTCAATTAAATCCCTTTAAAAATAAAAATAAAAAACTAGGAATAGTACTTCTATTCTTACTTGCAATGCAGCAGCTATAAGACCATGCAAGGGCTAGGTTGTTTAACATCCAGTAACCCAGAATGCTGTGAGCATTTTAAAGGTCATGTATTGACAGAATTCAAGATGCTTATGTTTCCCTAATGACCCCAATTACATCCAAGCTGAGGAAATAGTCAATAATCAATAGCATTAACGTATTTCGAAAAAGTGTTTATTTTACAAGACAAAATTGGCAGTTCCTTGCCCTGCTCTAGGAAAACTCAGAGATTTTAGGGATTTTGAAAGATGATGGGACCATGAAAAATAGTATAGGGCACTTACATAAATAATCAGGATATCAGAAAGGATTGTTATATAATCTAATAGATATTCTTGATGCAACTAGCCAGTGGTTAATGACAATATATGTTAATTTTTAAAACCCCATAAGCGTTATATTTCAAAATAATTAATTAGGTTTGAATGTTAATTTTTTTCATTTCATGATAAAATGCACCTTGTGCCAAAAAAAAAAAAAAAAAAAGTCCATCCACCTGGGTATCAAAATGTTGCAATGACATTTTTTGAGAATTGAGGTAGTAAAACATAGTTCTTATTGTTCCCAAATATTTGGGGGTTTCCCATATATCTTATTGATTTCTAATGTAATTCTGTTACAGTTAGAGAACACACTGTAAGATTTCAATATTTTAAGATTTTGGTAAGACTTATTATTTGGTCTAGCCTATTATGTATCTTAATCTTAATGAAGTTTCCATGTATATTTGAAAAGAATATGTATTCTGCAAGTGTTTGATGGAGTGTTCTGTAAATGCCATGTAGCTCAAGTTGGTGGTTGATAGTGCTATTCAATTTGCTATATCCTTACTGATATTTTTTATCTAAATGTTCTACCAGTTACTGAGAGATGAGTGTTAAAAATCACTGACTCTGATTATGGATTTGACAATTTCTTCTTTGTTTAATATATTTTGAAGCCCTTTTATTAGATATGTGCACATTTAAGATTGTTCTGTCTTCCTGATGAATTGGCCCTTTTATCATTATGAACTACACTACCTCTGGCAATACTACTTGTCTTGAGGTCTACTTTGTCTGATATTAATATAACCACAAAAGCAAAGAAACATGTTTTAAGTGCCTGACTACATTTGTGGGATAGATATATAGAAAGATTGCATCAGCTTACCAGTCACTATGCAATCCCCTAAAGAACAACCACATGGGAGAGCATGGTCTTCCTCATGAGCAAGTCATGGCCTTCTGAGACAAGAGAAATCAGGGAAAGAGAAATTAAACTAAAAGGAAAGATCAATTACAAGGTGACACAAAAATACCCAGATCAGAATATAACCATTATTACTTAGAAAACCCATACTTGTATTTTTAAAATTATTTTAAAATTTACTGAAATTATGAACTCAATTTTAAGCCATAATGGGTTGAGTAGTGTCTCCCCCAAAGTTCATGTCTACCCAGAACCTCAGAATGTGACCTTTCTTTGAAAATAGGGTCTTTGCAGCTATAATTAAGTTAAATGAGGTCATACTGGATTAAGACTGTTAAGAATCCAATGACTGTTGTTCTTATAAGAATAAAACAGACAGACAGAGACACATACAGAAACAAAGACCATGTGAAGATGGAAGCAGATCGGCCAAGAACTCCTAGGATATCTGGGAGCCATTAGAAGCTAAGAAGAAGGAAGGAAGGAATGGATCTTCCCTAGAGCCTTCAGAGGGAACATGACCCTGCAACACCTTGATTTCCCACTTCTTGCCTCCAGAAGTTTGAGAGTAAATTTCTGTTCTTTAAGCCAGCCAATTGTGATAATTTGTTGCAGGAGCCTTAGAAACTAATACACAAATTATCTCAAATCTAAACAGCTCTCTAGATTAACGAATTCTTTTAAGGAAAAGTTTAAGAGTTTTTAATAACTCTTAAGAAAGAAGAACACTCCACATATCATGTAAATCGATTTGGGGGAAGATTATACCATTCATTAAACCCATCATGTCCTGGGAACTCCAAACTGGAATAAACTTCTGTGATGGTTAGGCTAATGTGTTAACTGGGCCAGGTAATGGTGCCTGGATGTTTGGTCAAGCAAGCACTGGGATAATTGTAATAAAAGGGCATTTCATGGACTTTAATCATCAATGAGTTGATTGCATAGATGACTTGTTACATCTATAATCAACGAAGGAGATTGCAGTCAGCATTGAGTGACGTCTCATCCAATTAGTTGAAGGCCTTAAAATGGGAAGTGATTTCAGAATTGAGAGAGAGAATTCTGATCTCTACTTTGGATAGCTAGTGTTTACTGAGAACTCATCAAGGGCCTTCATCAGAACCCCCCTGGTTTTTAAACTACCCTGAATAATTTGGACTTGTGCATCCCCATAGTCACATTAGATAATTTTATAAAATCTCATCCTGTTTACATATATCTCCTGTCAGTTCTGTTCCCTAGAGAACCCTGGTTAATACAGCTTCTAAAATCAGTTTATTTTTTGTCATTTGTGTTTATTTTCTAATGAAAATGAAAAAAAAATAGCAACATGGATTTTATTTTAATTATTTTCATTTTTATAGAATTTTATTGAAGTGTATCTTTCATACACTTAAAAGTACATATTGAATATATATAAACAATAAGTGCATAGTAAAAGTTGTGAACTTACAAAAGAAACATGCATATTATCATAGAGGTCTCCCATATATCACCCCACCACCTACACCTTGCATCATTTTGAAATATTTGTTACAAATTATGAAAAAGCAGTGCCAAAATATTACTACTAACTATAGCCATATCTTATATTTGGTGTATTTTCCCCAACCCAACAAATTATTAACACCCTATATTAGTATTATGTATTTTTTATAGTTCATAGAGAACGTTCTCATTATTTGTTGTATTAACCACAGTCCATCTTCTACCACTGGATTCCCTATGTTTTACAGTTCCATGCTTTGTGCAACCCATTGAATGTGTACACTCAGTGGTTTTCATTTTCATCACAGAGATGTGCTGTCATCACCTCAATCAATTTTAGAATGTTTTCATTACTCCAAAAAGAAAAATTCCATATTCCTTTATAGCCCCCTATTGTTGTCCCTTAGAATTGATATATTTATTCTTTGCCTTTGCTGCAAAAATATTACAATATTGCTGTTAACTATATCCATAAGTTACATTAGTTGCAATTTTTCTGTTTCACAGTGTTCTTAAGACATTGTAAATGAAGAACATACTTACATTTATACTATTAACCAAAATTTTCATTCACCACCAAAATCACTTTGCTATATACACCCTAAAATATTCTTTAGCTTCCTTTAATTTGGCATTTATGTCCAGAGTACCCCTTTCAGCTACAATCACATTTATAAATCAGTAGTGTTAATTATACTCAAAATAATGTTACCATCAATTCTACTCATTTACACACTTTTACAATAAACCTTATTAAAAATTCTGCATATGTTAGCATCAGCTCCCATTCTCAACCCACTTTCTATCTCCCAGTAGCCTATATACTAGCATTTACCTCTGTAAGTTTACCCATCATATTTAGTTCATATTAGTAAGACCTACAATATTTGTCCTTCTGAGTCTGGCTTATTTCATTCAACATAAGGTATATCCACATTGTCATATGTATGCCTACTTCATTTCTTCTTACAGTTGAATAGTATTCCATTGTATTTATTAATATATACCATGTTTTTCTTATTTTATTTTTATTTTTTAAAGATATTTAGATTATATAACTGTCATATAAAAAATATAGGGCATTCCCATATACCCCACTCCCCACACCTCCCATATTTTTGCATATTAACAACATCTTTCATTAGTGAGTGAATCATACATTCATTGCATAAGCAAGGATTAAAGTTTTCATTGTAGTTTACTCTCTCTCCCACACAATTCTCTAGGTTATGACAAGATTTATAATTGTCTGTATCAGTCATTGCAATGTCATTCAGGACAATTCCCAAGTCCCAAAAATGCCCCCAATTACTCCTGTTTTCCCTCCCCCTGCCTTCAGAACCTCCAGTGGCCACTGCCTCCACATCAACAAGATTTCTTCCATTGCTAGAATCCCCATAAGTCTATAGTAGACTACCAGTAAGTTTACTTTACTCCATAGTTCATTCCCCAGTCCTGAGAACTCTGGGATGGTGATGTCCACTCCACCTCTAACTGAGAGAGGGCTGTGATCCCATAGGTCAGATGGGTGGGACTCCCTTGCTTGCAGTTGTAGACTCTCTCAGTTCCTTGGTATGGTAGTTGTCCATCATCACCTCCATGTTATTTGTCCTAGGTGAGATCAATAAACTGAAGAAAAGCGTTGCAACTCTGATGAGATTCAGGGCCCAATTGGAACATGACAGCCAAAAGACTTAAATCTCTTGGATGTACACCTACCAACTCTAATACTATTATAGCTTCAAACAGAAGGACAGAAGAGCCATGTGTATGGAAACCACAACTGAGTCCAACTCTGTCACTCTGGGGAGCATAAATTCCGAAGGTACCAAACTCCAGAGCTATCTGCCCTGACTGTAGTGTCTGGATGTCTCCAGAGTCCTTAGGAGCCCTGCTATTTGGCGTAGTATCTACTTTGGCAGTTAGAGAGATCCTGCTGAGGTATGCATAAGTGTAACCTCTGGAATGACCTCCTGACTCACTTTGAAGTCTCTTATCCATATAAACTCATTTGTCTTTACCTTTACCCCCTTTTGTCAAGGTCTTTTTCCAGTTGCATTGCTAGTAGGTGCTTGTTAGTAATCCCTTGGTGCCAGGGAGGCTCATTCGCAGAAGTTATGCCCCACACCGGAGGGAAGGTAATGGAATATACCACATTCAGTTTAGTCATTCATCAGCTGATGGACACTTGGACTGGCTCCATATTTTAGCAATTGTGAATGCTGCAATGGACATTGGTGTGTAAATGTCAGTTTTCATCCTTGCTTTCAGTTCTTCTGAATATACTCCTAGTAATGGGATTGCTGGATCATATAGCAGTTCCATATTCAACTTCTTGAGGTACTACCAAAGTGTCTTCCACAGAGGCTGCACCATTCTACAGTACCACCAAGAGTGAAGGAGTGTTCCTATTTCTCCAATTCCACTCTAGCACTTGTAGTTCTTTGTTTTTTAATAATGGTCATTCTATAAGGTATAAATGGTACCTCATTGTAGCTTTATTTTTGCTATTCCTTAATAGCTAGTGATGTTGAACATTTTTCCATGTACTTTTGGGCAATCTGTATTTCCTCTTTGGAGAATTGTCTATTCAAGTATGTTGGCCATTTTTAATTGGGTTGCTTGTTTTTTTAATCATTGAGTTTTATGTTCTCTTTATATAACAAACCCTATTGGATATGTGGTTTCCAAATATTTTCTCCCATTAAGTAGGCTGCCTTCTTACTTTCTTGACAAAAGTCTCTTGAAGAACAAAAGTGTTTGATTTTGAGGAGGTCCCATTCATCTGTTTTTTCCTTCATTGCTCATGCTTTGGGCATACTGTTTAAGAAACTACTGCCTACGACAAGATCTAGATGTTTTCCTACATTTTCTTCTAGGATTTTTATGGTTATAGCTTTTATGTTATGTCCTTTATCCATTTTGAATTAATTTTTGTATAAGGGGTGAGAAAGGGATCCTTTTTCTTTCTTTTGTATACGGATATCCAGTTCTCCCAACACCATTTGTTGAATAGACTGTTTGGGCCCAGCTGGGTGGGCTTGACCATAGATATGAGTCTATTTCTGAGTTCTCAATTTGGTTCCATTGATCAATATGTCTATCATTGTGCCACTACCATGCTTTTTTCACCATTGTAGCTAAGTAATATAATTTAAAGTCAGGAACTGAGAGTCCTCCTACTTTGTATTTTTTTTTTTAATTATTTTTGGTTATTCTGAGTCCCTTACCCATCAAAATAAATTGAAGAATTGGCTTTTCCATTTCTGAAAAAAAGGTTTTTGGGATTTTTATTGGGATTGTGTTGAATCTGTAAATCAGTTTGGGTAGAATTGACATCTTAACAATATTTAGACTTTAATCTATGAACATAGAATGTGCTTCCATTTATTTAGTTCCTCTTTGGTTTCTTTTAGCAATGTTTTGTAGTTTTTCTGAATACAGGTCCTCTATGTGCTTGGTTAAGTTTATTTCTAAATATTTGATTCTTTTAGTTGTTATTATAAATAGAATTTTTTTCTGACTTCCAACTCAGATTGCTCATCAGTAGTGTAGAGAAATGCCTCTGTATTTTTGTACATAAATCTTGTGTCCCATCCCTTTGCTGAACTCATCTATCAGTTCTAGGAGCTTTATTGTGGATTTTGGGAGGTTTTATAGATATAGGATCATATCATCAGTGAATAATGAAAGTTTTACTTTTGCCTTTTATTTCCTTTACTTGCATAACCAGAACTTATAACACAATAGTGAATAACAGTGGTGATAGTTGCATCATTGTCACGTTCCCAACCTCAGTGTGAAAACATTCAGTCTTTCAACTTTGAGTACGATGTTAACTGTAGGCTATTCTTATATGCATTTTACAATTTTGAGAAAGTTTCCTTCTGTTCCTATCTTTTGGAGTGCTTTTATCAAGAAAGGATGCTATATTTTGTCAAACGCCTTTTCTGCATCAATCGAGAGAATCATGTGCCTTTTCCCTTCAATTTATTAATTTGGTTTATTACATCAATTAATTTTCTTCTATTGAACCACTCTTGCATATGATCAGAGTATATGATGCTTTTATTGTGTTTGATCATAGTGTGCAATTCTTTGATTGTGCTTTTGCATTCAGTTTCCAAGTATTTTGTTGAGGATTTTTGCATCTACATTCTTTAGAGATATTGTTCTGTAATCTTTTTTGTTGTATCTTTATTAGGTTTGGTATTAGAGTGAGGTTGGCTTCATAGAATGAGCTTGGTAGTGTTCTTTCCTGTTGAACTTTTTGTAAGAGTTTGATCAAGACTGGTATTAGATCATTGATGAATGATTGGTAGAATTCACTGTGAAGCCATCTGGTCCCTGGGCTTTTCATTTGGGAAGCTTTGGGTGACTGTTTCAATCTCTTTACACATGATTGGTTTGTTTAGGTCTTCTATTTCTGCTAGGGTCACTGTAGGTTGTTCGTGTGTTTCTAGGAATTTGTCCATTTTACCTGTGTTGTCTGGTTTGTTAGTATGCAATTGATCATCATATTCTTTTATGATCTCTCTTATTTCATGGAGTCAGTAGTAATGTCCCCCTTTCATTTCTGATTTTGTTTATTTGTATCCTCTCTCCTTTGTTCTTTGTCTAGCTAAGGGTTTGTCAATTTGTTGATCTTCTTGAAGAACCAACTTTTGGCTTTATTGATTTTTTTGGGAGGGGGTCTCAATTTATTTTATTTCTTCTCTGATCATTACTGTTTCTTTCCTTCCACTGGGTTTGGGATAAGTTTGCTGTTCTTTTTCTAGTTCCTCCAGTTGTGCAATTAGGGCTTGAATTTTAGCTCTTTTGTCTATTTTAATATAAGCATTGAGGGTTATAAAATTTCCTCTCAGCAATGCCTTTGAAATATCTCATAAGTTTTGATATGTTGTGTTCTTGCCTTCATTTTCACTTGTCTCAAGATATTTACTGATTTCTCTTGTGATTTCTTCTTTGACCCACGATTACTTAAGAATATGTTGTTTAATCTCCCTATATTTGTGATTTTCCCTTTTTCAATCCACGACTGTTTTCTATATTCATTCCATTTATATCAGTGAAAGTGCCTTCAATAATTTCAATCTTTTTCAATTTATTGATCCCTTTCTTGTGACCCAACATATGGTCTGCCCTTAATAAGGATCCATGAACACTTGATAAGAATGTACATCTTGCAGTTTTGGGGTGTAATGCTCTGTAAATATCTGTTAAGTTCCTTCATTTCACTGTCATTCAATTCCTTGTGACCTTGTTTCATTTTTTTCATTCTTTTCTCTTTCTGTTCTCCTGTTTTTTCAAGTGCAGATGCTCGGTCCTCCAATTTACTAATTCTGTCCTCCACCAACTCAAATCTGCTATTATATGCCTCTAATGTATTTTTAATCTCATCCACTTTATCTTCCATTCCCATGAGCTCTGTTACTTTTATTTGCAAGCTCAAATTGTTCTTTATGCTTACCAACCATCTTCTTAATATCTTTTATCTCCTTAGTCATATTTTCCATCAACTCCTTCAATTTATTTAGGAGATTGGCACAGTCTTTGATTTGGTGTCTTAAATCCTGTGTCTCATCAGAATTTTTGGTGGCTCCTTTGACTGGGCCAGCTCTTCCTGTTTCTTTGTATGGCCTGTAAATTTTATCTAGGCATCTGAATATGTTGGTGTATTTACTCTGATGGTCAATTTCTCTCTCTGGCCTACTGGTTTTTTTCACTGCTCTTTTTTGATTTTTCATTCAACTTAATTTAAGTCTTTATAATTGCCCATCTTAAGTTATTAAAATAGGATGAGTTATCCATTAAAGGAGCACAGATTTACTCCAAGGCATCTGGGATGAGAGACTCCAAAAAGGTTTATTTCCTCCTTGCAGTTTCCCAGCCAGCCAACAGATGGCATTTGTCTGTGAATCTTCCCACACAGGTGTCTCTTTTCAACCTTCCCTTGCCTGTGATTTTGGTCTGGCCAGAGCCAAGATTAAAGGTGGGTCCTGCTGGCCAAAGTCACTAAAGAGAAACCGCTCTTTACCTTTGCCACACCCTCCTTCTTCCCAGGGAGATGTCGCTTCTCCTCTTAGTTGGCTACAGTAAACCATGGGTTTTATCTAGACCGTTAACCTTGAGGATAGAGAATCAGTGCTGTTCTCAGCTGTGAGGGCTAGTAACTCAGTTTTCTTTTTAGCTTCTTCATCTCTCTGACCGTCGCCCTCCTGAAAGATGTACAGTGCTCTCCTGGTTGACAGATCCCCAAAGTATCTCCCTCAGAGAGCTTTTTGCCCATCTTCCATTGTTTTTGTGAGAGAGTAAGCCCTACCTACCTACTCAAGCACCATCTTCCTGGAAGTCCTCCATAATATCATTTTTAATAAAAGCTGTGTATGAAAGCTTCCTGAAAATAAGGCAATCGGCTTTCACAGCCAGGACAAGCTAACTCCAGGACACCACAGTTTACTGCTCATTGAGACTGTACAATGATTTCCTTATGAGTCCTTTTTGTTTTGTTTTTTTCTTCTGTGCAAGCCATCTCACATATACTATGTGTGGAGACATAGCTCCTATTGGGAAACTCAAGATATTTTCCTTATCAGGAGAAGAAGCTCTAAGCTATAGAATGACTGTCATTCAGGAATCTCATTTTGGACTTCCCAAATATTTCTCACCATTCAACTTCATGTTAGGGTTCACTCCTTCTACATTAAATTGCTCACTGTTTCAAGGATACTTTCTATGTTCTTATACCATACTTTTTGCCTGGGATTTCCTTCTCACCATCCCTGCTTTTCCAAATCCTTTGCATACAATGAGTTTAATTAAAAATAAAATTCTATGTGAATGTCCCCCTTTCTCCAAAGCTGCAAATGGCTTCTCCCTTTGTTTCCTCTCATACTTGCCTCACTGCAGCACTCATTTTCTACCTCACACTAATTAATTCAATATATTTTTGTTACGTGTCTATGATGTGGAAGAGAATATTTTCAGTGCCAGAATATGGAAGAAAAGACAGTTCTGTTCTAATGAAACTAATGAAACTCACGCTTTAGAGAGGAAGATAGCAAATGCATTATTGTAGTAGTATATGGGATATGCACCTTATGTTAAAGGTCTTAAGCAGAGAAAAGGAGAAGAAATTCTAGGCAAAACCACTTTCATCTTTATCATGTCTTGAATGAGCATAGAATACTAATAGGTAGATACAGCAGGAGTGGAAGGTATATGGAAGCAAGAGACAATAAATGAATTATAGAGATTAGACAAAAACGTTATGACAGCAACTTTGAATTTCATTTACAGGAAGTTTGGACTTCATTCTATAGGAAATGGGGAACCTTCCTTTTTAAGGAATTTACAACTACATTTCCAATAATGTCATATTTTCATCTATAATAAAATGAATGTACAATAGCTTTACTTTGATTTCACAAAATGGATAAAAAGAATAAATGAATTATTTTTACATTAATTTTCTTGTTGAATTGTCTGAATTAAAATGGAAAATTTAACTAAATATGGGGTTCTCTTCTACAAATGGGCCAAAATAGCTATCATTTCACTTTATATATATATTTCAAAAAGCTCAGAATCAAATGTAAGTGAAATTAATTTGATATGAGTAGTAATTAGATCAAATGAAAACAGTCTCCTAACAAGATCTATCAACTTTTTTTAGTACATACTGATGCTGCTTTAGCGAGTTTGAAGTCTTCTGTTTACATGCATTCAGTTATGTCCTTATGATGGGTGATAAATGTCAACAAATATTGTATGCACGCTCCACATATAGCTCCAAAAATATTAAGAAATTGAAAACCAGTACTTCATTTTTCAATAAATATGCACTTTCTGTTGTTTAATTATTTTTCTTAAGAGAGTAGAGAGTGTATTGAAAAAGTAAAAATATCACTAAACAGTAAAACAATTGAATGGTTTTAGATTTGCACTATATGGTAGATACCAAAATCACTTTAGCAAGGGTATTTAAACTATTCCTTATACCTTCCATGGCAGAGCTGCTCAGCCTTTATTGCCTGCCTTTTCATGTATACTCAACCATGTTTTGCACTGACTCCACTTGTTGATGACTCCCTGCAACTAGCAGGTCAATTATGGACCTGGCACAACAAGTGCCATTAGGGGCATTGGGATGGAATTTCCCTCCATTCCCACCTGGTATCAAATGAAGTTAGCTGTGCCTGGCCACTAGTGTCTCAGCACTCTTCATTCTATCGTTAAATAGCCTGCAATCATGGGAAATGGGAGTTTAACTACATTGTGTCCGGAAAAATTTAGAAAGGGGAAATGGGTTATCAATAGTCATATTTCTGATTTTACCACGTCTTGGAGTGAGAATTCTGTTCATAACACATATTGCACATACATTACTGGATGAGCCCATGGCAGAAGCTATGAAAAAAAGGTAGATATCTACTAAGCCCAGACAAGCTTATTTTAATGCAACTATTAATAATATTTAGTTAAAAATATAAGGTATTGTAAACAAACATGGAACTGGGCAGGACACAGAGCCAACAGGAATAAAGCAGAACTATCCCAAGAAAACAGGAATATATAGTCACCCTTGTATGAAGTCTCACTCTTATGGCCAAATTAATTGATTTGAATTCCCAAATATTTAACTTTATATTAATGCATGATATTACAGCCAATTTTCAGAGTTTAGTTTTCTGTTCCAACTTCCAAGATGCCCTTTTCAATCCTCACATTTTTTCCTCTAATGAGGGTGATTTGCCAACATTTGCATGGCCTTTATGGCGTGGTTGAAAAATGTATTCATTCTCATGTGTTAAAGAGATAACACTGGAGGAAGAACAGTTTTTACAGGGAAGATTTAGTTTTTAATGTTTCGTATTTGAAGTGCCTAAGAGGCATGCATAGAAAAACAGTAAGTAGGAAGTTGGGTATATTGTCGATTTGGAGCTCAGGTGAGAGGTCTATGTTGAAAATCTAGATCTGGGAATCATCAGCTTAGAAGAGGTAATTGAGAACACAGGTTTATATAGCATGTTTGCAGGGAGAATGAACAGAGTAAGAAATGACTTAAATAAAAAACATTGGGAAACTACATTTTCCATAGATATTTTAAGTTACTTGTTACCGCAGGATCCATTTTTAGTTTGGAGTAAACCCTTCTTGAGTAATTTGCCACATTTGCAAAAACATTACTCTCAGAACTTCCATCTCTACAGGGTGGGCTCCCTGCAGCCAAGTTTTTTCCACATAATCTTACTCCAGGCCCTGGGGACTAAGACAGCTGTTACCAATGGATGTCCACTTTGAGCCAGTTAGAATTATGCATAGCTAAGATATGTCTCTGGGTTGTAATATATAATCACCAGGATGTAGAGCAGCCATATTCTGTCAGGTGAGCACAGAGAACATCAATGCAGAGGCACAGGGATAAGACATGGAAATTGACCAATTTCTGGTTTGCCTGCCACAAGCTTTGCTGCTCCCTATTCAGTCCTTAAATTAATCAACATTTATTAATCCAGCACCCTCCACATGCCAGACACTGGGTTGCTAATTATGGCCACAGTGGTAAATAGATAAATTCCATGGTCTCAAGGAGCATCCTTTTCTGAGATCTGTTACATGCCTTTATATTGAATTCCATATATCCTTACATTAAATCTCCCCCTGGTTCAGTGCTGGCTTATCATATGACCCAGCAATACCACTGCTGGGTATATACCCAGCAGAACTGAAAACAAGGACACAAACCGATATATAGTACACCAATGTTCATAGCAGCATTGTTCACTACGCCAAAAGTTGGAATCAACCCAAATGCCCATCAACAGATGAGTGGATCAATAAAATGTGGTATATACATACAATGGAATACTACTTGGCTATAAGAACAAATACACTACAAACACACGTGATAACATGGATGAATCTTGAGAACCTTATGCTGAGTGAAGCAACCCAGGCATTGAAGGACAAATACTACATGACCTCAATGATATGAAATAAGCAAGCTGCCTCAGAGAGCTAGAGACTGGAAGATAGGCTTACAGGAAATCGGGGGGTGGAGGAAGGATGTGAGCCGAAGTCTGCAGGGGTGGAATCTATGATGAGCTGGCGAATTATGGCCCTAAATAATTTGAACATTTAATTTCGGAGTTTCTGATTGTGGCCTGAAGGGGGCGCCAGTCCTCAGAGGAACCGGAAGCTCCCAGTTTCCTTGGCTGCCCTGGCTGCCAGGAGAGAGCGCCTGACTCGTCTTTTTGGCCCATCTGAACCTCAGAGCAAGTGAAGAAGACCTCCCCTTTAGGCCCCAAGACTGTCGCTGTGTCCAATGGGGCAAGGGCTTCGTGGTGTGGTACCGACGCGAGAAGACCCAGGGGCCGTGGGACAACTCGCGCCCTGTCCACAGTGAGTGAAACGCTTCAGTCCTGAGTCTCCGCTCATGTCAGCCTCGTGAAAAGTCCTCCCCAGGTCGCCCTCCTTGAATGAGTCCCATCAATGGCTTGTGGTTTTCAGATCATAAAAGTGGAACATACTGATGCCCTTCAGAATGTAGCCTGAATCTCCGTCTCTACCACAAATTCCTGCTGATACCACCACAACTACCAATTCAGCATGATCATCCTGCTGTGGCATTTGGTATAATCACATAGTTGTGCATTCATCACTTCAAGCTTTTTTGAGCATTTTCATTATTTCAATAATAATGATAATGAAAAAACAGGAAAACAAGAAAATTCTTCACCTCTCATTCTTTCTCTGTGTCTCATGCTATACCTAGTTACCAATTATGGTTATTCTTTATTATTTATTCATTAATTAGTTTCATTGGAATCTACTCAAATTCAATGCAATCTATCTAAAGTGTGTAAATGGGGATTTTTAGTATAATCCTAATGTTGTGCATTTATCATCCCCCAAAAGTTTAGATGTATTTCATTACTTCAAAGAGGAAAACTCCACACCCCTTAGCCTCCCTTCCCTACCACTAATTAAGTTTCATCTATATAAAAAAATAAATAAATAAAAAAATGCTGACTTATGTTGGTTTCTGCCAAACAAACACGAAGCCCTGACCTGTATATGGCTTTCATAGAACAAAGCAATGAATCCTATACATTATCCCCATGATGCTCAATAAATGCTTGTGCAATTAATAAAAATTAAATATTGAATTAATGACTATTTTCAGTATTTCCATAATGTCTGTCATACACTTGAGAGTTAGTTGAAGTTCTAGGATCAAGGCATTTTATTACAAAAAATATTGGTTCTCCAAAACATACTGTCAGGGGTTTAACATAATTCTAATCAAAGAACACTGACTCATTTACTTCAGAAAGAACAAAATCCTTTAAACAGAGAAATCCTAAAAAGCAAGTTTGAATCATATCTGTCTGTATGTTCCAAAGTAAGCCTTTTAAGGGTGTGGTGCTGCTTGGTTTACTATGGGAAGGACACATTCAGTTTTTACTATATTCATTTCTTGCTAGCCTTCTCTGAGGATAGCTTTGTAACACTTATGATCGTTTCACTTATTGAACAATTAGATCAACAGAAAACATATTATTCCAAGAACAGTTAAAATATAGGCAGTAAATAAAATGATGTTAATCTTGTCAGCCTTGTTGCAAAACACTCCCTCCAACCCAAAACCCTGAAGCAAACAACTACATGGGCACAAAAATATACAGAAGAAACAATAAAATTTAGCTTCTACTGTTATATTTAGCACTGGAACAGCCAAAGCTTTCATGAACATTCATGGGATCAAATTGATTTAGAATTCTGTCTCTGTCAGGTTCTGTCTCTGTGATTTTGGGAAGTTAGTAAACTTTCTATCCCTTTATTTCTTAAAACTTGATGCCAGAACTGTTGTGGAGACTGAATAATATAACCAAAGTAACTTCTTTAGCCCAATGTCTTGTTTGACAAAGAACCATTTTTAGTAGCAATGTTTCCATAACTTGTTGAGCTGCCTTTTTCTATTCTTTTATTTTTATAAATTTGAAATAAAGTTGTTGATTTAAAAAGTAAATAAAGACCAGCCATGAGATCCTCAGTCATGGCAAGCCCAGTCTAGATTCCATACATTGATTTGTGACCTACACACAGACTCTACACAACAAGAGAAAGTGTTTCACATCTGTACATTCAGGTTTCAAAATGCAAATTGTTGATATCTTTTGTATCTTCTCTGTTCTGTTCTTCAAACATGATCATATTGCTGATCTGTAGGTTATACTCTTTGAATTCTTTGTCTAAGAGTGGAATTGTGTGGCCCTTCCGCATTTTGTCTAGCAATGAGAAGGTGAGCAAACTTGGGAAGTTTTGAATGTTGTCTTCTATGTTCCGGTTTTAGTTTCCCAGCTGCTAAAACAAATGCCATGCAATGAGTTGAATTAAAAAATAGGAATTTATTGACTCATAGATTTGAAACTGGGAGAATTTCAAAATCAAAGTGTCAGCAAGGCAATGCTTTCTTCCCAAAGACTGTAGCATTCTGGTGCCAGTGCCCGCCATCCTTGGTCCTTGGTTTTCCCATCACATGGCAATGCATATGGCAACATCTTCTCTTTTCTCTTTCAATTTCCATTGACTTCTAACTTCTGGGTGCTTCCTATGGCTTCTTTCTCTGAGGACTTCTCAATAAGGCCTCCAGTAATGGAATCAAGCCCCATCCTGATTCAATGAGGCTAAACCTTACCTCAATGAGGCTAAACCTTACCTGAAGTAACCTCAACAAAAGGTTCCATTTACAATGGATTCACACACACAGGAATGGATTAAGATTAAGAACATGTTTCCCTTGGGTATGTAACTCTAAACCATGAGAGTTACCAAACTTGTGTTTTCCTCTTTCTCCATCTCAATGGTAATTCCTCCCTCTGATGCAGAAGCATTGATTTTCTAAGTTTCTTTCTACTCTCTTTCTTCCCCATACCCATCAAACAGGATGTACATGTTAACTGATTGGCTGACTGGTGAAACTTGTGTGTAATTGAGTTTCTGCCTAGCCATAGGCAAGCCTGTATATTTTAAACCTTTGTCTCTAATTATAGAAAGAAAGGTGATATCCCCATTAAAGAAAGGTCAGGCATCTACAAAAAGAAAAGCAAGACAGGGGTCTGTATTTTTGAGAAAGAAGGCTTACACTGAAGGTAAATCTGAGTTATTCCTTTTAGGCTTATTGTTCATATGTTCAGAAGAGACAAAAGTCCTTTATTTGAAATGGCCTGTTAGTCACTTTGGGAGAATGGACTCAGAAGTGACTACTAAAGGCCTGCTACTGGGAGTAACCAAAGCACTGTTTCCTGACTTCTCCCTAGGGCTGAAACCATACTCCCAATATAAGTGTGTTTGCTGGGATCTCTTCCTACAGAAACTACACTTGATGTTGGAAGCAGATCAGAAAAGAATAGGGTAGAAGGAAAATCCAGCAGAGCAGGGGAGATTGCCAGAAAAAGGAGCCAGAGCCAGGCTTTGGAGTGAGCTCAAACCATCAGTCAGCATCAGGGTTTTGCTTAGAAGAGACTGAGTGGAGATTTCAGATCTCTGACTTATCAAGATTCTCAAGGAGCCTAGAACAGACATCAGGTAGAAATCTAAGTCATCAACAGAAGGAAGTGGAGACATAATCTTCACCATCAAGATTCATATAACCTTTAAGTTCCGGACAAAGTTGTGGTCTTTGGAAAGAGCAGGGCAGAATGAAAGAGTTGGTTGGGGAAATAAAATAATTGCCAAGGTTAGTCCCTGGAAACAGTTGCCACAATTGAACTGAGGTAAGTGAGGTTTCCTCTCCTCGACACTGTGCTTTAAAGGACTACTCCTTCAGCCATTCCTTAACCCATGAAGTAAGGCACATACTATGCTAAATCAAGTCCATCTAGAACCTTGTGTCTATCCTTCTATGCTCAAATGTTCCTAAGCCCACTTTGGGGCCATGGACAGGTCTTTCCTAGTCCATCCTCTCAGAAACTGACTGTATTACCAGTATTGGCACCACTGGGCCTCAGCAGTGACTAAGAAGTGGCTGTTTGGGAAATGAGGAAGGTGGACAGT
This sequence comes from Dasypus novemcinctus, assembly GCF_030445035.2. Taxonomy (NCBI): domain Eukaryota; kingdom Metazoa; phylum Chordata; class Mammalia; order Cingulata; family Dasypodidae; genus Dasypus; species Dasypus novemcinctus. The sequence continues at coordinate 95,630,870 of NC_080674.1, forward strand.
GCTCAGATTTAGGTGCACGGTTTTGATGTCCACTCACACACACACAAGATCCCTCAGATGAAGAATGAAGCTAAGAGAGGGAAGAGGAGGGGGCTGGCCAGACAGCTGACATTTGTGCTTGGCCTGGTGCTCCTGAAACTCCCTTGACTGGAGAGTGACTTGACCCCAACGTCTGAGTGCTCCTTGAACTTCTAGGTAGAAATTCAGAAGTTATAGGTCACAAGGTTAGTGGACTCCAACAGTAAAGAATTAATAGATCATTCCAATTACACTTCCTTTCACGACTGAAAGATAATTTCCCTCCTCCCCCACTTCTTTTCTAATCTTACCCCCTTTCTCAGAAGAAAAAATAGAATCCATTACTGTATTTACTTTACTTGTTTAATTAGTGCTTAATGTTTTTAAAAAATTCCAATTAGGGGATTGCAAACTTAACTGTCTTCAGGGGCCATAGGTGAAAAGAGCCTGTGGTGACCTCAGGGTACAGGATTTAGCCAAAGGCATTTACACTGAAGAAAAAATATCAAGTGAATTAGCAGAATTTAGCCCAAGGTCAAGCAGTTTGCCACTTTTGAATTAAACTTCTTCATTCCCTTCTTGAGTTCTTAAAACTTACTATTATGCTTTTTTTGATTATTTATGGAAATTAAATTTATTTTTTAAAAAAAGTATGTTAGTGGAACATTTATTTTTATTAATTAGTTAAAGGTATTATTTGTGCCCTAAGTTTACTGTTTTTACTCTTACGAAATCTATGAAAGAAGAATGTATGTTTAATAAAATTTTGTTCAGAACTCTATCTCTACCTGTGAGATACTGTGTTACATATGTCCCAGAACCAGTCTGGTTTTAAAAAATAACACTATTCTATGATAAAACGCTCTTTTGTAAGTATATAAACATCTATAGGTCACATAGCAATGTTTAATACATAGGACTTGTCACTTGGCAAGTTGATTCCTAGAGGAAATATGAAGAGTACAATAATGAAATAAAGAAGCTAAATTTTAAACAACCTAACCAGAATGGATACCAAAAAATGAGTGTTCCCAATTTCAACTCAGCTACTTTAGGGGAACAGACACTTATTTCATTGCTCAGAATATTTTTGGAAGTCCTCTTTGGGAACTTTTGGGTTCCTTTGGTATAGTCCCTTTGAAGTATTCTTGGTGATGGTGAAGCTTCATTAATTGAGGTCAGATTTTATTTTTAGACAGAGCAAAAAGGCAATGAAAGGGAACTCTGCTGAGTGAGATAAGTGATCAAGCTGAGTCATTCCACTTCTGATCAAAATCAAAGCATGGTTACAAATCCCTGAGTGGTATGTTTATGTGGCTTTATAAATTTCTACTGGCATAGAAGACAATTTTAGAGAAAAGCTAAAAATATATTCTAAGTATCATTAGAATATATGATTAACTTCCCAAGATAACAAATTTGAAGAAAACTTGCACTTGGATCTATAGCTTTTAATAGATTTTTATAAAAGAAACAGAAAGAAATTAGATTTTTTTTTCAATAAAACTACACATCAGAATGAATTCCAGATGAATTTTAAATATTCTTTTAAAATTAAATCATAAAAATCTAGAAGAAATTACAGGTGATTAGCTTACTTAACATGAAAAAGTGAGAAACTTTAAGGAACATATTGATAAAATTGATGGTTTAAAAATAACATATCAGAACAAGGCTGTTAAGCCCACCCAGCTGGGCTAGAACAGCCTATTGAACAAATGGTGCTGGAAGAACTGGATAGCCATATCCAAAAGAAAGAAAGAGGAACCTTATCTCACACCTTGACTTAAATATGAAAGTGATAAACATAAAACTCCTAGAAGAAAATGTACGAACATCTTCAAGATGTTGTGGTAGGCAGTAGTTTCTTAAACCTTACACCCAAAGCATGAGCAACAAAGGAAAAAATAGATAAATGGGACCTCCTCAAAATTAAACACTCTGTACCTCAAAGGACCTTGTAAAAATGGTGAAAAATCAGCTGATTCATTGGGAAAAAATATTTGGCAATCACATATCTGATAAAGATATATAAAGAGATCACACAACTCAACACTAAAAAGACAAGCCACCTGATTAAAAAATGGGCAAAAAAAAAAAAGTTGGAAACAGTCCAGGTGCCCATCAACTAATGCATGTATAAACAAATTGTGGGGTTTACACACTATGGAATATTATGTAGCAGAAAGGAAAATGAAGTTGTGAAGAATATGACAACATGGATGAACCTAGAGGACAATATGTTGAGTGACGTAAACCAGACACAAAAGGATAAATACTATACGACTGTGCTTTAAGAACTAAATATATTAAGAAAACTCATGGAATTAATAATTAGAATATAGGTCACCAGAAAATAGAATGAGGATAGAGAATGGAAAGCTGAGGGTTAAACTGTGCAGAATTGATTAAATACTTGTTTGTAAATCTTCAGAAATGAATGGAAATGGTGAGAGCACATCAGAGTGTTTGTGACTAGCAGAGCTATTATATGGATATGGCAGTGGTTGAAAGGGAAAGTCTAAGGACATGTACATTCCTAGAAGGAAAGCTAAAACATGAAACATGGGACTGAATAACATACTGAACCCTCATGTAAAATACAAATATGGTGACATTGCATATATGACTGTCTTTTGAAAATATAAATGCATATAAACTAGAGAGAAGGAAACAGAATAGCAGCTAAGTATGGCTGGGGAAGCATAGAGAAACTGAGAGGCGATAAGTTTGGTTGGTTTGTTGGTTGGTTGGTTGGTGTTTTTTTAGTATTAATAATGTTATTGGAATAATGAAAATGCTCTAAAAATGACGGAAGTGATGAATGCTCAACTATGCGATTAGACCAAACACCATTGATTATATACTTTAAATGGATTTAAGCTTTATTAATATGTATCAATAAAATTGATTTGAAAAAAAAAATACATTGGGAATAAATGCATGTAGAAAATTAAAAGGCAACACATGGAAGAAAAAGGTTCAGTAAATTCAACTTTATGTGAGTTTTTTTAATATTAGAAAAAAAATTAAATTGTTATGCTCAGTGAAAGTAGACATGCTCTCTTCCTAAACTATGGGAGTAAAAAGGGCACAACGTTTCTGTAGGAAAAATTGGAAATATTTAAGAATTGCCTTTAAAACATCATACCCAGTAAGTTAACTTATAAGAAATTATTTTAAGAAAATCATTATGAACATGCACAAATATTAATATTCAAATAATTTTTGCTTGAATTTATATTCAAGTAAATTTGTACTAGTGATGGAAAGGAAAATAACCTGTGCCCAAGTAATAGGTTATTAAACTAGTAAATTTTGATAATTTCATATAATAGAATAAATGACAGAAAAATGTTTATAAAATAACAAAAGTTTAAAAAGTGGATTGTCAACCATTACAACCAGTCCATTTTACTTCTTTAGACACACTTTTAATTTATATTCAAACACCCTTAATTCTGTTATTTAATTAGGATGAGACATTGCATTGAGTGTATGTGTGCATGTGTATCACAAATATCTACTTTTGAAACACGACTTTGCGGTATATATATATTGTAGACACTCTTCATTTCTCCTGAATAAGGTGTCTCCTCTCTTCGTAGACGTTTCCTGACCAATAATACCATGCACTTTAGTCTGTGATGGAAAGAAGATGCAAAGCAATCACTTCTGGTGCATTTACAAAGCTGCCTCCTTTGCTAGGCACATTGTACCACTACCTTTTCCTCCTGAGAATTAAGGTTTCTTCCTTCTGAGGCATTCAAAGTAAGTGATTTAAAGATTGTGATTATCACTTCAAAACTGTGAGTCTGTTTTTAATGATGTTTTAAATCACTGGGAACAACACTGACCAATCTACTGATATCTTTTCTGTACCAGACAACAACTTAAACCCTATCTTTCTTTAGATCCTAGCACCTTTTCACATTTGTTTTCTTTTAGTTAAAGCTGAGAATATGATTTTGATTATTCATTTATTTTAGTGTGTTAAAGCTTGAGCTGCTTAATCTTATTTCAGGCTTATTTAAAAGTTTATAAAATTTAAAATACTTTCTATGAAATGGTCAGTCCATCATGCTTCTACATTACAGAGGGTATCTTGTGAAGAAAACCCCCAAAAGAAGACCTTGTAGAAACTGTAGAGGTATGGTTTCTATATCCATTCACATGCACACAAAAGCCCTCAGATGCAGAATGCCTCAGCAGGAACCAAATGATTGTTTTTTAAAGACTAAAAAGAGGCCATCATCATAATATTGGAAAATTGGGAATTTTTAGAAGTTCTATAAAATATATTGCTTGTTTATATGACTTCTCAAAATTTTTGATAAAAAATTTTATTCACCAGATTTATATTGTGGACTCAAGTAGGGCTACAATGTGTGCCATGTTTGTCTGATTTACTAAAGGACTAGAAAACTAAGTGATTTATTTTGAATTTTGTTAATAGGCCTGAAATTCTGTTTAAGTATAATTATGTTCTGTATAGTACAACTACAACTATGTTTCTCAATTTGGAGAAAGGTCATTTCATGGCAGCAGGTAGTTAAAATCATGGGCTTCAGAGTCAGACATACCACCACATAGTACTATGCTACCTTGAACAAACTGTTTTCTTTTTCCCAGGAACAAAAAAACATAATAATCTGTATCTTGAGAGTCAATTAAAAGATAAGTGAAACAATACCTAAAGAACTTTGTAGAGTTCTTGGATCACAGTGAAAACTAAATGGTTGTTGTCATTACTCCTAATAATAATAACAATTTTAACACCCACTAAAAATCCTGTTGTTCTTGTTTCCTGCATTGCCCCCTCACTAAGATATGCCGCCTCTCAGTTTTATTTCAAATTTGGCTTTTTTCCTATGCTTTCTTTTATCAATCTCTCTAATTTCTTCTGAGTCTTACCCTTTACCCCAAATGAATTGTAACTTCCTAGAGAACATAATATTTATGCCTTCCATGGCTTCTAAATTATGTAAAATGTATTTATAATACAATTGTTCTGGTTATTTATTGTTATATAATAAACTATCCCAAAACTCAGTAGCTTAAAACATATCTCATGATTTTTGTGCACCAGGAATTCGGACAGGGTTTGACTAGATGATTCTTCTGTTCCTTGAGGTAGTGACAGAACCACTTGGTGGCATTCAGCCGGTAGATGAACTAATATGGAGGGTTAAAGGTGACTGTACTCACGCATCAGGTGCTGGGCAGAGCTGATGGGAAGGTTGGGCTCAGCTGCAACAATCAATAAGAATGCTGGTGGCTGCACAGAGCCTATCCTTGTGGTCTCACCGGCAGGGCCACCTCGTGGTAGCTGGACTTCTTACATGCCAGCTCAGGGCCCCAAAGAGTGAAGTGTTCCAATAATCAAAGCAGAGGTGCATGGCCTTATGTGATTTAACATCGGAAGTCATATAGCCACCATTATTGGGCAAAACAGTCATACCCCACCCAGATACATGAGGAAGGAATGTAGATCCCACCTATTGACGGGAAGAGTGCCAAAGAATTTGCAGCCTTGATTTATTACTGCCACAATTCTCTACTACAGAGAGTCCTTGGAGAGTAGAGACTATGTCTTGGTCATATTTATATTACCAAGAATGCCTAGCAGATCTGGATTTATTCAATAAATAAACACAAAGAAAACCTGTAGAACGTATAATTTTAAAACTTGATTTAAAATCTTAGCTTTGTTCATATTCTCTGTGGTTAAGAAAAATCAAAGAAATTATTCTGAAGTTTTTTCATACCAATGTCTTGCCTTTACAGAACCTTACCTCCATGAAACCAGTGACCATATTGACAATTTTATTCTTATTGTCTCACAATTCTCATTATTTCTGTCTCCATCTCCCTTCCTTTTCTCTTCTCCTCTTTATATATGTATGTGTGTATACATGTGTATGATTTAAAGTCAGAAGATGTGGTGTTTTCTAACAATAATTCTGAATAAGTCACTTCTTCAGAGCAAAATTTTCTCTTTTTAATAATAATAATGTGGTTTAATTATCTGATATCCAAAGTTTCATACATCTCTAAAACTGCTTGCAACTGTGGGTTTAGTATTACCAAAACGAAAATGGAAGAAAGGCATAGAGTGGTGAAAAGTGCTGAAATTGGAGATGCTAGGATATGGATTTTTAAGACCCTCTACCTTCTAGTGGTGTAACTTTTGGGGATGATAATAACTTTTCTACTAAGTTCCCATGAATCCAATGAAGTACGTATATGAAAAAATCTTGATAAATTATGAAACATTGCATATAATGACTGAAAAACATTTCTCTGCTTTCTAAGGGGTAAGGGTGGCAGGACAAGGCCATGCAGGGTTTTAGATGGGCTCTGTTCTTATACTAAGCACAATTTGGAGCAGTTCCGCAAACAGACATCTCTACTGGAATATCTCCTGAACCTGTAACTAAACCCAGCCCATGTAAATATCATCCCCTTTCCTTACTCAGAGGCTGCATTTGCAGTCCTTGAAAACATGCACATTGTCAGGGAAAGGCTCTGATAATTCACCCTCTGAGCCAGGATAGAGAAGTTATTCATTATTGGGTTCAACCCAAGGTCAAGAACATCAAAACCAAACCATTAAGCAAAATGGTGACAGGCATGGTAGTGACGACCCAGAGTGAATATATTGCTCATGGGAAACAAGGTCAGGAATACAAGAGGCCTGTAAAAGGTTGCCCAGTCAAAATCAAGAACAACCAGCTTTAAGTCCAGAGGTTTATGTGAAAAACAGCACATTCCAGATGGAGTAGAGGCGGCAGCAAAGGAGATGGCAGTCATCACCAAACAGGAGAGGGTGTGGAAATCACCAGTGCGTGTGTTCTCATTTGTTTCTTCACTCCCAAATTCCTTCTCCATAATCTAGACTTCCTCACCTTGACCTTTCTGAGGAGAAATTGGAAGAGACAAATGATCTCTTTACTGCTGAAGAAGGCAGATTGTTTTGACCTCTTAGCCTCAGACTAGGTATTGGACTCACTTCTTAAAATCCATCACCTCAGCCAGGTTCATTCTCACCTCAGGAAACAGGGGTTCCAAAAGAAAAGTGTATTTAAACATATTAAACTATAACAAACCCATTAAAAGCATGCTGAATCCATTCATTTAAGGACTGTATAATTGTTTAGTAATTAATAATTGTGTTCTCAGCAGTTTTTTCTGGGTTTTTTTTTTAATTTGTCTAGGCTCCATAGAAACCATCATTTGCATCAGGGCACCATATAAACAGTGTAACTCTGTGTCTAGTGCCTATGTGGGAATGTCACTGTAATGACTGGGTTGTGTGGCTATAATGTGTGAAAACCTAGTAAGAAACAGCCAATTTCTGCATCCTATTGTCTGTATGGAAGCTGTGGAAGTTCCCACCCAGGTATGAAAGTCAAGAAAGGGTATGCTCCTCCTGGCCTTTGTTTAAAGCACCGTACTGAAGTGCGGTTCTTGGCTCGCACTGCAGAAGGACTAGTACTGCTCTGAGTGTCTGGGAAATGCCTGTTTCACGAAGGCCCCTGAACACTATCACATTACACTTCAGAAGTAGTGACCAGCTTATTTAAAACAAAGAAGCTTTGACCTTTCTCCCCTTCTGAAACCAAAAACAGATGAAGTTAAAGTGACTCATTTCTGGCCTTAAATATGCTCTAAGAAACATTTTTCCAAGTAGTTTTTGGGCCTAGTTTCTTTTTTGCCTTATTTTTATTTCATATTTTTACATAAATATCACATTCCCTTCTTGTCAAGGTCAACATATTTACTACTTACATTTATGGTGCAGTTCGCTATACTTTTGTTTCCTTCCAGATTTCTAACTTTTCTCATCTTTTTTTTTTTAATCTGTGTTGTTTATAACCATGACCCTTGATCTTCCAAGTCTTAAAACAGTTGGCTTTCAGCAGCTAAATCTGACAAGGTCAGCATTTTTCTGTTTATTCTGAGAATACTATTTGCCCTCTGGGGTTTTTAGAAGCAATTCTGTAAAACATCACTTGGAAAAAAGTTTGTAGCATTCATAGAGACTTCCATAAAATCAGACCATGAAAAATGACAATTTCTCTCTGATTTTTCAACTCTGGGATAATCACCACTATATAAGCATTTGGTGCCTAAGTACTTACACTGAACAAAATTTTTAAATAAAATTATTATAATTTTTTTCAAAATCCCTAAATGATTGAAATATAATTTATTTTACCCTGGTAGAATGTCCTTGTATCAACTAATCAAAAGCTAATCAAATAGTTCTTGACTTTTACCTTTCAGAAAATATTAAAAAATTTATATTATATTACTGATTTTAAGTTACGACTTAAGATAAAAAGAGGGTATAGCCATTTTTAGTAGTCAAACCACAGAGCAAATCTACTTTTGATCAGAATGTAAGTTGTGAGGCAGCTGGGGATCATAATTTGTCTTGAAGGAGACAAAAGCAGTTTCTGAACTGGCAAAACTGAGGATGTTATTTGACAAAAGACTAATGTATTTGTCAAAGGTTCAAATATAATCCACCAGGCCTAGATAAAGTTCTGTGTTCACTAGAGCTACTGCAAATGTCTCTGCTTCCACAAGAAGACACTAGTTTGCCAGCCTTGGGATAAAGCTGAAAACATAACTTCCTAATTGTGCAGTTTTAATACATAATCTCTCTCCACTACATCCAGAATTCTCCTCCAATAGACTCTACAGTGAAGTCAAAGAATGGTAATACATTCAAGTCTCATTAAGAAGTCTATTTGCTACACTGAGGGAAAAAAAAATATTACATGGAGACAAAAAGTAAGTCTAGCAAAAGTACTACTAGTTCAAAATGCACCACATTGGCACACATATGTCTTTTTGGTGGTGGATGATGGGTGAAGCAGGGATGAGAGGACGTTAGTGCCATTGGGAATGTTTTGTGGTTTCCTCAGGCAGGGGAAGGATTGTTGAATCCCTGGCTCAGGAGAATCAAGGAGCAGGTGGTGCCTGGGAGGATAAACACTGCTAAGTCTGCATTTATTCCGTTAGCTCTAACTGTACATTAATTCAATAAGATAGTCTAATAAAATAATGTGCTTTTCAAAATGCTTAGCTGGCATTTGGGGAGGGGTAGGCATTTTTACCATTTACTAAGGAATGCATCTGGAAGAAACCAGTGACTTTAGAATCCTCATGGCTGTAGGCGGCTTTGGCCTCCAGGGGTCACCCTTCTCTTTAACGACTTACGATAGTCTGAGACCCCCACCCTGAGGGACTTTGGTCTTTTGGCTATGTCTTGGGCCCTGGTGACTCAGAGAGGCTCAGAGAGTGTGTATGTGTTCCAGTACTTGTGCTAGTTGTCACTCTTCCCATCAGTTGCCAGCTCTCTCTGTCTGCTGCCACATCCTTCTGTAGCTGCCCTCTCGCTGCCCAAGTCTGACTGACTTAAGGCCATTTCTGCAACCCTCAGACCATTTTGTGCTAAGTGTAGGCAGGGACCGTCTTGCTACTCCCTAAGGTATAGTCAACAGAAGGCTGAGATATTTAACAAAATTTGCAGGAGGTTTAGGGATAACAGAAAGAAAGAAATTACAAAAAGAAGAAAAAAGAAAGAAAAGCAGAGAACTAAATTCATGATTCCTCTACAGTGTACACACCAAGGCTCTCCACAGGGGTTCCCTACTAAATGACTGTCTCCTTAACACACACACACACACATACACACACACTTTTTGCTTCAGATTGCACTGACTATCTTATTTTTCTCTCATCTGGAATCGAGGTCCTTAAAGCCCCTGTAACTCCCACAGAGAGGAAAATTTATTTTCCTAAAAGGAAACATGATCTGATCTGAAAAGAATTTAACCAACCACTTTATGGATATTACAACTTCTCCACTGTCCCAAATGTTCTCATTTCAGAATAGAATCTTTGCCATCTTACTTTAATCAAGATGGGAGAAAATGTGGTGCAGTTTAAAAGGCAGGATGTTTCCTGCTTCTAGTCATTGACCATCTAACAAATTTTAAGATTCACCTGTCCATCCTGTTCCAATGGTGAGTTAGTGACTAAGATGAAAAACCCCATTGAGATTTAAGGATAGGTGTTGGCATCTTGCAATCATTCTGAATCAAAGGAAATAGGTGAAGAGCAAAGCCCTGAGTGTAATTGGATAAGGCAAGAACTGTAGGTTGGCAGGTCCATCAGTTCAGGCCTTAGAGTGTGTGGACTGAGGAGCTGCTAAGTGCTAGAAAAGATGATGATATTTCTTGGGGAAAAGGAAAAACCAGAGTGATTGCGTATGGAGAAGCAGGAGATAGGAAAGAAAACTGCAAATCTGTTCAGAAAAATGGGAATTTTAACACACTGTATCTCCTCAATGAAATGGCATCCCCTGTTAAAGGCTAGCAGTTGGTTAGAATAACTCACCATGACTAACTCTGAATCAGGGGCAGACACCAGGGACCTGAAATTAAAAACATCCCTGGAGCCTGCTGCTGTACCACTAGCTGCCCTATTCTCTAGGAAGTTAAAAAAGCTGGCATTCAGGCAGGGCAATAATTTAGTGTCCCCATAAACCAGTAAAATTTAAACATTTGTGTACATTAATTAAGAGGAAAACCTCATGAGGGAAATATTAAGAAAGAAGAGTCCTATTGGTGACAGTTTTCAACTCTGGGCCAGCCTCAATACCCCACTCAATAAATCAAGGACATTGCTGTAAAGATATGCTAGTGACCAGCTATTGTCACGTGGTCCGCTCACCCCCACTCCAAGTAGACTTTCAAAATATTTCTCCAAACAGAGTCCTGAACCTTCCTTGGAAATTTGAATAAATACAACCTTTCCACCTTATTAATTCCCTTGTGATGTCCTAGTGTCCCCCATAGACTGAAGCCCAGTTCGTATACTTCTCAACATGACCTGACCAGACTCTTGCCACTGCCACCTGGAGTTACTGAGAGTCAGCATTATTGAACACATGTCCCTCACTCCCTACTTACCTACTTGATTGAAGATAGAAAGTACATTTTGAAACACAGGACCTTTACTCCCATAAACTCCCAGTAAATTTTGTTGAATTGAAATGAATAGAAGTGGTGGGTCTAAGTGTTCAAAGAACAATAGAAATGATGGCCAAGATGAAGAAGATCCATTTCCAAAATATTCCTGAGGCACAGTCATATGATAAGTCAGATGAAGTTTGGGGCCCCTTCTTTGTGCTACTATGTCTTGAAAAGCCATTTGAGAATTTTTTTCTTGAAAATATGCTTCTTGCTAACTTATTTAATAAACAGAACTTTGGACTTCTCAACCATACTATTTCATTAGCATGTTTTTCATGTCTTCTAATTGGTTTCTTTATAGTCACTTTTAAAACAAATACATTCTCCTGTGTCAACATTTTATATAAAATCATGGTCTAGACATGTACATGTACCACTAAAATTAAATCATCAATAATCACTATCTAAAATGAATTACATTCCAAAAGCTCTGGCTAATGATTTATCTCTTCTTCATGGAACCGATCTCTATCAGATTGATTTATGTAGCAGCCAATCATGTTTCAGTAAACTGCAGCATGCACATGCATCTTTAAGTGATGATAATCTGTGACTGTCCATTTATTTGTACAACACCAGCAACAAAAAAAGAAAAGGAAGAAGGAAAAGAAAATCCTACCTCCTTTACAAGCATCACATGACTAAACCCTCTAAGAAATGAAATGGCTGATTCAAATCTATATCAAATTTCATAATAATTGATATAATATCATGCATGTGTAAAAACATACACAAAAATGGTAAACACTAAAATGGTGACATCTGATACACAGGATTCCTTGCGTGTTTACATTATTTGCTTTGATAGGAAGGTAACTTTTTGCACATTTACATTATTTGCTTTGATAGTAGTTGCTTTTGTTAGTTGTTGAAGTGAATGACAACCTCATGCTGTTCTATTTAATTGCCTCTTCTGCAATGCAATATTCAGTGTTTAGAAGACACTGTTTCATAAATAAATCCAAAGTGTGTGTCTGTGTGTGTGAACTATAGAGGTTTCATTTCTCAAGCCAATTCTGTAACTATTTAGCTACAGCTGTCTCCATATTTATCTGTATTTACACTGCAGTTCATTCCTATCCTTCATTTCTTTGCTTTTTCTATATTTAAAGAGATTAATGGGCCTTCTTACATTGATAAAATCGCTTCCACGCAATCTTCATGTTTAAGTGAGGAGTGAAAATGTTGGACATAAAATGTTAAGCAAAATATGTCAAAGTTTCAGAATTTCAAGGTCTCAACAATTATTTCCCCCAAAACTATTCCTAAATTTAAAATCTCTAAGGATTTTTCATTCCATCTAAATTTACATTTTAACCTTTCACATTTGTTCTTTCAATTAATAAAGTACAAGTAATTACTTTTCTCCAGTTAACAAAATAAAATATAGAAGTAGTACTTTTAAGCTACCACATGATAATTTTAAAATTGAGAATTTAGTCAGTAGCTATGCTAGAAAATACAAGTTGGGTTATTCTAGTGATCTTTTTCTACATAACATAAAAAACTAACTTCAAACACTTTTGAAAAGTAAGTGATTGCCATTATGATATATTATTCTAATTGTCTGTAGGATATACTTCAAGATGATTATTACTCAAAATCTTTTTTTTTTAATTTGGGTAATTCATTGTTGTTTATAACAACTATAGATGGCTTTTAATGACTTTTAACACATTTGATAAATTCTGGAAGGATTCTACAAGCTACCTATGGAGTTACCTTCTACTATAGACTGAGTCTTTCATTTTAGATTCAATAAGTATTTATTCAATTAATATTACTGGCAATACAATTGTGAATAAATCTCCTGCATTGTGAGACAGATAATAAGCAAGTGTTGAAACAAGTAAATACCAAATGCGAAGTGCTGCTTTATCAGTCAGGGTTTCAGCAGGGCGCAGATAGTGCTCTCAAACCTAGTTGCAGAGTGTATAATAAAGGGTCTATTTTCAAAGTTAGGGGAGGGTTTAGGGAAATTAATAAAGGATAGTGTAGCACTCAAAGGCCAGCAACAAACAAGAGCTTTCACTATTCCTGTCCTAAAAGGACAAGGAGAGAGAGCAGTTGCTGAAATCCTCAAAAAGGAGTAGTGGAAAGATAGAGACTCCTGATAGCGTCTGTAGCTTTCAGTAAAGTGAAACAGCCTACACTAGATGACCTGGAATGGAAGAGTCAGGAGAATAAATATCCATACTCTACTTCCAATCATTTTGAATCTCCCCTCTAATTGGTCAAACCCAACCAGAATCTAGAGGGCAGGGAGCCCATTGACACAGTTCATAAAGAAAAGTCTCCAGGGCAGAAAGCAGAGAGCAAAGGAAGAGAATGGCAGAAAGTAGATTTTGAGAGATAAATGGAAAACTCCAGCAAGATAGGAAAGAAAAGAATAAGAGCCTAAGATAGGGGACCCAGAGAGAGTCAGATTTTTGGTAATATATTCATAGCAAGACTAAGAGGTAGCATGTGGGTGGAGCCCAAAAGAATGAGAAGGAACCAACCATGTAAAAACATAAGCAGAGAGAACTCAGGACTGAAAGAACACTATTGGCAATGGCCCTAAGGCAAGAAGGAGAATTTTGTGTTAGGTGATTTGACAGATGACTCAGATTAGTTAGTCAAGTTAAAGAGTTTAGACCTAATTGGGTGTGCAATGGGCTTTAAGCAGGAGAGTAAGATTTAGAAGGATGCTTCTGAATGTTGCATGAAGAATGAACTGAACAGGATAAAAGGGAAAAATAAAGCAAAGTGGGAAATAATGTAAAAAATACAATAGATGTCAGAAGGCAAAACCAAATGATTAAATACCAAATGAGTTATACAGATCACAAAATCTGTAGGTGTTCAGAAAAAGGACAGTCAGCGCCTTTCCACTTGAATTAGTAGTTCAAGTTTTATGGGGTTTAAGATGATTCTTATAGAATTCGAATACTGAATAGAAAGGGGGAGCTAATTCCAGAATAGGAAAAAATGGAAGTTGCATAATTAAAGGAATATTTGGGAAAGACTGAAGGAAAGTTTTTGCTGGAGAGGAGCAATGGGGGATGTGATTGAAGCCCGGAAGGGAGAGGGTATTCATGTTTCTAGACATTAGCATATTAATTTCTCTTTTTCCTAGATAAGGCTTTAATTTTTAACAAGGACATTTGGTAAGTTTGGTGAGATTTTTAGGTGGTGTTACTGGACACTAAGGAGATACTTTTGGATTTGTCTTCTTTAATTATATCATATAACCAAGCTCTCCACTACTGATACAACTTATGAAAGGCTGATTCTGTCTAATTTCCTATGCATCAGAAACACCCACTTTCAAATGAGCTTTTAACAAGATTTGCTAAGCCAGTGATGTAATCATTGCTTGTACTACCTGCTGTTTTAAAGTATCCCCATTGCTTCCGTGGTACAGGAAACTGAAAGGGAACTATACATTTAATTGTTCTCGCTATTTTTTGTAACTAGGAAATTTGATATTAGTGATGATGGAAAATAAGCCATCTTTTTTATTGGATTATAAAAATACTGGGAAAAGTAGAGATGACATCATACAAATTTCTAAAAATATAATTTTAGTTTTTAAAGATAGAAGCTATTCCTTGAAACACTAAAGCTTCACTCTCATTCTTATATTTCATATTGACTTGTTTGGTTGGTTTATTTCTCCTTCAAAATAGCACTGCATTTTCAAATTGTTGGGTGTTTATTTGACAGTGTATTTATTCTCCCCTTAAATTTAATGTAAAGGATGTAATCAACCATAGTCTATAAACTATACTTTTTAAAAATCTATTACCTTCAATATAAACATCAATCAGTGGTGTAGGTATAAACCCAGGTGTGGAACTGAAGATTCAGAGAATTTAAAACTTTTGCTCAAGAACACAAAAGAAGTGAAGGATACAACTGGAACTTGAATGAGAAATGATTGGAGAAAATCATTTTCTCACATCCCTTATTTGAGATACTTTGAACCTTCCTCTGAAAGCATCACAGCCATTAATAAACTCAAAGTAGTTTCAATACCCCTGTGTGGAAGGTGAAAAGTTGTACGTATGTTAGTATCTTGCAATAAGTCTAGTAATGACTAAGAGAAATTCAGGTAAAGATAGATCAAATAAGGAATCTTTACAAGGACTTATGTTACAAGGCAGCTTCAATTACAAAGCCCGCCTCATAATTTGTAATGCTATTATCTCTGTGATTATCTCATTCATATCTGTCTCTCTGGAGTAGACTGTAAGCAAATAAATGATTGAGTATTAATAGTTCTTATAAAATCATCAATGAAATGCTTTCAGCACTCTTTCAATGCAAATCTAAAACCACACTTTCTATAAGGTTGTGCTAAATTTTCACCTACTCCATGTGGGTTTCCTGACTTTAGAGACCATTATCTATCTTCCTTTTCTTAATAATAATCCACTTACCTCTTGGTGGTTTACTTTTCCCCTAATGATTGCTGTCTTTGGTATAAATCCAGGTGCCTATCTTACTCCTAATAAAATTGAGGGTTCCTATAGAATCCTTCTGCCAAAATGTTTCTCTCACCATCACTTTTTAACTCTTCACTTCAGTTTAGCCAATTGGATTCAATTTCCTGGAATTTTGAATCTTGAGCGGAGTAATCCAAGAACAGAAGAAAAGACTAGAAGCAATCATTTACCTATTTCAAACACTACTTCCGAAGCATATATAGGAACTCAACATCTTAAAAGAATTTTCAATAAAAGGAGTACATGAGAAAATAAAATTATCAAGAACACTATTCACTGAAAAGATCTGAAAGCATCAAAATGCAATCACTTCATTAATTACAATGTCATCCATAAAATGGAGCTTCATTCATGTTGAAATTATACTTCTTCTTGCTAAACACTAGATAGTTTACTCTCAAGACTTTTTCCTCACTGCTATAGCCCCAACAGAAGAGAAGGGAATACAGAATTAGTAGACAAAGGAAAGTGGAATACTAAAATGGAGTTCATCATGCCCCGTGGCCTGAAATATTTCAGTCCATTCCTTTGATAAACAAAATACCAAGATCGCATTACATTCATAATACACTTGCAACTTACAAAGAGGTTGATTTCATTTTTTAGTATTCAAAAATGCTAGAAGATTCTAAATTCTCTCAGAGAGCTTATGAGCATCATAGTTTGTGGTATACGGAAAGTTCATTGTGTGATCAATGATTTTCCTAACTAAAAAAATTACATAAAATGTAGAAAGCAATATATAGATAGGGATATAAATAAACCATACAACTAATAATAATACTGCCTGCTTATAGAGAATTTTTCTATTAAAATCACTTCAATGATTGTGGTTCAAATGATTTACATTATATGAAAGAAATGACTATGGAGGAATTAAGTAAATAATCTTTAAAATACCACTCATACATATAGCATTTATAGAAACAATATTTTCTGGAAAAAATTGGCATAAATATATATTTCATTTTTTTCCAGAGTAAATATCTTTTTATATACAATGGAAGATAAGGATACTATTGAAATATTATTTTTCACAAAAATGCTTATGGTTTGTGTGTTTCCTAAATAATTCATGTAATTTTCCACTGTTAATAACGATTTATGTAACTTGTTTGATGAAATTTAAGAAATGCCCCATTAAGAGGAGATGAAAGGCTAGCAAAACGTAAAAAAACTGTAAGGTAAATAGAATTGATAGCTATGATCCCTTTTTCACATAAAAAATCATCAAGTATTTCCTGTTTTGTCCCATTTCTCAGTTGGAACATATTCTCACAGAGGGAACATGAATAGATTAAAACTAACTTTTTTCTTCTTTCAATAACATAAACATATCACTCTTGATTTCTTTTAAGTAGTTCAGTAAACAATGAGTGCTATTTTAAAACTACAAACATTTTGTGGGAATCTCTGAAAAGAAAGAGCTTATCTTGAATGTAACTGCATGAGCTAAGTTTATGGAAAGCTATCATCTTTTCACAATACAGATTGCAGTATAAATTTATTCATACGTGTCCCTTCTCATCCAGTATATATAGAGGACCCAATTACATAGGTCAGAAATGAACTAAAATGATATATTTCTGTGGAAAAAAAAAGGGTATTAAAATTGAGGGGACTTTTCAGGAATTCCCTTAATTTACTAATGAACTACTTGACTCCGAAGACACTGAGATGCCTTAGTTTTGTCCCAATACTCTTCAGACCATATTCCCTGAAGAGAAGATCCCACACCATAAAAAGAAAGGATGCTAGAACAGTGGGCAGGGAAAGGAAGAAAAGCAAATCAGATGTTACTCAAACCAAGTGATTCTCTTTAAGAACTGGAGGAGGTTTATTGAGATCCTTAGGAGATCTAAACCCAGAAATAGGGGAATAAAATATTAAATGTATAATAACACCCCAAGTCCTTTTCAGCAAGTTAGGGAGGAGATAATGAAAAATCATGAGGAACTAATATCACCTAAACCCTATATAGTCTAGAGATTTAAAAAACTTGTTGATATATCTTGAGAATTTGTAACTTCCCTAATACACTTTATTTTTGTTCTTAGTGTTTATTTATGGGTAATATCTAGCAGTAAAAACCTAAAAACAAAAGGACCCAGGACCTTTGTTTCTGGGTCTTGTAGGAAGAGAGCACCAGGGAGGCTGCATTATTATGGAACTGTAAGGGAAGGAACTCCAGAAGACATAAATATGTTGGGGTGCTGGAGAACAGAATTATTAGTGATCTTTGCAATCTTCCAGAAGATATAATAAAAGGTAAAAGAGTAAAGGGTCCAAAATACCCCTTCATCAATAATTTATTCACGTTTATTTTATGCTATCTCTTTCTAGGTTTCTAGATTCATAGTGAATAAGAGGATATGGACAATAAGTCACTAATGGCTTTATACTGGGATAATATTTTGCTTCTGTACTGCACACATTTGTATATGCTAGTTTATTTGATTTTCATATCAATCAACCACATTTTATGATCCAAAAAAAAAATGAATTTAGAAATACTTGTTTAAGGCACTCTTAATCGGAGAAGTAAAGACTAGAACCTGAGATTCTAATTCTCTATTTTGCCTTGAATAGAATAAGTGTTTGATTATATCTTTTTTCTTCAACTCAATCTAAGTAGAGAGGAACGGGAATAAGCTCCAAAAGCAAGGCTAATTCTAAAATATGTATGGTACCTTATGAATATTTTAGCGTGAATAATTATTGGCTGCTTTGTTGATTCTGCTCATCCAATCTTACAATTAAATCCTTAAAAATTAATGTAAATATTTATTTTGGTTTTCTTGAAGTAGTGGTACAAATATTTGTGTGGTGCTTGACCTGCAAATGTCCTAAAACCCTCTTTAAATCTCTGTCCCCAATGTCCCATCAGCAAGGCAGATGCCAAAATCTCTCTCTTCTTCCTTCTTAACCACTCAGCACCATATTGGTATTCCTTTCTTCCTCCTAGACACTTGCTGCTTAGACTCTACTCCTCAAACTCCCCACTTTTCCTATATGTGACCCTGTCTGCCTTTCAGGTCTTCAGGAATTATACCAAGATCTTCTACTGTGACCACTTTTTTCTCTGGAGGAATTCTCCAGAATTCTGATGGATAACATCTCTCATCCTCATTATCACTAAAACTTCTTGCCACTTAATCTAATCCTCAAATAATCAATTTTAAGAGCATAGTACATCCTTCTTGAGACTTGATGCTTTTGACTAACAATGGTTTTCCCTTTCCAAAACAAAACATGGCTTCTTGCTTCATAACTATAAAACCAGACACTTCCTCTGGAATATAGAAGATTGATGATTGATTCAGAATAGGCGATTGATTCAAGATACTTCTTCCAAGCTGGTACAATAGATTTCTTTTTCAGGACACTTGAAACTTAAAATCTAGAGATAAAGACATATTAGTCAGGGCCCAAGTGAGCTGAGAAAAGTAAGAAGAGGCACAAACTTCTGCTTCCGAGCTCCTCAAAGCTTCCCTGCTTTCTTCCCTTCCAAGATCTTGGCTCCTCTCATCTTTGAATTCAGAGACACCTAATATTATTACAGTAAACATTAGTGACAATTTAAGTTTCATTACCATAGAAACTTATTTTCCAAAAGGATCAGAAAAGTTGATGGTTTGTTACTCTAAAAGGCTGGTCAAGCAGGAAATCATAAAAGCCATGGGCACTTTAAAAGTTTTACATAAAATATTAAAATGCACACATATTTGTCAATTTTTATATCTGTTAATTGAAGTGTCCACTGTTATGCTTACATGAAGCACTGCCATAAAACAATAACCATGCTTTCTAGTTGCATCTTCTTCAAAATGAAATGAGAGGTTAATGCTTATTAAAAAGCAATGTGGTTACAGAAGACTTGTAAATTTTAAAGATTTTTCCGAACTTTTATCATTATCCACAAATGATTCCTGAATAATATTGTTTTAATGATTTTCACTTACTAAGTTTCTCCAAAGCATGCCACTCAGTTTTAATTCATATAGCTACTCATTCTTTTTCACATCAAAAGTTCTTCAGGTGAGGAAGAAATGTAAGAGATTGCCTTGCCACTGTACATACAGGCAACACCTATTACAGTGATGAAAGGCAAAATGTCAACAAAATTTTTATGCTATTTTTCATTTCTTTAATACCCCAATTTATTTTTTACTTTTAGTTTTTTAAAATTATTATGTATTTATTTCTAGTCTTTAAACCTATCATTACTATTTCATTTTCCTATTAATTGAATTTGGCAATATATTAAGCTTCATTTTTGAAATTTTGGATCACAGAGGGGTTCAACTATGGCAGGGGGGAGCATTGGTGTGGTGTGTCACTGATGGAGGATGCATGGGTGAGAGGGAGTTCTCCAGGGCATGCATATAAGGTAAATAGATATGTTCAGATGTTCATTGAGTATTTATATAGTGGGTAGAGTTTCACATGGCAACTGAAGGAGTGCTGAGTTCCCATCCTGGGGAGCCGTGTTGCATTCCCCAGTGGAACAGCAGCAATCCCCCAAGTGTAAGGGCAAAGACCAGCGAAGAAGGATGGTCCAATGATGGGCCCTTGATACTGATGATTATGCTTATGAGCCTGTGTGCTTGAAATTTCAACTTGGCCTAAAGCTGCAGGGTGCCTAAAAGTTACTCCTGAGAGCCTCCATGTTGCTCAAATGTGGCCACACTCTAAGCCAAACTCAACATATAAATGCTTTACCTTCTTCCCAGTGTGGGACATGACTCCTGGGGGTGAGCCTCCCTGGTGCCAAGGGATTACTACCAAGCACCTGCTGGTGATGCAACTAGAAAGAGACCTTGAAATGATAAAAACAAATGAGTTCATATGGCTAAGAGACTTCAAAATAAGTTGGGAGGTCATCAGAGGGGTTGCACTTACACACATCTCAGCAGGATCTCAGAGACAGCCAAACTACATACAACCCCATGTAGTGGTGCTCCTGAGGGCTACAGGGACACCCAGGTCATGGTAGATGGCTATGGAGTTCAGTGCCTTCCTAGTGGGCCCTACCTTGGAATTTATGCTTCTGAGCATGAGGGAGTTGGACTCAGATGTAACTTCTCTACACATGACACTTCTGTCACTTATACTGGTATTGGTGTATGCCCAGGAGATTTGAATCTCTGGACTGTCCATGTGCCAGCTGTGTCCTGAGCCTCAACAGAGTTGTAACACCTACTCTCCAGTTCACTGGACTTACCCAGGTCAGCTAACAAGGGGATGAGAATGGCCAACCACCACACCAAGGAACCAAGAAAGTCTACAACTGCAAGGAGGAAAATCCCAGCCATTAGCCATGTGGGATCTAATCTCCCCCTTGATTTAGAGGTGGAGTGGGCATTGCCATCTCATGATCCTCAGGATGGAGGAATAAAATATGAATTAGAGTGGACTTTCTGGTATTATACTATAGAATTATTGTGACTTTAGCAATGGAAGAAATTATATCATTGATATGGAGACACTGGCCACGGGATTTGCTAAAGGCAGGGAGAGGGAAAAAGAGGTATGACATGGGGGCATTTTCGGGACTTGGAGTTGTCCTGAATGATATGGCAGGGACAAATGCAGGATTTTATATATCCTGCCATAACCCACTGAATGGACTGGGAGAGAGTGTAAACTACAATGTAAACTATAATCCATGCTGTGTAACGGTTCTTCAAAAAGTATTCATCAAATGTAATGAAGGTACCACACTAATGAAAGAAGTTGTTGAAATGGGAGGAGTGGGGATTGTGGGGAGTAAGGTATACAGGAACCTCTTATATTTTTTAATGTAACATTTTGTGTCATCTATGTGTCTTAAAAAAAATAATAAAAACGTAAAAAAAAAGAAATACTAGAGGGAGTTCTGAAAGTCAAAAGGAAAAAACAGGAGAAAGAGTTGGAGGAGAGTGTATAAACAACTAAAAAGATAAAAAGAGAAATAAAAACAACATATGGCAGGTAGCAGTCGTGGCTCAACTGATAGAGCATCTGTCTATCAAATGGAGGGTCCAGGGTTCAATCACCAGGGCCTCCTGACCCATATGGTAAGCTGACCCATGTGCAGTGCTGCTGTGCACAAGGAGTGCTGTGCCACGCAGGGTACCCCCGTGTAGAGGTACCCCACGTGCAAGGAGTGTGCCCTGCAAGGATAGCTGTCCTGTGTGAAAAAAGCACAGCCTGCCCAGGAGTGGCGCTGCACACATGGAGAGCTGGCGCAGCAAGATGACGCAACAAAAAAAGAGATGCAATTTCCCAGTGCCACTGGATAATGCAAGCGGACGTAGAAGAACACATAGTGAATGGACACAGAGAGCAGACAACGGGGGGCAAGCGGAGAGAAATAAATAAAATAAATCTGAAAAAAAAATACGGCATACTTAAAGCTAAAGGAAAAAAGTACATCAGGTAATAGATATTAAATTAACTTACATAATAATATTAAGATAGGCATAAACAAATTTGGAAACAAATATAGCTTATTCTTTATTAAGCATTCAGCTCTCTAGTAGGACAAAGGCACAAGCATGCTTGAGAATACCACCTAACCACCTGCACTTAACATTCTGTGGCCATTAGCTCATTTTATAGGGGAAATAAAGGGCAACTATTAATCTAGAGATTTGGTTAAGTAGCGGTAGATTAAATAAGTATCCACTGGACTTAGAACGAAAAGAGGATTAGAAAATATAAATAGGAAATTCAATACCAGGTCAAGGGGAAAAACTATATAAGTAGATGAAAATACTGCATGTTTAGCCTTTTCCACAATTTCAAATAAGCTAATAGTTTGATAGTTAAGAAAAATACAGTTCATTGAAATAAATTAGAAACTGGCATTTGGGCTTAATACTTATTCTTACCCAAGCTGAACACATCTTAATGGATAAAACAACTACAATTTGTCAACCACAAAACAGCTACATACTTCATCCACTTCACTGAATTCAGGTAAAAAAAAAAATTCTTTTTAAAAGAGAAATCTGTTAACTCTTTCAGAAAACTGTGTAGTCCTGATCTTTGTAATCAAAGATGACAATTTCCCACATTGATTATTCCCCACTAGTTGTTATGACAGAAAACAGCTTTAATCAATATATGGTCATCAGGAGTTACACAATGAGATTTTTAATTAAAAAAATTATAGCAACAGCCAATATTGCTGCATATTAATGGTGTCGTATTTCTGACTTAGAAACACTGTGACATCCAAGTTTGATATCAAAGTGGCACTAGAAAGTAGAGCATGGTTTTAGTTGACTGTGTTAGAGGGTATGGTGAAGAACATAGAAATGCCACTTGAAAATCCACAAGATAATCATTCATATCATTAAGACATGCGTTTCTAAAGTTCGATGACTATTGATATATATTGATTAATCTCCAGAAAGAAAAGAATTAGTGATTATAGATTACTTGTGAAGTCTACACAGTGTTCATCATAAATCCAAAAGAATTATATATATATATTTTATATTTATGATTTATATATTCTGCTTGCATTCAGAGAAGTAACATATGTTCAGAATATCTATTAGCAATTCCAAAACTAATGAGATCATTTCAAAGGATGTATTGATACATGGAGTACCAAATTCCTAACTCTCCTCTAGAATTTTAGCAAATGGAGTCAGCTCAAATTTCTTGACAGAATCCAGCCCTGCAGAGTATGGCTCTTCCAGAGTCACATCCCAGTTCAGGATCTCTTGTGTTCATTTTGTCAGTAGCAAATGTTTGTAACCTCAAATGACAAGAAGGGGTCAGCAGTTCTGACTTCCTACTCTGCAAGCCAACTGGCATCAAAGTCAAGTCCACTGCCACCAAGAACTGCTGAGCTAAGAGTGTGAGGAGAATCCACAGAGAGAGATGCTAAAGAAACAGTGGGAAGGGAAGCGAAAGCTGTTGATCAGAAGTGATAGGAATGCTGTGAGACACCACCAGAGGCAATGTGGGAAAGCTGTCATTTTCTGGGTAGCAGCAGGAGGACATGCTGGCATGTGGCAATCAGAAATGAGGTGACTTACACTAGGGGAAAAAATATCACACTGCCCAAGAGTGATCATGCAAGTAGGACTGCTCACAGCAAAAGGATTCCCTACCAGCAGCTCCTAGGCTAGGAAATGACTAAGTCATTCACACTGCGTTATGGAAGTCTCTGCAGGACTCCATTGATCTTGTGGTCTGTGCTGATGCACATGGCTTGAAATACCTTCAGCTATGTCATCTGTAAATACAAACCAAGTTAACTCCCCGCCCCTGTTATTAGGAAGGATGATGAAAGACAATGAGAAAGACTGTACCATGGTCCATAAGTAGGTGTGAGTTGGGGCAGTAACTGAACATTGTCTTTAAGTCATTCCTACCCCCTCCACCACCACCACTACCACCACCCCTACCACCCAGCATTTTGGAAAATGAAGTGTGAAACCTTAGTTGTAAAACATATGGGTGTGAAGAGTGGGGATGTGTATCTGAATCTGAACAAGGTTCTAAACGTAACCTAATGGTCGATATCAGAAATGACACATACCAATTCCCATCATAATATGTAAGATGCCTGCCTTTAAACCCCAGCACTCTGTGGGCCCTTCTCTTATAGTATTTATATTACTCTGCTCTGAAATATAGTAACTTGTTCATGTATTAATATGTCTCTTCAGCAAACATTTATTGAACAACTATCATCTGCCCATGTATTGGCTAGGTGTTATGATGTTGGTGAGCAAGACAGAGAAGTTTCCTCATGGAGTCACAGTGCCAGGTGATAGACATATACTATTTAATCAGGGAGAGGGGAAATGAAGAGCTGCCATTTTACCCTGCCATGTTAGAGAGGATTCCACGATTGCCTGCTGCCACAGAAAGAAAAAAGCTGCAGTGACTGAAAAGCCACAGACAAAGCAGCCGGAAGCAGAACTAGCCAGGGGCCCAGAGGAGAAGGATAGATAAGTGGGAGTTCCATTATGCCCCGCCATCTCCCTAATCACCCACAGCTGCAACTTGGTACAACAGCATTTCTTGATAATGTCTTGATTTGGACATTTTCACAGCCTTGGAATTGTAAGATTTTACCCTAATACATTCCCATTATAAAAGCCAAAACTTTTCTGGTATTTGCATTGGTAGCTCTTAGCAAACCAAAACACCTTCCATTGGTATATTTGTCTTTCATCCCTTAAATAAAAAATATTTGAAGGTTTCTAAAAACTGTTATTTCTGAGGGGTGCAAACTATTTTTGATGTGCTAGAATTTCAGTCACTTGAGCTTTATTTTTGGAAATCTAGGGCAAACACTTATTTCAGTTCACTTGAATATCTGAACCTGACTCAGAGTTCCACTCTTTAATACATAGGCTAAAATCCTATCCTGCTTCCCTCATTTTAGGTGAGGTGTTTATAAAATCTGTTTTAATTATTTAAACAACTCAAATACACTTTTGAACAAGGCAGGCAGGTCAGCTAGAAAAGTGAAGCCACCTGTCAAAAACCTTGACATCATATAAAATTCTGCTTGCCTGGGAGAGTGAGTAATACATCTCTGTCTCACTACTTAAGGCAATGGTTCAAATGCCCATTGTAAGCGAAATACCATGGGCCTTTTGGAGGTTTGCCTCTCTCGTTGGTATGTTCAGTGTTGATTATAAGTCCCTCTATAGTCAAAGGGTCAATGCCTAACACAGCAAAGGACTTCAGAATTCTGCCCAGCATTAAAGAGAGTGCTGGTCAGTTCCTATGCAGATATAGCTGAAAAAATATTTGGTAATATAACCCCTGGATAAACTTAAAAGTATCCATAAGTCTAATCCTAGAATCTTTGGAGAATAATATACATATTTATTGTCATTTTCCTTAAAGAGTACCACAAGTTTGACACATGCATTGTTACCTAAAAATCTTCTTTGGGTTGCATACATTGTGATTTATTGTTGCTTACAACTATCAGGGATAGATGATCTCTGGCAAACTAAGGGCCAAAAAGGTGTGGTGAATGCCTTGCCAAAAGCATTTAAATTAAAATGTAGTTAACCCCATTTCTCTTTAAAGAGTTGTGATTCAATTTATTGAGGTTTACTTGATACTAGGATACTGAAATACAGAAATATGTTGCTCTTACCTTCAAGAAGTTTACACTGCAGTGAGAGGAAACAAATCTTACCCAACTAACACTGATGCGAGGCAGAAGTACAACAACAGAAATATAAATATCACAGATGATTTTTTAAAAAGGGAGGTAGGAGAGGTGGCATCTCTAGAGACAGAGAGACATATACAGCAGCAGAGTGGTGTGGTACCAAGTATCTGAACTCTATAAGCCATGATACCAAAATGAAAGGGTGTGAGCTAAAAGTAATAATGAGAGGGAACTAAGGACAGTGTGGAATTCTGCACTTGCTCAGCTGCAGCAGACACAAAGTGCATCCACTAAATGTATCTAACCTTTGCAAAGATATATCTGCAGGGATTATTTATTTAGTTTAGATTTGGAGCATTATCCTCATGAGAATCCAGATGCTTCAGTACATTCTATCTTCAGAATTTAACAGAAAAGTCTATCCTTGCCTAGGGTGGCATTTCCTGCTATAAATCATGACATGCTGGGTTTTAGCTGTGGCTGTAAGGTGAAATATGTCTCCTTTTAACTTCTACCCAGTGGTCCCAGTTCTGCCCTCATGAACTAACAGGTTAAGATGAATCCCTCTTCTGTGTGGCAGCCTTTGACCTGCCATTATAAGGTCTCCCTTTGCATCCTCATTTCCTTCAGCTATTCATGTTGATATGGACTCTAGTCCTCACCCCATCCTGGTTGTCTTCCTCTGCACATACACTAAGTTTTCAATATCTCTCATAAAATAGAAAACCCAGCCAGGACACAAGGTTCCACAATGCTAGGACTGGTAGAGAATAGAGAGAAACTCCTACCTCCACCATCCTGTGCACTCTGTGTTTATGAGAATACCCTTGAATTGCTAGCACTCTTTTTAAGCAGACTCCTCCTACTGTTAGTGCCTCCTGAGTTTACAATGTGCCTATACCTGGAGACATTTATCCCCCAGATTTTGTAAATCTGTCTGTTCTTGTTTAGCCTCCTTTTATTAAAGTTCAGGATCAAATTTTACAGTACTTATTGCAGCAGCAAAGATGCCTATCCACTTAATGGAGGAAAAGGAGAATACGTTCTTGGCATTACACAAATAGCCAGCATCTACTGTACTCTGTTGTATGCCAGACAATGTTTTCATCTTTTAAAGGAATTATCTGCTTTTAAAAATTAATATAGAAAGTTTTATAAAAAGAATGTGAACAGGGAGGCAGCTGTGGCTCAATCAGTTGGGCTCCCATCTACCGTATGGGAGGCCCTGGTTTCATGTCCCAGGGCCTCCTTGTGAAGGCAGGCTCACCCTCAAGTGCTGCAGAGCACCGCTGGCCCACCAGCGCTGGGGAGCACCACCCAGTCGGCACCGTGGAAATCTGACTCAGAAAGGTGACACAACAAAAAAGGAAGATAAGCAAAAAAAAAACCACAGAAGAGTGTGCAGCAAATGTACACAGAGAGCAGACAGCAAGCAAGCTGCAAGGGGGGAAGGGAAATTTTTAAAAAATATGTAAACAAGTGACAAGGCATTGAATAGCATAAAAGGGTATAGCATAAAAAGTAAATCTTCCCTTCCCATCCCTTGGAAATCATAGATTTCCATTCTATTTAGTTATGCTACCAAACTTTTCTTTATATACATGTTATATATCCTGTCTTTACAGATTATATAAAATGTTTTGGTCTTGGATTTTTAAAATCGGACTAGCTTATGATAATCATATCATAACCACAAATGTAAGTCCACCTTGACCAACAGCAGCATGTATTTCATTGTGCAAATATACCAAACTTTTCGTTATCTCTAAGAACAACCCTATGTATTTGCATTAGATCTTATTATCATCACTAAACATCCAGAAAACTGAGGATTAAAAAATTGTTTACCTTATCTGATGCTACACATTTGAAAAGTAACTCAGTAAATGTTCGAGTGCATATCTATCTTATTCCAAAGTTTATAACTAAACTATCAATAACCCCCTAGAATAATAATTTCCAATTGTGAATTTCATAGTACTCCACAAAAGGATTTTTGTAAACACATACCAGGCTGTCCTCTATAATCTGCAATTGAGACAATGAGAATTTTTTAAAAGGTTGCAAGCATTTTATTATGACCAGAAATGTTAAAACAGTGCAGATTGTCCTGATCTACTTCAACCTTGGGAGTCCATGGGAGCAAAGAATGATTTCCCAGATTGTAATTGCAGAATGAAATAACATAGTCCATATTCATGAAAATTGTTCATTTCTATACAATCTCAAATCTTTGTTGCACAGGTGCCTTTTGTTTTTGTTTATTTTAACAGAAAGTGTTAAAATATCCAAAAGTATCTCAAGCAGTGCTTTGGAAATCTGTGTTTTATTTACTAAGGTTTTAACATTTTATTTACCCTATTTCAGAAAGCCATAGTTGGTCCTATCTCCTGGACTCATATGGCATCATTGTCTCTTGAATAAAGCTGCTAATTGAATGCAGAAAATATTAAAATATGATTATGATTCTGCTAAAAGAGTAAACATGTCAAGAAGCAACAAAATATTTTAAGTCTGCTCTGCTTCAAACTGAGTCAAAATAAATTGCTCAGATTTTTTTCTTTTCAGTGCCTGTTTGAGAAAGCAAAAAAGATACACCTGTTATATTAACACATTCACTGTGTACTAAGGCTGTTCATCCTTACAATAAATAAATTAAGATTTTAGGTCCTCTTGCAATTCTCAGTTCAATTTGGCTGACTCTGACACCTTTCTAATCAAATATACATCCACATGATATTGTAAGCTGCATTATGGTACATTAATAGCTTGTAAAGTGAAATTGATACAGCATGATGGACTGTATTCCTGAAGCAGTGACAAATTTATCAATGATAGATGAACTAATGGATATGTTGAATTGCAATAAATATAAATGCAGAATAGCAATTGCAAAGCATTAAAAATGTCATCTATGAGTTTAGGTATTTATGAGACTGAGCCGGCTGGAAACACAAGTAGTACGTTCCTACAAGGCACTGCAATTCTGGGCTTCCAAGGAAAGCAGAGTCCTTTTCATCAAATAGGTCAGGCTGCTTGCAAATTGTTGTCACAGCTGTGCCATTGTCAATTAGGTCTCCAATGACTCAGCCCTTTGTTTTTCCTGCTCGCACATCTCACTCCACCTTTTTTCTAGGCTTGGGTGCTTCACTCCTGCAACCTTTCCAACACATTTCCCCTCGGTCACTCTCCTCACATGTTCCGATTCATCTTCCAGGCATTGATCTAAAACTCAGAGAAGTGACATTAGGGAAGCATCTCAGCTACTTCAAAAGGCACTGCTATTTCTTCTGGGCTATTTTGGCATGTCAAACTCAACAAGGGAGCAGAAATGCTCCACGCTGTTACATAGTTGCCTCTGATGTGTCTAGTGCACCTGCCCAACCTTCCTGAACCCTAAAGACTTGTTTAATGTCAGCAAAAGCGAGCAGGACAGCAGGGCACAGGGGCAGTGGAGGACGGAAGCACCTCATTTTTTTTCGTCAAGCTCAAGCTGGAAAAGCAGCATCAGGGTCAAGTCACAGAAGCATTGTGAGTTGTGAGCAGAAAAGGAGTGGGCTTCGAAGTATGTTTTGGGGAGCAAGTGCTTGGTTATGCATTTTTTTGAAGCATGCTGACATGGTAGAGTACAAGTTAACAGAATTCTTCAGCATGTGCCAATCTCGAGCTCAGTTTGTAAAATGGGGTGTGTTACAGTTACCAGAATATGCTCCCTTCATTTCTTGGGCTATCATCTGCATCCAATGTTTTCATCAACTGATGAACAATTTTTGTCAGGATATTGCAAGAAACTGCTCAATACCTTTTAGAATCAGATGTCACAACATGTTCTTGATGTAAGTAAAAGATTGTCAAATAGGTTATTTTAGAAGGTTTCAAGATTTGCCATAAGTAAATAAATAAATAAATATTTAGCAATTATAATGTGGTTTAATATGAAAATAAGTTAGTTTGCTTGCCATTGATTCTGCTTATCACAAAACCATGATAACTAAAGTCTAGGAAACAATAATGACATCACTCTATCCTTATTATTTAATAGGAGTAAACAATATTTTAAACTAAAGAAAAAGCAATATGCAACACAGTAAACTAAACATTATGATATGACATTCCTAGTGTAAATATGATATTTCTAGTCTAAAAGCCGAGATGTACCAAAAAATTTTAAAAGAATCTTATAGCCCTGATTTTTTAATGTATTCCCTGCCATTTGCTTAAAATCATGAATTATGTAGAAATCACATCAGCTTTAAAATCAAACTTCGCTATGGTGCTAAACTCACCATAACTTACATGAGTCATTTTGATTTTTTAATAGCTAAGACAAAAGTCATATCAAATTAGGAAATGGAATGAACATGTTAAAGAAAATGAGAGTTAGAGACATAGAATACTATTGGAATTTCCTCCATCATTAGTAGCCCTCGAATTCAGTTTGATGATGAAAAAAAGTTATCTATAAAGTAACTACTTATTGGCTATCTATTTTGTGCCTCCTAATGGAACCAAAGAGAACAAGCAAGAACTTGCACTCATGGAATCCTACAGTTTAAAAAAATAGGGGAAAATAGGACATAGATTTTTTTTCAAAGATAAAGAAGAAAAATGTTAGATATTGATGAATATACTGCAATGTAGAGATTTAAAATAAGGTGACAACAGGAGAATAATCAGCTGCCTTCTTTATGATGGTCAAGAAAAGCCTCTTTGAGAGATCTATAAATTGAAATTCAAATGAGGACAAGTTGTCAATTGTAAGAAAATAGGGGAAGAGCATTTTAAGTAGCCAAGCAGCTGGTTCAAAGGCCTAAAAGCAAAAACAAGTTTGGCAAGTCAGAGAACAAAAAAGGACCAGTTAAAGGCCCATAGGTGGAGGGAAAGAATGGTTTGAGATGTGGTTAAAGGGACAGATATGGACTAGATTATCTAAATCTTTTTAATTTATGACAGAGTATGGATCTGATGATGGAAAGCCACTGGAGGATTTAAGTCAGGTTATGACCTGATCTGAATTAATCTACAAAGTCCATTCTGGGTGTTTTGTGTAGAAAGTACTGAAGGAAGGAAGAATGGAAACCTGTTAGGAGGCTATTGAAAAAAATCCAGGTTGGGCTAACTGGCTTGGGCTATGATTTTACTGATAAAAATAGAAAGAAGGAAGAGAAGTTCAGGATATTTTTAGATATGTTATTAGCAGGATTGTTAGCACTTGCTGATTAAAGTGATAAAAAAGGGTGGGGAGAAGAAATTAGTAAGAGTGTTTCTCAAATTTGTTTTTGTTGCTTGTTTGGTTTTAGACACCGAATGGATGGTAGTGCTATTTACCTAAATGGGAAAGATTCAGATAAGAGCAGGTTTAAGGAAAAATGAAATGCTCTGATTTATCAGGTTAAGTTTGAAATGCTTATTAGGCATCAAAGAGGAGAGGCTGTATAGGCTGTTTGCTAAGTGAGTTGAGAACTCCAGGAGCCATCAATGCTGGAGGTAAAGATTTAGGAGTCACTGACACAGAGATGAGAGGTTAAAACATGGGGGGTCACAGAGGAAGAGTCCCTAAGAAAGTCTCCTAGTGAACATCTGCAGGTTTTAAAAAAAGCTGGATTAAACCCCAGCTTTCAGGAACTCACAGAATTGGCAGGGGAGGAAGCAGACAGAGAGAGATTCAGAACCACTAATTAGAAGAAACCCAGAAGGAGCAGCAACGAATTCTCCAGATTCAGTGGGGAAAGTCACCCCAAAGCAGGGGTCCGTGGCCCAGGACTTTGAAGGATGACGAGCATTTCCCCATTCATTTGGAGACGGTTTCAGGTATAAATAGGAAAAAAAGGCCCATAATTCATTTAATTTGATTTTTAAAATATAATATACTTATTGCCAGCATTTGGGGGAGAGGCTTAGTATATTGCACAAGGCAGACTGATTGAAGGCTTCCAAAGTTATTCACTTCCTGTCCCCAGAATCTGTGAAGCTATTACCTTATATGGCACAATGAAATCTGCAGATGTGTGCAGATGTGAGTAATTTCCCTTAAGATGGGGAAATTATCCAGTTGGGCCCATATAATCACATGAATCTTTAGAAGTGGAGAATTTTCGCCATGGTTGTAGTCAGAGAGAGAGATGAGATGATAAAAGCAGAGTCAGAGAGATGCTAAATTGCTGGGTTTGAGCATGGAGGGAGGGGCCATGAGCCAAGGAGTGCAGGAAGCTTCTAGAAACTGGAAAAGCAAGGAAACAGATTTTCCCTTAGAGCCTGCAGAAAGGCAGCCCTACCAGTACTTTGATTTTAGCCCAGTGAGATCCATATCAGTCATAAGGTCTACAGAACCATAAAATAACAAATCTATGTGGTTTTAAGTGGTAATTTATTATAGCAACAACAACAATCAAACAAAATACCAATACCAACATTATTTTGTCATTTTTCAGCCCTTTCTCTTTTTGTCCATACATTTGAAATATTTTTCCTTTTAAAAAAAGTCTAAGAAAATGAATTTATGAAAAAAATCTCAATTTTAATTAGAATTTTCAATAATTCACTTCCAAAAACTTGACAAGTATAATGGTTCTATATTCCTTACAACATACAGATTGCATGTTATATATAATCTGTTTATGACTAAAAATCAAATAATTTTTTTGTGAAAATAAACTCCCATTTTCTAGTGATTTTCTAACCAAAATAAAAATATTCAGAGTGTTGCAATATTAGGAGTTCAATAATATTTATTGAATATGACTTTATGCAATTTCACTATAATTGCTGTCATACAAATATGCAAATTATAGTCCTTTGTAGAAGACAGGAGATCAAAGAGAAAAGACTCTGTAACCAGCCTGCCTTTTATCTGTTTTATATAATGGGTGCCTAAAGAAGAGTTTGCTTAAATAAAAGTTCTGCTGCTGCTTAAGAAATTTGGAAAAGTAATAGCCTGTGTCATCTCAGGTCTATGCAGTCCATTAGACCTTTGTCAGTCAATTCTGATTAAAAATCATGATGAATGGTGCCATCATACTAATTAATGCAGCCATAAAATTTATCAAATTAGTACTCCCTTTAATGGTACTTAAATGTAAGATCCACACAAAATGAAAAAAAAAAATTATCTTGGTTATCCTTAGTGTCTAACAGGTTAAGTAACGGAAGTCGTTATTTCCCAAGTTTGTCTAACAGATCACTCATGTCATGAGATGCTTCAAACCAAAGTTTTAGAAGTCAGATAAATTTACAAAAAGCTGCATCCTCATCCATCCCGTACAGCTTCACAATTCTCTCAAAAGCTCTGCAATGAAAAGAGATATTGAACTTTGTTCAACATAGTATTTCCCAAAGTTATATGATAACAAAATTCTTAAGATGTGGGGAGCATGGCAGGAGGATATTCCATGGCACTGGTATTGCCACAGAACACATATTCAAAAATACTTTCTATAACTTTATTCAGAGAGGGTAAATATTTTCAAATATTGTTATTCTTTGAGTTGAGATAATTTCATTTAAATCATACTATTTTTCTTCAAGGAACGTACTTCTTTATTAAAAGTAAAGAAGTCACTATCATGGTCTACTCTCTCTCATTGTAAATATGTGCATATCTCTGTTTGTTGCTTCTCCTCCAGCAGCTGTCTGCCATCTGTCAATAATGTCTTATTCACTATCTTTCTGTACTTGTCTCTGTTTTTTGCCTTGAATCGCCTTAGGTCTTGAGACACTGGGAGCTAACTCTACTCTAAAGGCCAGCTCTCAGCCTTCAGGATACCTAGAAGCATAAACAACCTTAAGCACATCTAGACAGATTAGCTTGGGAATATGGAAACCTAAATCAGAATAGACATGCCGGGATGCTCTGAGCATCCTGGCTCTCTAAAAAGAGAAGTCCTTCATTCTGTCTTCTGGTCAGCTCTTCTACCTTGAGCTGAAACATAAAACCATCCTCTTTCAGACACATACTAGAATAATTTGTCAGAATTTTCATCAAGGTCATAATGGGTGATAAAGCCCTTATATTCTTTGAATATAAGACAGTCCTGGTCCTTGGAAAGAATTTGTAGTTTGATGAATTTCTTGTTTGAAATTCTGATAAGTAAATCTCTGTTAACTGAGTGATAACTTTGCTGCCTTTTATGGATCCCTTGATTTTAATGAAGTCATTAAATTCATTCTTAAAAGAAGATAAAACCAGATATCAGCCCTGACCTTGAGTGTCTCATGGCCAATCACTTTTATATAATAGAAAACATAAGTCTGAATCACAATTTTGGTTAATTTTTTCCCTGAAAAAACTAATAAGTTAACCCATCTATGACTCAGTTCCCTCATCTGTAAAATGAAGAAATTTGTTTAAAGTGCTGCTAAAGTCCTTCCTATTGCTAATATTTATGACTAATAAACCACAAACTATTATACAAATACAGACTTCAATTGGTTTCATTGCTGATAATAATAATAATAAAATAATCCTGTGTACATACCTACTACAAAATTGTATCATATGTAATTTTATATAACTTGAGACAATGAAAAGGGTTTTATGTTGGCAATTTTGTGAAGAGAAACAGGAAATCTACTCTGGGGATTAAAACCGAAATAGGAATTCTAGTATATACAGATATAAATTTTGCCAATTGATTCCTCAATTTCCCATTTAATCAATTGCTATACATTTAATCTGAACTTCTCAACTTCATAAAATAGCTTCAAAATAAGTATTTTATTTGATTCCAGGTATTTTCCCTAGGCATTATTGACTTGCATTCCACGGAACAAATTGCTTTTGTGGTCCTATCTTGCTCTCATGTTCCTGTGTAACCTTAGAGACAAGTTTTAAAAATCCACTGTTTGGGAGGTACCAGGGTATAGCTTAAGGACTCCTTCCTATGATTGTCTGTTCCTGAAAATATCTCAAAGAAATCCACTGGTCCGAAGCATGGTCTCTAAGTTATTTTATGAAGCCTGTTCACCTTTCTTCCTAAAAATGATGTGAGACTTACACAGTTTTCCCAATTTGCCTAAACACAGCATATAATCCACAGTCCTGTATCAGCTAGTTCACAGACGTCTGAAGAAACAACAGGCTGATGGACTGTAAAATCAACACCTATATAGACCTATGCATCGTCCTAAGTATTAAGATGAGTTGGTGAAGGTGAAATCAGGAAAGTCTTCTTGGAAGTTTAGGCCAAGTGTTGAAGGCTGAGTTTGAATTAACCAGGTAGACAAGAAGAAGAGGTATTCCAGACAGTAGAACCAGTATGTCTCAATGCTCAAAGGCATGAGAAACTGAAGGGAAAATAAGAGAAGAGCCTTGGATTGCATACTAAGGAGTATGGGTCTTTAGCCAAAGGTGATGGAATACCATTTTGGGAAGATAACATGATCAGATATATACTTTAGAAGACTAAGCCACCAGAAGTCTTTCGTGCCTTGCATGGGATGCAATAAAGACACTCAACATTGGACACAATTGGAGGGATGATGTAAGAAATCAGATAAGGCACTCAAAAGATCTGAATTTCTTCAAACTCTCATTATCATTAATAGTTGAGAGGATTTACAATTTGGTAGGCACTGTATATCTATTACCTTATTTTATCCACACAATAACCATAGTGCCATTATAATCTCCATTTTACAGCAGGAAAACGTGGGTATGCGACATGACTTCACAAAGTAGGAATCAGCAAGAATTGAAACTCAGAAAGTTTCATATTAGAATCTCATGCTTAACTGCACACCACTCTGTGATTTATCCTGCTTGCACACTGGTTGAGAAGCTGTGCTTTGGGTAAGAACCTACTCCTTTCTGGTAGAAGGCATTCAGGGACTGGAGGCTAGAAAGGAAGGAGACTGTGGTGACTCTTTAGTAACCTGGAAGCCTCAGGAAAATAATATTCTATTCAACTTTATACAGACAATAGAGAGAAAGGAGGGTAAATATTTAAAAATATGTAGCATAAGAACATGTTTTGTGACGACAAATGTTATTTGATTGAAGAATAAAAGGATAAAACTTTTCATTAGAAGCCTAATTAGACTTCAACTAAAAAAAGTCAGACCTAATCACTTGTTCTTTTTGCTCTTAAGCCTTTCGACTATTATTTTATATGTGCCTGATTTTATTCTTAGTAATTGTGTAGTTATATGAGTCTAACTTGTTCCCTTTTGACTAATCCACTCTCTATGAAAAAGATAACATATTCATATAATTGTATATGTTACATTTTCAAAATATTGACTAATGAACTTAGTATTTCTTTATTCTGAAGAGATATGGTGATAATGTTCTATTATAAATGGATTTTATTTTAGGTGACAGTTTCTAGACCCACTCATTGAAGCATGAACTTCATTATTTCTGGCAAGGATCCCAGAGAGGATCTCCATAACTCAAAAACTTAAATATCACTTTCGTTCAGGATAAACCATTGCAATAAAGCCAAAAATGCCAAAAACACTCATACCTCCAAATCAATCTTAGGAACAAGTAAGGGGTGAAGCAGATAAGAATCAACTTTCCAGTTTCAAATGATTTACATTTAGAGTTACCTCCACTTATGCAGAAATAAGACTTTGCCCAGGACAAGATACGTAAATCTCCAGCAGTCTGCTTTTATTGTACAGGAATTCTTTGCCTTTTCCAGACAAAGAATTAATCTCTTCAATGTTTTTTAAAGTGAAGAGCCACAAACTAGATTGAATGAGAATCAAAGAACAAAGTTAATACTCATCTCATTCCTTGCTAATTTAACAAATTAAAAAATAAATACTGAAGCACAAATAAAACCAAGTTACTAAAGTCTCAAATTATAA
Organism: Dasypus novemcinctus; assembly: GCF_030445035.2. Classification (NCBI taxonomy): domain Eukaryota; kingdom Metazoa; phylum Chordata; class Mammalia; order Cingulata; family Dasypodidae; genus Dasypus; species Dasypus novemcinctus. The sequence continues at coordinate 95,667,385 of NC_080674.1, forward strand.
TATTAATACAGATACTTTTTATTGCTATCACCTAATGTCTATGAACTTTAATTCATGTTGAGTGAAATAAGATTTAAATTTTGTTCTTAAATTATTTTGAAGATGAAGAAAGATTTGTGCCGTGTAATGGACAGTAAGCCCTCTGAAAGCAGACACCATGCTTTAGTCATCATCTTTAATAGGGTAGTGACCTCACATGGACATTGCTCAATAAATAAAGGTTGAATGGACAGATGAACAGAGGAATAATGAATAAAATAAAAAGGAGAATTTAAACAATAACCTGATAATTCAGGCAAAATTGTTCTTTGTAAAGGAGGAAGGAAATGAGACTCAAAAGCCTCGATTATTAAAATTAATCATCCTCTCTAATTGAATTCAGAGAATAATTTGACTTAAATTCATAGGATAATTTCTCTCCAATTACAGAAACAACCATCTGATATGGGTACAGTGTCAGAGTGAACACTGGGTCATTCTTATGACCCCTCAGACTTGACATTGTTTTATTTGACTTTGTATTCTTTCCCAGGAGATCATTTATTGCCCCCATTTAGGTTTTATATTCATCTGCTCATTTACATTTCTCTATGTAATCAATGAGTTAAACAAAATGTCTCTATTTTGCTAAAACAAAATAAAATTGAATTAAACTCTGTTTTAGTCCTGATTAACAATTTAGCAATAAGTATTAAAATATTTGTTAAATTAGCATGAGACTTACCTTATTTTATTTTCCTGACATTTAAAGAGGCAGCTCTCCTCTCTCTTTCTGACTTAAAGGCATACTGTTTATTTAATAGTCTAGATAATAAATCTGTGATAATTTGATTCTACATTTATAATCCATACTTTTTTATCTGACAAAAGAAAGAAAAATAAAATCAATCAACAAAGGGAATGGAGAATAAGTATAGTGAAAAACTACAAAACAGTACTATTTAAGAACATAGGTCAGGGAATGAACTAAGAAGATATTAGAGCTTTAAATTAAACAAAAAAAAATTAAAAGACCTTTTCCTGCCGTGATTCTAAAAACTTTATGAAATATTTGTCCTTATTATCGACTTTTGTAACTTTCATAGTTGTACAGTTTTTAATTATTTCACAGCATGATATGAACTTAATTATCTACAGGCAAATACTTAGGAATCCATCTCTATTACTTTTCACCCAGTATTTACTTTGAAAAATAAGTGAATAAAGCATATTTGTGCATTATTTTATCTAAATGAATGACCTGGGTATTTTTACTAACTGCCAAAATCCAGATTTTCAAAAACCAAACAAAAGAAACATGACATTCCCGTTTTGTTCAAGTAATTTTAATCACCTGCTGCAGTTTGACTCACACAAACATTTTTTGATTAGTACACTTAGTTCAGAAAAGTTCAATCAATCATTGTCTTTAAAGTAGGAAACATTATGCAGCAAAGTTTAACTTACCTTAAAAGGGATTTTTTCCCAGAAACTCTTTTCAATACAACCTCAGTACTTCTGTCAACAGCAATGCAGAGACTCTCTCCTCCTCTTCCTTCCTCTTCCCTTAGAGCCAATGGGTTGATGGTTCCCTCTCAGTCTGTGATAAACACGGGGGAAGACTCTCAGCATTTATCTTCACTCCTGATGCTACACACCTTTTCTTGGCACTCCATCTGGTCCCAGGGGAAAATTCCTGCAGAAATTTTCTTCTCTGTAATCTCCTGACAGATGGCTTTGCTGGCAAGAACCTTGACTCTTTGGAGAGCTTTAATAGGCTTTTATTCTCCCGTGTGGCTTCCTCACAGGTTTTATTTTTTGATTGCACGTTGGTTGGTGAACATGTCCTAACAGGCCAGAGCATCAGTGTCCTTTTGCAGTAATCCTAGTTAATGTTTTTCTGGTTTTTGATTTCTATAAATTTACAAACCTAGTTTCCTTTTAATGCCTCATTATTTTACTAATCCCAGAGACAATTGGAGAAAAGCTCAATTGTTTATTTTAAAGTACAAACTGAATAAATATTGAACTGTTCAACTACAAATAAGATCATTTTATATGGACATTGATAAAATTCTAAACTAGAAACCAGAATTTCACAAGTACCAATTTGTTTGACATAAAATGTGTTCTTCTGTTAAATGCCTTTGTTATGTAGTATCTCTCTCTCTCTCCCCACCCCCTTTCCCCCCACCAGTGGTCTTCCAGGCAAAATAAAATGCAAACATACCTAGAAAGAGGCTCAGTTGTCTTCTAGATGATATTACTTAAGTTGGTAAAGAGAATACTCATTTATCAATTCATTCGTCTTCATCTTTAAATGTGGTCAACTTAAAAGTCCATAAATGTAGGCAAGGGATTGACTCCAAGCCTAAGATAAAGTAAGGAGCGGTGGCAACCATGGCCAACTAAGCATGCATGACCATTTATTCATAAAGGACAACTGCTGCTCATCTCCAACTAGTCACTGCCTGGTGGCAACAGATGCTCTGCCTTGTGAGATCTATTTGTTTTTCAAGAGAATCCCCATTTCTGGATTTTCACCCAGCAAATCTCATGCTTTTTAAATGTTGTGGAACACTATGGGAACTAAACCCGGCACCCGAGTCCCAGCTCTTTTGAACACTGCCACATTTTGACTTTTGGTTATGAAAATAATTAAAATGAAGGAATGCAAATGCCAGAATAATACCCTTCGATAATTGTGAGATCCTGAGCTCTCGTCTCATGTGTGAAAATAATAATAATAATATAGAGTAGTGAAATCAAATGAAGAAATATAATCCTAAATAAAGACCTTAGGGAAAGCATTAGCCAAAACCAGGTAACTAAAGTGGCCAAAGTCTAGCTTTGAATTCAGTTCTCAAATCTGGAAAAGAAGGACAAGGTTTACTTTAATTTTTTTTTTCTTCCCCCTTCTCCCTCCTCACCCACCTCCATTGTGTCTGCTCTCTGTGTCCATTCACTGTATGTTCTTCTGTGTCCGCTTGGATTCTTGTCAGCAGCACTGGGAATCAGGTTTACTCTAAAACGAATAAAGTAAGTATTTGAGGAAAGAATAAGAAACTTTGTTTCATTTTTATCTGAATTTCTTTGCTTTCTGCCTAGTACTAATAATTTTTCTACTTGCACAAGGATGCTTAATGCAGAAAAGAGCAAATTTTTAATGCTCATGATTTCATTACTAGTAAAATTTTAATTTGTAAACTTTGAGATTGTGCATATATTTATATGTACACAAATGAACTTATAGATATGTACAGTTTTACCTACACATAGCTTTGCATTGTGTACATACTTTAATTTCATCAAAATTGCATACTGCATATATTATTTGATAATCTGCTTTTTTACTCAATGCTAAATACATTATCAACTTTTCACCATTTGAATAAATAACCCTCACAATTTTGATTTTTGATGGCTATGTAGTATCCCATTGTTTGGCTATAGCAAATTTTACCTAGCCAATCCCCTAATGCCTGGTAGATTTTTCAAATTTTTTCTTTACAATTAAGTATCTATAACTAACAAGTGAACATTTATCTTTTTGCACATCTCTTATATCTTAATGTATCAAAATATATGCACATTTCCTTGAAAAAGATTGTGCCAATTTACAGCCTTACAACTGTGATAAGTATACTTGTTCCCCTGAATTTTCAGCAAAACTGGGTGTAATCATCATCAGTAATTACTTTAGATGGACAATAGATCATGTAATATTTTTTCTTAACAAATCAATTTTATTGATACATATTAATAAAGCTTAAATTCATCCAAAGTGTACAATCAATGGTATTCGGTGTGATCACATATTTGTGCATTCATCACTTCAATCATTCTTAAAGCACTTTCATTATTCCAATAATAATAATAATAAAACAACCAAAACTCTACACCACTCAATCTCTATATGCTTCCCCTGCCATACTAGTTGCTATTCTTTTTCCTTTTCTCTAATTTATTTGTATTTCTATTTTGTAAAAACAGTCATGTATGCAATGTCACCCATATTTGTGTTTTTCATGAGGTTTTATTATCTTATAGAGTCCCATGTTACCATTTTTATCTTTCCTTCTAGTAATACACATGACCTTAGACTTAGCCTTTCAACCACTGTCATACTCATACAATAGCACTGCTAGTTACAAACACCATGATATACTTTAGCCATTTCTATTCATTTCCAAAGTTTAGATCAAATAATATTTTAAACCTTAAAAAACAAAGTTTCATTTTCACAACTACCAGCTGAACTACCATCCTTTAATGTTTTTCTTCTGACTGGCAGGGCAAGTTTATCTAGCACTTTTCCAGAGTCAGCAAACTAATAGGGATGGTGAGACCCATCCAGGGAGATGTTTGTTGTCTGACACCTGCTAGCAGCTCTGGCCCTTTTTCCCTCTTGGGATCTCTGATTTTGTGGTGCTGATCAGATATTTCATACAATGGTGTTGATTAAGATGGGAAAGTGAGGGGATTGCTCAGCTGGTAGACACTTCAAGGAATAGACTTTAAAAATCAATGACGGATTGTGGCATAGATATAACAGCAAGAGAAATGCAGCACTGAGACTCATGCCCACTGCAGCCTTACTGGGCAGTGCAAGTGCTATTCTGGATAAAAATGCCCTCTTAAAAGGTTTGATATTGGAAGGACCTGCTTCATTCAGTAGTTGCCACACATAAGGTCTTTTGTAGTCTGGGGCTACTCAATATCCCCTGTGAGAAGTGACTCCTCTCAATGGACCATGAATTCACTGGGTGATGCTGGACAAGTAACTTAACCTTGCTGTATTTCAGTTTTCAATCTGAAAAAGGAAATGATATAATAATAGTACTAGGCCACAACATTGCTTAAAAGCTAAATATAAAGTGCTTGGAAGATTGCCTGACATAAACAAGATCTACATAAAATTTTCTTGTTATTGTTATCACCATGGTACTCTGTTATATACTTCTCTAGTTTCACAAACTTTACTGTAATAATTTATATCTTTGATGTATCCCCCAAAGATTAATTCCTTGGGATCAAGGTCTATGCTTTCATTCATTTTTATATCACTCAGAATCTACATCTACAATGTCCTGAAAATATTAACTCCTGAATAAATATTTCTTTAATAGTGGATGGATGAGTGGATGGTAGAATGAATAAAAACATTTTTTGACCAAATTACAAGGCTGAATCTTTTTGTGTCCTAGTTCCTTGACATAACAGCATGTTTTAGTCTTTAACTGGTTGTGCAGTACTTAATAAATATATACATTCTGGTTGACTTGGAACCAACAAAGCTTACACAGAAAGTCAATAATCATATTGACTAGCCATAGAAAAGGTGCCCATTGTCTTATGTCTATTTCCACCATTTAAGGTCTGTTTGTCACAGGTGACCTATTGCATGATAACTGATATTATAACTAGAATAAGCAAGATCTTGGTCCTCAACTTAAGGGAAGTAAATTTAATTTTTGAGTGAAAGATCATGATCTTGCTTGTCAATAAGAGCATTGTCAAAATGTGATCATTAGGGGATAAAGCTGCTGCCTGTAAAGCAGGTATCAGTGGGAAGATGGAAGCACATGTCCTAAACAATTTAGTTGTTGTGCTCCAGAAACCTATGGAAATGCTGAAGGCAAAGAGAGTTCTGTTTTGTGGTCCAGATTAATTGCAGAGCACTTTTAAAGATTTAAGAAGAAATTACCGTTTGATGTTTCCTCCCTTTAGTCTGGGTGAGTACTGGTTTTGGTTGTTTGTTTTACCATATATTAGTATTTCTTACTTACTACAGAGATGTCATTAATTGAAAAACAACTCATTCTGTCATAATTCCCAAAAGACAAACACTATCTTAGCAATGTACTTTCACACAATTCAAACCATTCTCAACTGAAACAAACATCAACAATTCTGCTCTGCATATAAGGCAGAAAGCAGAATTCAGTGTAACTGTACCCTCATTGCACAAAGGCTATAGTAAAGTTCTAAAATATAATTGGATGCTACATATACGTAAATTATTTACTTACAAATTAAGGGGATAAAAGATTTTAGTCAGATTGTCTCTTTTTTTTTTTTTTTTTTGGTTTCCTTATGGTTTATATTTTAAACTGTGCAATTTTCTAGTCAGATTGTCCCTTAACAGACTGTTGAAAACATGTGGAAAAAAGTAAATAATAAGTAGCTACCAGAGGTAGTTTATATGCCCAGTTTGTCATACCATTTCTTTTCCTATATGTCCTAAAAGCTAGGTCAATTTTCATTTAATTTTCTATTAAATGTCAGGCAAAAGGAATTTTCTTAGAAAATGTTGGATCTGGAAAGCAACTTAGAGATCATCTGATACCACTTTCCCCTTTTCACAGTTGAAGGAGGGTAAGAACTAAAGTTATTAAGCAACTTATACAAAATTATAGTTATTAACTCACACAGCTGCAACTCAACCTGGGTTCAGTACATTTTGTAAAATTAAAAACCAAAATCTTTCTGTATACAAACATAGGTTGCAATTCCTGTAGAATTGAGAACCTCAGTTAATAAAGATCTAAGCTTGACCTAGACCCAACATTTCATTAGAAACCCCATGAAAAATCATATATCATCCCAATACTTTCCACAATATGTCAGCTGGAAAGGGATAACTGCATTTGAATTGGAAATAGATTAATAATGAACACACTCTCACCCAAGACTAGTATACAGCTACTTATTAAAGTATTGAAATAGGGAACTCCAGTATCACAATTGGTTAGCGCATGGTACTTATAAAGTATTGAAATAATTCCTTACTAGCTTGAGTTCCCCTATGCACCCCTTGCTGTCCAAGCCTCCTAATTCCTTCCACTGGGACCCAGCCTTCCAAGAATTCAGCATGCAAGATCTTAAATATTGGTGTAACAGAGGTCTCTGAGGCCCAACTCTTCTTTAAGACCAGTTTCCATTATGATTAGCTGGTGCCCATGATTATTAAATATTTTAATATTACTACTGGATCCACTCCCTTCTTTTCCCTTCTGAAAATGCTGAATAGAAGTGTGGTGGTTTGAAGTCTTACGTACTCCAGAAAAGCTTTTTCTTAAATTTAATCCATGCCTCTGGGTGTAAACCCATTTTAAATAGAATCATTCTTTAATTTTTTATTTTTATTTTTAGGTAAGTTTAAATTTCATAAATATTACATAAGAAATATAGGGGGGGAAACGGACTTTGGCCCAGTGGTTAGGGCATCTGTCTACCACATGGGAGGTCCGCGGTTCAAACCCTGGGCCTCCTTGACCCATGTGGAGCTGGCCCATGCGCAGTGCTGATGGGCGCAAGGAGTGCTGTGCCACACAGGGGTGTCCCCCGCGTAGGGGAGCCCCACGCGCAAGGAGTGCACCCATAAGGAAAGCCGCCCAGCCCGAAGGAGGGAGCAGCCTGCCGAGGAATGGCGCCGCCCACACTTCCCGTGCCGCTGACGACAACAGAAGCGGACAAAGAAACAAGACGCAGCAAAAAGACACAGAGAACAGACAACCAGGGGAGGGGAGGGGAATTAAATAAATAAAAAGAAATCTTTAAAAAAAAAAAAAAAGAAAAGAAATATAGGGGATTCCCATATGCCCCACCCCCTCTCTCTCCCACACTTTCCCACATTATCAACATTCTTCATTAGTGTAGTAAATTTCTTACAATTGATGAACATATTGAAGCATTACTACTAATGGTGGACTATTGTTTACACTATAGTTTACACTCTATCCTGCATAATTTTGTAGGTTATGACTAAATATATAATGGTCTGTATCCATCATTTCAATATCATGCTGGACAATTTCAATGTCCCAAAAAATGCCCCATATTTCACCTATTCTTCCCTCTCTCTCTCCTCAGAACCTTTGGTGGCCACTGCCTTTATATCAATAATAAAAGTTCTTCCATTGCTAGAATAATAATAATTCTATAATAGAATAATAAGTCTATTTTAATCCATTGCTCAGAAAAGCCATGTGTAGGGAAACCATAAATGAATTTAACTTTGTTACACTGGGGAGCATAAATTCTAGGGTAAATCCCACTGATAGGATACTGAATACCTGAGCTTGTCTGCCCTTCCTATATTGTCTGGATAGCTGTAGAGCCCTCAGGAGCCTCACTGTTTTAGGCCTTGTTTACTGTGGCAGTCAATGAGATCCTGCTGAAACATGCAGCATAAGCTCTGGAATGACCTCCCAACCCACTTTTGAAATCTCTTGGCCATAGAATCTCATTTGTATTTAATATTTCCTTCCTTTGGTCAAGTTCTTTTTCCAGATGCACTGCTAGTTGGCACTTGGTAATAATCCTTCAGTGCCAGGGAAGCTTATCCCTGGGAGTCATGTCCCATGCCCAGAGGAAGGTAGTACATTTATATGCTGAGTTTGGCTTAGAGAAAGGTCACATTTAAGCAATGATGAGGCTTTCAGGAGGTAACTCTTAGGCAATAAATAATATTAAGCTAAGTTTAAATTTCACAAGAAAATGTTTATAAGTATTTAATACAATCATCAATATAAGGGCCTGGCTTAAAATTCTGTCTTCCTTCCCTAGGCACTGCCCTTGTACTTGGGAGTTCTTACCAATCTTTTAGAGAATGTAGCAGGACTCCCCAGGATGGGAATTCAATGTTCTTTTAGTTATTGTGAGGGTGTTCACCACCACCAAGACAATGCCCCATGAACACTTGATCATATTCATATGCCTTAGAGGCATGCCCCAGATCCACCCCTTCTCACACATCCCCTATCACAAAAACCGTACACCAGTGTTCCTCCCTGCCACAGTTGTGACCCCTCTGTGATCCAAAACCTCTCCAAAAATGAAGCCAACAAAATAGCCAAATAAAATTTATAAGAAAATGAAATAATAATATTTTTTAAAATAACAAAGAAAATACAAAGAAAAAAATTTAATTGAAATAATATAAAAATATTTTTGGACATTGTGACTTTCTTTCATCGCTGTAGTAAGTGTTGTCTTATATGTATAGTAACAATTTCTTCTGCATATTCTCTCAGGGTCTTATTTTTTCCATTTTATCTTCAAAGAAGCTTTAGGTTACAGAAAAGTCACATGGAAAATATAGGGATTTCCCATATACCCATGTCCTCCCCCTTTTCCACTCTCCCCTATTAATAATTTTTTTATTTCAGTTAAGACATGATCAAGGATAGATCTTAATCTAATTACTGGAGTCCTTTATAAAAGAATGAAATGCAGAGGTGAGAAAGCCACTGAAGCAAGAAGCTAAAATCAATTCAACCTGCAAAAGAAGGAAGAGAACAGCAGGTGCCACCATGTGCTTAGCTGTGAGACAGAGGAGCCAAGGATGATTGCGAGTGGGTTTTTTGGAAGAAAGCATCACCTTGATGATATCTTGATTTGCACATTTTCCAGGTCTTGTTACTGTGAATAAATAAATTCCCATTGTTTACTCTCACTCACGTCATGATATTTGCTTTTAGCAGTCTAGGAAATTAAGACAAGCAGCAAGTTTCATTCAGGTAGCATGATATATCCCTGTTTATCTGAAGCTAACCTAGGTATAATGAATAAGGGTTATTCAATGTATAGAAGAATCATATATTTAAATGTTGAATGGTTCCATTGAAAAGTCAGCTCAAGTACTACCCTGAAGACATCTAGTATAACTATTGAAAGATTAAGAGACACTTCTATAAATAACACTCAAGACCAAAGAGTTTAAGGTTTCCACTCAAATCATTTTCTTGTGTGCCCAAAGTAGAGTTTTCAAAGGGTGGGCAAGAGTCCAACTCCTGGTTCAAAATTGTCAGTACATCCTTTGAAAATCAGGTCCATCAAATTGAAGAAACATTTAATTTAACAAACAGTTGAAACTTATGATAGAAAATAGTCAATGAATACCCTCACCCACTGAAAAATAAAAATGAAAGTTGAACCAAGTTAGTGGTAGAGATTAGATAGAAAAAGGAAATTAGAACTATAACAAAATATCACATAAAAGGCAAACAAATACAGAACAAATAAAACAATGCATAACAGGAAATGATCTGAACCAATACAAACAACTGCAAAGGATCTTATTGGCAGGCTTTTAGACACAGATTATGGGGAAGGCAGAAACATTTAATTGTTGAGTAATACTTCTTAAATGATGTTTTACCTCAAGAAAATCATATCAGTGAAGAATGTGAAAATTGTTGGGCAGCTGCGTCCACCCCTTCTAACCAAAGCCCAGCTGCAAGAAGAAAAGCCAGAAAGAGAGAGGAAACAAAGAATAATGAGTGAGAGGATGAAATCTAGTAAAAAAGAGAAATTAAGATGAGACAGTGAAAAATTAAGCTTCAACTCAGAAATGTAAGACAGAAAAATGCTTTAAACAAAGTGTGGCTAATGAAATTTAAAATGTTTTTAAACTCAACTATTGAAAACAAATCTTTCTGAAACTCATTTGTAAGACTAGCAGATACTTGAAATACTTGTCTCAGTGGTAGAAAGACTAATGATAGCACTACGTATTCACCAAGGGGTACTCCTTGATTGCCAAGAGCTTTTATAAAGTGAACATAACTGAGAAAATTGGTGAATATTTGGCTATTTTTCTGATATATTGCTGAAACATAGTATAGTACCTCCATGATTTTACCACTGGAAAGCATATAGGAAATTTTGTACTGAAGTTATGATAGTGCTCCAAGTCTTTACAATGTACAGTAAAAAAAAATAGACTATGAGTGGCAATTGAGCTCAGTGGATGTGTGCAATTTTCAGACTACTTATATTTGAAACCCATTCTGCCATTCTTAAATTTTTACCCATGCGGAAGGTACTTAACCTCTTTCAGTTTACTCATGACTAAAATGGGAATAATAGGAATAATTGTGATGTCTAACCCATAGGATTGTTGTGAAAATTAAATGAGTTAACCTATAAAACTCTTAGTAGAGTGTTTGCAAGTGTTCAATAAATTACAACCCCCATTGGATGACCTTTGTGGCACCACTACCAAAAAGTCTGCTTTCGTTTATTTAATGTTTAAGTGCTTTCTTGATATCACATATAATATGTTTAATAAGTCAATAGCTATTAGATAACCTAAGATCATGTCTACAGTCAGTCAATAAATAAACGTGTTGAACACTTTCCCTGTGCTTAGCATTGCAATGGATGTTTCAATGTAAAAGATGTAGACACTAATTAAAAGGAGCTTATTAAGTAAAGCAATCTGTGACCAATTCCAGAAAGCACACTTTTCATTAAGGTGGATTGTACAAAAATATCATTATAACAGATATTAGAATGCAGGGAAATCACAACCAAGAACTGGGATATTAGGAAGGAACTAGAAAATAAATTAAGCCTTGAAGGATATGTATGGTTAAGACTGGCATAAAACAAAATGGGATGCTTCTTATTAAAGGAAATGATGTCAGAAAAAATTATGGATGAATGGGGACTATACTTGAGATGGGCATTACTAAACTGAACAGAGCATTTTGGAGAAAATGGTAAAGAGTTTGTTTTGTAGAGTTGAAGGATGATTGTGGAGGACCTCAAAAACCAGATGATTTTTGACTAGAAACAGAATGAGTTAAGGATTGTGTGTTACAAAGTGAAGTGATGAAAACAGAGCAAAATCAGGAGACAGTAGTGTATGGAGTCTTGGAAGATACTGCAATTATCTAAGTATGACATTGATGTAGTAACCTAGTACAAGGAAAAAGAAATGGAAATGAGTGAAGTAAGAGTCACTTGTGAGTTTTGAGAATAAGAATATGATTTAACTTATCTCAATAGGTCATTCTGACTATTAGGTTGAGAATAAACTTAAAGGGTCAAGAGGGGGACATGGAAACTTGGTTGGACATCATTTCAGTAATCCAGGAAATAAAGGTCAATGGTTTGATTACAGCATGAGTGGAAGTGATAAGAAGTGATTAGAATCAATATATCATAGATGGTTTCAAGATGGCAGAGTAGAATGCTGCAGGAGCACTTGCCCTCCAGAAGTGGCAGGAAGACAGGCAGACTCGCTGGTGCAGGGACCCATGAGGATGGCCTTATTAGGTGCACTAGGAAGCAGCTTGGATAGTCCATGGGGAGGTCTCACTTGGCATAAGCAGCACAGGCAGGCACAGGGGACAGTCAGATGGTAACCAGGGATCTATGAAACACCAAGAAAGGAGTAGGATGGGGAGATTGAGAGAATCTGCCCCCAGAAGAACTGACTCCTAACACTGGTCTGTAACCTCTTCATGGGTCTCTTGGTCCAGTTTTGATCAGTTAAACACAAGGAAATGCTAAAGAATTAGAAAAAGCTGAAAGAAGTGCCAAAGAAGAATCCTATCACAAAACCAAACATCAATTAAACTTTAGACAAGAGAGAAATTGACTGTCAGAGTAAAGTCAAGATAAACATATGCCTAGACACTAGCAAAAAAAACATAAGCCATACAAATAAACTGGAAGATATGGCCAAATCAAAAGAACAAACTAATAAATTGGAGGAGACATAAAATTTGGAAAAACTAATCTAAGATGTCCATAAAAATCTCCTGAACTAATTCTACAAAATGAGGGGAAAGATAAAAGACACTGGGTGAGCATATAGAAGAAATAAAAAGCATACCTAGAAAAATAACAGAATTTATGATAATGAAGGCACAATGGAAAGGCAAAATAGAAGAGGTTAAAAATATATTAGAATCACAAAACAGCAGAATTGAACAGACAGACTAAAGAATTAAGGAATTAGAAGATAAGACATCAGAAATCACACAGAAGAACAGATACACAAAAAAAAATGTCAAAAAAATTGAGCAGTGAATTTAATAGCACAAAACACACAAACATAAGCATTATGAGGAAAAGGGGCAGAAGGAGTGTTTCAGAAACATGGCTGAAAATTCTTCAACTTTTATGAGGGACATGGACAAATATGTCCAGGAAACACAGCCTACTTTAAACAGAATAAATCCTAACAGAAATACTCCAAGACATATACTAATCAGATTGTCAAATGTAAAAGATAATGAAAGAATCCTGAAAGCACCAAGAGAAAGATGATCCACAACATACAAAGAATGCTCAATAAGATTAAGTGCTGATGTCTCATCAGAAACCATGGGGGCAAGAAGGCAGTGGAATAACATATTTAAAGTACTGAAAGAGAAAAACTGCCAGCCAAGAATTCTGTATCTCTCAAAACAGTGCTTCAAAAATGAGGGAGAAATTAAAATATTCACAGATAAATAGAAAATGAGAGAATTTGTCAACATGAGGCTCTCCATCCAAGAAATAATAAAGGGAATTTTTCAGAATGCAAGAAAGACAAATTAGAGAGGCTTGGAGGAGAGTGTAGAAGTGAAGATTATTAGTAAAGATAACTAAAACGGTAAAAAGAGAGACAAAAATAAGATGTGGCATATAAAAGCCTAAGGATAAAATGATTGATGTGAGTACTGCCTTTAGAGTAATAATGTTGAATGTTAATGGATTTAACCCCCCAATTAAGAGACTGAGCTTGGCAAAATGAATTAAAAAATATGATCCATTTATATGCTGTCTACAAAAGACTAACCTTAGACCCAAGGGCATAAATAGACTGAAAGTGAAAGGTTGCAAAACAATATTCTACGCAAACAGTAACCAAAAAAAAGAATTGGATATACTAATATCCAACAAAATAGACATTAAATTCAAAACAGTTTTAAGAGACAAAGAAAGATATTATGTATTAATAAAATTGGTAATCTAGAACAATCATAATTATTTCTGGTGCACTAAACAGGGTGCACCAAAATACATGGGCAAACACTGGTAAAACTAAGTAGAGGAATAGAAACCACTGCAGTAATAGTGGGGGACTTCAATACACCACTCTCAGCAATAGAATCAACATCTAGAAAGAAATAAGGACATAGAGATCTTGAATAAAATGATAAATTAACTAGACCTAACAGAAATACAGAACGTTATACTCCAAAAGCAGCAGAATATACATTCTTCTCAAGTGTTTATGGATCTTTCTCCAGAAGAGACCACGTATTAGGTCATAGAATAAGTCAAAATGAATTTAGAAAAATTGAAATTTTACAAAGCACTTTTTTCCGACAAAGTGGAATAAAGCTGAAAAAAAATGGGGGGAGAAGTGGATGTGACTCCAGTGGCTGAGTACCTGCTTCCCACATGGGAGGTCCTGGGTTTGGTCCCCAGTGGCTCCTAAAAACAAATAAACAAGAAGGAAACAAACAAAAAAACAACTCAGGCAGCCAATGTGACTCAGTGGTTGGGCATCAGCTTCTCACATATGAGGTCACATATGAGATCCAGGGTTCATTCCCCAGCCCTGGTACCATAAAAAATAAAAAAATAGATGAAGAGTAGAGAACTGGAAAAATCACAAATAAATGGAGGTTAAATAACACACTACTAAACAATCAATGGGTTGAAGAATTTACAAGAGAAATCAGTAAATGTATCAAGGCAAATGAAAATGAGAATCCAAAATATCAAAACTTATGTGATGCAGCAAAGGTAGTGCTGAGAGGGGAATTTATAGCCCTAAATGCCAACATTAAAAAAGAATAAAAGAAGTGAAAATCAAGACCTAACTATACATCTGGAAGAACTAGTAAAAGAACAGCAAACTAATCCCAAAGGGAACAGAAGTGAAGAAATAAAGTAGATTAGAGCATAAATAAATGAAATCGAGAATAAAAAACAAAACAATAGAGAGAATTAACAAAATCAAAAAATTAAATTAAAAAAGCTGTTTCTTTAAGCAGATTAATAAAATTAACAAATCCTTAGCTAGACTAACAAAGAAAAAAGAGAGAAGATACAAATAAAATCAGAAATGAGAAAAGGGATATCACCACTGATCTCACAGAAATAAAAATTATCATAAAAGGATACTATGAACAACTGTATGCCAATAAATTAGAAAACTTAGATGAAATGGATAAACTCCTAAAAGCACACAACCTACACTGACTCTGGAAGAAATAGAACTTAGTAAACCAATTACAAGTAGAGACTGAACCAGTCATCAAAAACTTCCCAACAAAGAGAAGCCCAAGACCAAATAGATTTACAGGTGAATTCCACCAAGCATTTCAAAAAGAACTAAGGCCAATCCTGCTCAAATATTTCCAAAAAATCAAAGAGGAAGGAATATTACCTAGCTCACTCTACGAAGCCAACATCACCCTAATTCCAAAGCCAGATAAAGATGCTACAGAAAAAAAACGACAAACCAATCTCTCTAATGAATTTAGAAGGGAAAATACTCAACAAAATAAACAAATAGAAAAATAAACAGATAGAATCCAACAACACATTAAACAAATTATAGGCCATGATCAAGTGGGTCTTACCCCAGGTATGCAAGAGTAGTTCAACACAAGAAAATCAATTAATGTAATACATAACAGTAACAAATCAAAGGAGAAAAATCAGATGACCATCTCTATCAATGCAGAAAGGCATTTGACAAAATCCAGGATACTTTCTTGATAAAAACACTTTAAAATATTGGAATGGAAGATGATGCCTACTGTCACCACTCTTATTCAACATTGTATTAGAAGTTTTTGCTAGGGCAGGTAAGCAAGAAAAAGAAATAAATGGCATCCAAATTTGGAAGCAAGAAGTAAAGTTTTCATTATTTGCAGAACCTATACATACAAAGTCCTGTAAAATCTACAATAAAGCTACTAAAGCTAATAAAAGAATTCAGAGAACTGGCAAGATCAACATGCAAAAATCAATAGTGTTTCTGTTTACCTGTAATGAGCAATCTGTGGAGGAAATCAAGAAAAAATTCCATTTACAATAGCAACTAAAAGAATCAAATATCTAAGAATAAATTAACTAAGGCTATAAAGCACATATACACAGAAAACTATACAACATTGTTCAAGACATCACAGGAGACCTAAACAAATGGAAGGACATTCCTCATTCATGGATTAGAACGCCAAATTTTGTAAGATGTCACTTCTCCCCAAATTGATTTACAGACTCAACACAATCAAAATAAAAATTCTCTCACTGTTTTTTGCAAAAATGGAAAAGTCAACTACCAAATTTCTCTGGAAAGGTAAGGGGCACCAAATAACCAAAAGCGTCTTAAGAAAGGAGAACAATGTTGGAGGATGCACCACTGACTGTAAAGCATATTACAAAGCAGTTGTCAAAACAGCATGGTATTGACATATAGACATATTGACGGTTGGAGTCTAACTGAGAGTTCATAAATACACTTGCACATCTACTGCCAACTGATATTTGACAAGGCTGCCAAGTCCACTCAACTAGGATAAAATAATCCCTTCAATAAATGTTGCTGGCAGTTAAAATATAACTGATTGATTCTGACCATCACCAAGCACATGAAAGCTCTAAGGTTTTCAAGCAATCCCATGTCTGCTTTATTTTTGGTCTACTTTTTAAAGCCTCCCCAACCTTTCTTCTAACAACTGGTATAGTGCCTTTTCCACTGAAATTTCTTTAAAATTTTTGCAAAATGAATATATGTTAGATGAAAGGCTAGAGAGAATAAGGCACACCTTAAGATGCCTTAGGAAAAAGCACATGATATTCATAAAAAGTTTTAACTTGCTTAAGGTGATAGTTAAAACTGGAACTCCCAACAAAGTGTTTGTCAAAGATAGGTGCTAGAAGACACCAGAGCTGTAAGGAAGCCAAAAAAAGACATCCAAGTACAGCCACTAAATCCTGAGGTATCTAAATATATTGCTTGCTTTTCAGATTTATAATGCTTAAGTCCTAAAGCAGATTTTCTTTTTCAAATTCTCCTAAATTTGTTTCTTTCTATATGAATATGTAGTAGATTTGGTGAACTGTAGCTCACTCTGTATTTGGTTTTAAATTATACTTCAGTATTTCCTTCACTAATTGCTCTTCATGTCTCCCTAAATATGATTTTGTCAATAACTGTTAATTTATTCACTTGGTCATAACTATCCATTCTCTAAAGATGACTCAAGTTCAGAAACCCTGGTCACTCAAAATCCATCTCAGTAGTTATCTCTTTCAATATACAGGCATACTTTGATTTATTGTGTTTCACTTTATTGTGCTTCACAGTCCATTTTTTTTACAAATTGAGGGTTTGTAGCAACCCTGAGTCTACTGGTACCATTTTTACAACAACATGTGCCTACATTGTGTCCCTGTCACTTTTTTTTTTAGTTCTTTTATTTTATTTTTCTATTTTTTAGTACACACACACACACACACACACACATTTGGTGTGTTTTTGTTTCATTTTATTTTTCTCCTGTGTCACATTTTAATTAAGGTATGTACATTGTTTTTTTTAGACATAGTGTTACTGCATACTTAATAGACTACAGTATAGTGTAAACCTAACTTTTATATGCATTGGGAAACCAAAAAGTTCATGTGACTCACTTTGTTGTGATATTTACTTTATCATGGTGATCTGGAACCAAACCTGCAATATCTCTGAGGTATGCCTGTAATTTTTTCCATCCCTACCTCTTTATCTACCTTCACTTCCCTTGACCTCAGTTTCCTTATCTATAAAACTGGGATAATAATAAAATCAGTCTCATAGAGTTAATTGTAAGGATAATAATAAGATAATGCAAGTTGCTTAGCACAGTGCTTGGCATATATTAGGGACTCAATAACTATTATTACTAAATGAATGAAACATATTCCAGATCATCCAAACTCAGAATATTGGAGTAATTTTTTATTCACCCCTCTTATATTCAGTCACAGAACACTACTGATTCTTAGAATTAGAATTCTAGATTAGTAAATGGAGATAATAATTCCTGTCCTTCCTGCCTTACTAACGTTTAAAGGGTATATATAATGAAAGCCAACATTTATTGAGCACTAGAATATCACATCCATTGTCTCATTCATCTTCACAATAAACCTATAAGGGAAGTAAAAAAACAAAGTGGTGCTGGGAGAACTGGATAGCCAAAGCCAAAAGAAGGAAAGAGGACCCCTATCTCACACCCTATACAAAAATCATCTCAAGATGGATCCAAGACCTAAATATAAGACCCAAGACCATAAAACTCATAGAAGAAATTATAGGGAAGCAGCTTCAAGATCTTGTGGTAGGAAATAGTTTCATAAACTTTATACTCCAAGCATGAGCAATGAAAGAAAAATTAGATAAATGAGATCTCTTCTAAATTATTAACCCTTGTGTTTAAAGGAGTTTGTCAAGAACATGAAAAAGCAGCCTACTCAAAAGGAGAAAATATTTGGAAACCACATATCTAAGAAGAGTCTAACATCCAGCATATATAAAGAAGGCCTACAACTCAACCATAAAAAGACAAAAAACACGATTAAAAATGAGTAAAGGACTTGACAGGTATTTTTTCAAAGAAGAAATATAAATGGCTAAAAAGTACATGAAAAGATGTTCAACATCACTAGTTATAAGGGAAATGTAACTCAAACCCACAGTGAGATATTATTTCACACTTACTAGAATGGCCACTACTTAAAAAAAAAGCAGGGGGAAACAGATTGTGGCTCAACCAATTGGGCTCCCATCTACCATAAAGGAGGTCCAGGGTTCGATGCCCAGGGCCTCCTGGTAAGGGCCAGCTGGTCTGCATGGTGAGCTGGCCCATGTGAGTGCCAGCCCACGCTGGAATGCTGCCCCACACAGGAGTGCTGCCCTGCATCAGAATGCTGCCCTGCATGGGAAAGCTGCCCCATGCAGGAGTGCCAGCCGATGTAGAGAGCTGGCACAGCAATATGATGAACAAGAGACACAGAGGAGAAAATAAGAAGATGCAGCAGAACAGGGAGATGAGGTGGCACAAGAGAGTAATTGCCTCTCTCTCACTCTGGAAGGTCCCAGGATTGGTTCCCAGAGCCACCTAGTGAAAATACAAGCAGACACAGAAGAATACCCAGCAAATGAACACAGACAAGCAGACAACAGGGGCCGGGAGCGAGGGGGTTGAAATAAATAAAAATAAATCTTTAAAAAAAAAAGAAGCAAAAAATAGAAAACTACAAGTGTTGGAAAGGATGTGGAAAAACAACAACACTCATTCACTGCTGGTGGGAATGTTGAATGGTGCAACCACTGTGGAAGACAGTGTGGCAGTTCCTTAGGAAGCTAAATAAAGAATTGCCATTTGATCCAGCAATCCCACTACTAGGTATATACCCAGAAGTACTAAAAGCAAGAACATGAACAAATATATGCACACCGATGTTCATAGCAGCATAATTGAC
Source organism: Dasypus novemcinctus (assembly GCF_030445035.2). Taxonomy (NCBI): domain Eukaryota; kingdom Metazoa; phylum Chordata; class Mammalia; order Cingulata; family Dasypodidae; genus Dasypus; species Dasypus novemcinctus. Next base: position 95,686,639 of record NC_080674.1, read on the forward strand.
AATTGTCAAAAGATGGAAGCAACCCAAATGTCCATCAACAAAAGAATGGATAAACAGAATGTGGCCTATACATACAGTGGAATATTATTCAGCTGTAAGGAATGAAGTTCTGATGCATGCAACAACGTGGATGGACCTCAGGACCTTATGCTAAGTGAAATAAGCCAGGCACATAAGGACAAATATTGTACAATTTCACCTACATGAACTAATTTATAATAAGCAAGCTCATAAAGGTAAAATCTATAAGTTAGGTTACCAGGAGGTAGAATAGGGGTAAGAAGGGGGAGCTGATGCTTAATTTGTGCAGAATTTACAATTAGGTTGATTATACTGGTTTGGGGGTGGCAGAGGTGATGGTAGCATGATAGTATGAGTGTAGTTGGCAGTCCTGAGGGATATGTATGTGCATGGTTGAAGTGGGGAGGCTTTGGGTTATATATGTTACTAGAAGGAATGCTAGAGGACAAAACATGAATTGTAAACACAGTAAGCCGTGTGGTAGATAGGGATTGTGGTTAATACAAAAAGAACATCAAAAACAAAAGTGTGGGAAGTGGACTTGGTCCAATGGATAGGGCGTCCACCTACCACATGGGAGGTCCATGGTTCAAACCCCAGGCCTCCTTGACCCGTGTGGAGCTGGCCATGCGCAGTGCTGATGCGCACAAGGAGTGCCATGCCACGCAGGGGTGTCCCCCGTGTAGGAGAGCCCCACGCGCAAGGAGTGCGCCCTGTAAGGAGAGCTGCCCAGCGCAAAAGAAAGTGCAGCCTGCCCAAGAAGGGCGCCACCCACAAGGAGAGCTGACACAACAAAAAGAGTCACAGATCCCCAGTGCCACTGGTAAGGATAGAAGCGGTCACAGAAGAACACACAGCGAATGGACACAGAGAGCAGACAACTGTGGGGGGGGGGGGGTGGGAAGGGGAGAGAAATAAATAAAAAATCTTTAAAAAACAAATGAAAAAAATGTGTGTCACTAGTAGAGGCTGTTAATTAGAGAGTGGTATACGGGAGAAAATGCAACTAAGGAAAAATGTGGACTACAATTAATAGTGACATTTTAGCATTCTTGCATCAATTATAACAAAGGTATCACACCAATGTTAAATGCCAACAATAGTGGGGTAAAAGAAAGTTGCATATGTTTTCCTAAAAAAAATATTTTATTGTCATTGAAAGAAACAAATTTCCCTGCAAGTTATATTGTTTTATACAGGTTTGTAGGCAGATAAGACCTTTTGAGCAGCTGATCATTATATAGCCACATAATGCTATGGGATGTAAATGCATCCTTGTTGCCATAAGTATGTTTCCTGGATAGATAGAGGTCTGTATAGTAGATAACAAGATATTAAGGTTTCCTTCTGGGGAAGTCCTGCTACTTTTTCAAATATGATGGCCAAAAGTTCTGGAATATATAAGCATTGCCTAATAAAGGAAAACAGGTTAATAAGCCAAGCCCTCAATCTTTTTTGTTCGTTTGTTTGTTTGTTTTTGTCTATATTTATTTTTTAATGTTACATTAAAAAAATATGAGGTCCCCATATACCCCTCACCCTCCTCACCCCACTCCTCCATCATCATGAGACATTCACTGCATTTGGTGAATACATCTCAGCACCGCTGCACCTCATGGTCAATGGTCCACACCATAGCCCACACTCTCCCACAGTCCACCCAGTGGGCCATGGGAGGACATACAATGTCTGGTAACTGTCCCCGCAGCACCACCCAGGACAACTCCAACCTCCGAAAATGCCCCCACATCACATCTCTTCCTCCCACTCCCTACCCCCAGCAGCCACCGTGGCCACGTTCTCCATACCAATGCCACATTTTCTTTGATTACTAATCACAATAGTTCATGAATAGAATATCAGTAAGTCCACTCTAATCTATACTCTATTCCTCCATCTTGTGGACCTTGGAATGGTTGTGTCCACTGCACATCCCTCAATCTTAATGATTGCACTTATGAACCTTATCCCTATAATAATGAAATGAAACCTAATTATACTTAATGCCTAAGACTTGCCTCTTGCAAACCTCCTTGTTACTCAAATGTGGCCATCCTCTAACCCAAACTCTGCAAATAATGGCATTACCTTCACCCTGACATGGAACACGACTCCCAGTGATGAGCTTCCCTGGCACCAAGGGATTATCACCAAGCATTAATCAATGATGTGTTTGACTAAAGACCTTGATCAAAAGTAGGAAATATCAAGTAAAACAGTTTTATGGCAAAGAGATTTCATAGTGAGTCAGGGGGTCATTCCAGAGGTAATGCTTACATAGGTCTCAGCCAAACTTCACAAAATGCCGCAGTAAACAATGCCTCAAACAAAAGTGCTCCAGGGACCTCTGGACACCGTAGGCATGTCACATAGCCACATGAAATCAACACCCCCTTGGAGGGCTCTACTTGGAATATACGAAATACTGTTTACCCAATATAACATAATTACACTTATTTGTAGGTTACCTAATCATGATTCTTCTACTTCTTTTATTTGAACCTATAATTTTCAATGTACTTGTTACATGTACTTCTCAGAGACTTAAGCCCTCAAATTCATCCTTTGCCAGTTGAGCCCTGAAACCCAGCAGATATGTGGCCAACTCCTACTCTCCAGTTCTTCATACATGCCCTGAACAACTAACAAAACAATAGAAAGAGACAGTCCCATCCCCCAAAAGAGTAGTGTCTTCAAATGCAAGCAAAATAATTTCATTCCTCTCTCCCTAATAATTGTGGCCCTTCTGTGTCTGAAGCAGAGTGGACATCACCCCTATTCCCTCATCATTGAGGAATGAACAATAATAAGGGCAGGGGGGATGTAACACTAACTAAAGCAGATGTACTGTTACTGTAGTTATTATCTTGAGTTAACTGAGTTACTTGTAACATTGATATAAAAATAAAAATTATGTATCTAGTGAACAGCACAGGCTTCATGGGCTTGAGGCCTGTGCAGTCACACAGACCCTGTACCTCAAGAGCTCTGCAGTTGATTTAAGGCTTTGAAATTTTTAATAATTTTTGAGTAAATAGCCTCATATTTTCATTTTGCATTGGTTCCCACAAATTATGGATTCAGTCCTGATTGTTAATGTAGAGATGCCAGGATTTCTTGAGGTATTGGAGTGTGAGAGAAAAGAAGGGAGTCAATGATAATTCCACGGTGTTTGATCGGAGCAATTAAATGGATTTAGTGTGATGGAAAAGACTTGGATGAAGCACAACTATGAAGGAAAGATAAGAAACTCTGTTTTGGAAATTTGGGGATATATAAAGTTTGAGATACCTTTTTAAGCATCCAAGTAGAGCTGTCTGGAGTTCAAAGTTTCAAAGGAGCCTTCTGAGCTAGAACTATACATCTGGTAGTAATCAACAATTGGATAGTATTCGAAGTCATGAAAATGAAAGAGAGCATCCAAGAAAGGAGTGTAAATAGAAAAGAGGAGCCCAGAGTCACTCCAACCAGTAAAGGTCAGGTGATTAGACACCAGCAAAGGTGACTGAATATCAGGCAGAAAGACCCCAGGGCATTTAGAAGAGTGTGTTGTACTGGAAACCAAAGAAAGATAATGCTCAGATAAATTGCTGATGGTAGTTCCAGGAAAATGAGAGTTAAAATTTGAGCATTGAATTAACAACATAGAGATCATCAATGATAAGATCTGTTTCAGTGGAGGGGTGCAGGCAAAAGCCCTATTAGATTGGGTTCAAGAAAAAAAGAAAAGAACTTTGGAATTACAAGTGTAAACAACTCTTTGAAGAATTTTGCTATAAGGAATGGAAGAGATAGGTATAGTAGCTTGAGAGGAAAGAAGTTAAATGAAGGTCTTTTTTTAAATATGGGGGAGATATACTTAGGTTTAATTAATATATACTTATTGGAAAGATCTGGTAGTGAGGGGAAAAAAGTGACTGAGTGTTGAATTGAACTAGAATAAGAGTATGACAAAGTGAGAGAGGGACAAGGGAATTGGAAGTGTGTTCAAAGACTATTTCTAATTGACTAAGGAATTAAAGTCGGGTAAGGGGAAGACATCATAGAGTGAGGGAAAGTGAAAAGGAAGAGTGGATCAATGAATTGGAGGTCTTGGTCTAGGTGAAGATAAAGTTAAAGTACCAGAATAAACAATCTGTAAATAACTGATGTGGTCATTGGAGAGCTGCACGTCTTAAATCGAGATCATGTAGGTTGTACAGTTATTGTTATATGAAAGCATAGAGTATAACCAAGTGAGTATATGTGCAACGTAGGATGGAGTATGAGATTATAGGAAGAGAGGAAGTCAAGAACTGAAAAACTATACTATTGATAGGTTCTTTAATGAATATATTTGAGTTATTGCAATCACCAACAATTATGACAGGACTGATTGTGAAGACACTGTCAGTGAGCCACAATGAGGTAGAGTGACCAGGGGCACAAGATGACTACAACAGTATCAGGTAGCAAGTGATACAGTCTAAGTCACTGGGATTAAAATCTGGCTATTGTTAGAAGGAGGAAGTGAAAATGGTCCAGAAAAAAACAACCGGTCAAGAAGAGTGTTCAGACATCTATTTTTCTGGGCTAGTAGTATGAAGGTGTGAAGGAAGGAAAACAGCCTTGTGGGTCTCCAAGAAAAGATGCCTCGGGCATGGGATCTGGGGTGAAAGTTGGTACCATGGAAAGGACTAGAAAATGTGGGTTCATAAAATAAAGATTAGCAGTTTGATTTTAGGAATATGGAGTTTGAGATTATGATGAGCCATTCAAATGGAAATACTCAGTAGGCATCTAGATAGATGGGAATAAACATCATCTGAGAAGAAAGAATTGAAATTATTTATAGTTCAGATTCTATTCACACAGAGGTACAATTTGGGGCTGTGAAAATAAGTAACCCCGGAACAAAAGTGTAACAAAAACAATAGAGGGCTGAACAAACCAGTGTTCTGAGTAAAGTATAACATCAAAATCACTGGGTCACATTCCCAACCTTAACTCCATTTAGGTGTAACTGTATTTCCATTAGCAAATTGAGGTAATTATCTGCATAATTAAATATCCACACAAAAGCTTTAGTCCAAAAGAGGTGCTAACACATATGAAAAGGTCTATTGTTGGGTGCATTTTTGTCTACTTTTCTTGGTCTCCATGGACTGATTACAGGTGATCTATTCTTTAAAACAGGCTACTTGAAAATAAAACAAGTCAATTTATATGATGAATCTCACCTTCTACTTGAGTTCCCTTATCTCCAAAGTTGGGATTCTTAGAAATACATGAAGGAGCAAACAAGACAACATGAAAGACAACATAATTTGAATTAAAGTGTACTCTTTGTTAAAATATTAATATATGTAAGTAGCCAGTGAAGAAAACTGAACAGCAATGATTGCCTTTCTCCAAGGAGCTTTCCACTTCAGCAAAATCCACACAGCTCTTCTCTAATGTGCCTTGTAAACTTCAAAACAAAATCGAAGGGATAATAGCTTTCTGAGCAAGAATTTGCTACACACATGTACACAAAAGAAAATCAAGTCTAGTCAAAGAGCCCTAGAAGTGGAGTGAAAACTTGGACCTTATTTGTAGCAGAAGGAAAGTCAATCACTTTACTCACTGAAATTACGCTGGTGACAGTTGGCTCAAACCTCAGCAGACTCATACTGCTTAAAGCAAATGGAACAGTTCAGATTTGGGATGTTGGATGCTCATGTTTTCCTTTGTTTTCAAAGATGATCCCACTGACAGTGATTATTGTCTAAGGATTGTCATCTAAGAAGCATTATACAGAAATATAAGAAATGTCACATTGGAACTGACAAATGAGCCTTATTATGGCTCAGACAGAAGCACCAAGGGACATTTTTGGCAGAACATGAATGCTACTCTAGCAACCCAGAGATTATTACAGCTTTTTTACCTCAAAGTTCTCCCTCTACTTTCAGAGTCACTTCATGAGCTGAAGAAGAGAACCTAAGGAGTCAGGTATAGGAAGACATTTGTCATAGCCTTCCTTCCTTCAGGGAATTCTCTGTGTCTCAAAAAATAGGATTGATAATGGTTTCACTTCAACTCCTAGGAGGGGTGCTTTGGGAAAAAGAATCTTCACTAGGAAAGCCAGCATGTCTTCTGAGGCACAGGGACAATGTTCTTCTCTAAAATGTCATCATCTACGCATAAGTGATAGCTATCATCTCTTTGGAATATCCAAGAAGATTTCCCAAACCCTTATTTCTGGTCACAGGCAGTGCCCTCTATGACCTCGGCCTGGTCATAGAACTCAAAAATGATTCAAGTGGCAATCTTAGCACCATTATGGATGCAAAAAAGGAAAAGTAATTTATTACATACTATGGAGGCTCCAAGGCTTAATTCCCTGAATTCCAGCCATGAAAAGCCGACTGAACGTCAGTGTAATGGGAAATGGATCCCACCAGATTTAACTATGGTTGTTGTGAGAGAAGGTCTCTTTTCACTCTGTTCAGCCACAATGATAAAAGTCGAGAATCTCTGGTGACTGCTGCCTTACCCACGAGGAGGATGCCTGTCTGTCTAGGAGAGGAGACAACTCTGCAAAGAGTAGTGCCAGAATGGGCAAGGGCTAAAGTGAGTGAGAGAGAGAAAGAGACAGAGAGATCATCAACTTTCTTTGAGCCCCTCTGCTGAGGTGAAAGAAGCTAATTCCATCTTTGTTAATCGGTGATATGGGCCAATAGATTCTTTTTTTCCTAAAACTACTTAAGCTGGTTTCTGTCACATACTAATAAAGAAGCCTAAATAATATAATAGGAATGTATAATTGCAATAAAATAGCACCAGCATTAAAATCAGCAGGCTAAAACAATAAATATATACTTTTGTCCTCTAAACATAGCCAAATTAGCTTTTTATTAATAACAACAACTATAGTATTTTTATTACCTACTATGTGCAGGTACTCTGCAAGGAACTTTATATTAATTAGTCCGTGACTGTCTTATGAAGTCAGAATTATACCCATTTTAGCAAATAAGCTCAAGGAGATTACATAATTTGTGTAAAATTACAGTTCTAGCAGATGTTGAGCTGAGGCGAGCCTTGATTCTAGTTTTATCTGAAATCTGGGCTTTGAATCACTGAATTTTGTTCCCAGGGGTGACGGATCTTAAAAATAAATATGTGGGTCATGGTAGCTACTGGCCTTAGGTCAGCCCAGCAAACTTTTTATCTCCTTTTATGTAACAAAGGTGAAAATAGTAATAATACTCAATTTAGTGAAAATGAAGATTTCATTTGCAAACAAAAAGTGTGGCCTTTTAAATTGCTAGTTAAAAATTAGTACAAAGATTTTCAAAGATTATATCAGAATCTACAAAAATTTGTTTTTTAGTCAAACCTTGTGACCCAGTAGTTCTACTTTTTTATTTATTGAAAAGAATTCAAAATATAAAACAATCTATAGGCACAGGGAAGTTTATTATAGGATTGTTTTATAATTAAAAGTTATAATAAGTCAAATGTCTACAATAAAGGATTGATAAAATGAAAGAACTAAACTCTAGCCACTAAAATTTTAAGTATCATATATGCTTATGATATCATAGGCCATGTAGAGGTATGATAGTATTTATGACTTAATGAATGAAAAACAGGATGCAAAATTGTTTATTTAAAATAACTATGAAATGTAAAATTTAAAAATATTCATAAAAGTAAAGATTACACAAATGCCAAAATTTGAGAGTAGCAATTGCCTAGAGTTTAGATAAATAAGATCTTTTTCAGAGAGGAGACTTTTTCATTGACATCATATAGAATTGTTGTTGCATAGTAATAATAAAAAGCAGATTGATTATTAGGCAGTTTTGATTTTGTTTTAATTCTATAGACAATTCATTTTTTCCTGCCCACACCCAGGGTAAACTGGTTCCACAGTCATCCTTGGTATGTGTACATCTCTTAAATACTTTACTCCTTAAGACATTTCCCCTGGGCTCTTCCACAAACAAATCAAGTTCTATAGGTTCAAAACCAAACTCATTTTATCTCATCACCTTCCCCACCAAACCTGCTCAAAACCCTCTTTCATTCCTAATCTTTAGTAAATGATGGTGGTGGTGTTATAAGACATCTACTCAGGTTCTGAACTCGGAACATAGAAGTCAACCTCATTCCTCACTTTTAACTACCTCTACATATGATAAATTCACCAAAATCTATCCATTCCACTTTCCCAAAAGTTCTACCCCATCCTTGACAGTCATCTGTAACAACTGAACTCATCAGTAGCCTCCTTTCTGGTCTCCCTAATCTAATTCTTGCCATCTAACTCCAAATTTCACTTTCAATTTATCTTGCTGTCAGAATGATCTCCCCAGTATGCAAATCTGATCTGCTCCAAATATTTCAGTTCCCTCTAATCATGGTAGGCAGCATGACATACTAAGAACCTCATGGAGGGGCCCCTCTTGATTATTCAAATTCCTGTCAAGCCATTTTCTCCTTGGTGCTTTAAGTTCCAGCCATACTAAACTCTTTTTCTGCACATCCCTAAGCTCTCTCATGTCTCATACACTTTTGAATGGAAAGACATTCAAGTCTTTCAAGTTTCAACTCAAAACGCTACTCCCAAAAAAGCCTTCCTTGCCACAACTCCTTACCCAGGCTTTCTCTTATGTTCCCAGTGAACTTTGTATCTCCATTGTGGAAATCACCATATTACCTTTCAAAAGCTTCTTGTATTCTTTTTTCCTTACTCAACTGTGAGCTCTTTGAGGGCAGTGGATATGCCTCTTCATCTTGATTTCCTCGAGCCAACCACAGTATCTGACACATTTATATCTTTGTAATTATATCTTGATAATAATATTTTTAAAACATTAAAATCAACATGTTTTAAAAATTTCTCCATAATTTATGTTTCCTATAGCCCTTTTCACTAACACTAAACCATTGGGTTATTTTCCTGGAAAGAATAGGAAGATACCAAGGAAAGTCAGGAAGAAAGGAAAAATATGACAGACAAATTCCCACCTGAAGAGAAAACAAAGGAAATAAATTATTTTGGTATGGGAGAGAGAAAAGAAAGAACATGATATCAGGACTAAAAGCCAAGCTCCTTGTTTAGGGTCAAAACTCAGAAAGGGGGCTTGTAGTCATACCTAGGTGTATGGAGCGGAAGGTAGCCATGATGGCGGCACTGTGGAAGCCCCAGATAGCCTGAAGAGAAATCACCAGTAACATAGAGGAAAGGGCTTGTCCTCTCCTCAGTATCCCATGAGGTGCAGGAAGCAGGGCAGAACAGAACTGGTAGAAAGAGATGTCTCCATAAATGGTTCTGAGAGAGCATGTTAAATGTTTATTTTGAAATATATCTTTAGAGAGTGACAGCAACAAGCTAAAATTCATTTAGCAGCAGAAATTTAGGGGACAGATCCTAGAGGAAAAAATTTTTTAATATAAATTACATAAAGCATAAGAGCATGGAGGTAAACCCATAGCACCTCTCCGATATGTAAAAAAATTTCTAGTTGAGAAATTCTAGCCTCTATTTTTGACTGTGATACATGTTTGAATTCTGGTATCCAAGATAACATTTCAGAGAGGTTTGTGTATTTGTGGCTATCAGAAATCCCACATATTCATGGGTAATATTTATGCTTATAACTCACCAGTTTCCTGCCAAATTACCAACATAACTAAAATGAATTGGGGAAAGCCAGTTACATTATGTTGCTAAATATCAATGACCTACTTTCATATCTCTCTATCTTACATGTCAGCAGACCCAAACAAATGCCCTTCATTTCCATGACATGAAGATATATTTGATGCCAATTTAGAACTAAACAAGGATGTTAGCTTTAAATATTCCAAAATAAAGTTGATAAAATTAGAATACTTTTTACTAAGATAGAAAAGAGTTTTTCTCTATGATAGTTTGCTAGTTGCTTAAAAATGGGTTATTACCAATTAGAAATAGAAGTTTAATTAGCAAGATTTGGAAGAACAAGCAGAATACTTTTCCTACTTCAACCTAAAATCATTATTAAAGGTGTTTTCATTTAATTGAAGTTTTCCATTTAAAAAGAATAAGATCCAAGTCTTTGTAACCAAACTTAACCATTTTCCTATGCTTAAAAGCTATATTGACATCAGCAGTTTTATGAAAACATGTACTTCCAAAAACAATTGGTTACTTGGAGATCATTAGAATGCTAATGGATATCTTCTGTAGCTTTACATTTAAATAATTGCTGTGCTATACATGAAACAAAACATTAAGTCTATTTGTAACACTCATATTATTAGTGCTGTTTCTTTAGATATGGCCTGAGGTGGACATTTGCAATGCCTTCCATTTAAAATATTTTATTATTTATAGCATTTTTCCTTTAGATATTTGAAAGCATGATAAGATGGGCCATATAGCATTTGAGTTCAGCCCAATTTGCTGTTCACTTAAAAGTAATGTTAGGTAGTATTGATGAGCTGGTTGTTCCTCACAATATCAATCCCACTTCCCAATAAAATAAAACAGTCAGGAGTCCATGTTTAGCCAACAGATAAGGTTCTAGTGAGTGTTTGTACAAATATCTTAGTTTAGCTGCTTTGAATTTCTTTTAGGATGGTTAGGAACTGAAATGCTTAATACCACAGATTTGGTACTAAATCGAATATGTCATTTTTGCCGTGGGAATTTAAATAAAATATAAGACATTAAGATTTCATTGAAATAATTTATTTTATACCTAAATGCGTTTAACATTTTTATCTTAGTCCCTTATTTATTAATGCTGTGTACATCTTTACTGTACAATGTTGAATGATGTGAATGAACTGGTTACTGACGGTGCTTAGGAATATTTTTCCAATAGAGATGATAAAGAAGAAAGTTCTGGTGTAATCGAGATAAATTATTCTTCTTCAACACTTTCAACACTCTCTAACATAGTTAATATCCTAATATCACTGATGCAGAAAAGGAAATTAAGAGACATTAAATGATTTACCCATTGTAACACAAATAGTAAGTGGCAGAACCGAAATTTAAAGCCAGTTGTGTCCAAATCTATAGTCCTTGTTTTTAACCTCCATGCCAATGTGCTTCAATATAGAACTGGCTCTTTAAACAAGAAAACATTTTCTACTCCATATTTTCCTGTCACTTTCTAGTCATTCTTTCTTCTTTATTCACTGACATCTCAATTCTGGTTTGTCTCTTCATACCTCTGCTTGGTTCTTTTCAAGATAGATCATATTATTCAAAATTAGCATGCTAAAGCTAAAATAAATTGTAGTTGCAAGGAGAAATTCATACAAATAGCCATGTTATACATACCTACTTGCCCTTGCTTTGAGTGAAGCAATTTTTGACAGTGTACTTACTTAAACATTTTTATTGCTGGTGGGAAAAGAAAAAAGTTGGACCATCAAGAAATACCAATCACACACATTCATGAGGTCCTTACTTAATGTCTGGCACTGAATTTAGTCATTTATCGACAGTATCTAATTTAATTCCACAACACCTTATAACATCAACACTATTAATGGTAATTTACTGAGGAGAAAATTGAGGTTGACGACATTAAGCAACTTACCCAAGCTCATACAACTTAACAGGTTAAGTGGAAATCCAGACTCCTATTTGATTGATTGTGGGGCTGTGCTAAGCTAATCTTTTGGTTAAGGTGCCTCACAGCTACTTGAATGTACTCCTTCTTGAGAGGATATTTTGGGTAGAGAAAGAGATTTACTCAAAATCACGTTCTCAACACAGGTATTTAAAATTTCCACTAATTGCTTTCTGTAAAGTATCAAAGCACCATTGTTTTAAAAAGGAAGCGAGGGGGGGGAAGGGAAAACCCTCCTCACTTCCTTGATTGATGGTCAGATTTCTTCATGTAAAAGACCCAGGTCATGAGCCAAAAGACAGGCAAATATGAAATCAAAACAGAATTTTCATTTTCACTATGGTGGAAGGAGCTGCCCCACCAAACGGTTTTGTACTTTTCTTTGTCAATATTTCTGGCAGTTTAGTAACTGCACCTCTATTTGAAGCAGAAGCTGAAGTCATAGGAAATGCCTATGGCAAGGGCCACTTTTCTGTGACAAAGTGATTCAAGTGGCGACTCTCCTGCCCTTGCAGATCCTGGTTGGGCCACGTGCCAGGAAAGTACTCTGAGATCCCCAGGGCAACAGCTGAGCCTGAATGAGATGTTGAAAGTTTTCACTCACCCTATCATTCTGGATTACACATTTCTACTCTGAGTGTGGGCAAGTGGGAAAAAAAGAATAAGTACAGCCAACTGCCGGAAACTTTTGTTGCTTCAATGCCTATCTGCTTTTCAGCAGGATGACTTCTATTTTTTCATTTTTAATTGCTTTTGTTTGTATTGCCCCTTTTCTCATGGCAGTTTCTAAATACCACTTTGGAGAGAGTATTTTATGTTCAAACAGTGACAGAACCGCAGAGATCTCAAGCTAAGCATGAAAGCCTCTATCTAATATCTTCTCACTGCTTTCTTCTTGGCTAATATGCAATATGCCTGCATGCATATCTTGCTGCTATGACATTAAGACCTATACGGATGCCTACTGAGAGAAAACTAAGAGCAGCAGAAAGGCAAACAGAAACAATTCCTTGTCAGAACTCTGATCTGGTGATTCATCAAATTGGCACACACATTATGCAACAGACAAACTGCACTGGTGGACAGGGCAGTCAAGAAAGTAAAAGGTTGAGAAAACTGGCTGGCCTGCTATGTGATGCACTTCATCAAGAAAATGTAGGTAAACACAGACATGCGCATTTTATTCACAGAGATGTGAGAATGGGTTTGATCAGGTCTGTGGAGTGCTTTAAGACCTTTGGAATAAAAAAGTTCTGCAGATATATAGGTACATGTGTGTTTATGTACACGTGTGTGTATATATATATATATGTATATGCATTTGTACAGATTTTTTTGTGTGTATGCATGCCTGCACACTTTTTCTCGTAGTAATTGACAGGACAGCAAGGGGGGATTTCTTATGTGATGTGGCTAACATAGTTCATAGTCTTTGTATTTTGTGTGCTCATATACATAAACGTTTTTACAGGTATGTTGCATTCCATCTTATGAAGAATGCCACTCGGCTATTCAGGGGTCTTAAATACCCGTGGTACAAAGTGGCAGCTTAGTGCTTTTCACTCAGTATCCAGCAGATGAGCAAATCTCAGGGCTGAGCTATTGATCCAGCTAAACTCATGAGCAGTAGATCCTTATTCTTCTGGTTCAGTAGCCTTGGATGTAGTATACAAAATAATTTGCTACGTTTTTCAAAGTGATTTTCCCTTGGGATAAGGAAAATTCAGTATGAAAGAAGAAAAGCTTCTTCTTTGTGTTCAAAAACAATGAAAATGAACATTTTAGGTAAGTTTACTAACATAAAGAAGCCTAGTTGTTTTGTTTATTTTTATGTTGATTTTTTTTTGGTTTTACTTTGTGATATTTCCATGTAAAAGTTTAAGAGTACAATTTTAATTAAAACCATTTTTAAAAAATTAACCTGCCCACCATAAATTAGCTTCTTACTCTTATCATTTAGTATTTGGGGAGAAGACTTCATGTTCAATCAGCTTTTACTAATCTTTATTACACACTATCATTTGCATCTTGAAATCATATTGAAAATGTGAAACAACATTTTTCTGTTTCACATGAAATTGAGGAAAATCATGAAAGATGGAGAAACGATTTGTGATCACCATGAAAACGAGTGTGTCAAGGTCCTCATTTCTTAGTATATGCCCTTTTTAGAGACTCGGGGTTCAAGTGCTCAGGAAGATGGCCTGAAGAATCAGCCCAGGAAGCCAATAAGCCCTCTGAACTCAAATCAGAGTCAGACTAAGATTTACTGTTAAGTGATCATTGATCAGTTTGCTGGTCTCTCCAAGGTGTTTCTTTACCTGTGAAATGACCCCAAATCATAAGGTCTTTGTGAGATTCAGATTTTAAAAAAAGAAATTTATGGAAAGCATTTAGCACAATAATAATAAGCAACAGCAATGAATTTGTTCCAATTCTGGATGTAACCCTTAACTGCCTGGTAGCTTTTATTTCTATTTCTTGGAAGCCAGTTTTCATAAACAAACTGCAGCGACACTGAGACCACCATGCTGTGAGCACAAAACACATGCAGAGGTCGTAGAGGTTAGATGCCTTGTGGCAATTTAAAGAAAAAAAAAGCTAAGAAATAGCAAGGCATGTGAGCGAAAAAGCCATCTTTGATGCGAATTTTCTAGGCTTACTAATCCTAACTAATATCACATGAATTAGAGACCAAAATTATATAGATATAGATATAGATATAGATTTATAATTACATGTAAATAAAATTATATGATTATTATCATACTATAGCATAATAGTTATATATAATTATATAAAAGAAGATTTCAAAATGATAGCTAAGATGAATCTATCAAAAATGACCAATCAGATTTGAAAGAGAACCAAACATAACTGCTAGAAATGAAAAATGAACTGAAATTAAAAATATAATAAACATTAAACAGTAGATAGTAGATAGGATATGTTTGAAAAAAAGAATTATAAATAAGAAAACTAATCTAAACAAATTACTCAGAATGTGAAACAGGAGATGAAAAGACAGAAACTATAAAAAAGCAGTTAAGAGACTTGAAAGAGAGGCATAGGTGTGGATGTGTCTGATATTCCCAAGAAGACATGGAATGTAAGAAAAGTAATATAAGAAAATATGGCTGAGAAATGTTCATGATTGATGTGCCCTATATTGTAATAAGCCCAGTGAGTTCCAAACAGATTTAGTAAAAATAAATTCATGCCTAGACACACCATAGTAAAAGAAAGTAAACCATAAGAAAACTCCAAGTTAAGGAAAGGATCTTTAAAAGCAGCCAGAGAGAAAAGACAAATTAACTACAAAGGAATGACAATTAGACTAGCCACACAATAAAATTTAAAAAGCCAGAAGAAAGAGTAATAGTATTTTTATGTGCTGAGAGAAAAAAAAAAATCTATAATTATATATCCAGTGAAATGCAATTTTTTGAGAATGAAAGTTCTTATCATTTACAGACAAATGATAAGAACTTGCTATCAAACAACATTCAAAAAGGGAAATTATAGAAAATTTAGTTACAGAAGAAGAAAATTATTTCAGAAGGAGGGCCTGAAAAAGCATATTACACTATTGTACCAACGATATTACATTCACTTGAAAATTCAAAAACATTCTCATATGTCAATTATAGGAAAAAGGAGAATTTTTAAACTACAAACTACAACTTGTTAGTTTAAAATATATAATAAACTATAACTTGTTAGAAAGTAACAGTGGGAACATTACAAATCAGAATAAATAGAATGTGCGCAAAGGAAATAGGAAACGCATTCAAAAGTCCTAAAATTTTTATAATGAAAAAACAAAGAAAAACAAAATGAACTAACTTTTAGAAGTCAGAATAATAACAACTAATTACAATTAAGATATAATAAACTTAAAAGTAAATTAGCAATGATTGTTCTCAAAATAACATTTGCTTTGGGAAAAATTGATTAAATAAAACAAACTTCTGGCAGACCTAATAATAAATAATAAAAGAAAATACCCAAAAAAAATAATTTGAGTTTAAAAAAGAAAGTGTAAAATATTTTGAGAAGAAATTTATGTAATTATTTTTTAAATTAAAAACAACTAAGTATCAATTCAAATGGATCCAGCCAGAATGACTTTCCAGAGTATTCTTTAAAACTTTTCAAAAAGAGTTAACCCCCAATGCTAACAAAATGTTAATATCAGACAAAAATAAAAAACAAAAACATTATATTAAGTCAAGGATACCAGACACAGAGTACTACATATTGTATGATTCCATTTATATAAAATGTAAATGTAAATCAATTTATAAAGATGAAAATAGATGAGTGGTTATGTAGGGCTGAGGAAGGAATGCTAAAGGGTGTGGAGTAATGAATTCCTTTTTGGAGTAATGAAGTTGTTTTAAAATTTTTGAGATGATGAATGTACAACATTGTGATTATACTAAAAGCTATTGAATAGAAAAGAATATTCAATATTTTTTAATAGAATACTTTGAATAGAATAGCCACTTTGAATAGAAGAGCCAGAAACAGCAGCTATGTACAGTGGGCAAAGCACAGAGAGATTGAGAGGTAAGGAATTTTCTTGTTTGTTATTAGTTTTATTGAAAAAATAAAATTGCTCTAATAACGATTGAAATGATGAACAAACAACTACGTGATTATAACAAATACCGTTATTGTACACTTCGGATAAATTGTATATTTATTAATATCTATTAAAATAAAATTGATTTGTTTAAAAAAGTGTCTTAAAACAAATATTTTTTTAAATATTACATAATTAAAAATCTCCAATAACCCTGACAAATATGGCAAAACTAACTCAAAAATAAAACCATAGTACAGGAGTATTAAATAAGTTGTTTCATTTTGTGTAGTATCTATATCTCTTGATAGTTGCCACCCAATTCAAGTGTTAAGAATAATTTCAGCACTTCATCTTGGTCTAGATGACAATGTCTGTTATGTCATTTTTAAACTTAAGGAACAAAAATTGCCAGCAAATACAATAAGCAAAGGGTTAATATCCTTAATATAAAAAGATCCTTTTTATACCAATAATCAAAACTCTAATATCTCAGTGGGAGAAGAAGAAAAATGGACAAATGATATACAATAAAATCTAAAGTAGCAGAAATAGAAATGACCAGTCAGCCTAAGAAATATTTCATTTCTCTAGTAATAAAAGAAATAAAAAATATATAAATGAATCAATACTGATGAGTGATTGATGGGATAGGCATAAGCTGGTAATACACAAATTGTTTTCTTAGAGAGTTTCAGATCTCTCATAATCTACAGCTCTTACCAAATCAGTGCCCCCATCATAATAAAGAAAATCCTCTACATCCTTATCATTATGCAAGAAAAATTAATGTAATATGATTTCTATCTGTATTTTAAATCTTTATCAGGTAAAGATTTAATTAATATCTGTGTCATTTTTCCAATACTTTAGATAATTGATGTTGCTTTTCACAAATTCATTTGAAAAGATAAATAAAAAAATAACTATGTTTCTTTATCATAATTGGCATAAAACTGTAGGGCCAAAAGCAATAATTTTTCAAATGAGATCCATTAATGACCTGGATGCCACCCAGACCTATGTGAACTTGGATATCTGAATTTTTCACAAACTCCCAGGAGTGGCTGACACATGCAAGGTTGAGACTCACCCATGGGAAGCACATGGAAAATAGGAAATGCATGACTGGCAATCATTAGGGCTCCTGGAAGCACCTAAGGGCAAATACCTGCAAAGCAGCAAGCACGTGAAGTTAGATGTTGCCACTGCTAAAGGCCCCTGGAAAATCTGCCTGGGAGTTAAAAGGACCACCCCTAAAAAGAGACCTTACATTTGGCTTTGGCAGCTGTCTTCCAGGCAACCCTGTATGCTGAGGAGGAAGTAGATGCAGTAGGACAAATCCAGGGTTAGAACTAGTCACCAGTCAGACTTGTTAAAGAGAGCCAGGACCAGCCGTGCCATCTGCATACATGCCATCCCCATGTATGCCATCCCTTTGGATCAGCACACAGATGCTTGGGCATCAGCCTTTTCCTTATTTTCTTGAAAGTCACAAAGGATTCTGTTTTCTGGAACTCTGCTTATTGCCTATTTCCTGCCCTCCTATCTGCTGACCATGAATTGCTTGTCAAAAGATGAATATGCATTCAAAATCTAGGTACAGAATAAAGAATGAAGTTAGACTTATTTTCTTTAACAAATCAAATTTATTAGTATATATTAATAAAGCATAAATCCATACAAAGGATACAATCAGTGGTGTTGGCTGTAATCACATATTTGTGCACTCATCACTTCAATCATTCTTAAGCACTTTCATTAATCCAATAATAATAAAAACAAAAAACAATCCAAGCTCATCACCTCTCAATCTCTTTATGCTTCCCCTGCCATACATAGCAGCTATTCTTTTTCCTTCTCTCTAGTATATTTGTATTTATTCTTGTTAAAACAGTCTTATATATGCAATATATACATATTCGTGTTTTTCATGAAGTTTTAAAGTCATATACAGTACCATGCTACAGTTTTTTTAGCTTTCCTTTTAGTAATATACATGACCTTAGACTCTTCCTTTCATCCACAGTCATGCACATAAATAGCACTGCTAGTTGCAAACACTATGATATGCTTTCACCATTTCTATTCATTTCCAAAAACTCACAAATAAACATTTTACCAATTCTACAACAGATTAAGCCTCAGCTTTCCATTCTCTAACCTCATTCTATTTTCTGGTGACCTATATTCTAATTATTAACTCCATGAGTTTATACAACATATTTAGTACATAATAGTGCAATCATACAGTACTTATCCTTTTGTGTATGGCTTGCCTCACTCAACACAATGTCCTCCAGATTCATTCATACTGTCATATGTTTCATGACTTCATTTCTTCTTACCACTGCATAATATTCCATCATATGTATACACCACAATTAGTTTATCTGTTCATCAGTTGATGGACACCTAGGTTGTCAAGTTCAGCAAAGTGGCAGGATACAAGATTAATATGCAAAAATTAATAGCATTTCTGTACACTACTGATGTGTAATCTGTGGAGAAAATCAGAAAAAAAATTCCATTTAAAATAGCAACTAAACAATCAAATATTTAGGAATAAACTTAACTGAGGAAATAAAGGACCTATATTCAGAAAACTAAAAAACATTGCTAAAAGAAATTGAAGAAGACTTAAATAAATGGAGGGAAATTCCATGTTCATGGATTGGAAGACTAAATATCATTAACATGTCAATTCTACCCAAAATGATTTACAGATTCAATGCAATCCCAATAAAAATCCCAACAGCCTTTATTGCAGAAGTGGAAAAACCAATTATCAAATTTATTTGGAAGGGTCCCAAATAGCCAAAACGTTCTTAAAAATGAAGAACAAACTTGGAGGACTCTCACTTCAGGACCTTAAAATATATTACTTAAGTAAAATGGTTAAAAAAAAAAAAAAAAAAAAAAACCAGCATGGTACTGGCATAAAGACACACACATTGACCAATGGAACTGAATCGAGAAATCGGAAATCAACTCTCACATCTACAGTCAAGTGATTTTTGACAAGGTGGTGAAACCCTTCCAGCTGGGCCAGAGCAGTCTGTTAAACAAATGTTGCTGGGAGAACTGGATGTCCATATCTAAAAGAAAGAAATCTCCTATCTCACACCATATATAAAAATTAACTCAAAATGAATCAAGGACCTAAATATAAAAAAGCAACAACCATAAAACTTCTAGAAGAAAATGTAGAAAAACATCTTCAAGATCTTGTGATAGGTGGTAGTTTCTTAAACCTTACAGCAAAATCATGAGCAACAAAAGAATAAATAAATAAACGGGACCTCCTCAAATTTCAACACTTTTGCACCTCAAAGGGTTTATCAAAAGGGTGAAAACGCAGCTGACTCAATGGGAAAAAATATTTGGCAATCACATATCCAATAGCATTTACTATCCATGATATACAAACTCAATAATAAGACTCAATAATAGAAAAACAACCTAATTTAAAAATGGGCAAAAGACTTGAAAAGACAACTCTCCAAAGAAGAAATACAAATGGCAAAGAAACACAGGAAAAAATGCTCAGTATCACTAGCAATTAGGGAAATGCAAATCAAAACTATAAGACAACATCGTTTCTCACCTATTAGACTGGCTGCTATTAAAAAGTTGGAAAACTGTAAATGTTGCAGGGGATGTGGAGAGATAGGAATACCTATTCACTGTTGGTGGGAATGTGGAATGGCACAGCTATTGCGGAAGACTGTTTGGCAGTTCCTGAGGAAGTTTAATATAGACTTGCCATGTGACCTGGCAATTCCATTACTAGGTATATATCCAAAACTGAGAGCAGAGACTCAAAGAGACATCTGCACACCAATATTCATAGTGGCACTATTCATACTTATTTTTAAGCTATATATGATTATATATAAGCTATATATATATTGCATTATATATATATGATTATATATAAGCTATATATATATTGCAGATATAGACAAGTGATTGGAGACTCTGACATCTGACTTGATGGTGAGACTCTCATGGCAATAAAGTATAACTGAGTATTTATTAGCCTACTTGTGGCTTGTTTGTTCACACTTCAGGCCACTTTCATGAAAGGGAATAATAGAACCGCATTTTTCTATTTTTAGAGCTGTAAAAATGAAATGACATTTTAATTTGTTCTGTGAGTAGTTTTGGATTTTCCTAGTTTCTTTTGAAACCAGTTTTTAACAATATTTTTGTATTTCTGAGAAGTGTAATAAATTTTCTAAAGTAAAAAAAATGTGAGCTTTTATTTCTATTTTCAGTGTTTCAACATACAAAGAAGGCTTGCAAAAATCACTTCAGCATTTTTGTAAAAGCCCAAATGTAAACAAAGAGTAAATACAAATGCCAGTAGTCTGTTAAAATTCTACTAATGTGTCCTATACCCACTAAGCTTTGCTTGAATCAAGTCTTTTGTGTCCCTGTTTCCCCCAGCCTTAGCCAAGTACATTTTCTCTCTCACTAGTGCCCTGATGAAGATGATACAATGCAGGGCATTCATTGCAGTGGAATGTGCAGAATTATGGTTCAAGGTTTCTTCATTGTTTCCCTGGGGTTATCATCCCAGGGAGGGAGCTGTACTTGCCCTTAATGATGGACAACACAGAATTTCAACTTTCTCACTGGCTAAAATTCTTTCTCACTCAAAATGTGTTTTTTAATGTAAGTAACCATTTTTCTTATTTATAGTATAGAAATAGTTCATGGAATATATCATATGTTAGGGAAAATAAGGATATTATCTTTGTCCCCACCCTCAAATGTCTACTGATTTGGTTGGTATTTACTTTTATTATAATCATTGTGAAGAGAAAACTCAATTCAGAATCTGTGTAGAATGATAAATTAATTCCAAATCGCATCTGTATCCATATTCATCACCAATCACCTAATGGAACTTATTAAAAACGTACTAAGATGGCAGCAGACTTGGCCCAGTGGTTAGGGCGTCCGTCTACCACATGGGAGGTCCGCGGTTCAAACCCCGGACCTCCCTGACCCGTGTGGAGCTGGCCATGCGCAGCGCTTATGAGCGCAAGGAGTGCCGTGCCACGCAGGGGTGTCCCCCGCGTAGGGGATCCCACGCGCAAGGAGTGCACCCCGTAAGGAGAGCCGCCCAGCGTGAAAGAAAATGCAGCCTGCCCAGGAATGGTGCCACACACACGGAGAGCTGACACAACAAGATGATGCAACAAAAAGATACACAGATTCCCGTGCTGCTGACAACAACAGAAGCAGACAAGGAAGAACATGCAGCAAATAGACACAGAGAACAGATAACCAGGGTGGGGATGGGGGGAGGGGGGAAGGGAGAGAAATAAATAAACAAATCTTTAAAAAAAAAAGTACTAAGAAACTATCAGAAAGGCACTGTTGATTTACTTTACATAGGTAAACAAACCACATAAAAAATGAAAGCACAACGCTTTCTGAATTGTGAACATTAATGACTATAAAGCTTGGTCAAATACTGAAAGCCTTAAAGTCTCTGCAGTATATCATGGTGAGTGTCAATGGATAAAACAGGATGCCAATATTAGTTGGAATATTCTTGAAAAGAGTGAAGCTTTGTCAATAGCTATAAATGTACATGTGCCAATATCTAAAATTCTATGAATCTCTATACCCTCTTTGTAGAGCCTTGATTAAACTGTCCATTCCAAAAATATTCTGGTACTAGCTGGCATTGAAATTAAACAAATCTGAATGTGATTTTATATTCACTTATTTGTTTCTTTTGTGCCATGTCTATGGATTTTTATATGGATGTCATAAGTATTTATTATCTACAACAAAAGAGATAGAAAAAGAATGAATAAATAAAATATTTGTTTTCAATTACCACAACTGACTATAAAAGTATTTTTGTGAATATAGTTAAATATTTTTTATTCAACTCATTGATTTTGCCTTGATGGAAATGAAAGTACCATAGGTGACATACAAAGACATGGGTTCTAATCTCAGTACTGCTGTTAAATCATATCACCTCATAAAACTCACTCAACCTGTTTGGGTCAGTTATGATTGTTTTAAAGTAATAATCTCTCTTTCAACTACATAGTTATGTTGAAGGAGCAAAGGGAGCAGTAAATTCAAAACTACTTGATGTTCTGTGTTACATCTATGTGAAGTTTTGTTGAGAAGCTTGGTATAGAGCCCTTAGATGGATGCAGATGAAGAAATTCAGTTAAGGGGTAAAACAAGTTTTATTTTCTTGCAGAGTGCCCAAAGTATAATTACTTCAGCAACTGATACCAGAATTCGTCTGAGGAAGATCTTATTTTTTCAGGAAGATGAGGGCTCTAGAGTTTGAGGAATAGCAGTAAGAAAGATCTGGTAGGAAGAAGGAAGCTGCTCTTACAGTAGATAAAAAATCTGCCACTCTGGGTGGAGGAAGTCCCTGAGGGAGAGAAGGAAGAGCAGAAACTAAAGAAAAAGGAATTATAAGATGACAGTAGGCCTGTCCCTGTGATCTTTGAATTTTCTGCAAAATCATTCCAACCCATCAAAACCTTTGTGGATTTTTGTGGAAACCAGTAAAGGAACTAAATTTCACATCTAGTTTAGCTCTGGGTGGAAAAGAGATACCACATGCAGATGTCAGTTATAGAAGATAGGAGAGAAGAAAGAACCTTAGAAATCTTTAAAAGTTGGATTGATTTGACCTACCACAGACTCTGGAATTTAGGGTTCTTGTCAAATTTACCAAAATGTTTGAGAAACCAAAAAGCTTCAAGTGGCCCAGCTACATGCACAATTAAATACAATGCAAGTTATTTAACAACAAAAAAAAAAAGCTCTAAGAGACTTACAGTATTGCATGGTATCAGAAGAGGAGCACATTACTTCCAGTTGAAAATATCAGGAAAATTTCATGGAGGAGGTAGATTTGCATTTGAGATAATTTTGTTTCTGTTTTATTTCATTTTGCTTGTTTCATCTTAGTGTTTGAATAGAATTTTAAGGTGATAAAAACATTCCAAATAATTTATTCCTCTTCAAATTAATAACCAAATTTCACTGTAGGAACATAAAAATCAACCAAGTGTTCCATTCCATCTTTATTCTTTGCTTGTTTTAGTCAGAACATATTCATCCATTCTTTCATTCAGTAAGTCAAAAGTGTTTTACTTTGTTCCCACTCTGTGCCAAATATGGTGCTACATACTGAGCTTACAAAAATGATTTAAGTATTGAACCTGTCCTCCTGGAGCTTAGACTCTAGTAAGAGAATTTGCCATCTTGCTAACCAATGTGTATTGGTTTCACTTTTTAAAAGCATTCGACCATTGATTGTACACTTGTGATGGATTTATGATTATTAATATGTACTAACAAAATTGATTTTTTTAAAAAGTATTCCTCCAGCTTATGTTAAAAGTTTACAATGGATAATGAAGTTTTTTATATATTGTCATTTTCATCCTTACTGACAAATATTTCTTGACCATTCAAAAAGGATCACCTTTTAAAGGTAATCTGAATTTCATACTATTTACTCATTTCTCTAACTAAAATACAATTTGAGACAAACCTACAAAACATCAGATGTCTTACCTAATAAATTGTTAAAAAGACTTTGAAATGAGATTGCTGAGACTATAATAGAATAGTGCATACACAGTCTTAGACATAAAATGTTTTCATGTAGATCATGGAATTTTTAAACTCCTAGTTAGTAGGAGAGAAAATCAGATTTACTAATTACTATCAAAAAGTACAGTAAGTGCTATTACTTGAAAGATTGTGATATTTAGAAGGCTTGAAATAATTACATTTGCTTTAAGATCTCAGACCACTTTGTGATTATTGTCAAGATTTGCAAATGTGGGGGAAAAAATGAAGAAAGAGGATTTGGAGATATCTGAGGATAAGGACAGTCTTTTTCATATTGATATCCCTGGAGTCAAAAGCAATTTCTGGTATATATTTGGTAGGTGCAAAATAGCCTTTTTTGAAAAAAGCTAAGGTCATGGGTAAGCCACCAACTAAATATTCATCCCTACAGTTCTTTGCCTCATGTTAAATGGCTCTTATAATACTTCTAAGGTAAAGACTCTCCATTAGCTCCATCCCCTCACATCCCTAACTGCCTCCGGCAGGGTCTGAGTATCTTTCATATTTCTCCTGTATGTGGGAATAACCCTGTGGCCAGCAGACCATGCTCTCTTTTGTTTTAAGACAAAATGTTAGAGTTTAAGTATTGCTGTAAAATGAAATAATATCTTTGGCACTGCATTTAAAATAACAACCTGCCTAAAGGCAAAATTCTCTTCCCCTCATCACATTGTGAATCTATTTCATATTCCAAACTTGTTTAGTTAGCAGTCCCATCCCCAGACACTGGGAGAGAAACGTGAGAACGTAAAGAGGGCAAAACCTGCAAGAAATGGGCAGTGTTGTGAAGATCTGTACATTGCAGATTTGAAGGAAATTTGGCCCAAAAGCATAGTCATTAAATATATACAGAGTTAGCAATGAGGGTGGAAAATGTGGATGGAATGATTCATTTTCATATTTTAAAGGTAATCTTCCACTTCAGCCAAATGTTTTTCTTTAAAGAAAGACATTCTAACAAAGAGGAGATATTTTCCTTTCAGACATACTATTTTGGGTGTGCCAGAGGGAACCTACATCACATTAGGTTAAAGACTACAGAAACTATATTTTACCATATCTAAAGTAGTTGTTTGTAAAATAGCCTGAATTATTTGAAAGCATGTGGTTATTTAGGATTAAAAGACTTTGGACTTAAATGCATTTTAAAGAAAAACATCCCAAAATTATAATATACATACTATTACATATTGTAGTATTTTATCTCAAAATGAATTGGAGAAATGTTTATATAGGATTGTATATTTTGCAGCAGCATGAGAAAGCTAATGAATTGTGGAAAGTTGTCCAGACTCCCCCCACCCACTACCACCACCACGAAACAAAGTGAACTTTTTGATAAATGAATATGAGGTACAGTTTGACATGGACTTTGTGAATAAAGTACTGGAAGCTAAATTTGTTAAGTCTACCAATTACAATACTTGTACGAAGTCTGATAGATCAGACATGCTTGCGTGAAGCATAGCAGAGTATAAAATAAACAAAGATATCCTAGTGTATCTCTTGACATGAATCTCTTTATAACAATGTGTCTGAGTATAAACAGATGTTTTGCTACATAAAGCAAGGTCTCAAAAGCTTAGATTATGGGTGGACAAACTATGGCAGCAATCCAAAGTCAGTATGTGGCCTGTTTTTGTACAACTGTCCAGCTAACGACTTTTTTTAAGGGTTAAAAAAAAAGGAATATGTGATAGTCACCATATGTGGCTCCCAAATCCTAAAATATTTACTATTGATCATTTAAAGAATTACTTTGTCAACCCCATATTTACATTCTAATGATTTGGCTGCTACCTTTAATGTGTAATTTTGGATTAAGTTGGAAATGCCACATCATTACATTAAAGACAGCTCTTCTGTGGCAGTCAATTAGAACCATTATAAAGTGTGAAAAGAAGAAAAATTTCCCTAGTAACGAGTTAAATGCTCAAATTTCTAGTTCCAAAAATCAAACAAAGTAGATTTTGCTCCCTTATCAAAAGAAATGTCATAGGTATGAAGTTGTACAACAATAATCCTAAAACTGAAATATAGTTAGAAGAAACTTTTATATAGTTAGAAGAAACATGGATTTGAGATACAAAATTGAGACTTGCTGAAAGCAGTGAAAAATTCTTATACACAATTGTAATATTCTTTCTTATTAATTCTTCTTCAAAGAAAGTCATATGTCTCCATAAGTTTTTGAACATGTCATTTCATATAAAGATAATTATATACTTTAAGAAAATTTTAAATGTGCTTGTTTGGTAAAATAAAATCCTTTTAATATGCTTGTCTACCTTGTTAACTAACTACATAGTTCAGAACTCAAGCTCAATTAATGCAACCTTATCATTAACATTATTATCAAAATAGAAATGTATATTAAATTAGATGCATGAAAACCTACCTATCATGGCATGGAATCCAAAAATAAGGTTGGTCTGGTATGAGTAGTAGTTAAATATTACCATATTACAAAGTAATAATATAGTCCATGATGGTATCTTACATTAAATAGGAATTAATAAAATAATTTAACCAAATTATTTTTCTCCTTTAAGCAACAAATTGTGCTCATAATACCATGTCAACAATAAGTTCAGTTTCTTATAACATAGAATTATTGTGTTTATATCTCTAACTATTCAAAATGGTGAAGAAAAATAAATGTACTATGAGAATTTAGAATGTTTACTCATAAGCATAAGAAAAAAACAATTTTTTATTAAGGTGGATTTGAAAACTATAAGATTTAGCAGAAACAAAATTCATTTTAATAAGTCAGTTTAACTTAAATAAGATTTTTCTCACTATTTAAGCCCTTCTTGATAAGTAGATTATTTTACTACTTGCCATAATTTTACTTTGAGGCATTCATTCTGATATCTTCAGTACCTTAAGTTATAGTAACAATGAATCAGATACATAGATGTTTTTAAGTTTTTGAGTTAAGTATTACTGCTCTTTTAAATAAGAAAAAAAAATGGGTTTGTTGATTGTTTACTTTAAATCTTTGACAAACTCTCTACATCAAACAAGGTCAAGCCACAAATAATACCCAAGATCAACTTTACGTTAGTAAAGATCAATGACTTGTAATAAGGGTTTGAAAGGATGTGGGTCAATATAAAAGCTGCAAGATATTTTTCCTTCATTATTTTAAAACAAATGTGCATCTTCTGTGAGTAATAGAGCCCAAAGCAGTCGCTTTTAAACCTTCTATTCCAAAAGATAAAATACCTCTGAAACAACAAGCGTTTGACATCTGTGACACAGGAGACATGCAGAAGTCATTAAGGCTATCCCGAGGGGTTTCCAACAGTTGCTTCACTTTAGGGTGAGTGTGAGAAGGCTTAAAATTAAATTACTTTAAAATAAAGTTAGAGCACTAAGCAATTTCCTGCTTTCGACTCAGTAGGGTTTCCCGTGAGAAAAGAAAGTGGGCAAAAAGCTCAGACAGACAGACAAACATATTTACCCCTAGGTGGAAGGTACAAATTAAATTAGCCTGCTACAAAAGGGAGATGTTTTCTCCTTCTGTTCAGATGTCATGGTAGTGAGGAAACATAGTCTGGGGCCAAGAAAAATGGCACAAATGCATTCATCTGAGCTACCATTCATCCTGATCCAAGGTCTAAACAGAACACATAAAAGAACAGCACTGTTGAAGGACTTCCTCTCCCTAGTAACCAAGTTGAGACTTGCAAAGGAACATGGGAGCAGGGGGTGGGGATCTTTCCAGAATGCTTCAGTAATGATGGAAGTGTCAAGGGATGTTATGGAGTTAATGACTGAATCTGAAATTGCATCAGTATAATTTGATTCCATATTTCATAGAAGGAATTGTATTTTATGGTACACAGTATGGTGTGTTTAGAGGTACATTGTGAACTTTCTTTCCCTCTGTGGCGGGAAACCAATATAGGCACTTCCAAAGAGTCAAGTATCTATTATAGTGCCTCATTAATATGCATGTTTTTGGCACTCAGTTTGGTTCAGCTGGTATGCTTTCCAGTATCTCATTCTTTATTTATATGAGACTGGGAGGTGTGACCTATGGAGCCAGTTGGCTGTCATGAATCGGAATATTCATTAAGCCTCATGAATTATGCATCAGGCTGCTTATAATAGTGAGATCCACATTTGATCTAGCCAGAACTCTCAACTGCTTCCCATTTGATGGAACGATCCACAATTTGGTCAAACTATACATGTGTTCCATATACTGCAGAAAGAGGGCTTGTGAATTTGCTACGCAGAAATACTTGGAGATTTTGCAACTCATATCTGACTAAGAGGGTTTCATATTTTTTGCATATTTGAAGGGCTCAGCAGACAAGGTTCTTCTCTGGTAAACTCAGCTCAAGTCATATTCTTCTCTTGCCTGATTTCTATGCCTTACTACCCTTGTTTATGAAAGTCATCAATAACTATTGCACAGCCTGGATTGCAAAATATAAGTAGTTATCTCCTAGTGAGCTACATATAAAAGTAAAACCATGTATAGAGAACATGGAGAGTACTTTTGAGAGTCTAGCCTCTCTTATCTAAAACAAGCAAATCCTTTTACAGATAACTTTATCATTTTTTTCCTTTTTTGTGTGAACAGGTAAATCCAGGCCACCTAAAATCTGTTTTCCAGATTTTGCTGATTTTATAAAATTTTATCAAAATTCAAAACCACTATTTATAAGTTGATTCAATTACATTAATTTTTTAAGTGTGTGCAACTCTATTTAAGTTATGTGCTATTAAATTCACAACTTTTGAAATAGAACTTGAGAAGGAAAAAATAAAACAGTTGAAAAGATTAACTGGTAAAGATTAATATCCTCTTTTTTATACATCGGCAAGCTCAAGTGCTAAAACTGTATCAACTTTCTGAATTTTAGTAAAAGCTGTTCAAGTTAAAATTGCCCCCACAAACTATCTATTCTTATGTAAAAATATAATTTTATGTAACATTGATCTCAAGTCTTTGATCACCATCCACTTAAAGATGTCTCTACTCTTTCTTTCTTTTTTTTTTTTTCCTCAGAGTAGACCTGCCTTGGAAAAGGCTCCTATTGGGAAATAAGTATCAGTTAAAGCCTAATATAAGTTGAATTTAGTCCATCCTATTTGCTACATTCTGGAAAACTGGGCTGAAGAAACTACAGCCAGCTCTACGAAAGGTCATGGGTGAGTCCTGGATAAAATGGCATTGTTTACAGATATTTTAGTGA
This sequence comes from Dasypus novemcinctus, assembly GCF_030445035.2. Taxonomy (NCBI): domain Eukaryota; kingdom Metazoa; phylum Chordata; class Mammalia; order Cingulata; family Dasypodidae; genus Dasypus; species Dasypus novemcinctus. The sequence goes on from NC_080674.1 coordinate 95,715,705, forward strand.
AGAGATTAACTGTCATTTATTTTCACATACCTAACTGAGGAGCTTTAGTGGTTCCCAGCAAGAGTGTGTTCTCTTCTCTTTCTTAACCTGTCACATCCTTGTCAGTTCCAATAAAATTACTTACCTGAATTATGCAAATGAGGTTTTGTTATGTCCAGCTCCCATCATTGTTCATCTCCACTACAGCTGAAAATTCTAGCAGTCCCCTTGCTTACACTGTCTGACTCCAGGACTTCTTAGGTCAAGACCTTTCAACCTCAGAGCTTGACTTATGCCACAACCATTTGACAAATCGCCCAAACCCTCACAAAAGCCGGTTGAGCTCCAGAGTGGCTGCTCTCTCTATACACCACTGTTTCTCTGTTTTGACATTTCCTTCTCACTTTTCCTCTCAGTAATTACACAAAGGGAGAAAAAGACATTTGTGCTTAAAGAATGCTTTCATTTAGAACTGTGATAAATGGCTCCCCTTTCCAAGAAGCTGCAATCCCACTGCAGGACAGAAGGTTCCTTCACAAGGAGCTACGATAGTAAAGGCCGCTCACCAAAAGCCTTCCTAAACCTCAGCTTTTCCTCTAAAAAGCCTGCAGATCTCATCTACGTTTTCAGTAAAACTGAAAAATGGGGAAATGTATCAGGAACTTCCCATATTAAAACTCTCATGGTTATAAATTTAAGGCCATTGAGCTTATAATTTAAGTGTTCCTAGGAATGTTTGGTGTTGGAAAACAAATTTGGAACAAAAGGACATTGTGATATTTTTAAGTAACCTGGTGCCATCGAAAAATCTCAGTTTAAGTAGTAAATTCCAGATTACAATATGTTCACTCCTCCCTATGGTTCATACATCATCTTGGAGAAAAAAATTAATGAATGAACAGAACTATCATAGATCTGATATTTTAGTGGCCCATGACAAATTTGAAATATTTTTGAAGAAGTTTGATCATGTTCTTTTGAAAACAAAACACAATTCTATCATGTAGTAAAAGGGAACCTGGCATTGTAATAAGTAACAGTTTTGAATAGGGAATAACATGTCAACCATGTTTTCATAAGCTTCTTTCAGATTAAATTAATGCCTTTTGTTCCATTGGTGAAGAAAGATTACAAAACATATAAAGTAATTGAAATTACATGTGACTCAATTCTTGAGAGTTTCAGTAAGGAATTTGTGTGTCCGTGCTCATGCTTTCTTTAATCTGTCCCCTTTGCTCGTGGTAGCACACTGATCAGAACATTGCCAGATCACATTCTCAAACCAGGCATATCACTCAATGATCTGATATCACCCTTGATTTAGCAAACCAACAAATATGCCTTTAAAGCTTAAAGAATAATATACGACTTTATTCACAAATTAATGGAAGGCACAGGAAAATGTGGATTTTTTTTTTAATCAACACTCATTTGAAGTTGACATATGGCATTTATCTGAGTTATGGAGCAATACATTGAGACTTACTTAAGATAGTCCTATCAAATCATGATACTTCAAATGCTTGTGAAAGCATTATTTTATTTTTAATAATTAATGAGTATATAGCTCCTACTGAGGATTTATGGTAACATTTTTTCAATCTAAATGAAACCCGGAGGTTAATTTTAGGAAGTCTATGTTAACTGGCATAAACAAGCTACTTATTACTCTTTCCTCTTCCCTGTGCTAGTGAAACCCAAAACATACATATAAAAATAAATATGTCATAGTTTCTATCTCCAAAATTTTAAAAAGCCAAAAGAGAAATCAATTTCATTTGAATTTGTATTGAAATTGACATGTTTTCCCCCTTTGTGTAATTATGAGGGAATAGGATCTTTAAATGTTTCCCATGTAAGAGGCACTAGAACAGGCAGTTTGATATGCTTGAAATAATATACCCTCAGGCCAAAAGTCCAGGATGATCCACTTCAGAGATCTTTTCCAGCACAGGGGAACACATTTAGTGAGAAAAGGGGCCAAGGGGAACTCATTTGGTAAACTTTCAACTGATACAGCACATGCTTAGTATATGGTTTCCATCCTTCTGTCAATTGAACAGAGCAGAGGTTAACCTGCTGGTGCAGAACTGAAAGTGAGTGTCAGTAAAACCTTATAGCCCCAATATTTAATAACACTTAGTAGAGTTAAGTACATTAAATAGAGCTTACTACAAAAAAGGGATTCATTATATCTGGCAAATAATGGTTGATATTAGCATAAAACAGGAGTTCTTAACAAGTGGTCCGTGAGCTTGAATTGAAATTCAAAAAAATTAGTCTTGTGAATTATATATGCAGGTGTGATATATTTATCAAGTAATACACAGTATAGTGTGGAATTAATATGGGGTCTGTGGTTTTCATCTTGACTGGCAAAGGGGTCCATGGACCAAAAAAGGTTAAGAACCCCTAGTATGGCAGCGGACTTAGCCCAGTGGTTAGAGCGACCGCCTACCACATTGGAGGTCCGCGGTTCAAACCCCAGGCCTCCTTGACCCGTGTGGAGCTGGCCCATGCGCAGCGCTGATGTGTGCAAGGAGTGCCCTGCCACACAGGGGTGTTCCCCGTGTAGGGGAGCCCCATGTGCAAGGAGTGAGCCCCATAAGGAAAGCCGCCCAGCGTGAAAGAAATTGCAGCCTGCCCAGGAATGGAGCCACACACACGGAGAGCTAACACAACAAGATGACGCAACAAAAAGAAATATAGATTCCCGTGCTGCTAACGACAGAAGCAGACAAAGATGACGCAGCAAATAGACACAGAGAACAGACAACTGGGGGGGGGGGAAGGGGAGAGAAAGAAATAAATAAATCTTTAAAAAAAAAAAAAAAGAACCCCTAGCATAAAATTTCTCATTATGATATTATAAAAGCCTATAAATTTAAAATGTAAGTGTATTTAATCTCTAATTAAAATGTGTATGCATCAATATATGACTCTGAAAATTCCTGGGGCTTCTCTTTATGATTAGATTTTGCAAGTTCCAATTTCAATGAACTTAATTTTTTAAAGTTTGCCCTATGTATTTATTGTGATCAATTACATGTTCCCATTTGAGTTTTACCATCAAAATGAAATTTTATTATTTTGTATTAGAGAAGTTGTAGAATTACAGAAAAATCATTCAATACCCACCCCTCCCCCATGCATGAAGTTTTCTCTATTATTAGCTCTTTGCTTTAGTGTAGTACCTTTGTTACAACTGACAAAAGAATATTATAATCATTATACTATCAACTATATTCCATAGTTTACATTAAGGCTCACTGTTTTGTTTCATCTTATGTTTGTTTTTTTAATTCTATCCATACATATATACCTATATACAACCTAAAATTTCCTCCTTTTAACCACATACAAATATATAATTTAGTGGTGTTAATTATATTAACAATGTTGTGTTACCATCACCATTCTCCATTAAAAAATGTGTCCATCATGCGAGACAGAAATACTGTACCAATTAAGCATTAACTCCCTTTCCCTATTACCACCTAGGCACCTGGTAACCTGTATTCTAGTTTCTGACTCTATGAATTTGTTTATTATGATTAATTCTTATCAGCGAGGTTATACAACAGCTGTCATTTTGCATCTGGTTTTTTTTTACTTAAATGTCTTCAAAGTTGATCCATGCTATAGCATGTATCAGAACTTCATTTCTTTCTACAGCTACATTATACTCCATCATATATATACATCACATTTTGTTTATCCAGTCATTGGTTGATGGACACATGGATTGCTTCCATCTTTTGGTAATTGTGAATAATGCTTCTATGATCACCATTGTGAAAATATCTGTTTGAGTCACTTTCAATTATTTTGGGTATATACCTAGAAGTTGAATTGCCAGGTAAAGTGATAATTTCTATAATAAATTTTCTGAGGAACTGCCAAAGTCTTATCTGCAGTGGCAGCACCATTTTATGTTTCCAGTAAAAAGAATGCTTTCTCCAATGTGTACGTTGAATTTTTACTTTCATGATGGAGTCCATTGATGCACCTTCTCATTTCTTTCTGCATTTATTTTTCATATATTTCTTTGAAGAAACCATGGGACTTAAATTTAACATCTTAAATTTGTAACAATTATGCTTGATTTGATACCACCTTAACTTGAACAGCATACACATACACTATTCCTATTTCCCTCCCGTGGTGATTTGAGTTTTTGTGGACCACAAAAAAATTCATGTCCTTATAGCTAATCCATTCCTGTGGGTATAATCTATTATACATGGGACCTTTAGATTAGATTACTTCAGGAAGTCATGACACAGGATGGGTCTTAATCCTCTTATTGAAGTTCTTTATAAATGGGTGAATACAGAGAGAAAAATGACACAGGAGCTCAGAAACACCCAGAAGCTGGGAGAAAGCCACAAGAGCAAGAAACTGAAAGCAATGAACCCAAATGAAAGAAAGCTAGAGAAGCAGAGAGAAACCTGGAGGGAACCAGTAGTTGAAAGCAACAAGAGCCAGAGTAGAGGGAGAGACAGCAGACTACACTATTATGCCCTTCCATGTGAAAGGAGTTCAGGATTGCTGAAAGCTTGTGTTCAGGAAGAAAAGCATCACCACATGAAGCCTTGATTTGCTGGTCTTTATTTCTTTATGCCACATTGATCTACTGTCTAGTGTCCTTTCCTTTATGTCTAAAGAATTCCCTCAAGCATTGCTTGTAAGGCAGGTCTAGTGATGACAAACTTCCTTGCTCTTTTTTTTGAGGGAGTTCAAAAAACTCCATTTCTTTATCAAGAAACATCTTAATCTTTCCTTCACTTTTGAAGAACAGTCTAGACAGATAAAAATTACTGGATTGACAATTGTTTTCTTTCAACACTTAAAATATTCCACCACCCTGCCTTCTTGCTTCCATAAATTTTTTGAGAAATTGGCACTTATTCTTATTACAGTTCCCTTATATATAATACATTGCTTTTCTTTTACATTTTTCAGAATGCCCTCCCTTTCCTTGACAGTTTGGCTAGTATGTGTCTCAGTGTTGTTCTCTTTGAGTTTATCCTATTTGAGGATCATTGGGTTCTTGGATGTGCATATTCATGTTATTCATTTGATTTGGGAAGTTTTCTGCCATTATTTCTTTGAGTAGTCCTCCTTCCCTGTCTTAGTTTACCAAAGGCTGCCAATGCAAAGTAACAGAATGGGTCGGCTCTTATAATGGGGATTTTACTTATAGTTCCAAAGCTATGAAATGTCCAAATCAAGGCATCAGCAAAGATGTTTTCTCAGGGACTGCCACCTGGTAAAGCAAGAATGCCACTGAACTCTGCCAAGGAAGACAGAGGCCTTCCCCTCCAGAATCTACCATCTCTCAGAGATCTGCTGTGGGCAACCAGGCATAGGACTTGTCACTTCCTGGACCTCCTCTCTCAGTCTTAGCTGCAAGCTATCAGGCATATGGCTCATCTCTTCAATCTTGAGCTACTACATGGGCTCAGCCCCTTGGGGACATAATACTTAAGCAATCCTTGAGTCCTCTAGCAAGGATCAAAAATGGTGGGGTATCCTTTTCTGTGTATCTATGTGTGTGTGTGTGTGTCTCCATTAATAACATGCAGCAAGAGGATGGGTCCCAGGCTGGCTTTTGCTTCATTGATGTAGTCCAATCAAAATGTCCCACAGGAATGGATTCATTCAAAAAACATAATCTTTCTCTTTTGGGGATTCATAGAACTTCAAATTGTCACATTCCCTTTTGTGTCTTTCTTCTCCTTCTGGAACTTCCATAATGTATATATTGGCATGCTTGATGGTTTCCCATAGGTCTCTTAGGCTCTGTTCATTTTCTATTTTTATTCCTTATCTTTCTACTCTCAGGCTAACTTATTTCAATTTTCTTGTCTTCTAGTTCTCTGATTCTTTCTTCAGCCAGCTACAATTTTCTGTGGAACCACTCTACTTTTCTGTTTGGTTCTTTTTTAAATTTTCTATATCTTTATAGAGATCCACATGTTGTTCATTCATTGTTTTGCTTATGTTCTTTAATTCTTTCTCAGTGTTTTCCTTTATTTTCTTGAGCATACTGATGATTGTTTTTTAAAGTCTTTGTCTTATATATCCAAAATCTGATTTTCTTCATTGATTATCACTGAATTTTTATCTTATTGCTGTAATTGGGCCATCATCTCTAATTCCTTCGTTTGTCTTATAATCCTTTGTTGTACACTGTACCTTTTAATATTTTAATGTGTTAACTCTAGGGTTTCATCCCTTGACTGTCTGTTCCTTAAGTTTCTATCCAGTTAGTAATATGACACAGATTTTCTTGAGTTCCAGGACATAATAAAAACAAAAACACATTTCACAGTCTTTGAAAATTGTTTCTGCTTTGGCTGGTGCACTCCTTCAAAGTTCAGCACTCCCATGAAGAAGACCAGCCCAAGGTGTGAGTGTAGTGAAGAGTCCTCTCAGTCTTTTCTGAGCATGCATGTTCTCTTAGGTTATACTTGCTCATAGCCTTAGGAATTACCCTATTTACAGGAATTCAAATGCTCACAATACTCCCTATTAAATAGACTTTCTCCCCCTCCTGGCTTTTCTATTGGATAACTTAAAGCACATAGTCCTTTTCCCCAGTCTGCTTTGACCTTATTTTTCTTGTACTGCTTTAGCTCTCTGCAAGTTGCTTCTGCAAGAATGTTAAGAATAAATTATTAAAGCTAAAGTGAAATCATATAGGTAGGACAGTGGTATAAACATAAAGAAAAGAAGAGTACTGGAGAGAGAATAAATATAAGATAAAATATTTTACTTTTATTATTCAAAATTGATCTAAAACATAATTTTATAAAATAATAATAGTTATAATATTTCATTATAGTGTATGAATAAATGAAATTAATGGCACCAATATGATAATAGGAAGGAGGGGGAGCAATTGAGAATAATCTGTTATAAATTGCTTTACTAGTCATGAAGTGGGATAGTGTTTTTTGAAGAATGACTTACATTACTTAAAAATATATATTGTAAACTCTAGGCCAACCACTTAAAAATTAACAAAAAGTATAATTTATATTTAAAAAGAGGAGATAAAACAATTATATGAATTGCTCAGTTAAAACTAGAGAAGGTAGGAAAGGGGAGAAAAAAGGGGAAAAAGAACACATTCAATGAATAGAAAATAATTATAAACGCATAAAGAAACTACATGAATAATCACTTTGAATAGGAATGATCTAAAAACACAAATTAAACATAGATATTTATTCTAAAGCTTTTATTGGAAAGCAAAGACCTAGAATAACCAACATAATACTGAAGAAGGTGAACAAAGTTGGAGGACTCACAATTTCAGAAAATACTATAAATCTGCAGTAATTAAAAAGCATAGTATTGAAAGAATAGACACACAGATTGATGGAACTAAAAAATAAACACCAGAAATAGACCCTGTGCAAATATAGTCAAGTGGTCTTTGACAAAGAGATAGGAACTATTCAATAGAGAAAAATAATAATCTTTTCAACAAATGGTGTTGGATCAATTGAATGTTCATATGTTAAAAAATTGAACTTAAACACAAACCTTACAACGTTCACAAGAATAGACTGCATGGTTCATAGACCTAAATGTAAAATGCAAGGCTACAAAATCTCTGGAAGAAAAGACAGGAGAAAAATTATGTAACCTAAGGTTTTGTGATGAATATTTGAACATATCACCAAAAGGACAATCTGTGAAAGAAAAGACTCATGGGTTGAACTTTACTAGAATTGAAAGCATCTTCCCTTTGAAGGGTACTTTTGACAGTATGAGGGACCAAGCCATATAGTTGGAGAAAATAATTGTAAAGCACGTATCTGATGGGGAACTTGTTCCCAGAATATACAAAGAACACTTAGGGTTCCACAATACAAGAGCAAACTCCCTAATTGAAGAATGGACAAAAAAATATGAACAGGCAACTTACCAGAGAGGACATGTAGATGGCACATAAGTATATGAATGAATTATCATTTGCCATTTGTCATCAGAGCTATTCCAATTATGGCAACAATGGGATACTACTGCACATCTACTAAAATGACAAAAATCCAGTAAACTGACAATACCAACTGCTGATAAAGAAGTAGAGCAAAAGAAGCTCTTCTTTATTGCTGGTGGGAATGCAAACTTTTACAGTCACTTTGGAAGACAGTTTGTCAAGTTCTTACAAAGCTAAACATTATTTTAACATATGATCTAGCAAGAGTGCCCCTAGTTATTTGCCCAACTGATTTGAAAACTCAAGTCCACACAAAAACCTGCATGTAGATATTTATAACAATTAATTCATAATCATTAAATATTGGAAGCAACCAAGATGTCCTTCAGTAGATGACTGGATTAGTCAATGATAGTACATCCACACAGTGGAATACTATTCAGTAGTGAAAATGAATGAGTTATCAAGCCACACTAAACACATTAGTGAATCTAATTTCATACTGATAGGTGAAAAAAGGCTTCATACTATGTGATTCCATTTGTACAACTTTCTGAAAAAGACAAAATTATGGAGACTTATTAAACTGATCAACCCCCTGCTTGCCAGGGGATCTGGGGATGGGGATACATGGGGGGATAAAATGATTGAGAAGGTGAATCAAAAGGTATAATTTACTGCATGGAAAATATTCTGTATGATCCTGTAATGGTGGAACGGTGGATACATTTACTGCACAAAGAGTGAACCTTTTGAAAGCAAATACTCAAAAACCATTTAAGAGATTAATGATCCCACATGGAATGCAGAATATGACAAAATAATCTAAATGCATTATAAATGTATGAAACAGCCTTACAGAAAGAAGTAGGAGACAAAGGTGTTACCTAAGAAACTATGAAATTAAGTGAAGTCTGTAAGACTAAGGACAAAAGGAATTGACAGAAGCAATGTAATCTGGTTGACATGGAGGTATATGAGTTAATAATTCTGAAACCACCTATATGTATGCAGAAATTGAACAATCAAGTAATTGAATGGTAGTTGGTGGGAGCCAGATTTCTCTCGGTTGGAGTGAAAGTTTACGGTTAAGCTAGGGGGAAAAAACATAAAAACTAGATTTATGTGATAATGGATTTAGAGTTTGAGATATCAGAGAGACTTCATGTTTAGCTTAATATAAATACAGATAGTTATATAAAGAAATATTTATAGATAGATGAATATATTTGCATTTCCTTGCACTGCCAACTGAAAGGTCATAGAAATATTAGACTTTGATAGCAATGAGCACACCCAGCACCTAGATCTTGGTTTCTGACATTCTCCAAAAATATAATTCAGTACTCACTAAAGAAATTACTAATACTAGTTCTAGGTCAGGAAATACACACAATGAGCCTGGAGCATCTAGTATTGTCAGAAAATAAGTAAGTGCTGGGGAAAAAAAGCACAATGATGAGGCATATAAAAGGGACGCAGAGGCCAATTGAAAGAGCTCCCAATTGCCAAAACTGGAACAAACTGAACATCAAAGTAAATAAAGTGAGTTGTATTAAAATCCAAAATATCAAATAAATATCCATGAGTCTATACTGACATAAAGTAATGATTGAATAAATGAATAAGTTGAGGAGAAGAAACACATCTCCCTAGGAGTTCCAGGAAAATGGTGTTGATGTAGGTGGGCACTGCTCAGCTCTTTCACAAAAAATAAAAAGGCAGAGAAAGGTCAAAAGCCTACCCGAGTGAACTGTTTTGGGAATCCACAGAGCAGGAGGTTGCAGGGCATCTTTTGGGAGGGAGCTGGACAAAGAGTTAAAAAGCCCAAGGGAAAATCTTGAGTTGCTCACTCCTGTGGCTGGAAATCGCAGACACCCCACCCTCAAGGCAAATAGACTCTAAGGAACCCCTGGCTCTCACCGGCCAGCAGAGTGGGAGAAAGGATTCCCTGGGAAGAAGGGTCTGGAAAAGGGTGAAGGGTGGTTTCCTTTTGATGGGTTTGGCCATCGAAGCCCCCTTTAAATCTCAGGGAGGATACCAGCCAGTACTGAGGTAACCCTGGGGAGAGGGGAGGGGAGAATCTGCTCAAGCAGGCTGTTACACCCAGACACTCTGGGAGAGAGGAACTTGGTCAGGGAGGGGGCAGAGACGGGCACCTAACTAGCCTGGCCCCTGAAAACTGTTAGAAGTCCAACTCACCTAAGGGAAATGAGGGCAGGAAGAGCCAGATAAGCTTCCAGAAACCTATTTAGTCTATAGAGCTGATGTAGTGGAGTGGGAGGGTTTCTGCCTTGCATGTAGAAGGTCCCTGGTTTGAGCTCCAATATGTGATCATCAATTGTGGCAAATGTACCACACTGATGAAGGTGGCTGTTAATATGGGAAAGCATGGGAGGGATAGGGAGCGGGGCATATGGGAATCCCCTATATTTTTTATGAAATATTTATGTAATCTAAGTATCTTTAAAAAAAATAAAAAGGGGAAACGGACTTTGGCCCAGTGGTTAGGGCGTCCGTCTACCATGTGGGAGGTCCGCGGTTCAAACCCCGGGCCTCCTTGACCCGTGTGGAGCTGGCCATGCGCAGGGCTGATGCGCACAAGGAGTGCCGTGCCACGCAAGGGTGTCCCCCGCGTGGGGGAGCCCCACGCGCAAGGAGTGCACCCGTGAGGAAAGCCGCCCAGCATGAAAAGAAAGAGCAGCCTGCCCAGGAATGGCGCCGCCCACACTTCCCGTGCCGCTGACAACAACAGAAGTGGACAAAGAAACAAGACGCAGCAAATAGACACCAAGAACAGACAACCAGGGGAGGGGGGGGGGAAATTAAATAAATAAATCTTTAAAAATAAATAAATAAATAAATAAAAATAAAAAGTATACATATAAAAACAAATATTCAGAGCAACTGAATCAAAATTTTAGATAAACTAGAGCAATTTTTCACACTGCTGTGTGAAGTCTCATGTGATAATGAATCTGCACCTTTAGTGTTGCTGAAATTCGCAAAAAATCGAGATCACTAAGATAAGGTTATTGTTTGCAAGGAATCCTTTCCAGTGATGAAAAATGGCATTGACATTGTCCTGACAGTCATTAAAAGAACTTTTTATGTAATTTCAAGACAAAGAGAGGAATTGAGACATCCTTAAAAATAATTCCAATAAGTGCAAAGATTTGGAAGTTTAAGAAGTAATGGTCCAATAGTGTTTTAGAAATTTATCTAAATAAATATTGGGTTACATGGAATTTGACTTGGTTTTTAATGACTGATAAGGTCACATAATACAGTGCTTTCCATGGACTGTATATTAGATTTATTGAATATGTTTACTGCTTTATTCATAATAAATACTTTTTCATATCACATCATACTGTTTTTAACTTGAACCAGAGAAATTATTTCATGCAAGTGTGAATTTTTTATTAAAGTTTGATCATAAAAAATGACTTTTTCCATTAGCTCTCATGGAGTCACCAGTAGGAGGAGACCGATTTGAAAAAAAAAAAGATACAAATCGCCCATGCAAAAGAATTCTAAACAAATGATATAAATACTCTGCTCTCAGGGAGGTGGAGCATAACTCCCTATTTCTTACATGTGGACTATGTGTACCAACTTCTTTCCAATGAACAGTGTGGTAAGGGGGTTAACAAAAGAGATAACTTTATAGTGACAAAATCAAACAAACACTAACTTATCCAGGTGATCAAGATCAACATCAACAGAGATAATTCAAATTGATAGCATATTTCCTTGATTTGATGTGATCAGAATAATACTTTACCTCCACTTCCCCAAAACTCAACACATAACTCAAAGGAAAATATCGAACAAATGTCATTTGAGGGACAATGTTATCAAACACAAGAAAAGTCTAAGAAACTGTCACAGCCACAAGGAGTCACAGGAGATGACTACATGGAAGGTGATTTTCTCAATGGACGCCTAAAACATAAAAAAAATGACATTAAGTAAAAACTAAGGGAATCTGAATAAGGTCTGGACTTCAGTTAATAGTTATGTATCAATATTGGTTCTTGTAACAAATGTACCAAACTAGTATAATTTGTTAATAATTGAGGGAACTGTGTTTTAGGTATGTGTAAACACTATGTACAAGCTTTGCAATTTCCCATAAATCTAAAATTACTCTAAAATAAAACTTATTAAAAGCTTATAAACTTATTAAAAGCATATTTTTCTAAGATAGCATGTGTACCTGGACAAGGAAAATTTTCAATTTCTTTCAACTGTGCATATGCCTTATTTTTAAACACAATCATTTTTACCATGCACTATAATACACAATTCAGTTCGCAAATGCTTCAAAGCTTCTCAACAATTCCTAGCATACAACTTTACCTTTAAGATTTTCATACATTTTGCCATAAGAAAAATTGCTTGCATGTAATGAACTTAATCTTCTGCCATGCCATCTATGCCTGTGACTAACAAGAACTGACAAGGAGGCATGCTCTACGTTGCCTCCCTCTTCTCCAGCACTAGTCTGCCCTACCCAGGTTCACTCCACTCCTCTATTGCTCAACCTGGTGAGGTTCCAAGGTAAAGTGATACATGCAATCCCCATAATGGGGGTGGTAGAGGCAGCCTGGAACGAGACAGCAAATAAAGACCATTGCCCTAAAACAGTCAGGCCGATCCTGTGTTTGCTGAGAAAACAAGTCCATAGTTGCCAATATGAGTAATACTGATTGTGGATTTCAGCAAGGAAATTCTGGAAAAAATATATATATCCGTCTTTTGGTTTTCTCATTTGTTAAATGCTCAGACTTGAAATGATAGTTTATGTGATGATTTGAAGCTATATAGAGTCCATAAAAGTGTGTTCTTAAAGTTAATCCATTCAGGTGGGTGTGGAACCATTTTAAGTAAGATGTTTTGGTGAGTAGGAGATTAACTTAAGATGTGACCTTCCTCATTAGGTTGGGTCTCAATCCTCTTACTGTAGTCCTTTATAAGAGAATGAATTTCAAAGAAAGAGAAAGCCCTGGAAGCAAGAAGCTGGAAGCAAAGAAACCTGGAAGAGATGGAAGATACCAGCAGAAGCCACCATGTGCGTTGCCATGAGACAAAGTAGTCCAGAGTTGCCCAAAGCCAGTCTTCAGGAAGAAGGTATGGTCCTGATGATTTGGACATTTTCACGGATCGGAACTGTAAGCTTGTAAGCTAATAAACCACGTTGTAAAAGTTAACCCATTTCTGGTATATTGCTTTCAGCAGTCTAGCAAACTAGAACACCTTGCTTCATCTTCTTCTGAGAAAAAAAATCCTAAATTAAGGCCCAAGGAGAATGTCCATCCCAGACCCTGCTTGGCAAGATCAAGGAGATCCAGGTGCTAAATTACTCCTACTAGAAGCAAGTGCTAAACCACTCCCAGAATCACAGACTCCTGAACGGAAATATTCTGAAACATATTCATACCCACTGTTCTTCTCATTAGGGACAAAGGGAGGTTAGAATAGGCCCCTGGAGGGCAAGAATGGAAAAGAGATGGGTGCAGCCTTTCCTAGTCAAACAAATATTCATTTTTAGGCCCTCATTGAATCAGGGCCTGCTGCAGCTCAGGCTGCTGCAGGAGGTATTTGTCTTTCCCTGCACATTATTATTTTAATTTTATTACTCTCATTCCTTCCTAACTGTGAGCCAATGAGCAGAATTATTTTTATTTACTCTGATTTTTTGGATGCTTGAATATATTACTTCAATATAGTTTATAACCCCTATAATAATACATAATGGTTATACTTTAGACATTTAAAAGCAATTGGACGCATTCAATATGCTCATGACATATAACTTTATAATGTTTCATGTTAATATATTCTAGCCTATTTTGTGTGTTTCATATTTGTGTATATAGACTCATAAAAACAATAACAACTGGCATGAATTTTTCTGGTAAACTTCTTGTATGAAAATGTAATCAAGAATAATTAATACCAGGGGTAAAGCTCTATAACTGAGGATATCAAGGATTTCCTAAAATTCAATACCAATAGAATTCTGACAAGATCCAAAAATAACACCTTGGAGGGAAGCAGATGTGATTCAAGCAATTGGGCTCCCATCTATCATATAGGGGATCCAGAGTTCGATACCTAGAGCCTCCTGGTGGAGGCAAGGTGGCCTGTGTGGTGAGTTGGCCCACACAGAGTGCTGACCTGCATGGAGTGCTGCCCCACAGGAGTGCTGCCCCATGTCGGAGTGGTGTTCCGTGCAGGAGTGCTGGCCCACGTGGAGAACTAACACAGCAAAATGAAGCAACAAAGAGAGACACAGAGGAAAGGCAAAAAAAGATGCAGTAGACCAGGGAACTGAGGTGATGCGAGAAAATGATGGCCTCTCTCACTCCGGAAGGTCCCAGGATTGGTTTTTAGAGCTGCCTGATGAAAATATAACTAACACAGAAGAACACACAGCAAATGGACACAGACAGCAGACAATGGAGGGAGAGGAGAAAAAGAAATAAATCTTTAAAAAAAAGTAACACCTTGGAGATCCATTTGAATGAAACTCTTTCTTATGTCTAGCTTGCAAAATACTCTGCATTAGGATCAAAGGAGGTCTGTGTGCAGATGAATCTTCTCTGTTTGACCTAAACTCCTGACTAAGAGTGACTTTTTGCAAATTAATTTTTATAATGTCATCTGTGTCTTCAACACAACATTCCTCCAAATTACTAGCTCTGCTATGTAGAAGCTCTGCAGTCTCTCTCACTGGCAAACCTGAAGAAGAGGATTAATAACTAAATATGATGAAACATGATGACATGACATCATCTTCAAAGGTGATGCAAGACCCAGAGCCACACCAGAGCCTGCATTCCTGGTGCTTATTACCATTGGCTGTTGCAGCTGCTCCTTTTGTCCCACCACACAGGTGCAGGATGATGGAGGGTATGCATGCTGGTAGCCAGAGGAAGGGGCTGATCATCCTTGGAAGTCATTATGTTTCTTAGTTTTTATTTTTCCAGTAGAAATTCATGTCTTATTATACACACATAAGAAAAGTAGATTGTGAAACTGGGGAGAAGGCACTTAAATAAATGTGCCAGCAGGGTTTCAGGAATTTAATAAACATAATTCCAGTAGCTTTAGGCTTAATCCTTTGTGCCTACACAAACTAATCCTTTATTGTGAGGCTGGAAGACATTCAGCAGCATTTCTCTCTAGTCTTCCATTATTTACATTCATCCAATAAAAACATTCATTTCTGGAGAAACCAGAAAGATGGTGGTGGAGTAAGGAGCTCCTAGAGTCAGCTCCTGCTACAGGGCAGTTAGCAAACACTCAAGCTCTCTGGAGCTAGCAGAAGCACCTGTCTGGGGGCTCCAGGAGGCCACAAGAGCATCCAGCAACGTCCTTGGGGGAATGGAAGGAGGAGACTGCCCATCTGCAGAGAAGACTCATTAGTAGAGTGCTCCACACCCCGGAGGCCAGTGCCCATCCTCCTCAGAAGGCACAAGCCACCTCGAGAGCTGTTCTACCTCTGGAATTGAAAGTTCCACTTCCCCAAAATGGGGAAGGAAGAGATGGTTGGGCACCAATTTCAGCTATGATGAGTAAATCCAGTGGGCTACAGTATGATCCTGAGAACAGCTAAGGTTTGAGCCTGTCCAGGACAGAAAGAGGTTGGGAGCTGCCATATTAACTCCATGCCTGGCTTGAGGGGAAGCAGGGCGGACTGAAAATCCCAGTGCTGGTGGGGACCAGCTTCTTCCCATCCAGATCATATTGCAGGTCTAGCCTAGGCCCCAGTGCCACCTCCAGCAGGGAGGAAGTTGCAGGGACCTGTGCCAGCCTTTCTGGGAAATTACCAGCCAAGCCTGGGAGGCCAGTGATTGTCCTACTCTTGCAGTACAAGCCACCCCAGGAGCTGCTCTGTATCGGGAATTGGAAGCTCCATTTCCCAGAAACAGGGGAAGAGGAAACAGTTGACTGCTGATTTCAGCTACTGATTGGGAGACTCGGCTGGCTAAGAGATAACCCTGGGAACACATGGGGTGAGAACCAGCCCAAGTCAGAAAGAGGCCAGTAGCCACCATTCTGACTCTGCCCCCAGCCTGAGGGGAAGCCAGGTTGACAATTTCTTTCACACAGATCAGCCTGCAGCCCACCTAGGCTTCAGCCCCACCTCAGGTGATGAGGAGGCTGAGGAGCCCTGCACCAGTCTATACAGGTAACTGCAGGGAACTTTGGCTGGCATAGACTGAAAATCAGATGTCTACTAGGGCAACTGCAGTCATCTTAGGACCCACACTGCATAAATTGCTGCCCACACCTGCAGCTCCATCCCTGCCCCAGGTAGGGAAGAAAGAGATGTGAAGCTCCATCAATCTCTCTGGGCAACTACAGTCCAGGCCTGCACATGGATTGTTCCACACAGCTGTGACTCTGTCCCTACTCCTGGTAGAGACAGGTGGAAGAAACCTCATTGGTCCCTGGTGCAATGAGGGGAGCTTGAGCCTCCACAGCGTACAGCACCAACTACATGCTTGGCTCCTACTACATAACCAGCAAGGGAGAAACAATAGGCAGCCCTAAACTAGAGAGAAAAACTGCACCCAGAAAAAATACTCTAGTAAGTCAGATGCGAAGATAGCAACAAAAAATTAAAATCCACACGAAGAAACCGGAAGCTATGACCCAGTTAAAGGAACAAGATAAACCTCCAGATGACATAAAGGAGTTAAGACAACCAATTATAGATGTTCAAACAAATCTCCTTAATAAATTCAATGAGATGGCTAAACAGATGAAGAATATTAAGAAGATACTGTATGTGCACAAAGAAGAATTTTAAAGCATACATAGAAAAATAGCAGATCTTATGGGAATGAAAGGTGCAATAAATGAAATTAAAAAAACATTGTAATCATATAATAGCAGATATGAGGGGGCAGAAGAAAGGACTGGTGAGCTTGAAGAAAAGGCCTCTGAAAGGGAACATACAAAAGAAGAGATGAAGAAAAGAATGGAAAAAATTGAACAAGGTCTCAGGGAAATAAATGACAGCAAAAGACATGCAAACCATACATGTCATGGGTGTCCTGGAAGGAGAAGAGAGGGAAAAGGGGCAGAAGGAATATTTAAAGAAATAATGGCAGAAAATTTCCCAACCCTATTGAAGGACATAGAGATTACCATCCAAGAAGCACAACACACTCCCATCAGAAAAAAACCAAATAGACCAACTCCAAGACACATACTCATCAGAATGTCAAAGCCCAAAGAAAAAGAGAGAATTCTGAGAGCAGCAAGAGAAAATCAATGCATAACCTATAAGGGATATCCAATAAGATTAAGTGCTGATTTCTCACCAGAAACCATGGAGGCAAGAAGACAGTGGTCTGATATATTTAAGATACTACAGGAGAAAAACTTCCAGCCAAGAATCTTATATCCAGCAAGACTGTCTTTCAAAAATGAGGGCATGATTAGAATATTCACTGTTAAACAGAAACTGAGAGAATTTCTAAGCAAGAGACCAGATCTTCAGGAAATATTTAAGGGTGTGCTAGAGCCTGAAAAGAAAAGACAGGAGAGAGGGGCCTGGAAGAGAGTCTAGAAATGAAGATTATCTCAATAAAAGTAACTGAAAGTGTCAAAAGAGTGGTGAAAATAAAATATGATAGATAAAACTAAAACAGTCAGGAATAAACGTAACCAATGATATAAAGCGCTTTTATTCAGAAAACTGCAACTCAGTGTTAAAACAAATAAAAAAAGCCCTAAATAACTGAAAGAACATTCCATGCTCATGGATTGGAAGACTAAAGATCATTAAGATGTCAATTCTACTCAAATTGATATACAGATTTAATGCAATCCCAATAAAAATTCCACCAGCATTAAAGAAAAAGTTGAAAACATTATCATTAAATTTATTTGGAAGAGTAAGGAGTCCTGAAAAGCCAGAAACATCATAAAAAGGCAAAGTGAACCCTCATCTCCAGACTTTAAATTATAATGCCTACCTATAGTTGTAAAAACAACATGGAACTGGCCTAAAGACAGACACAATAAACCAATGGAACCAAATTTATGGTTCAGAAACGGACACTCACAGGTATGGTCAAGTGATTTTTGACCAGCCTGTCAAACTCACACAGCTCAGGCAGAACAATCCATTCAACAAATGGTGCTAAAAGAATTTTAGCCATAGCTAAATTTTAGCCATAGCTGCAAGAAAGAAAGAGGACCCCTGTCTCACACCTTATCCAAAAACTAACTCAAAATGGATCAAAAAACTAAAAATAAAAGCAAGAACTACAAAACTTCTAGAAGAAATTATTGGAAAATATCTTCAAGACCTGGTGGTGGATGGTGGATTTTTAAAGGAGATAAGAGAAGGACTGCATGGACTACTGATGTTTAATGTAGGTAGAAGTTTTAATTGCTTTACTATAAAATTGTGAAAATGTTTAGTATGGATGGTAACACACAGTGAGTAACAGCTAGTTTATAAATGGGGATGTGACTGAAAATGGTAGTCTAGTTATGTAAATGGCAATTGATAGAATGCTTGAGAATAATCTAGAAACTGGATAGCACAGTAAACCAAACGGTGGGTGAGAATTGTGATTGAAGGTACAGATGCAAGAGTGTCCTTTGTGAGCTAGAGCAAATGTATATCACTACTGCAGGGTGTGCGGAATGTGGAGAAGCATGGGAAAAATATAGCTGGAATGACCTATGGACTATAGTTAGTAGTAATAATATAATATTTTTGCATCTATGCAAAAGATATACTGTGTTGATACTGAGGCAGTGTTGGAGATTTGGACCCGAAGGGTATCAGAAATGAAAAAAAAAAAGAGAAAAGGGAGAGTGAAAGAAAGAGAAAGAAAGAAAGAAAGAGAGAAAGAGAGAATGAGAGAGCTGGGATCAGGGGGTCTGTGAGTAGAGACTCATCAGACATCTTTATTGATTACAAGGGGCTCTCTATATACCCAGTCCATGTGACAAAAAGCAGCAACAAAAGCAGTTAATATTAGCATTACTAAGGAACTCAAAAAATCTTATCTCAAGGTACAAAGTCTAAGTGTTCTATATAATACAAAAGGTATGTGCTCATCTTTTCTTTCAGCCTTTAACAACTTCATCCTATTTGCCAGGAACTCTTAACTACTGCATTCCTTAAGGTGCAAGCATAGCCATGGAAACAGCACGTCTTTCCTTGTGAGACCACTGTGCCTCAGTTTCCAACAAGGCAGTATGGAAAATGTGAGCCAAACGTACACTATGGACATGGCAATAATCAGATGATATTATTTTATGTGTAGCAAATGACATACCACATTGTGGTGTGTTGATGGAGAGGTGTTGTTTGGGAATTCTGCACATGTGCATGATTGTTCTATAAGTTTACAACTTCTGTCATATAAAAATATATTTAAAAAATAATAATAGGGTGGCTTGGGGGGGGAAATACCAAATGTAAGAAAAGAACTATGATTAGTAGTAAGCTTTCGACAGTGTTCTTTCATAGTTTGTAACAAATGTCTCATGACAATGCAAGGTGTTGGTGGAGGGTTGATGAATGGGACTCCTGTATGATATGCATGTTTGCTTTGTAAATTCACAACTTTTACTATACACTTAATTGTTTATGTATGTTCATATGTAAATGGTATAAAGATAATAATTGGATTGGTTAGGGGAATATTTTGACAATGCTTTTTAATCATTAGTTAAAAAGGTTTAAAAACAATGCAAGTTATTGGTGGTAGGGTGAGATGTTATATAAGTTTGTTTGATGTTATATATGTTTGTTTTGTAGGTTCACAACTATTATACATTTATTATGTATGTTTATGAATGAGTGATATAGTTCAATATGAAAAAAAAATTTTAATGTTCATTTTCTCTAAAGTTAGACTTCCTATAATAATAATAATAATTTTTTTTTTAAATAACTATTTCTATCAAGTCCCTCTGTAGGTGATTGCCAACTTTGGTCTAATACAGTTGAAGCAGATTTTTTTTCTCTCCTAGGATAACTCTACTAGTTTTCTTTGGTTTTCTCTTCCATGTAAGTTATGCAGCACCATGTTCGAGAATTATGCTATTAGGTATTTTAACCATTACCTGCTATAAATTAGTGGTTAACTTTTAATATGTATTAAAAAATATTTGTTTTGTTAGATAACATGAGGTCAGTTTTTAATCATTTGATTTGATTTAATGGTCTTTTAAAAACACTATAGCTAAATTCTCCTTAGATAACATCCAAACCAGAGTTATACCAGTGTACTATCAAATTACTTTAATGGAATCTTTTTTTTCCCTGTAGTATCTATGATTCTATTGAAAACAGAAGCTAACTCACATTGCTACTGGAGTATTTAGAGACAAAGAATAAATGTAAGATAAGAAAAACTTGCTGCAGTGAGAGAACAATTTCAGCATCGCTTGTTTCTTTTTTATGTTTTTAACTTGTTGCTTAAAACATTACAAATCAGTTAACCAGAAAAAAACAATTTTACTCTTTTAATTATGTTGTAAAGAAACATATAACTTGACAACTTTCTTTTCCTCAGGAAAGTTGAAGCAATAGAAATGAAGTAATTTTTAAAATATAGAAATTTTAAAATATTATCTTCTAATTTTCAACAGAGGCAGCAATTCTTTCATATTAAGTTTGACAAAATACAAAAACAATTTTTTAAAATTCATATTGTGCATAATATTATTAATGTACATGATCATTTAGAAATGTACATGTTTACCTCCTCTATAAAGCATAAATGGGGATATTTAAAAGCCACTAAAATATAGATCAGCAGTAACAATGATAGCACATATATGACTGAAATAAGAATGTAAATATGGTAAAATTTTTCAGACTATTGATTTGAAAATTAGATCTGTAGGGCAGAATACTGCAGTAAAGAAACACAATAAAAATTTTAGTCCCAACTCCATCTGGCTGGCTGTGTGACCTAGGGCAAGTCTCTATATTCTTTTTTGCCATATACTGTTTGGGAGTTATGCACTTGATTCCCTTTTAAAGGCTACCCTTGAATCAGGGCTGATAATTAACTATTACACATTAAAATGGTTGTTTGCAGTGACCACTCTTTCTGATTTGGCCAGTGCTCCCTTTCTGATTATGTATTGGCCAGACAGTATTAATTGTTAAATATTTTTAATATGATCCAACATCTTTGCTAACATTACCAGGAACTTGGAAAACTTTTAATGTAATCATCTCTTCCCATCTTCCACATTATTATTTATCATTTAAACCCTTATTTATTTCAACTTCCCATCCTCCAAAAACAGTTATTTTTCTTCTATCATGATTTTCCAATATATTTTAATAAATTTACTTCATCACTGTTTTTATAATTTCTGTTCCATCATTCTCTTTGATTTTCTTCTTATTAAAATGTGTTCTTTTGAAGTTCTTTCAGAAAGAGTCAGGGACTGATAAATGCATTCAGTCTTTCTTGTCTGAAAATGTCTCTGTTTTGCTCCTTATCATTTCTCAATGATAATTTGACTAAGCATAGAAATCTAGGCAAAAATAAATTAGTTTCCCTCAGCACTTGAAGGAAATCATTCCATTGCCTTTGGGGAATAATTGTCAACTATTTGCAAACAATCTGTCTTCTCTGTTTGCATTTAAGATGTTCACTTTGTGATGCCATGCAGTTTCACCATTATGTGTTTTAGTGTAAATTTGTTATTACTGTGTTCTTACTGTGTCTTTATAAATGTGGATTTGAGTGTTTTCTTCATTCATGGAAAATTTTCAGGCCTTATTACTTTGAATATTTTCTCTCTTCATTTCTTCTCTTTATTCTGTATAAAGCTCCTTTGAATGTGCCATGAACCTTTCTAATCCATCCCACATGTGTCCTTATTGATATTTCACATTATTTATCAGTTTATCTCTATATGCCCCATTGTGGGTGATTTTCTCAGGTCTACTTTCCAGGTCACTAATTTTCTCTTCAATTGTGTCTATACTCATTGATATAATTTTTATTTTTAAGAAATTATGTTGTTTATTAATAGAAATTCTATAGGGTTTTTTTTCAAATTAACCTGTCTTTTTTTTTCATACAACCTGGGAGAGGCTTTCTAAAATTGGAGTTCTCAAATTGGAAGCCCATTGTTACCTAACAGCTAGGGGATTGTTTTCCAATAGCTGTATCAGTGATAAAGTCAACATTTAATCTCTTATCTTACTCCCCTGTTAAATTCCAGTATGTTTTTGTATTGAATAAAATGGATTAGCTTTTAGAAAACATGGAAGAATGGAAAGGTCTCAAACTCAAATCCCTAGAAGAACAATGCAAATAATGTAAATAAGTGGAGTCAGTCAGTAGAAATTACATCAGACCAAGTATAAAATAGCCAGTATAAAGCAAGTAATTGCTATTCAGTTGCAACCTATTTTTGCCATGTGGGTATGTATGCCTAGTGTCCTCAGATTTTCTGATTTTTTTCAAAACAGTCAAAGTATCCAGATTTTTCTGTAAAATCTTCTAAAATCAATGTTGGAGACTGATTCATTTTTCTTAGAAGCTTTCTTTTGGCCATTTTGCAAGCACATATTTTGGAATTGGACAGATTTCAATTGAGTCTTTTAGCTTTTATAATGATTTTCTAAACATTAGTTTCTGTATTTGTAATATGGAGACCATAAACTGTCATAACATTTAAAAGTCAAACAATACACCTTAAACAGTACTTAATACACAATATTAAATGTTAAATTAATAACATTTAATTTTGAATATTAAACAGTTATCCCACTATCCAGGCAAGAGTACCTATTAATAACTCAACAATTGTAAATTGAATGAATGAACAAATAAATAAATTTTAATTTACAAAATTGACAATATTACACATATATTTAATATATGGTACAATAGAGTTAGTTGATATTTTTCATAAAGTTTGTTAAATTAATGTAAATTACTAGAAGCTGTGAATCAGTTCACTCAACTTGCTAAGCTAGTCCATGAAAAAAAGTTAAGCAAAATTAGACATTGTAAAAATCTTTCAGATTTCAGAATTCTATTTACTATTCTCCTTTTCAAACAATTAATTAGTAAAAATATCCTAGGATCTAGATTCTGGAAAGGAATGGTAGAGAGAAAAAAAGCTCTAACGTTTTAGATCTTTTCTCAAAGCGTTCATAGTCTGACAAGAAAGAAAAACAAGCACAGATAATACAAAGAAAAAAAAATGGCAAGTGTGCGTCTCAGGTAGAAGAGGATTAATTAAAGCACAGATTGTAAGTAGACACCTCCAAGTTTCTAAATAAAACATTTATTTTCTGAAATGTGACCTTTAAATCCTCCTCCACATGAATGGTCGTACAACGTGCACTAATCAAATCTCAAGGCTGAAGAACTGACTATTGGAGGGGATCTTTTAATTTCTACCTTAGCTATATGGCTGAAGATTATGGCTCCAAATTCACTTAGGTTTAGAGTTCCAGAAAATTTTGAAGCATCATTCATGATCTTAGTTTCAGTTCTGTTTTGAATTAAATTTCATTTGTGTTCTAATAAAAGGAAAAGCACATTGTATGTTTCATTCTAGGTTTGGTAAATTTGTGTCATTCAACATCAAGTTCTCTCATCTCTTCACTTGTGGTTAAATTCAGAATTCTGGGAGTATCCAGGGCTTACCCTTGATAATCAGCTCTGCAGAGAACTCAGACATTCTCATGGTTTCCAGGGGTGTAGGGATTACTGGATTCTCTGAGAATAATCAGGGCAATATTCTAATCCAAATGCTTTCTCTAATTTCAGACACTAAATTAATTAAATTTATTCCATAAAGTGCTTATGATATTTTCTTAATTGATGAAAATCAGGTTGAATAGTTTCATTTCTCACTTTAAACTTTGGCCCAAAATTTATATAATTGTCCCAAATTTTTAAGTGTATACTGCTATATGAAAATAAGAAATAAATACATTTTTGCACTCCATAGCTATTCTCTGTGTTTCACTTCCATCTGTTTGCCTTTTGTTTTTGTTTATGTGAAATTTTACATTTTGCCATCAATATGTTATGCTGTGTTGTGTTAACTTAAAGCCAAGACATAAAGATAATAAATTATGCACTTTCATCAGCTTTTTATTAAAATGACTAGTAAAACATGATTTGAAAAATTCAGGAAGGATGTGATAAATTTTAAAAGTCTATATTAAGCATACTTGCAGAGGACCAACTCCAACATGAAAAGGATTGGTACTTCTTAAAGGACAAAGACCTGAAGGACAATATTTCTACATCACAAGCGAGAAGGTAGTGCACTCACAGGATAAGAAGTCTAACATACAGAGAAAACATATTTCTAATATTGCCTTTCATTCTCCTCTTTATAAAAAAAAAGTCTCCAACTGGTGATTCTGTAAGAATTTGAACAGTTTAGAAGTTATTATATTTCTTCACTTTATTGTGGGCTGTAAGACAAGGAGATGATAAATATAGTTAGTAACATATGAAGAATGAAACTATATGCATACAACAATATTTATATAACAGGTAACAATGTCTGTGTATAGAAATTTATTCAGTATATAATAGGTAGCAAATTCAACTTGTATTGGATGTGTTAGTTGCTGCACATTTAGAGAAACACGTCATCATCTTCTTCAATCTCTTTATCTTCATAGATTTATGTTCTGGAGGTAATGACAATAGGTTTGGCTATAAGAAGGGGCCATTTAAGGTGAGCTTATAAAGAATCTTAGGTCTAATGTATACAAGGGATGGTATTATCAAAGTAGTTTCATCATCTTCCGCTAAAGAGTGACACTGCTTGGATGGACTGGGCAGAGAAGGAAGGCTTCCTGAAGGAGATGGTATCTAGCTCTCACCTAAACTAAGTTTTTCAATATTTTCACCTACAAGGACTCCTTGTACTTTTATCCATTGGTCTACATGCTTTGGAAGATTTTTGCATGCTAACTTAATTGCATTTAATGAACTTTAATTCATGTTCTTTGTGTTAATAATTATATATATACAGAGATATAGAAAAATAGATGCTTTTGGTTATTCTGATCACTGCACTCCATTTTATAGTTAAAACCAAAATTGTTGTTTTATCTATCTGAAATCATCTTAAATATAATAGGTCAAATTTTCATTTGACTTTAAATATATATTTATGTGTGTGTAATATGTATTTAAAATAGGTTCATAAGCCATTTTTGTAGAGTTCCTAATGGGTATCAGTTCCAAGTTGCTTTAGAAGAAATTAGGTTCACAGCACATGCACAAAGGACATATGTCTCAAGAGGGGAGGATCTGCAGAAGAGACTGACACTTATGATAATTTTATGTATATGTGCTTTGTACATACACAATTCAAAATCAACCAAAAAATCTGTGAGTAATCTAAAAACAATAACAAATGAACCAGAAATTGACTGTGAATTTAAAACATTGTACAACTATCAAAGGTAATGAGGGTTTGGCCTCAAAATAATCAGCCAATACAATTCAGTACTTGTAACCACTGCTCACAAAATGAACAGGCTTGGATATTATTTTTCACCAAGGAAATAAACACTTGTCTTTGCACCAACTCCCATGTGGTGGAACCAGGGCAAGGCATTTATTGCTATTCTGCAGCTCTTTGAAAAATCAATCCAAAAGAGAAACTCTGTAGACGCCCCATCCTCCTCTTGTTTCTTTGATACTCTGCACTTTGAAAATGACCTAAAGTGAAAAAAAAGAAAATAAGAGAAGCACATGGAGAAGAAAAGACAAATGATGAAGAAAGCAAAACCAATACTTTCAAACATCAAATCAGAAGTGTTGTTACTGTCCTGGAATTCCCCTAGAGTTACTTAGGACAAGAATCTGGTCCACAGAGATCAAAGCCAGGAAGAACAAAGAAAGTCAGAGTGATAAACAGCCTACTAGGAAGAAATCTCAAATAAGCACTGTCAGTTTGTGGAGTGAGTGGGATAAAAATCAGCTGTTCAGACTAATCTCTCATTTCCTCCATCAAAAGAAAGATGGAGCTTTCTGTGTCCCTGACAAGAGCTGTGCACACTGAGCCTGAGAATGTTCATATAGTGGAAGAACTGTAATTCTTCAGCTCATTTATTCTCACAATCGAACCAGGTCTTTCTTTGTTCCCTTGCAATGGGGTTTTTTGGAAGCTAGAAGTTGTGTCTATTTTAACTGCAGACTTCCTAAAACTCTCAGACGGTAACCACCACACTAATTGCTCCATGATCCAAAGGCCTTTGTGTAGTATGTAACCTTCGAGGTCAAGACCTAGACATGCATAATATTAATAAAAACGGTGTCCTTGATTTGTCCCATTTACGAGTTATCTGGATAAAGTATCGTTGAGAGTGCGATCACAAATATGCTCACATCCCAATGTGCTAAGAAAATGCTTTTATTTTTCTGTAATTGATCTAATCTTCCAAAAATATTCTTAATTCTTCTGGGTAACAGAGATAGGTATGGGGTAACTATAGTTTAGTACAATTGGGTAAATTTAGTGTAATCCCATAATTAAAACAACCTCTGCGGGTAACTGTGTTTCTGACTAGAAGTCTCAAGAAAAGGTTCAGTCTTCTAAAGTCCCCCTCCATACACCAACACCTCTCTGCAAGGGGATCTCAAGGTATTGTTACTGGACTGTGGCCTTGTGTCGGGTAGGGAATGAGGAGGCTTCCGGTGCGCCTGTTCCCTTCAGATCCTCTCTGTGGACTGGTGACCCTGAGAGGGCACTCCAGCATCCAGCTAGCAAATACCACTCAAGTCTGTACTCCACCCACTGACCTGAATGTCAAAATGCTCCACACACTCTCTCCCAAGACCTGCTGGGCAACCTGCCCAATCAGTTATTTCTTCTCACTGGAACATACGGGTACCTTGGCATGTTATGTGTATTCCTTAGAGAAGAAATTACACTGTTCCAAGCTAATAATAAATCCAGCTTTTTTTTTTTTTTTTTTTTTTTTTTTAACCTCTCAGAGCTATGTTGGAAGTGTCCTGATTTGAAGTTTCTTCTCAAAGGTAGTGGCACCCCCTCTAGTATGTCAGAAAAGCACTGCTAGGTCCTGTGTCCTAAAGCTTCCCGGAACTATTTGTGGGTATGCAAGACTCCTCCCTCCCTTGGGGCTCAGCTTTGATTAAGATGAGGATGAAGACTGCTTACAAATGAGAACTCTGATCTATCACCAAACCCTTTTCTCTGTGTGCCTGTCCTTTCTCTTTTCCATAGCCTTGCGGAACAAAAGGGATCAATATTTCAGTTCTATCACAGTTTCTTTTTACTCCAGTGTGACCAATTTCATGGTCAAGAATCCTAGACAGTAAAAATATGATTTCTATACTATGGAAAATAATTTATGCTCTGGATAATGAAGGCTTGGTTCTTGATTTACTTAAAAATTTTGTAAAATTATACCTCTCCTCAAATAATTACATTTCTTGATGCATTCTTAAAAAAAAACAAAAACAACCTAAGTGGACAATAAATTCTAGATAACGGCATACTTGTTCTAGAGATTATATGTAGCAAAGCTTCTTCAGGTGGGAAGTCTCAGAAAAACTAGAATGATAGGCTATTGCAATACATCTGAAAATATTCTAGAAATATTATCAGCATATGCTTGGGACACTCTTTTAGGTCACAAAATTGTTATATTGTTTTATACCACAGCTTTCTCTTCTTCACCACACCTTCCAGGATGAAAAGAACTATGAGACACATGATAACCCAAGCTCTTGATCCATCATTCTGCACAATGAAGAGTAGATATCTGGAAATTTTTTGCAAAACTGGGCTTTGTTGCCCAATAAGGGGAAGTGAATCCCAATGACTGACACAAAAAGATCTGATGCTTCTGAAGCAATTGGACTGCCCAGAAGAATAAGCATAGTTTCTTGCATCCTCAAATAAATTAATGAGAATACTACATGAGATCCACCATGAGCCAGGAGCAGAGAGAGTCCTTAGAAATCACTTGGTGATCTATGTTGACTTCTTCCCACTACCTTACCTTCAAATGCCCAAAAAGTCAAAAGGACAGAGCATGAGGCTGAATAGTAGTGACTACTAGAAAGAAAGAATCACAGCAGATGTATAGGACTTATAAATACAAAATTTTGCTGGGTCGAGCAAAGAGAAATAGCACTAAAGACACTATTGGGAGAATTTATAGTCACCTGCTTCCTGAAGAAATCAATTCACAAAAATTTAAATTTCAAGGTGGAACATTGAAGTGATGCTAAAGGAATGGCCTAGACTTGAGGAATTCAAAATATCTAATTGAGATCCCTTGTGTTTATGACAGGAGAAACTTTAATAGTCTTTTTAGTAGGCTTCTTATTTTTTTTAATTTAATATAAATTATATGATTGTCCTTTCGCTTGTAGTCAACAACCCTAGACATTGTAGGCTAAATTTGGATTCTGCTGTGTTCCTTCAGGGATACAAGTCGGCTGCAGGCTCATAGGAAATAAAAATGACCATGAGGCAATGGAAGTGATTTTTTGCCCAGATGGGGAAAATTGAACTCCAGGATAATATTTTTTTTAATTTTTAAAAAATTTATCAATGTATATCACTCACATAACTATAGAAAAACAATAAGGATATAGTAATTGTTGTGAAGTTACAAAAAAAAAAACATATAGCATCATACAGAACTTTCATACCTCACCTAACCACCAATACCTTGCATTGCTGTTAAACGTATTTAACTGATTAAAGAACATCATCAAATTACTACTACCCAAAGTATTTTCCCCCACTGTACACTATTGTTATTAATATCTTTATATCATTTATATATGAACATACATAAAAAATAAGTGTATAGTAATATTTGTGAACTTACAAAGCAACCATGCATAACATCATACACCTTGCATTGTCATGAGATATTTGTTACAAATTAAGAAAAACTATTGTCAAAATCTTACTACTCAAAATAAAAAAATTTCTAAAAAGGAAAAGTCTAAAGGTCTTCCTTCATGTTCCCACTTATTGTGGACTTGATAAGATTAAACACCCTCCTTTGAAGAAAGGCCAAGGTCATTCAAAAGAAGAACCTCATAAGCAAGCCTCTCCTGGAGCGTCTAGGAATAGGTCAATCTAGGTGTGAAAACTATTTCAAAGAAACCTAGATTTCCCCCTCTCCCCACAGTGAAAATGATATTAATATCTTCTGGGCAACTAAATCAACCATATATTAATGCCATTGGTAAAAAGATATAGATTTGTCTCAGTTAGCTAGATATTTTTTTTACAGAAAAAAGTATTATTGTCAATAAAAATCATTTGAGAACCTGTGAATTATTTCATGTAGTAATTGAACAAATTCTTAAAGACAACTACTATGTGTCGGACATTCTTCTAGGTGCATAGGATACAACAATTAAGAAAACAAAATCTATGCCCTCAATAATGATGGCAGTCTCCAACTTATGATTGCTGTTTGAACGCTTAGAGAAATATTCCTACCCAACTTTAAGCAACTTTCATAAGATCTTATAATAAAATATTTTGTAAAACAAATTCATGTGAATCCCTCTAATTTGGCTAGCAAACTAGCTTGCTTGCTTGCTGCTTGCTTTTCTTTCTTTTTTTGCATAGTCATTACTTATTTTCAATTTATTTTATTTTGTTGTTATGAGACCATCTAAAATTCTCTTTTGGAAAATTATTGAGAGACAATTAAATGATTAAGTTAATTCTCTTCATCTAAAGCATTTTTCCTGAGCATCAAATCTTCTGTGTCTGGATATCCATTCTTTGATGTGCCACAAGCATTTCAAATTACAAACACAAAGTAAATCAGTCATCTTTTCTCCAAAATCCTATTCATCCATTCCTTATGTTACACTATCCTCTTCCAAATTACCCAAAGTGTCATCCTTAAATCCTTCCCTTTGCTCACTCAACATATACTATCAATTCTATATCCTATATTCTTTTAAATCTAGCCCTTTCTATTTAATTATCACCAGCACTGTCTAGAGGTCTTCAACCCTAATTACCTGCACTATTCTTTTCACTTCCCCTCATTCTTCAAAAACATAAAATCTTAAAAACAATACAGATCTGAACACGTCACTTAACTGTTCAGTATTTCACAGAACACACTCTGCCCCACCCCCCATATTGAGCCCCAACTATCTCTCATATGTAGCATGTATGTTAATGTTTTGAGCGTGAGCCTAATATTTACAGGAATACATTTAAATAAATATTTTTATACTTTTATTATCAACATTTTAATTTAAAACTCACTATAAATTCATTAGAGAAGTGAAGAAGATTTGGGAAAAAGATGTTAAGAGAATTTTTTTTTAGCTGGTGATTTTACATGACTCATGTGACTTTTAAAATATGATTATAGATAAATTGGATCAAATTCCATTGTTGATATTCGGATCTAATAGATCATCTTTAAATTATCTCTTATTCTTATCATAGCTAAAAAATAGAATTATAAGAAACAATATTTTAAGAGAAATAAATAAATAAATGAAGATAAAAGAATAGTAGATCTGTAAAACAAAGTCAGAAGGAGAAGATGAGAAAAAAAATACCTTTAAAATAGGAGGGGATAAAAACCTATAAAGGAAACAACTTACAATTTTAAAAATTATGTATTTTATTGTGATCTTCTGTTTTTCTTTTGTACAACCAACCCTAGGTCTGACTCCTCAAAATTGTTAAATGAATATACTTGGCATGCCCTCCATTTTGTGTATCATCCACAAATTTCATACAGATAAAATTTATTATTATTTAGTATGATTTTCACTGTGTTCTGTTCAACATAAGCCATATTTGAGGATAGTAACAATTCTTAAAAATGACAATTTTGTGTGATTTATTTTATTTTTTAAAGTATCTTTATTTATGTATCAGATACTTGTTAGGTCGACATTTTCCCTTAGACGATATTAAAATTCTTGTTCATATTAAATGACTCTGAGTACAAAAGAGGTTGTGATGACTTTGGTGGCAAAAAGCAGATAAACATTCTCAAAAATGATTTATTTACAAGTAAGATTTTATATTGAGGTAGATCACTACTCCCTCAAGTGTACCCTTTTCCCTATCTCAAAATGGCAAAAATAAAATAAAATTCAGAAGGTGGTTTATAATACCTATGTAAATGAAACTGAAGAACTGGATAGAGTGAATCAGACCATGCTATCAGATCTCCTTATTTCCCTCCCATTCCCAACTTTACCCCCAAAGAAATGGGTAAAATTCATAGGAGTCATAAACCACATGGGATTCTATCCCAGGTCTGAAAACATCATACTTCACCAGAGGGTCTTTACCACTTTCTGTGGAAATGGGTTAAACTTTATTCTAGTGGATTTCCCTTGGAAATATTTGAAAACAAATAATATAAGACTGACTAATTTTTCAAAGGAATAAGGTATCTTGGAAAGTATCTAGTTCATTTCTCTCGTTTTGAAGACAGGAAAAATAAGATTAAATGAGCTCAAGTAATTTATCCTTGGTTATATAACTAATCAGTGATAGAATCATAGCTTGAACATAGATCTACAACATTTTCTGAATCTTGTCACCTTTCAGCTGCAGCTTCCATCTAGTGGGTCTGGATTTGATAAGACACCAAACTTGCCCTCACCATTTCTCATGTTCTGAGAAGTAATCAAAAGTGTTTTCTTTGCTTTTACTTTTAGAGAAAACTCTGTTTTAGGAGTCTTTCAATTATATTTTTAATACAATAAAATACTCTTATAGATAAATAATGCATCCAGCATAATAATTCCTTTTGTCGTTATCAACAGAATTTTAGCGTTTGTAGCAGATGCTAGGTTGACAGAATCACATAAAATAAGAAATAATTGTATTTATGTTTACCGTTCTGACACTATTTTTCAATATTTCAGTGGATCAAGGGTAGCCTCTGAAAGTGAAGCTGAAGAAAGCCAACAGAGGTATTGTCAAACAAACATGCACATAAATGTGGTAAAACCTACACACAAACACACACATGCACATACATATACACATACCTACATATGCTTATACACATATAAATTATAGAAGCAAAATGGCTTGAAAAGCAGATATGTTCACTTAGAAACCTACCTTAAATTTAAAGTTGTAATCAAAGGCCAAGTTGTGAGTGAGCTGGATGCCAAGAAGAAAAATAATGGCTAAGTGAATACAATTAATCACTGTATTTACACAACTATCATTTTCCTATGTAAAGAGCTACCCTGGTGAGTGTTATAACACTTGTCAATTAGTTCTAATTAGTGTTTCTGCCTCTAAATGCTTGACTCCACTTTCAATTACAATTGTTTGCTTATCTTAACAACCACTGTACTAGATAAGCTGGCATGAGGCCTGATACATGTTAAGCTTATCTATCCAGCATGAACTCCCCTATTCAGGTAAGCAGTGCTATGCTGTTCTCTGTGTTGGTGTGGTGATTTTTTTGGATGTGATGTGGGTATTGAAGGGCAGCTCAATTGTTTACTGCCTTCATGAAGATAAATAAACTTCTTCCCCAGGTAGCCCCAGAAACAAAATCTCCACTGAAATAATTTTGCAATAGCACAGCCTTTACCTGGTCATTCCCTGGGTTATCTACAAGCATCTTCTGAAAGCAGAGGTTAAAAGCTGACTGAATGAAAAGGTATATTGCAGCAAGTAACTTGAACACATGAGGTGGAATTCATTTTCTCATACCTATACATAAGTACATTTTCAGTAAATGGTAAATATCTAGAAAGGTGAACACTATTTTATATGCATTTCTGAATCTTCTTTACCAATAGAAATCTTGGAGGTGACAATAGACACAACTTTTTAAAATGTTTTAGAGGTATTTAGGTAGCTTCTCTTTAACAAGATTTGCATAAAAGTCCAATTATCCAGAAAACAAACTTTGTCACTACCTAAATTGTAATTTCCTACTGGATTGCTCTAACCCATCTACAGAAATGCACCTGCTCCTGCTAACACTAGTCCGTGAATCCCATGGAAGCTGAAGGGACAGTGTGGCAAATGGATGGAGGTGAAAAACGTTCCATTCATGTCCTCAAGGATTTTGGAGAGACAGTTTGTCAGTCTTACAAGTGGTCCATGGTTTTCTTGGTGGTATTGATAATCCTGGTTCCTGGTGCTCGGCCCAAAACAAAACCTGAGTGGAATCTGCCAAGAAAGACAGTAAGACCAAATCTTATGATGATTCCAAAAGACCAGCAAATATCTCATTATGATGAAAGGAAAGAGAAGCCTATCAATCTCATGTGGGAAAAAAAATGATAAATTTATTTAGTTATGCCCTTTTGTATCAGAAATAACAACTGTACTTGATATCCTAAATTAATTGTTGGAAATCAAACAACCTCTTTGTAGCAAGTTAAAAAGATTCAGATCCTTTATTTCAACATCTTTTTGTGATTATAGAATTATTCATAGGTTCAAACATGATGATTTGGAACTCAGAAACTCCTCAGACCTGGTTCTAAAATCATAGGAATGTGATCTAAATCTAAAGTAAGCTATGAACCATGAGAAAACAACAGTCAGAAAGTTTTCTGTAATCTCCATTCAGAAACTTTATTTTTTCTAGTTCCTGCCTATAACAATTTAACACCATCATATCTTAAATGAGAAACAGAGTCTGGAGTAAAAATTCCAGTATCTTTAAGTTAAATAGTAATATCAAGTTTGCATTACTCAGAAAATTGAGTCCCTAATGAAAAGAAGCAAGATCTAATAAAGAAAAAAGGAAAAATAAAAGAGCATGGCATGGAAAAGCTGATTGATTTCAATTATGTCAGAAATGTTCCAGCATCCAGTTATGTAGTATGTTCTCACTGTTTTTAATATGAGCTTCCCATAATTTCCCTTTAATAATTTCTTATTTTAAAAAAATCATTGGTCAGATAATATTAATTATTATTAGCTAGAGATCAAAGAATCATTGGTGAAAGTACAATCTTTATTCCCACACAGAACCTAGAAATTTTAAACATATATTTGATAAACTTACAGAGAGAATTAAGTGATTATGGGATTGTATGGAAGGTGTTTTGTTTTATTGATTGTTTAGGTTTTCCAGAATTAACAAACTTAAGTTTCCCTATATCTACACAGAAGATATGTGGTCATATAGGATAGCTTTGAGATAATAGCTTTGTTTTCTTTGATGAAGAATTATATGAAATTGTATTTTAGGTTATAAATTACAGTAATAAAATTGCCAAATTAGTATTGTACATTGGTTCACCTTTTTTGGAGGAAAATTTGCAAATTCTATTAAATATCTTTAATAACTATCATTTATCAAATGATCATTACAGCCTTACAGTCATTCTTATAACAACTTACAGTCATACTTATAACAACTCCATAGAATGGTTATTAACCTATTTCATTGACTCTAAAATGCTATCAAATAGATGAGGCACCTTTGTATTATGTACCTCTAAGATAGAAGAAAAGAAAAAATACATTGAATTTATACTTTGTAAAACATTTTCTTGTCATTTATATTTTTATTTTTACTTATTCAATTTTGGCCTGGACTTTATTATCTATCACTCCTATGCACACATGAAATTGAATATCTAAATTAAACTACTTGGTTGAGATTGTTTGCATTTGGGGTCCAACACTTGTTGACCCTTTGGTCAAACAACATCTGTTTAACAACATCTGCAATATTTCTCTATAAAATTCTCCACTATCATCTATAGAACTTTTTTTTTACAAACTGTTAACACTTATTTAGCAAGTTTTGTTACTGCTTGTCTTAGTTTGTCATAGGGCTGACAATACAAAGTACCAGAAATGGGTTGGCTTTAATAATGGTAATTATACTTAAGGTAAAAACTTACAGTTCCAAGGTCATGCAATGGCCAAGTCAAGACATTAGCAAAGATGCTTTCTCACCCAAATCGGCTATTGGTGATTTTGGGGTCCTGCCACATGACAAAGCAAGATGGCTACTGATCTCTGTCAAGGTTCCTGCCTTCCCCTCCAGAATCTACCATCTCCCAGAGCTCAGCTCTGGGCAACAAGGCTTAGGCTTGTCTCTTTCTGGGACTCCTTTCTCAGTCTCAGCTGCTCCTCTTTCTTGTGAGTTCAGCTGTGGGTTATCAGTTATATGGCTGGTCTCTTCAGCTTTAAGCTGCTCTGTGGGCCCAGCCTCTTGGGGGCTTTGTGCTTATGCTTTGTTTGCTAGTGATCCTCTAGTCCTCTCTCACATGGCAGGATCAAAAATGGAAGAGCTCCCTTTTTCTGTGTGTCTCTCTCTGTGTCTCCATTTATATCAGACCCAGCAAAAGGACAGAGACTCAATTGGAGTCACACTCACTGACATGGTCCTGTCAAAAGGGTCTCACACCCATAGAAATGGATTAGTTCAAAAATATAATCCCTTTGGGGATTCATCAAATTCAGACTGTCACACTGCTGCTTATATATTTATTTATTTAAATTATTGTGTCAACAGAATGTTTTCAGACAACAACCAAGATTCATGGGACCAGTAATAACAGCGTGTGCATAAGTCCAGAATGACATCTGTGTCACGCTGCTGTCTAGCTGACAATGACTATAAGATAACATCAATGGGGAGGTGGATACCAATTTCAGAAATGTTAAAATGTATGAATAAATGAAATACTAAACAGCGAGACTAATGAGAGACAGTAAAGTATGGTGCTCTACAGCCAAATTGCGTGACTGGACTGTGAGTACAAATATTAGCTCTCCTACTTACTAGCTATGTGACCTTGGACAAGTTGTTTAACTTTTCTACTCTTTAGTTCACTCACTATAAAATAGATATAACAATCATAGATTATCTTATGTGGTTACTATAAGAATTAAAAATAGTAACTAGGTATCTGCTTCCGAGTATTTATTCTATGAAATATTCACAACCGTATATAGATACACATACATACAGATATGGATATGAAGTTCCATTGTTTTAATGTTGAAAAATTAGAAATACCCGAATTTCCATCAATAGATTAGTTATTTAATTATGGTGTATCCACGCAGCAGAATACTATATAACCATTAATAATAGTAAAATAACCAAGCTATATAAAATGAAAATTAAATTTTATTAATAATAATAGAATGACCGCACATTGTAAAATAAACAACAAATGAACAAACATACCTATACATGTTTATATATGTATGAATGCAAATATGTGTTTGAATATTTAATTTTTTGAAGATTTAGGATTATTACCCAGATTTTGAGTAGTTACATCTAAAGGATAAAGTTATCTATAATTTATACATTTCTCTACTTCTTGACTTTTTAATTTCATTTTAAAAGTCATAATCAACAAAAAATAAAATTTGCTCTACTGTGAGACTATTTGCATATGTACATTCATATAATTATATAATTTATATATTAGGTATAAATTCTAAGCTAAAACTATATACACCAATAATATGTTAGGAGAATTAAAGGAAATGTAACTGGATCTGACCAATAATTTCTCTGAACAGGTCATGAAAAATAAAACTGCCTTAGTCAAAACTAATTTTTTTCTATCCATTGACTATTAATATGTAAGTGTAGTCCTTTAACATCCCTTGAGGTTCCTAATTTGTTCTCTGTATTCTTTCCCCTATCCTATTTTATATCTAATTGGGGGTGAAGGGTTTCTATCCTGAACATCTGTGTCTGGCTGTGACATAATCTCATAAATATTCCCTCACTTCCCAGTAGAAGCAGTCTTACCAAAAAATGTGGCCCATTACTGAGTTTAAAACTCTGAAATGTGATTTCAAACAACCTCCTAATCACTTACACACATGAGGTTTAGGAAACTTCTCCCCTCTGTCTGGAATCCTACTTTTCCTGTGTCCAAAAGCCATAAAAGTATTTGATATATGGATTATCTCTTTAGAGCCAAGCCCATAGATTCTATCATTAAAAACACATTTTGAATTTGTATGTGATTTTCAAACACTTAACTTCCCCTAAATAAACATTGTATTGAAGAAACACAAGAAACAGAAGCCAAAAGATGAACAGATAGAGAAATGAGGTATATTATGCTGAGAAAATCTTTATTTTTAAATGTTAGATCCAATTAATTTCTGAAATGCTTTGTGTACAGCTACTGAAGAACAAAAGGAGAAGCTTACAAAGACCTGAAGCCAGCAGCATTTTTGCCTCTCCATTTTATTAAACCATCTTCACTATTAACTACTGAGAAGTTTTCCCCCATAGAACTCTGCATATTCCTCTTAAATTATTCTTTTGAGCTCATACTGAAAGGCAACTTTTCTAACACAGACATATTAACATCTACACTGTTTGCATAAAGGTGTAATTTGGTACAAAGTTCTGGAAAAGGGACTAATGAAACACTCCTATGCAGATTTCTGAATTAACTTCATAATCATACATCTAGAAACAACAAATCTTGCATTTTTAATAGGGACTTGGGACATTGCTGATTGGTTTGCAAGGGTTATGCAGTGATATGTTGGTAAACTCAATAAGAAGGAAAATGAAAGCTCTAATTTGTAGCATTTGACAATTTCAATGGTGTAAATATTCCCTCCATGGTGAATACTAAGCTACCAAGGTTTTAATAACCAGCTCACAAGATTCCCAAATATGCTCCATCACATCATCATACTCGATCCTCAAAACAGCACTTTACAATAGTAATTATCATCCCCTTTTACGGATGTTTAAACTGAGACAGAAATTGGTGAAAGTCTTTGCCCAAGGTCACACTGGTAGTTGAGGTTGGAGGGTATAGTTTTTTCCTGGGTTTATGTTTTGCATGTATATTTTATTTTTAATCTTCTTCACAGAAAAATGCTAATTAGCAACCAAGGAATAAACTAAAACAGAAAGAAGGCAACTCAAAGCCAAACTTCCCTCTAGTGTGCTATTTGCCTAGAAAAACCTGCCACGGTCATGGATTACAGTGGAGTGTATAACTTAGCTGTTTTAAAAAATAATAATACTCTAGCCTGAAAACAGAACTGACAAAGCTGTAGTACATGCATAACATCTTTTTCTGAGATTTTTAATAATAAATTATGTCTAATAGCTGCAAAGTAAAAGATTTCAAGGGTCTAATGTTACTGAGCCCATTATGTGGGTGATATTTGATAAAGAAAAAAAGAGTAACTTCTCCTATAATTATTATTCATCATTTAGTAACATATATCATGCTACAATATTAGAAATGTTTCTGTAAAGGAGTAAAAATAACAACTTGTGGAAGTCAGCAGAACAAGCAAGAGAAAAGGCAAATTAGAAAGAGCCACATAGATGATTTTCCTTAGGAATTATAAGCATTATCTTTTCAAGGCAGTAAAGAGAAATTAAGCTATTCAAAATTCATCTAATGTAGCAGAAAGAAAAACACTGAGTATGTAAGTCATCCAGCACTGAAACCTGACTTTGAATCCCAATATTTCTACCAATTATCTCTACATTCAGAAATAAGTTGCTTAGTGTTCTTCTGAGCAAAAAGAGAAAGGAATTCTTGTCCAAAGGCAAGTGATAAGATGATAACAATAGCTAATATGTTTTGTGTGCAATCTGAGTGTATCAAGGGCTAGGCTAAGTAATTCACATGCACCACGTGATGTAATACTTTTAACAACTCAATGAGGGAGCTACTACCACTATCTCATTTTGCTGATGGGCATCTGCTCTGCTTAGAGCACGACTATTAACTGGCAGAAGTAGGACTCAGAGCCAGGGCTTCTGTCTTCCAAATCCCCTTATTCATCATTTTTCTCTTTGTATACAACTGTGGCAATGTCATCTCCTCCAAAGGCTAGGGGTTTCTTGAGATCAGGAACTGTGCTATGTTCCCTCTTTGTCTCCAAGGTATAGCATCATACTAAATGCACAAATAAATAGATGAATGAAATGCGTTATTGATGATGTACTGTGAATATTATCACAATGCAGAATCTCAAAAATGTGTGTGCTTTGTAAAATGCTTTCTAAGTTCCAAAGAAATGGTTTTGGTGAGGTAACTAATAACATTTACCACTCAAATTGAAATTTGGTAATGTATTAGTAAGGGTTGATTAGAAACCATTTTTCTGTTGAAATGTAATTGAAACACCTTGCCTTGTATACTTCAGAAAACTTTTTTTACAAAATCTTCCTTTTTCCAAATTCCAAAAGTTTAAAACTTTGACTCTTTCCTGCCTCTGATTACATATCGACAGACATTTACCATGATGGGAAATTACATGGGCATTTTATAGAGACAAAATATGGTTTACAGATCTCCAAATCAGTATTGATGGTCAAAAAGAGTAGAAGTTAAGGGAATTTTGTTCAGTTTCATTTCCTTGTTTGATTTCTTTTTTTTTTTTTTTTTTACTATTTCTAGATTTGGGGGTTATTCATTTTGGGCTAATAAGCTCCACATTGCTAAAACGATCTCTATTTAGATGTTAATATTTCTATTCTACTGTTGCATCCCACATATATGAAACTTTATGCTTCAGATCATAAGAGAGACAAGTACAATTCATTATCTTATAAAAAACAAAAACAAAAGCTAGCAAACAACACATGTCCTCCTAGAATGGATTAAAATGGCAAGCTTCTTTTTAATGGGGCAAAAAAGAAATACAGTTTCTGTCATCAAAAATTATTCTAAGCATTTAAAAGTCTATTTTTTTCTAAATTGTAAGGACTTCCTTTGCTTCCCAAAGCTACTTTTCCATTATAATTTCTATTTTACTCTACTCCTTACTCTTCATATTATATGCTTTCATATGCATTTCCTTTTTCCTACTATTCACTCCATTAGACTCTAGATAGGAATAGCACTTCACTTTTTTCTCCAGTAGTTGGCATATACTGGTAGTTCAATAAAATTTGCTGCCAAATACTACTTTTTCCTCTATACAACTCTTCATTATATTTCCTGGCATTGGAAGAAGATAGAGTAATGGAGAAGGAAAGAGAGAACATGTATTCCTCTTTTCCATTCAAAAACATTATCTACTTGTTCTGACATTAATCTGATAGCTGTCAACCATAGAACTACCAGTCAGGTCAAATAGCTTCTCTTTAAGAAACATTTTAAAGAGGATATTTTTCTACCCTCAAAAACTAGGAAACATAATTTACATACTCGGGGTGTGTGGATGCTAATCCATAAAGATTCCTGTGTTTTGCAGAACAAGCAACTTATAAAATCTTCCCTTCAGCATTTAGTCCAACTTGTGAGTTCATCAGCCACAACACAACACAACAAAAGTAGTTAACAAGCATAGTTTCTCAAACTTTTTATACTTCACCTTATAGTTGGACTGCACATCAATGATTTAATCTTTCTTTGATAAGTTGATAAGTTAGATTCTAAGCACTGTCAGTACAAAACTCCTCCACAGTTGACACACCTATAGGATTGGTCTTGGCTGAACAAATCATGAGATTTTATCAT
The DNA here is from genome assembly GCF_030445035.2 of Dasypus novemcinctus. NCBI lineage: Eukaryota > Metazoa > Chordata > Mammalia > Cingulata > Dasypodidae > Dasypus > Dasypus novemcinctus. The sequence continues at coordinate 95,756,112 of NC_080674.1, forward strand.
AGTCCATTACATCAATAGTCAGGGTACTCACAGAGAAAGAATTTTATGTTAGGCACCTCCAACCCAAGAAAAACATGAATACAATTTCATATGTTATGTGTAACCCCAGTTAGCTATATTAAGAATTCTGAACTCTGGCTTCCCCTAAGACTCACTCCTAAAAGATTGGAAACAAATACAAAGATCACAAGGAGGAGAAGAAAGTGCAGCCAACATGTCTTTGTGTAGTCATTTGACTCTGTCAGCACAGTAAATAAAGGGAATGAGATGGAGAACAATTGGGGTATTTTATCAGCCCTTTAGAGCTTAAACTACTAGGGTAACTGCTCTGGGAAAGAATTCAAAGGCAGCAGAAAGTCTACAGTAAGTGTTTAGTCCCTTTTACTCTGCCAGTTAAAATGACCATCCAGCAGGCCAGGCTTCTGGGGGGACTCCAGAGAAGAAAGAAGCCCAACTTATCCCAAGAGTCTCTGGGTTTGGGTGTGGCCAGTACCCCCAGCATTAAAATGGTAATCTGAAAAAGCTACAAAAGAATGGATTCCCTATTTGGCTGCTTTGTAAAGGATCATAAAATGTTGTAAGAGAAAATTCCTGGCTGGGTAGCTGTCTGGTTGTTTCCTTTCCAGACACTCCTGTAAGATATTATCCACCAGACTAGAAAGGATATAAACCTGTAGAATGACCTGATCATAGTGGACCAAGAAGTGACCTCCACAAAGGACCCACCAGAATACAATTCTGGAAGAAGTCAGTTCTACAAAAATACTGTCCCTCAGCAGGAGGCAGTAGAGTAGAATTCATTTAGGCATCTCTGATTAAAACTATATATACTAATGGAAACTCAAGAAGCAACAAAATTTGACATGGGTTCAGGGGAGCAATGTTGCTTAAACAACTGGTTCGATTGCTCCAATCAATCCATCTCCCATCTTTGTGTAGCACTGAGGGAAGACAGTTTTTAAATAGCTACTTTAAGAAAAGCAATTACCAATAGTGTACTCTATAAAATAGTATTTAGTGAGTAAGTGAACAAGATATTTTGGAGCGAGTAAAGATCATTTCCTTCAAGAGTCTTCAGGGAAAACCTCAAAAACAGAGCAGAATTTCAGCCAATCTTGAGAGATGAACAGGACACAAAGAATGAGGAAATGTATTAAGTATGTTCCAGGTATGGGAATGGCATACAGACTACTGGAAAACAAGAAACACATAAAGCATACTTAGAATGCATGTGAGGATAGTGAGAATTAATCTGATGATACATATATGTTGATGCCTTCTGTTTCTGTTCCTCTTCTAGTTTCCTTTTCTTGACTGTGACACAACTTAACCTTGGGTGAGTTACTTAACCTCTCCTAGTCACAATTTTCTTAATTGCAATATGGAAATAATGATTATACTACCTTATTGCACTGTGGTAACAGAAAAATGAAAGTAAACATTAATAGGCTTGAAAAAGATGTTGGCCTATATTAGGCACTCAATAATATTTTAATTACCAGCAATTTCATGTCTTATTTCCATCATCCTTTTATGGCTGAAGAGGTTCTACCAGACTCTGAACTCTTTGAGGGCAGATTGTGTCTTATTTATTTTTGACTCTCTAGGCCTCTAGTACAGTTCCAGGCACATAGTTGGTACTCATAATTCTCAATGTTGTATTGGTCACTGGAGCTGTATCCCTGTCTCCACATTTGTGTATCAGTGAGTCTCCCAAGTTCATATGCCACTTTCCCAGGCTTTCTCTCCCCAAACTGCTCTATGCCCTCCTCTTGTTCTCAGTCTATTTCTCTTATGGTCTATGCTGTCAGTTTCGCCTATGGAATTTCAGAGCAGGTAGAAATCAATAATCTATAATCAGTAATCTGTTGATCTAACCTCTGATGTCCCAGTTCTACGTAACAAGCTCAAATGTGAACATCTCCCAAAAAGCTTATAAAAGAAACTTAATTAAAAAGCCCTGCAACACTCCTCTCAAAATTTCTATTCCTACATTAAAACAATTTGTTGCCTATAGAAAGGAAAGTACCGTTATGCCTGCTTACAACCTGAAAAATACATATTAACAGCCACAAACTTTGGAGGGTTAAGGCTAAGTTAAAAGATCATTCCCTTCCCCAACTACTTTACTCAAAAAGATAGCCATGTAAGATTACTTTGCCTTTTCTGACTTTAAAAAGTTGCCTGCTTGCTACCTTTTTTTTATCTGAAGCCTGTAGGCAGATTCTAATTTGGCCCTGTAAAAAAAATCTGTTTGGCCCTGGACTGAAGGAAGATGTTAATTTTCATGACTGTTTTAGAACGCATCAAAATTCAGTATGCAATTTTTTCAGGATTTCAAAGCAATATGCTTAAAACATGCAATTTAGAGCTAGAACATATAGAGCATTTAAAAATATTCAGGTTTTACTAAGACTCCATCCGGTCTATTATTGCAATAAGTAAGATACAAAAAAATCTTTATCTGACTGCAAATGAAACTATTTAGTTTTGACACTAGCAATTTGATATCGTTGAAAAGAATGGAATTATAAAATTAAATATGCATCAAGTATTTCTCAAAAAAATAATTTTAAAGACAAACAGTTTTTGGTCTTTAGTATTTGTCTTTAATGTGTCTTAAATGACACTCTTAGCTTAGTCAACAAATGTAATTTAAAATGAGTGCAAATATGACTTATTCCACCATGAAGATCTATTAAGATGGCTGCATCAAACATTTCCCAGGCTTTTTCCTCAGTATTTGGGCTGCTCTTTCTTGGGTCAAACAGTGGTTACTCCTGCCTGAGACCTCCCAGACCAGTAGGTAGGAAGAACTCTAAAAACAGTCTAGAAGAAATGAATTTGTAATTTTCCACCTCATATGAACCACAATGCACTCCTAATCTTAATGAATTTGCTCCTTTCGGGTTTACATTGTCTTCTCCTTTGAAAATGCCAGAAGTTGGAGGATGAGTGAAAGTATGACTACAGATGTTAAGTCATTTTTAGCTGACCCAAATTAATGTTGAAATTCATTCAGTCACTTTGTTCCTCCCACCCAAACTCTGCATATTTCTGTTATCAAATGATATCAAGTATGGAATTTTGAATAGCCTCATACTCATGTAAAAGCTTCAAAGTCCAGTTTGAAAAATAAAAAGTGGGAGAGAAATGTGTAATTGTGACTTTCAGGGTCACTTTCTTAGTCGAAAACCAGATGCTGCTTGTTTTGGCCTCACTCAAAGGTAAGGGACATGAAGTCCATCTTAATGTTACTTCCAAAATAAAATAATTTACATCTTTTCAGAAGCAACTAGAAGTCTATCATGTTTTTTCTTTATTTATATTTTTCATGAAAGTCAGTCATTGCTGAGGTTCATTATTAGTTCCTGGAAATAGATGCTCTGTGATTTTAACAATTAACCTTTCCTAAAGGTCTACTGTATGCCAAGTTATATGCTAAGGGTTTTGTATGTATCATCTCATTTAATTTCACAATAGTCTATGAAATTGATATGCTTAAAACTTCCATTTTAAGGAGACTGAGGCTCAGAGAGGTACGTAAAACATCACAGCTGGGAACTGACCAAAGCTGATTTAAACACAGACAGTCCAACCCCAGGACCCTTGCTTTACTGCCATACTATAAGGTCTCCCTTCCATTCCATTTGTAGCAGAAATAGAAGAAATCTTCACTGGTTGAAATATCCAAAATCAAATCTGATGAGGCAAAATGTGTAGGAGTGCCGTGCCACACAGGGGTGTCCCCCCCGTAGGGGAGCCCCACACGCAAAGAGTGCACCCCGTAAAGAGAGCCACCCAGTGTGAAAGAAAGTGCAGCCTGCCTAAGAATGGTGCCGCCCAAAAAAGAAACACAGATTCCCGTGCCACTGACAACAACAGAAGCGGACAAAGAAGACGCAGCAAATAGACACAGAGAACAGACAACCGGGGTGGTGGGGGAGGGGAGAGAAATAAATAAATAAATCTTAAAAAAAAAAAAGAATAAGGACAAGGATGCTTAGCAACAGCCAGCACATAGGAGTTTAGTTTACAGTCAGCTAAAATGTGGCACACCCAAACAGGGTTAGCCACAGGAAATATTTTAAGATATTTGAAAAGCAAAAATCAAATGATGCCTTAAATCTGTGAATGCTGGGAAATAGAGCAGCAGACAGATCTCCTAGCATAATACCAAAACTAATAGGATAGCATCAGGGATATCTATGCAGAAGCCCCAGTCCCTGGGGGAAGGGGCTTCAGGTTGCAGGATGTCAGACATCAAGGTGACTACCTTCAGAAGCTGGACACTGGTCCTAAGAACTCAAAATCCTTTTGAAACTTTCTCAGGAACTGTTTTCAAAGTTCATGGTGGAAAGTCTTCATCCCTTGTTAGTAAATTCAGTATTTGGAAACAACAAAAAGTCTTGTACCTATCCTACTGGAAAATGTCTAAGTGACCAAACTAAATAACACTAGTAAACAAAAAAACATGGGGAAGCAGACTTGGCCCAGTGGTTAGGGCGTCCGTCTACCACACGGGAGGTCCACCGTTCAAACCCCGGGCCTCCTTGACCCGTGTGGAGCTGGCCCATGTGCAGTGCTGATGAGCGCAAGGAGTGCTGTGCCACACAGGGGTGTCCCCCACATAGGGGAGACCCACACGCAAGGAGTGCACCCTGTAAGGAGAGCGGCCCAGCGCGAAAGAAAGTGCAGCCTGCCCAGGAATGATGCCGCACTCGCGGAGAGCTGACACAACAAGATGATGCAACAAAAAGAAAACAGACTCCCGTGCCGCTGATAAGGATGGAAGCAGTCACAGGAGAACACACAGTGAATGGACACAGAGAGCAGACAACAGGGGGGAAGGGAGAGAAATAAATAAAAAAATAAATCTTTAAAAGAAACAAAACAAAACAGGATGGCTATCAGAGAGTGACCCTGATTTCCTTAGGTGCCTATTTAACTGAGTTTGAAGATAAGTCCCAGAATGTTTTGAACATCAGTTTTATTGTTGGAATAAGCAAAAAGCCTTCTTAGGTAACTGTTTCAAAGAAAACCATTTACTGGAATTCCTAAGTTCTGCTACTTATTTAAACATCCATTTCATTCTTTTATTTCATATGCCATGTTATCCTTTGGTCCCAGTCTGAAGTCGTTTGCCAAGTAAGTTTTTAAATAATCATTTGTTTGATTTCCTGTTCCCAAATCATGATATGTGCTCTAATTTAATTTTAAATTGGTTTAATTTATCCAGCATATCAATGCCACATAAGCTTAGAATATTTAGAATATAATTTATGTAAAGGTAAAGCTAAAAAATAATGTTGAAAATCATTTTAATTAAACAAATAATCCCCCAGTATCATTGCCATATTCTGGACACTATTGCTCTATGACATATTTTAATTAAAAGATAGGCCCCTTGGATAGATTCTTGAAATAGCTTAACTTTCTTTTGTATGTAACAAAAAAGTAATTGCTACCATTGGGAATGTGCCTTGGTCTGGGCACTGTAGATAGATCCTTGAAATACATGATTTCATTTAACTCTAAAGACAGCTCTATGAGGTAGGACGCAGCAAGGCTAAGCAGAATTGTTTCATTTAACTTCTACTATAACATTTTTACAAACCACACTTTCTGATCAATGATGCTTTGACTATGGAGCTGACTACATGGAAATACTTATCCTTCTGTACTTTTAAATAGAGCTCTTTATTTACCAAGCATAAAGGTAAATGCCAGTTAAACTACTTTTAGTTCCATCTTTCTGATGTTCAAGAGCAGGAATAATTATCTCCATCAATATTTAATGGCCTAATCCTAAACAGACAGTGCCACAAGTTTAGGCAATGGTCCTGTTAACATGCTGTTAATTTTCAAGCATACAGGCAGAAATGGACTATACAGTTACTGAAAATGCACAGCAGTAGATTTCCCTAAGGTAAAATTCTCTCCGCATTCTCTGATCTACCTTCATTGATAATAAGGGAATTAGAACCATTTCAAGTTGTGTTTAGTGGGTTAAGCTTGTGCATTCTTTAAAATTCATGGAGAGAATGAAGCTTTCTTAGTTTTTTCACTGTCATTTTTTTTTCAGTAACGAAGTTTACAGTTCTCTGACTCAAGTCAAATATCCTGTGACCCCACCTACTCATAATTTTGCTTTGGTTTGGGTTTTTTTCTGATTTAATGCTTTAAATAATCATTATTATGCAACAAGAGTCATGACCCAGATACTTCAAACCTAGACCATTGGATATCAATAGAAATCTTTGTGTAAGATATAAGCTATGAATGCCAATGTAACAAGAGTCATAAGAAATGTTAACAGAATGTAAATAATTGCACAAAGTGAACTTTAATGAGCCTAAATAATTTCATTGAGAAAATCAGAGTGTGGACTGTTATGATTAATTATTTTCCCTTCCCCCTCTCTTAAAAAGACTAGAGACCAACAAGGCAGTTAAGGAGGTATAGGAGGAGAACTATTGTGTAAAATCGTCCTTTGGGAGAAGACAATTTAGAGGAAGAGTAGGTGGAGAGATTATGTAAACATTCAAAGGGCAAGATTATCTGTTTATTACTAAGCTAAATACATTCCTGACAACAGTACTTGAGAATGAAGACTGTTATTATCTTATTTATGACCACAAGTTTGACCTTAAAAGTTGTTTAATCTCCTCTAAGTCTGATATAATTGAGTTTTAAACCCAACTCAGTTATGATTTTCTAAAGAATAGAAAACTTCAGTAAGTTTCCCTCTTAAAATGTGATGTATACTTAAGATGATTTCAGAGTGCTTCCATCATTTTATTCTTTTCTGTGCTTCATGAGTCTCCAGATTTTCAAGCATTAATGAAATATCTAATAACCTTACCAATATTAAAGAACAGAGTATAAATACATTTTCCCTAAGCATCAAGTTACTAAACATTGAATTAGTCAATGTTGTCCAACTGGAATAGGAACAAGTGAGTTTGATCAGTTTAGAAATCTGGTTGACAGGGGCAAACATGGTAAAAGACACTCTTCAAATATTTGAGTGCAAGAGACATTGTGTTTTTATATAAGTCTCTAGTTCTTGTAAGGAAAAATGCAGAATGTCCTTGCAAGAATATTTCTTGTTCCTTTGCCAAATATAGTTCTTAAGTGCTATGTTTATATAACCATCTGCCATGTTTACATAGCAGAACTCAAAGGCAAAAATCTCCCATTTGTCAGAAGCATGGCTGTGCCCATAAGCCTATCTATTATATAAATTATTTTGGAGTAGATTAGAATCTTTCTCCATAAATGTTCATTAACTTAAAAGCAGAGTCAGGCTTAATGTAAAATGGAGAAATAGATTACTTTATCTTTAACCCCCCTGTCCTGCTGCCCTCCCTCAGCAATCTAGCGACTGCTCTGTTACCCTGGACGGATTTTTTGTTCGAGATTTCACCCAGACAATGCTCCTGACAATGTCCTTCCCCACATTCATTCAACAAATATTTGTTGAGTGCCTACCACATGTCAGGTGTTCCAAGTGAGTCTTTGGGTTTTATCAGTGAACCAGAGATCCCTGAACGTTTTACATTCTAAGAATGGAATCAGACAATAAATGATAAATAGAATAAATAAGAAAATTATATGGAAAGTTAGAAGATAATATGGCCATGGGAAGAAGAAAAGTAAAGCATGGTAAGGAGGAGGATGACTGTGGGGAGGGGGTGTGCAGAAGGAAGGTTGTACTTTGAAAAAGAGTTATAGGGTTAGAGGCCACAGAGAAGGCAGCTTTTGAGTGAAGAGCCATGCAGAAGTAGGATGGACAGTTCCAACGAGAAGAGGGCCAATGGAAAGGCCCAAAAGGATTGAGGAACCACAAGGAGGCCAGTGTGGCTATAATGCAGTAAACAAGGAGAGGAATAGAAGATATGAGAGAAGAAATGGGCTGAGGAAGGAATGGGGATCTTGGCAGACCACTGTGAAGAGTTTGGCTTTTAAGCTCTCTTGTTTCCTATTCCACAAAATTCTGTGCTTTGTTTGGCTAAAAGCTGACCAGCTTGATGATACATTTATGTCTTCAAACATATAATCCTCTTCCATTCATTTATCCAACAGATATTTATAAAAGGCATAACCGTAAACAACCTCTGTCCTCAAGGAGTCTACGGTCTTGTGAGGGAGACAAACAGTAATCTGACAATCATGCAAGAGGTGCGGCAAAGACCATGAAGCAGAGGTGCACAATTCCAGTCAGAATAGGAAATTTGACTCAGTCATGAAGGTCAAGGAACTCTGCCCTGAGAAAGCAGCAATCGAGTGAGAAGTGAACAGTTAATAGGCACTATCAAGACAAAGACAGAGAAAACATTTCAGACGAAGGGAATAGAAAGCGTAAAGTTTTTCAGGCAAATGGGAGCAGGGCGATTGCTGGAGACTGAAAGAAAGCCAGAGTGGCTGAAGAGCAGAGTGAGGAGGAGCTTGGAGTCTGGAGAGCTGGGTAGGGAAGTGGGGTTATAGCGGGGGCTCTGAGGCCATATTAAAGCGAATGTCTTTATCCAAGCCCACTGGGAAGCCACTGAAAGACTTTAAGGAAGGAAGTGACCCAATGAGATTTAAGTTTTAAAGAGCACTAATCCATATTGAATATGTATTAATGAGTTTATGTATCTACCTTCTAGATAATTTGTCTGCATTTTAAAAGGAGCCTTCTCAATGTAATCTTGAACCCAAGAAGTTCCTAGTGGGAATTGTAAATGTTGTAGCAAGCTGGCAGAGAAAACAATTTGAGTAGGAAGATTATTGAGCAACCCATCAAGTAAATCGGGGAATGAAGTCCAATTCTATATATTAAGCCTGTAAAAAATGGCTTTCATTCATCCATTAAGATGTAAATGAAGAACAAAATATTGGTTTCATGTGCATATTAAATCCCTCTTTTTTCCCTTTGATAAGCATTTGAAACCTAGCAGTGTTAAATGACTTTTCCAAGGTCACAGAGAAATTTCACAGCAGTTCACCCAGTTTAAATTGCCTTAAAAAAATAAAATTTACAAATTAATTTAACTGAAAGGTCTAGGTATCTTAATGACTCCTAACTGTTTTGTTTTCACTTCTTAAACATTATGGAACACTTTGTTCAAGCAACCTTCAAAATCCTGCTGTCCTCTTGGCACAATTTATAAAGCCCAGGAAAGAGTCTCTTCTGCGTTTTTATAATGTCTCTCAAGTTAACCCTCAGGGAGCAAGTTGTTGATGTGTACTTTTCCTCTCTGTCACTTTGAGCACTACCTCCCCATTCCCAACATTACCACTACCACACTCATTTAATTCAGGCAAAGTACATTTATTGAGCACCAACTATATAGAGACAGTGTGATAGGATCAGAAGATACAAAGACTATATTTTAAAAAATTAATTCCTATTCTCCAAAATTTCAGTGTAGTGAGTGCAACTGGCAAGTAAACAGATGGTTAAAAATAGTGTTAGAGCTTCTCTTTAGAGCTGGACACAGGATGCTGTGGAGCAAGATCAACATCACACCTAAATATGCCATAGAAGAAGCCTTCACGAAATGACATAGGTGGCCAGTTCTAATTGACTTTTAAGAACTTGCCAGGCAACAGGGGAGGTGGGGGCATTTTAGGCAAAAGAATATCCTATACAAACAGACACTACTACAGCATGGGGCATGTAAAGGGAAGTGATGCATGATTAGAAAAGTAAGTAGGTCACAGATCCCAGAGGGGATTTTAAGCTGTCCTAAGGATTTGGGATTTTCTCCCTAGGGCAACAAAGGGACACTAAGAGTTCTGAAACAGGTATAAGGTAAGGGAAAAAGTAACTGATGTGTCTTTCTGATACAATTTGTAAATATCAGTGTATTCTTAGGTATAAGATGCTTTAAATATTTCCAGGAATATTGATACTGTGGAGCTCAACAACTATGTTGACATTCATCCTGAGCTATCATTGTCTTAAAATAGAATAACAATGTTATTACATGGTGGTTCATTCTAGATCACATAAACTATTCTCCATACAAGTAATTTAAATTTAGGACTCAAGATTGCATTATTTCTTCAAAGTATCAAATAGTAAGTGGGTAATCTGAAAGAGTTAAATGTCCAATTCCCTTGCAGGGAAGAATTTGATAACCATAAAAAAGATGTCAGTAAGACAAAATAAAATGATGTATCTATTTAGGGCATGTTGGCAAACAGTCCATATGGTTACAGTTTTTTAAAAGCGATAAAATTTAAATAAGTAAAGAAAACAGAGATGCCATCATTAACAATAGTAAGCCCTAAACAAAATAGCACTGGGCATGTAGACACCTCCCAACTCAAAAGAATCAGGAGTCAAAAAATTGATGCCTAGAAAAGATTTGACAGATGGAAAGAGCTAGTGTTTGAGATATAAGGATCCTCAAATAATTTTAAATGCAGTAGGTAAAATAGCAGTGATATAGATTGAAGCCTTCAGAGAATAACACTTTATATAAGTATTTTGAGATATTGTAAAATTATAAAAGAATATAAACTGAATATTTCAAAATTCTGAATTATTGTTTAATTCTCAAACGTGTGTCCAAATATATTAGGGTTGTACTATCATATTACAATATACTTCTGATTTGCAAGAGATTTGGTATGGACTGTGTAATTTTCTTTGATTTATTTTTGGTCTAAAGCAACACAGCTTCTACCCAGTCATGCCAATGAAAAAATATACACACATTTATATCTTTAAGGGACATTCAAGAATTAGTTTAAGGTCAAACATTAATCAGAGATATTGTCTCTTCTCTCCAATGTAACCAGAACATGAGAAAAAGTACTTAGTGTGTAAAGTAACTTTTATTTTATAGTAGTGTTTTTCTAGTATTAAATGTGTAAATTAAGCGATTTTGAAGAAAAGTAAGTGAATAGGGAATTTAAATTCTTAAGTTGGATTGAACACTTATCACCTATATGCAACATTATGCTCTTCCTTAAAATCTGTGACATTAAAATGCTGTTGAAAATTGGTCATTTATACCTGCAAACACATAATATGATTACAGTAAGATGACACAGATGCTACAGAATTAATTTTATGTCTTCATGCCTTAACACCCATTCCTTTCCTTTTCCACCCTTATTCTATATTGTTTTATGTGTGTAATAATTAAAAGTAGTCTTTAGAAACTACAATATTATTTAGGAACAAGCTAATATATATTTTCAGGGAAGATTCCTTGAAGGATATGCTAAAATTTACCCCAAGGTGGAGCATAATAAGCAAGGATTATTTTAATTACATGCCATCGGTGCACCTTGAATTAATTTTAATTAACTGTGCTTTGCTGTGATGCCATCTGCCTATATTTAGCTACCCAAAAAGAGACATTTCTGTGAAACTCATCATCGTTCATGGCTCATATAGACCTTATCCTGTGTATAACACCTTGTCCTTTTTGGGAACACACACCTAATATCAGTGTAAATAAGAGTTGAACTTCCTTAGAGTTGCCAGTATTTATTTCTCCCTTAGGTATCTTGTAAATTATGTAAGTGGTCAAATATCTTTTTCTCTCATTAAGAAGCCTGAAGCCAGACTTAAACTTAAATATCTTAGTCTTTTTTTAATTCTTATTTTTCATTAGGGGTACAAGTTTATGAATTGCATAAATTTGTGTAATTACCACCACAATCAGGATACAAAACAGTTTCTTCATCCCAAACCCCTCATGCCTTTATAATTATACCTTTATAGTCATACCATCCCAACATATCAGCCCCCTGGCAACTTCTGCTAGTCTCCATCCTTGTAGTCTTGTCTTTTCAGGAATTTACAGGAATGTCATATAAAGCAACTCGTACAGTATATGACCTTTTCTAAAGATTCATCCAAGCTGTTCCATGTATCCGCAGTCTGTTCCTTTTTATTGCTGATTAGTATTTGATGGTACAGATGTACTACAGTCTTTCAGTTTGTTAAAGGCTGCTGGGAGCAATATACCAGAAATGGGTTGGCTTTTATAATGGGAATTTATTAGGTTAAAAGCTTACAGTTCTGAAGCTGTAAAAGTGTTCAGAGGAAGGCATCATTAGAGATGGTGTCTCACCAAAGATTGGCTGCTGGCGACCCTGGAACATGGCAAGACACAATGGCAGCTCTGCCAGTCTGGGTCTCTGCCTTCTCCCCTAGACTTACTTTCTTCTCAAGCTCAGCTGTGGGCAGTCAGGCATATGGCTCATCTCTCCCCTCTCCTCTGGATCTTGTCTCTTTCAGCCTCTCAGGGACCTTTTTCTGTGCCTCCATGCTTGGCTGATTCCAGCCTCCCACCTCTGGGACTTCTCTCCCTCAGCCTTCCAGGGTTTCTCTGTCTCTGCTACTTTTTCTCTATGTGTCTGTGGCTTTTTAGTGTCCTCTGTCTATAAAGGACTCCAGTAAGAGGATTAAGACCCACTCTCAGACTTGAAATCTAATCAAAGGCCTTAATGAAGCAATCTAATTAAAAGCAATCTAATCAAAAGGTCCCTTAACTGAATTTATTCAGAAAGTCTTATCTACAATAGGTTTACAGACACAGAAATGGTTTCACTTTAAAAACAGGATATTCTAGGGTCCACAAAAAACTGAAACCAGCACATAAAGTTTATTTATCCACTCACCCATTGAAAGATACTTGCATTGTTTCCAGTTTGGGGCAATAGCAAATACAATTGCTATAAACATTCATGTACAAGTGTTTGTATGAACATAAATTCACGTTTCTATAGAGTAAATATCAGGAATGGTATTGCTGATTTATACTGTAGGTGTATGTTTAATTTTATAAGGAACTGCCAAACTATTTTCCAGAGTTGATGTACCATTGTGCATTCCCAGAAGCAATGTATGGGAGTTCCAACTGCTCCATTTTCTTGTCAGCACTTGGTATGGTCAGTATTCTTATTTAGGCCATTTTAATAGGTGTGTGGTAATAGTTTATTGAGGTTCTAAGCTGAATTTCCCTTAAGGCTACTGATGCCCACTTTTTCATGTATTTGTTTTCTTTAGTAATTTTTATTCTATTTTATGTCCAACTTTGTTTCTCCTTCCTCTTTTGTGCCCACTTTAAATTTATGGTGTCATGTTGTATTTTCTGTGTTGATGAAGAAACAAAATATTTCTCAAATAAGTGTGGATAGAATACATAAGTTAAATTCCAAATAAAGCCAAAAAAATGTAACATTTAAATAAATTCCTATTTTATTTTTATTATTTTAGCCTTTTCTTGGAAGTGTTTTTGTGAACTGTGATATGTATAAAGCACTGAATTTTTCTCTTCTTGTTTCTGTGTGATCTTTTCTAGGTTCTGGAATGGAATCTAGAAAAAAGAAGAAAATCACTGAAAGGAGACAAAAATAATACTTTTAACAAAGAGCCCAATGGAGTTGTTCTTTTGAAATGTTATTACATTGTCTTCAAGTGTATTTGGCTCTGCCATTTGCATTCTGCAATTCCTGTTCCCTGGCAGCTCTGGAAAGAAATAGAGCCAAATAAATGTGGGTTTTTTTTTAATCTAGTTGTCACCAAAAACTTTGACAAAAGTTTCTTAAATTAAACCCATGGTTTGGATCAGATTCATTAAAAGCACAAATCTTGTGGTAGACTTGGGATTTTTTCAAATGAAATTATTCATTCTCTGGATAGCTGCCATAATAGTTTTGGTAAATATGATAGTTTCCATTAACTTTTCATTTGAAATTGTGCTTGGATAATGCACAGCTAACAACCAAGCTCAAAGAATATTCATCACATAAACCAAAAATACCTTCTCTCCTTTCCCCTAAGAGGTTAGGGCAAAGACTCTGCCAGTTTGTGCCTACAAATCTTTGTACTTGGCACACCTCAAATGAAATGTTTGCCTGCCTAAGTCTATGACTCCATCCTTAAAACCAGAGACCATAGAGAGGTCTGCATGTATTTTTAAGTTTCTCCAAAGGATTAGAACTATCCGGTCCTGGAGGACTAAGGGACTTGATGACAGAGTTGGCTTCCCTCCTTCCAAAGTGGTTAAAGAAGATTTACCTTGAAACCAGGCTGTGCTTTATCAGAATTTCAAAAGCAAGGAGAAGACTTCCATTCTGTTCCATCTGTTTGCTGAAGCCTGGACTTCTTTATCAAGGAAAGAGGGAGGGAGGGAGGGAGGGAGGGAGGAAGGGAAGAAGGAAGGAAGGAAGGAAAAGGAAGGAAGGAAGGAAGGAAGGAAGGAAGGAAGGAAGGAAGGAAGGAAGGAAGGAAGGAAGGAAGGAAGGAAGGAAGGAAGGAAGGAAAGAAGGAAGGAAGGAAGGAAGGAAGGAAGGAGCAAATGATTTCTGGAACACAATAAAAGCTCAATAAATATTTGTGGAGTGAGTGAAAGTAAATTATTTAGACGAAGGTGTTCCATCATTTTTTCACATTACTGTGAATGGATTTAGGCAATGTATTAATGAGGAATACATACTCATTCTTATTAGGTATGAAAGGTGGCAGGGAAGTAAGTGGATGGAAAAAAAACTACTCCTCTTATAAGGCAAGGGAATTGGTAAACACACTGAAGTTGCCAAGTAGTTTCTAGTGCTTGCTTTTGCCTATAACTGTCCCTTTTAACCTTTATCTATACTTTGATTAGTTATTTGATGTGGCATAGCATGGTTATAAACACAGTTTGCAAAGGCAGATTTCCTGGGTTGAAATCCTAACTTCACAAGAGAGCCTTACAATCTCTGTACCTCAATTTCCTCATCTGTTCAATGGAGATGTTAGTGGTACCTCATCTCATAATGTTGACATGAGGGCTAAAAGAAATAATATAAGTAAAAATACTAGGTACAGTAAGCAGAGTGAAACCTTAATACATTGGTTGTTATTCAGTAAAGCTAGATGATGAAAGCAATATCAACATATTGTCCAGGTTACATAAAGAAAGATTTCAGTTGTCTTCTTTGTGCTTATAGGCCCTCAAAATATTGAACTGAATATATTAATAGAAATATTTCTTTATAATTATTTAATTGGTTTATCAACAATATTAACCACCTACAAATTTAAGCACTTTTTCCTTTCTAGACAAGTTTCCCTAGACAATTTAAATATAAGATCCTAGAAATGCAGAGCAGAGAAATATACAAGGGATGAAATTATTCTTGAAGTATCAAGAAAGGCAATCCCCAAAGCCCCTCTTGGTACCCCCAACTGTTAGATAACACCAACAACCAGGCATAGAAATAAGCAACTCACTGTACCTCAGGTCTGGAACAGAGTTGCCAATTATTTATTGCCAGTAGTGCTTCACAGCAGACTAGGAAAACAACCATTCTCTCCTCAGTAAAATCATATTGCAATCTAGAGGGGGAGGGGGGCTGCAGAAATCACATGTAATTGCTTGATTTGGAATTTGGCCACAATACCTAAAGTTAACATGCCTAAGATTGTAAAATTTATTGGTGGTGATAAGAAATCAAGACCGTATTTTTATATTTTAATTTTAACCCAAAGAGAGAAAACCCCAGCAGTGTTGGCAGGAAAAGCAACTGGAAAGGATTCAACTCTTCCAAATATTTGATAATATAGAAATGGTTTTGAATGTAAGTGCTGAGGAAACCCCACAGGCTGAGTTGGCATGAATTAAGGAAATAACACAAAAAGTTGAATAGGCTTAGGCCACACAAAATGGGAAAGGCTGAACTGCCCAGGGAGGGCTGGATCTAAAGATAGTGCACAAAATTTCCAATTTATTATATACCAACAAGTTTTCAATATTAATCTGCCTTTTTTTAGCAAGGTGGTCCATGACTCAGTCAACAGTAGTACCAAAGCAAAAAGCAAAATTGCCCATTGACAGCTGCAAGAGCTGTCAAAAATGCCAAATGATCAACAGTGAAATAGTGAAGGTATGGCAAAATTTCATTCCTTTAGGGATTTACTAACCACAGACTTTCTCTAGAACCAATCTTGTAATGCAGCATTTCTTTGGCTCTTCAGTAACCTCATTAATGGCTGCCCTGTGTGCCCTGTCTACTTTTAATTTCTTTTAGTAATAGAAAATACTTCATAATGGAAGATTTAATTAACTGAGTTTCCAAAAAGCTATTTACAGTGAACTGGGAACATTAGCTTTAATTTTTATTGTTCAAGAATGAAGATACCCTTTTTACAACAGATTAAATGCAGCAGGAAAACAACATTTTAACTGCACTAAAGTGTATGAACCCACTGGCAAAAGTCAATTGTGCTGCTGAGAAGACAAAGGCTATGACAGTTGAATGTGAGGGGAGAGGCCCTGTTGGAAGCTTCTTATCTTTTCCTTAACTTGCCTTGAGAGATCACATCCTCAGAAACTCTAACCTGGGTGATGGTAGGCTTTCTACCACCAGAAGCAAAGCATTCTTGCAGAGAGGTACAAGATCCTGGATATTTTCCTTCCTTCTGTCTTCACTAAATAGAATCTTGCATCTTTTCCCGATAACATATTAGGTTTCTCTAGACATTACAGGTGTGCCTTTTAGAGCTAGGCCCTGTTTTCAAGAAAGTTCACCATTGAACAGTGTTAAAGAAGGGGAAAGAAAAATCAGTGCAACCTCAGCGAGGTTGCTCCACTAAATAACATTTGTGCAGAATTTTTTTCCCACTGCATGTATTAATTTATAACCTTTGGGCCCACCCTGTCAAGAGCTTATTACACAAATGATTTGATTGGTATATTATTTACCTGACAATCTGATAGAATATCCAGTGAGTCATCCCAAACCGGACACAAACACATATTTGAGGTGTGCATATTCCCTGTTTAAAGTGTGTTTTTAAAACCCTTATGGAAATTAGCTTCTGAATATTATACACTAGTCATTTTTCAAAGTGAATATCTTTCACAGTTTTAGCTTTCTTTCTCATTTACCAAATGAAATTAGACCACATTATAGACTAATACTTTATGAATTGCATTTATTAGATCAGAGCCAATTTGAGTTATGGGAATACATTCACCCAGAAGCACTAAATTCCCTGTAAACAAGCAGAAAGGTGGTTTAAAGGTTTATAGCTTTGAGTAGCTTTTCATCCATAAAAGACCTGGGCTCAATTTCTTGCTTCCAGCCTGAGTGAAACTGATGTTCATGGCTATACCATGGCTCATATCACAAAAACCAGATCATCGTTATTGGCTTGCTGAACATAAAATAGCAGCCACATATTCCAAATTTCTGTAAAAGTAGAAATCACGAGTGATGATCTGTTTCTGTTTTTTTATGCACAGACTAAGAACAGAAACTTATTCTTAAGAGCCTAAAATTCTTCAATACAAACAAATAATTTTGATCTATATTATCCCCAAAAAGAATTGATAATGTCAAGAACTAAGCCTCAAAGACGAACCCAGATTCCTTAAAAACTGTAACTTTCATTGTGTTTGGAACCCTGAAGCAACTGATTTAAGAGTCAACTTTTGTAGGAGTTTGTTGCTTCCCCAAATAATTCATTGTCGATGGTTATTCTGCCTTTGCAATTAATCAGGTTTGAAAGTGCTTCATTTAGTGCATTTGTACTGTTTAAATAAATCTGGAAACACTAACCCTGTCACGTTCAGGGGTCGAGTATGGGAATGAATCTGTAGACACAGAGGGTAAAATACTTCAAGGCATATCCCCAAGAGATTTCAGCTGGACAATCAGAATTTATTTTCCAAGTGGAGGGGTGTCCCCATGCAAGTGAGCCCTGTGGTGTGTTTTAAGGTCTCCTTAACCTGTCTCAGCAAATTGCATAAATCACAGCAATAAAGTCTTCCTATTCAACATGTTAGGGCTAGGGAAAGCTGACCAGCTTTTGACCTCTTATTCTTGGGTTCCAACTGACCCTAACTTAGAAGTTCAGGCGGTCAATTGCAGGTCACCAAGGGCAGTCTAAGAGCCTGTTTAATAATTCCAATCTGGCTGCAAGGTTAAATTTATGCAGGATAGGTATAATCCTGGTTTTTTTGGTTGGGTTGCTTATGGGTCAACACCTAGATGACCGAAAAAGGAAAGGAAAAAAAACACAAAAGAGGAGAGAAGGAAAAACAAACTTTTAGTAGGTGTCCTCCTAGCCATCTCTACTTTAGTATATACCAAGTTGGTCGTTTATCAGTATAATGGATCTACAGACAGCCTTAAACAATTGTCAAACATTCTTTTAAAAGCCATTAGTTTTTCAACTAATATATATCTGTTTTGTGCATTTGTTGAACCCTTCACTTGTCACTGAGAATGGCCTGTTAAACTAAGCAGAGGCCTGATCAGTTTTCAGTGAGCGCTGAGCCTCAGGGTTCACCTGGGTCACTCACAAGATTTATGAGGCCCAGTGCCAGTATCTGATTGGGACTGTTAGTGCTAAAGAAAGCTGACACTTCCTCCCTTTCCCTCCTCCTCAAGCCCAACACACAAAGTCCAGTGACTTAACTTGTACATTCCCACTGGCTGCCTAAAAGGCAGCAAAATTGATGACCTGTATAGACACCAAAGTGGACATCAATAAAAAAAGATGAATGTGAACGAGTGGAGTGGCATGCCTCATTGCTGAGGTGACTGGGAAGGGGAGAGAAAAGGTTAAAAAAACACTGGAAAGTTATTTATATAAGCTTCAAGGACAAGGATTTTGTCACAAATTGCCTAAGGATTTATTCTTAAAATGTTCTTTCCTCTGGTTTCTATCATTCTCTAGTTGGCAAAACATCCAGGGACTTCTGGTAATTACTAGATAGTTTTATTTGTTGGCTCAAGTGCAGAACTTTTTATTAATCATTTTGTCACTAAAGAGTGATACCATGAGGTAGACTAGAACCTTGAAATATGCAAGGAATATTTGCTCCTTAAAAGGAGCAGCAATTGATTAAGCAGAACTATGTCACTTGACTAATAAAGATGGTTGAAATCTTGAATACATCACCTTTTCTTTAAGCTGATGTAAATTCTCTGAAATAGCATGCTCATACTGAATCACTCTCAAGGTAAGGCTCCGAAACCTAGGAATTGAACTCTGGATGTTGAAATCCATGGAAATGAGTGAAAGTAACTCTATTAGCCATTAGTATAGTGGATCTATTTCTATTTTAAAGTGCTTGCCAGAAAAATTGAATTCAGATAGCCTTCCAAATACGATCCAAATAAATAAAAAGAGTAAAAGGAATAAAAGAATAATTTGAGGGTTACTTCTATTTTATTCTTGATGTATGTATTTGCCCTCTGGGATGTTTTCTGCATTCTTATGTATTATGTAAATGAGATCTAAATCTTAAATGTGATCAACTGACTGCAAGTGATTATGTACACAGCCAAGTCAAAAGCAATGGCAGATTCCCGAGATCATACTGTTTACAAAGGATTGTTCCATTATAACTCTGTCCTGATTTTGCTGCTTTCTTCAGTAAACATGATCTGATTGTCCATTATCTTACAGCAGAAGAAAATGCAAAATTAAATTTATTTTTCATAATTTCAGGTGCTTAAGATAATAACATATATTATATTGAGATAAATCCTTTTAGGTTCAAAATCAAGACAGGAACAATTTAGTGCTCTCAGGCTGTCCTTTTTGTGTGCAGAGACTGAGCCTGACATTCTCAGGAACTGGATTTGAAGTTGGCAATGTTAAGATGGGTCATTTTCACAGGCCACAGTCTAATGTCTCTCATTGCTCCTGCTGATGGCAACAAAAGACAGCAGTGGAATAAGCTTTGCACTTGTATCATAGCTTGTGACAAAGGGGAGGAAGGGAGCTCTTACCTCTGGTGACTTTGTTCCCCAGCTCAGAATAGCTATCCCATTCAGAATCCAAGGAAAGTGCCTAAAAGGGAAAATTTGAGGTTGCATGTATGTTACTGGATTAAAATTTTCAAAAAAAAATGTATCATAGGACAGCACAACACAGTGAATCCTAACGTAAACCACGGGCTATAGTTAGTACAAGTATATTATTCTTTCTTCAATTGTAACAAGAGTACAACACTAAAGCAAGGTCTTATTCATAACATAAGGTCTATATAGGAACTTTTATTTTCTGCATGATTTTTCTATAAACCTACAACTTCTCAAATAAATAAATACCCAAATGGAATCCATGTCTTTGAAATCCACATTCTCTTTTGTCCAGGCCCTCTTCTACCCACTTAATGTATGCATATTGCAACTATTTAGGTTTACTAGTAAGGGTAGAACAATGTGATCATTTGAAGTTCTTTTATGAATCCCGGAAAAAATAAGAGCATGATTTTGAACTAATCCATCCTATGTGTTGTTGCTCTTTTGATTGGACTATGTCATTGAGCAGTCCCTCTTACTGGGCCCTATATAAACTGAGACACAGAAGAAAAGACCCACAGAAAAAGGAGCTCTTCCATTCTTGATCCTGCCATGTGAGAGAGGACTCAAGGATCGTTAGCAGTCAAACCTTACGCACAAAGCCTCCAAGAGGCTGGGTCCACAAAGCAGGCTAAAGAGATAAGTTCTATGCCTGTTAGCCCACAGTTGAACTCAGGAAGAAAACAGAGCAGCCGAGACTGAGAGATGAGCACTATTGCTGAAAAGAGACAAGCCCTGTTGCTGTTCACCCACAGCCGAGCTCTGGGAGACAGTAGATTCTGGAGGAGAAGGCAAGGACCTAAGCAGAGATCAGCTGCCATCTTCGCAATGTGGCAGGACACCAGTTTCACCAGTAGCTGTCTTTAGTGAGAAAGCATCTCTGATGGTACTTTGATTTGGATATTTCGTGGCCTTGGAACTGTAAGCCTTTACCCCAAATAAAGCCACTTTATAAAAGCCAGCTCATTTCTGGTACTTTGCATCAGCAGCCCTGTGGGGTAAACTAAGACAAATAACATCAGTCAAGTTTGGTTAGTCACCCTTTCAGTTCTAAAATAGCATTTATTGGGAAGCAGATTTGGTCCAGTGGTTAGGGGGTCCATCTACCACATGGGAGGTTCACGGTTCAAACCCCAGGCCTCCTTGACCCATGTGGAGCTGGCCCATGTGCAGTGCTGATGCGCGCAAGGAGTACCGTGCCACACAGGGGTGTCCCCCGCGTAGGGGAGCCCCACGCGCAAGGAGTGCGCCCGTAAGGAGAACTGCCCAGCACGAAGAAAGTGCAGCCTGCCCAGGAATGGCACCGCACACACGGAGAGTTGACACAACAAGATGACACAACAAAAAGAAACACAGATTCCTGTGCCGCTGACAACAACAGAAGCATACAGAGAAGACACAACAAATAGACACAGAGAACAGACAACTGGGGTTGGGGGTGGGGGAGAGAAATAAAATGAATAAATAAATCTTAAAAATATATATATAAAATTTTAAAAAATAGGATTTATTACTTAATCAAATAATCTATCATAGGAGGCCTCCTTTAACACTGCTGATAGCTCAGTTTTTTTTCTTCCTATGATCTCTTTACTTTTTTAATAAATGTTACATTCAAAAAATATAAGAGATTCCGTTACACCTCCCCCCACCCCCCTCACCCCACTCCTCCCACATTAACAACCTCTTTCATCATTGTGGCGCATTCATTACATTAGGTGAATATATTGTGGAGCACTGCTGCACCACATGGATAATAGTTTACATTGTAGTTTACACTCTCCCCCGGTCCATTCAGTGGGTTTTAGCAGGATATGAATGCCCAGCATCTGACCCTGTAGTATCATTTAGGACAACTCCAAGTCCTGAAAATGCCCCACATCACATCTCTTCTTCCCTCTCCCTGCCCTCAGCAACTACTGTGGCCACTTTCTCCACGTCAATGCACAATTTCTTCCATTACTAGTCACAATATTTCCATAGTAGAATATCAGTAAGTCCACTCTAATTCATATTTCATTCCTCCATCCTGTGGACCCTGGGATGATGATGTCCATTCCACCTCTATATCAAGAGGGGACTTAGATTCCATGTGGATGATGGATATAATTTCCTGCTTGCAGTTTTTAAAGTGGCATTAAACCCTCTTTCCAGGGTCCCCACATAAGACTTCATATCTTTTGTCCTTGGGTGTCTCACAGACTTCCGGCATACCACTGGCTTTTCTCCAGCCTCAACAAGCTACCAGTTATTGCTATGAAGAGTGCAAAGTCCTCAGGGGACTTCAATGAGATCAGGAGGAAGATTTTTACAGGCAAGCTCAAGCTTAACTTAAGACCTAAGGTAACTGCCAGCAGAGTATGAGTTTATAAAACCCTTGCTCCAACGGCATGTTAAAAAGGGTTTTAAGGGAAGAGGACTTGGCCCAATGGATAGGGTGTCTGCCTACCACATGGGAGGTCCGCGATTCAAACCCCAGGTCTCCTTGACCCGTGTGGAGCTGGCCCACGTGCAGTGCTGATGCACACAAGGACTGCCCCACCATGCAGGGGTGTCCCCCGCGTAGGGGAGCCCCACACGCAAGGAGTGCACCCCGTAAGGAGAGCTGCCCAGTGTGAAAGAAAGTGCAGCCTGCCCAAAAATGGCGCCACACACACGGAGAGCTGACACAACAAGATGACGCAACAAAAAGAAACACAGATTCCCAGTGTCACTGATAAGGATAGAAGTGGTCACAAAAGAATACACAGCGAATGGACACAGAGAGCAGACAACTAGGGGTTAGGGGGAGAAATTTTTTACAAAGCGTTTTAAGAATTTGAATGTGCTACTTATTTTTATCTCCTTTAACATCAAGTGTGTTTTTGTTTACTATTGCTATTATAGTAATAAACTTGTTTTCCTTTTTTTTTCTCTCTCTCTGTTTTTATAATGAAGACTTGACAGAGTTCTGAGACTTACCTAGCACAGTGCTTGGCATAAAGTAGGAATTCAGTACATTTTGATTAACTTCCCCAGCTTCCTTTGGGGCCTTTAGCAGGTAGGCCAATATATTCCGCGTGTTTGGACTCTCAAGGGACCTCGGCCAAAATATATGGCTCAGGGTTTTGGCTGAAGGTAGGGAGACTAATAAGAAAGGCATGATTAGCAGCCCTCACTTTGTTCAGAGTATCTAAGAGTCTGAAATAACCATCTTAGATTCTGATGCCTTTTCATTTTCATTTAGATGCTTGAGTATCATTGAAGATTTTGTCAAATGAGAGGCTCATCACTCTCCTTAAAGTCCCTCCAGGGGATTGACTCAACATCAGGAAGGACCTTCCGACAGCATCACTGTCACCTAACTGGGCTTGAGGGTTAAATATTAACCTGGATTTTCAAGGGTTAACTGTGAATCCTCCCCCCTGGCCCCACCCCTACTCAACCACTGTAACACTTCAAATCTTCTATTCCCTGCAAATTTACAACATAGATTTTCCATTAGTGTCAGGCAGCAGTGTTGGAATGACTTTCTCAGGCTACTTAGGGTTGAAGTCTAACGTGCTCACTTATGGATAGTCAGATCACATCTTCCCTGGGAACCCTTGACTGAGAGTTCCAAGGAGACATCATTCACTAAGTAATATGGAAAATTGTAATTCAGGGTCTATAGTTTGTGAGCAGATTTCCAGACCTTTGGGCCTAAAATAACTGTGTCCAGCTGCCTAGATGAGCTTTTCCGCTTACGGTAGCTGTTTCTGTATGCAAGCTGATGGCAGGTGGCTCTAAAGGTAGACCTTGGCCTTCTCTGGGCTTCGGAATGGATGTGGTGGGCAAATTCCTTCTTCTAGTTTCATGGGATTCTAAGCACTCACAGGTCAGGGTTTCTCTAGCTTGAGGCAAACATTTGGTTCTGACCTACTTGATCTAGAAGAAACAATTGAACAAAGCCTTCTTGGTGTCTCATTGTGTAATATAAAATTTCCTGGAGTTTGGAATTAGTATTGTTTATTCTTAAAAGTAATGGGTTTTATCAAAGAATGAATGTGCCTGGGATACATAATTAAAAGGTTAAAAACAACTTTATAAATAAATACCAAAAGTTTGCCAGCTCTCAGATTGTTTTTCCTGGTAGTTCTCTCTCCAGGAGGGAGGTAGTAAAATGAATTGAATTACACCCCTTTTCTCCTTTGTTTATATTTAATGCTATTTTAAAAGTTTAAAAAAATTTTTAAGTACTGAGAAGTAAATTAGAAAATCAACCAATACTGATAGATTAGTGGAATCTGGACCAAGTGAATTTTCTTGAATTTATTAAGCAGTGTAGATGTCTCAATTGAAGGAGTCAGTTATAAAGTTGGCACAACCTAAATTTCTCTGTATTTCTTATGACTGTGTATACCCACACATTTAATATTTTTCTTTCCGAGGATAGTTATAGTGACCAAATATAAATACCAACAGGGTTTCAGATAGTCTGTTCAAATGTCTCCACACAACAAATCCTAACAACTTAGCATGTAAACTATAGCACCCAGAAGATCTCACCCATTTAATACAGCAAAAAAAATCTACTGTTAAACTTCCATTTAATAAAGCAAAAATCATATTGTTTATTAAGAAAATATGGTTTTGCTCATTTTTAGTCATTGACAAATATAGCATTTTTAGGATGGATGACCTTTATAAAGGTTGCTATATTTTAAATATTTGTTCACTTCCTACCAAATAAATTTTATCCTAAATATCTGCTCTATTTCGAGTGATTGGATATTCCTGGCATATAACCTCACAGGAACCGATACTTGTCCTTAAAGCAACAGACCATTGATTGTCCTCCCAAAGCAAGAAAGTCTTTTGCCACAATGATCAAAATCTTTATTTCCATTCAAAACAGGTCTCAATGAAACTCCTGTTTACTATTGAAATTCCTTCTATTTGAACTCCACCAAATAAAATATTTATTTGGAAAAATTACTATTTTATTAGAAAAATATTTTCCTAATTAGATGCAGTTACAGATTCCCTATCACTACTTTTTAAATGAAAATAAAATCTCAGTTGCTTTCAAAGATAAACTATTATTGCTCATTATCATCAATTATTTGCATTACTATCATTGGAAGGAAGAGAAGAGAAGGAGGAGGAAGAAAGAAGAGAGAAAGATACCTTTCATTATTGCCCAGAATTATCAAAGGCTTTTCCTCAGTAGTTTGACTGCAACTGGCATCTTATCTTTTCCTGAGATTCTTTAAATAGTTCATTGGAACTATCTGTTAATAGTTTTGGATAAAGAATACAAGCAAAGTGAAAAGATGGCAGTTATGTGGCTAATTTAATTAAATCTCTACCTACATTGATTCAGTAAGGAGAAGCACATACAATTGGTAGAAGAATAGAGTACCCCATTCTGTTCACCAATAACAGTCTTCATAATCCTGTGGACCACCCCACCCAAATTGTATGTGCCGCCTCTCCTAATCATTAAGAACCCTGGTGGTTACAACAGCCTTTTTTGCCATGCTGGCATCCAATTTGTATTTTTCCCCCAGATATAGTCAACATTCTAAAGCACAAAAATTTATCTTTTTTTAAAATTACTTTCTACTACTCATTTGATTCTGTTGTAATAAAAAAAAATTCTATATTGCAAACCATGGGTAATACTTTGCATTTTCTATTCCCAGGATAACTTTTTAAACTACATTGTAGCTCCCAATTGTGCTGATACTCATTCGACAAACAAAACTTACACCTCAATAAACAGCAAGTCTGCATATTAGATGAGGAAAAGGATATGCAGTAAAAACCACAGTTTCTAAAAAAAAACAAAAAAACCTGCAGTACAAATTGGAGAATGGGATGTTGCCCTCTATTCCAGAGGGTTGCTTCTGTCACCAAGTTTCCTTTCATTTCCATGAATTGTTTGCTCGATTAAGATCTGCTGGGGAAATAAAAGCAAAGGAACTTGCTGGAGATGACAGATGGCTCTTCTTTAATGACTTATAAAAGAAAAATGGTATCCCAAGTTTTATTTTGCGGATAGCAGAAAGAAAATGCTAAACAATGCTATAGATATTACCTAACATGTCCATTTTGCTTATTTGTAGAAATGTCATCATTATGCTATTATGATTATTGACACATTTCTAAGGAGTATGTCTATCAAAATTGAAAAGATTAGAGGTCAGTGCAAATGCCAAGTTCTTTTCGCTTTCCTAGTCATTAGTAAGGATGTATGTCCTTAAATTGGATCTTCTAGTGTGTAAAGGGGGAAATTTGCAACTGAACAGACTAATGTGTAATAAATAAGGGAGTTTTCTTCAGCCAAATGAATTTTCCATTAAAAATAAAAAACCTTTTATTTTTAATGATGCTTGATGTTTTTAATGATGCTGATACTTGATGTCAGACATCTTATGAAAACTTTCTTATGAAAATGAAACAAAGTATATTTACCTTGGTAAAACTACAGTTGAATTATACCTGTTTATATAGTCATCTCCTCTGCAGGTAGCATAATAATTACTTTTTTAAGACTCATGTTTTTTGGGGGGAAAATTACTGAAAACCCCACCAAAGAAGATTACCCATATTTTTCAACATTGTGGTAAACATTCTTGCAGACAATTTGCTATACATATAGCCATCCATATAAGAATTCATTTTTTCATAAGTAGGTTCATCTTATACATGATGGGCTAATACATCTTTTTTTTTTTTCAAATAAACAGAGAGATAAAATATCTTCTTTCACAAATATCATCTCTTCATTCCTCTTGGGATTAACTATCTTAAAGCTAGTTAAAAAGTATGTTTTCTTATTCTGAGTCTTCACAGAAATCAGATCATGGAGTCAGAGTCAAAACCAAATATTTAAGAAGCTTCTAGATCAGATTTTTAGTTATAAGAACTAGCCATCTCCAACCCAGTTGGACTTCTAAATTTGTTTACACCACTAGAAAATCTAAGTGTTAAAAAGTATTTTTTAAATTGACCAACCTCTATCTGTTCTTTTTCGTCCAAGACAGAGACCAGGAGAATCTCTTTTCCTGTGCCTTTGAACTATACATATCTTCTGTTAAAGGGTCTAGTGGAAAAGGTAATGGGTAGTTTACAGCCTACAGGATTTCTGTATTAAATAACAGAGGTTCTGTAAACCAATAGGCTTCAGACTTTGGTGAAAGTGCCAGTAATTTGTTTATTGCCCTTTCTCAGTTCCTCAATTACAATTGATCTCCCCTTAACAGTCTAGTGTTGCTAATTGTTGGGAAAGAGGAAATCTTTATAAGCATCTTCTTGTTTAGGAGTTGTTCTTATAATTCCTAGCCATAATCTCATCAAAACACAGATAAATGGAATCCATATACTTAACCACAGCAATACTTTCAAACTTAATTTATAAACAACAAAAGTTGTAAGAGCTGTGTTAGGAGCAGAGGATATGGTGACTGATTGTATCTGATATTAAGCCAATGACAGACAAACAAGAGCACTTGATTAGACCTCTTGTACTGCCAGATCACCTATTTGAATTCTACTGATAGGAGTTTAATCAGCACTTAATCTTCTTATCATGTCTTGGTTGTTGATCAACTTGAAGCACTTAACATAATACAGAACCCCTACAGGCATTTCCACTTCAAAGCCTGAAGTGCAGTGGTTAGGTGTCTCCTAAATCTTTTTTTTTTTTTCTTCCACTAACAGTGTTGAAAAGAAATCCCTGTCACCATCAACTAAGCTAGTCCTAATTTAGTCTGTTCAATTTCTGAATAGTTTTGTTTTAGAAAGGTTTGACTTATTTATACTAAACCTTCATTTTCTCCACCCACCACCATTTTAGAAATTGAAAACATACAATATATGTAGATATGTGTGTGAAAGCATGTTCTAATTTAGCCTGTTTAATTTTTCAATTGTTTATTTTAGAAAGTTTTTTTAAATTATTACTAAACAAATGAAAGTTTGATTTATTTATACTGAACTTTCATTTCCATGGCCAAACCTTTTAGAAAGTGAACATATATAGATACATACATAGATGTGTATGTGTGTACTATGTACACTAAATTCCAGCTTCTTGTTTTAATACATCATGTCACTTAGATTGTTCAATTGGACAAGTAGAATGTTAAAATACAAACCAAAAACATCCTTCAAATCCTTTCAGCATTATATCTTACAGGTCATGTTTAATGCTCATGTCACTACTGTTTTTATAAATATAGTATTTTCATAAATATTTGAATGGTTTTTCTTGTGAGCGTCAATAATTTGTATAACATGCCCCACCTGGGTGAGCATTTCCACATACAGTTTTCCCTTCAGTCCTGAGAGTAAGCAGGTATGATTGCTGTGCATTTGCTGTAAGGTAAAACCACTCATTTCACTATGACATAGTCCCATGACAGCTATCTACCCATAAATATATTTGCCAAAAATTTTAAGTGTTTGTGATGTGAATTGTTTCCAAGGACTCACTGAAGCTAATTCTTTTAAAAAAAGATTAAGAATATTGAAATTGGTAACCAAAATAATTAAAACTACATAAACCCGATATTACACAACTGCATCTTAAGCATGTGGAAATGAGAATTTTTATATTTGGTGTTTAATATACTTTCTTTAGTTGTTCAGTTGTTTCAAATGTTCAATTGTCTCCTTAATTTTTATGGCAGCATACAGTCAAACAATGTATAATATCTCTATTTGATATAATGTACTCCAACTGGGAAATACTAATCAGGAAAAGAAAGCTATTTTGCTATTTGGAAACATCAGTAAACCCAATGATTTAATTCAGTTCAAATTATTCTTTCCTAAAAGAAATTATTAAGATCCAAATAGAAAACTTTCCTCAATTATTTCATTATTCCCTCAATTACCATTATTTACATTTTGTTGAATGCAAAATACTATACTTTGGAAAGTTTCCAAACATTTGAAACAAATTTACACATTCTCAGTACTATATACAAACATTAAGTTAAATAAAATGCTAAATATCATATAGTCCATGTTGCAACCAATTGTGATTAATTGGTTTTCATATAATATGATATTCCCATTTGAAATAGAGGTCTGAGACCAACTAAATAAAAGATAAAAGAGGCAACGCGTTTTAAACATTGCTTTAATTTTCCTAGAAGAATTTTCAACTATTTCATTGGTTTGAAGATTTCTACAAACCTCTCTAAACATTTCTTTTGTTTAATTCAGAGAGAAGAAGATCTGTAATAAATGTCCTTATATTGTCAAATACAGAAAAATTAAGATATAAATTAAATAGATTGTAAATAAAAGTAACTCTTTTTTACTAAAGATATTTTGGAAGTCTATTTTAGTAACATTTTAGACAATGACATGACACAGAACTTGATTTATGTAATGTTATACTAATCTTGGAATTACTGATCAATTTGTTGAATTCAAATTTGGAAAGCTCATACACATCAAAAAAGGGTAACATTGAGCTTAACAACAATGTTGGCTAAGTAGCAGTGAGGCATGAACAGGGAAAAATAAAAGTCCATTATTCCTTAGCTATGAATGCCTTCTGAAGTAACTCAGAAGCTACCGTTTTATTTGAATATTGCTTTTTGTTTCCTCTATTAAGTAGTGCTTAAAAACCACAACTTCAGTCAATCAGTAAACAGGATCATTACTTCTAAGTGTTTCAGATTCTGAATCAAGGGTTTCATTTAATTTTCCTAGCAGAATAATGCATATAGATGAGGATGTCAAATTGCAAATAACCTGTATTAGAATAGCGTTTACAGTGCTTATGGTAAGTAATCAACATTATTGACTTAGCTCAGGGATTTAAAATGCTAAAAAACACTAGCAGAATAAATTGATTGGAAGAATAGAGAAATACATCACTGTGTTAAAGATTTGAAATGAAAGTGAAACGCATTATATGATTTCGTAGTTTCAAAGTGCATGTGCATATATAGATATGCATGTAGATGGATAATGTGGGCACTATTGATTTAAATTCCCCATTGGGATTAAAGGAAGAATGCCTAGTTTTGTTGCAATGGTAATGTTGGTATTCATTATCAATATGATAAAATACAAATTGGTAGCTCTTTAATACAGATTTAATGCCCCTGCTAAACTTTTTTCCGTTAGTAGCTAATGGCTATTCCTGTTTACCTTCTGCAACTCCAAATGCTCATTCCATCTTCTTTTCTATGATCATCATGGTTGCACAGGAAATGATTTTGCTAAAAATCAAAATACCCTACTTTATTTTAAAAATTACAGAACTTGCATCTGTAAACATGGGTTTAATCTATGCTTTCCATGATGCGTCAGCATTCTTAAAAAGAATCTTGCTCAGAGTTATAAAATAGAAGTGAAAACATTTCATAACTCGGAATAGTAAGAAAAAGGCTTATTGCAATTATTAAAGTGAAACATTTTGCTCTTAGAATAGTTTAAGTTTTTAACACATATATGTACAGTGAGCACTTCATTTCCATTATTAAAATATTTACATCATGATAAACAAATCTTTTCATTGAATTGCTTTTCTCTCTTTTCTAGAGCAACAGTTTATTTTTAGGATGACTTTCTACTACTAAGTTGGATTTATTTTAAAGAGAGAAGAGTACCGAAAAAAAAAAAAAACTTATTAATTTATTTTAAGCAAGCCCATTACAATAATCCCTGGGGAGAAAACTATTAAACATTGAATAAGAAACAATAAAAAATCAAGTTCATTTCCTCTTTGCAGTTGAGTTCCTTTAGTCATCTCTTTTTCTCAAAATAAAGCCTTTAAGTTTTATAGTTTATCAAGTGAAATAGCATAATTTTAATGAAGTTACAATACTTATACCTAATATTATTGAGTACCTACTGCATAACAAACCCCACTCAAATTGCTCACATAATTCTCTGAAACAGCCTTATGAGGTAGAAGTTATTATTATTCCCATTTTTCAGATTAAGATACTATAGGAGCATCTTAGTGAAAGTGAAAGGACAACCCACAGAATGGAAGAAAATGTTACAAATTGTATATCTCAAAAAGTAACCAGAATATAAAAGAAATTCTTGCAACTCAGCAACAAAAAGACAACCTCTTTTAAAATGAGCAAGGGATCTGAATAAGAATATCTTTAAAGAAAACATACACATGTCAAATAAGCACATGAAAAGATGTTCAGCATCATTAGCAATCAGGTAAACGCAGAGCAAAACAATCATGAATGCCACTTCCTACCAACTAGAATGGCTATAATCAAAAAGAGAAACAATACTAAGTGTTGCCAAGGATATGGAGAAATTGGAACTCTCATATATTGCTGGTGAGAATGTAAACTGGTGCAGCTGCTTTGGAAAACAGTTAAAAATAGAACTGCCATATAAATTAGCAATTCCAC
This sequence comes from Dasypus novemcinctus, assembly GCF_030445035.2. Lineage (NCBI taxonomy): Eukaryota > Metazoa > Chordata > Mammalia > Cingulata > Dasypodidae > Dasypus > Dasypus novemcinctus. The sequence goes on from NC_080674.1 coordinate 95,787,296, forward strand.
TCCTACATATATACACAAGAAATGTGATAGCCTCTGCCTATGTAAAAACTTGTACACAAATATTCATAGCAGCTTTATTCATAATGGCCAAAACATAGAAACACCCAAATAACCATCAACTGATGAATGGATAAACAAATGTGTAATATCCATGCAATGAAATATTATTCAACAATAAAAAAGAACAAAGTACTGATTCATGCCACAACATGGATAAACCTTGTGAACATTATGTGAAGTAAGCCAGACACAAAAGCCCACATACATATTTTATGATTTCATTCATATGAAATGTCCAGAATAGGCAAATCTATAGAGACAGAAGGCAGATCAGTGGTTAATTAAGTAAGGCCAAGGAGGTTGGGAGCTACGGGAGTGACAGCTAATGGGTATGGGATTTATTTTAGGGGTGGTTAAAATATTTTAAAATTGATCGTGGTCATGGTGTCATAATTCCAGCAATATACAAAAACCATCGAATTTTACACTTGAAATGGATGACTCATATCATGCATGAATTAGATATCAATAAAACTGACATCCTTATTATTTTTTATAAAGATATTAAGGAAGGTATAGAGGAATTACACAATTTTTCCGAAGTGGTGAGTGGTCATCCTAAATTGAATATACAAAGTCTGGCTAGAAAGTCCTCACACATAACCACGAGGCTTATTGACTCTGTTGAAGTTAGTTTTGCTCTTCAATGTGAGGATTGATTTCATTGAATGAAATATTTTGTTTAAAATGCCATCACCTAACCTGGCTCTAAATAAAGTTTTCTGAGTGGACACAGAGGAATAGTGTTTTAGTTTGCTAAAAGCTACTGGGAGCAATGTACCAAAAATGTGTTGGCTTTCATAATGGAAGTTTATGGGTTAAAAGCTTACACTTCTGAGGCCTTTGAAAGTGTCCAAATCAAGGCATTGTCAGAGATGCTGTGTCACTGACGGTGGACTGTTGGTGACCTGGGCTCCTTTCACGCGGCAAGACACTTGGAGGCATCTGCCTGTCTGGGTGTCTGCCTTCCCATCCCAGCTCACTTTCTCCCTGAGTTCAGCTGTGGGTGATGGGGCATAAGGCTTATATCTCCCCTCTCCTCGAGGCCTCCTCTCTTTGAGCCTTTTGGGGGCCTCTTTCTGAGCCCCTGTCCTCCGCCGATTCCAGCCTCTGGCCTCCAGGACCTCTCTCTCAGCCTCTCAGGAAGCTTTCTGTCTCTGCCGTGTTTTTCTGGGTATCTCTGCAGCAAGAGGACCGAGACCCTTCCTGGGTCACACCTCATTGAGGTAGTTCATTGAGGTAGTCAAAGCCCTTCCCCCAACTGAATCCAATTATTTCTGTTGATCGCAAAGGATCCCAAACCCACAGGAAGAGATTAGCTCCAAGAACATGATATTTTCTGGGATCCGCAAAGATGTATTTTATAATAAAAATGATTATATATAATGAATAGCAGTATTGACTACATCATTGAGGGCATTAACGCAGTTAGTTCTGAATTTCCATATTCTTAATAAATCCCACAAGGGAAGGAGCAAATTTAGTTGCTAACAAAACAAGCATTTTTCCATAGTGACTTACAGTTTGCAATTTTTATTACCTTATAGCCAAAGAGTTCCAGGTAGTATTAATCAGGCGTTTTAAATTTCTAGACTAAAAAACATATTTGTTATGTTATTATGGTTAATTCCTCTTTCTCATTTAGGATTTTGCTTAAGACCTGTAGGAATTTCAGAATGGATTCAAAGAATTTTAGAGGTAAAAAGAAACTAAGAGACCAGCTAGTGAAAATGTACAACTGAAGAAAATGACTCAAAAGATCAAATAATTTGCAAAACCACTAGATTCAACAAGGCCTGGAGCTGAAGTCATCACCAAAATTTTCATAATAACACCATAGCAACAATAAAAATAATAAACACTTATTCAAAATATAGTAAGGAAAAGGCAATGCAGAGCATTATGTTCTTATCTCATTTAACCTTCCCAGCAACCCTCTGTAGTATAGATACTATTATTATTTCCATTGTATAGGCAAGAAAACTGAAGCTTTAAAAAGCAAAGTAACTTGTGGAAATCATTGGGCAGTGGAACTTGGATATAAGCCATAATCACTATCAATTCAACCGTCCCATCCTTTTTATTTTAAAAAAAGACTGTCTTTTAGATCATAGAATAAAACTGAAACACAAGTTTAGCAATATTTATTGTATTTAATAAAATTAAATCATAAAATAAAGTTTATCATTATGAAAATGATTAATTAACCAGAATTTGAATTTGAAGAGAAATTGTGACAGATTGTAACTCTTAACCTTGAACAATATATAATGGTAATGAAACTGTTTCCTCATCCTGCTGCATAAATAAGGCAGATTTATACCAGAGAAATGCACTTGCAGTGAACAAAACACTGTTAATTTAATACCTTTTCTGGAGTTATTGGTGTATTTTATAACAAAGGCTTTGCATCCAGAAATGATAAAATCAAATCAGCCACTCTGAAAACCCAAAGATCTATTAAGCATCATTTGCAACATCAACATTGATGCAACAGGAGAGAGTGTGTTGGCATCTTTTTTAACTTTATGCAGCTCACCTAAAATCAAACCAGTCTGTTTACCCAACGTTCCTCTCTGCCCATCATTCCTCTGCCTGGAATGACTTCTCGCCATTCCCTCCCAGAACTCTCACAAGCATCCAGTCCTCCTCTCCAGAGTCCCCGAAGTCAGCCATGAACTCTAGCTCATAATTGGTTTATCTTTCCTGAATTTCAGAGGTGATAGAATAAACATCATTGGTGCTATGACAGAGATACTGATCATATGTTACCAATAACATATTTTATTGACTTCAGGTTGTTTCACACATTTATTTTTTTCTCTCTGTCCAAAGAATCATATACTACTACTCGTGGAGATGCTCTTTAAACTTCTATGGATTTTTCATCTAAATATTGCCTACAAAGTTATACACACACATTGGAGGAGCTTATTAACTTTAATTTACCTGGCTCTGAACAAAAGAAAAGAAAAACTTCTTTTTTCATTTGTTGGGCTTTATCTTTCTTCTATAATCTATAAACTGCCTCAAGGAACATCTCCCCTGCAGCTTTGCCAATTTCTGATCTCTCATCAGGCTGCCCACCCCTCAGCATTAGGAATGGATCATAACTATTTTGGATGAAAAATCCTATCTAAATATAACTTTCTTTGATGGCATTTTTCATCTTTACCTTTTCCCTTTAAGAAGTGCAGTCTATTCACTTGCATTTGGATTATGAGAAGATTTTTATATTTATTAACCTTGATTCTTACATCTTGGTTTAAGGACAGGCAAATTTCTCTGTAAATACATAAGATATTTAGGTCTGAATAGCCTTTATTTTTCATGAGACTTTTAAAACTATTAGACAGCAAATGTTAATATTCCAAACTGATTACTTTGAAACACTAAAGTGACTTCCAGAGCTGTGGCATAAATTTACTAGTATGTATAAAACAGTAATCCAATCCTCCCATTCCATGTATTTATTAGAGAAAACTTCTTTGTTTGACTGTTTTCTCCTCCTTCACTTTATCCCTAGGAGTATGAGGATTTCCATCCATTTCTGTTGGGATTGAAAAATTTAATTCTCCTGCTGCAGGCTAGACCGGGGATATGCTCCATGAAGCAGCAACTCCTCGCATGTCATCGGCGCTGCTGCAGATGCTCAGAAGAGCTGCACCTTGGGTGTCTCACACTGTGGTTACAGGCATTTATTTGGGATCATTACTTCAGCAGCTAGAGGATCCCATATCCTGCGGGGTTCCCCAGGAGACACAATTTTGTATGACCACTGGTGTGAGCCTCCTGTAAATGATGACGGCTCCATCCACTGTTGGTGTGTGGGGCTCTTCCTAGAAGTCCTATTTAGACTATGTCAGTAGCTAGTATAACACTCAATTGGATTTTGAATTTTCCTACCTGCTATTCATCTTTATATGATTTGTTTAATACCCTTAAATACTACAACTCCAAATCTGAGAAATTTATGCAGTAACCAGAATTTGATTATACTCGATTAGGTTTAATAACAAAATAATAATAATGATGACGATCTTGTTTCTTAAGAGGCTCAGAAGCTTTAGTGATGTCAATTATGTTTAGACTAGGGAGGACTTTGTGCTCTTCCTTAAGAGCAACGTTGGGGGAAAGAAAAGAAATATAAGATAGATATTTTTCCCCCACCAGGAATTTTTAATATAGCTTTATTGAAATCTGAAAGTGTAAAATCTGTAAAGGTATTATAGTTTCATCACCAGACTATCAGTCTGCATTTGAAATGCATTTTATCAGTATGACAGGTTCATAATCCTTTATCCACAATTCTAAAGCCCAAAAAGTTCTGGAAACCAAATATTTTCATAGGTGACCTCCAAAAATTATTTGATGACAAAATCTGACCCAAATGGATGATGGAGTTTTTTATCCCAGTTGGTATGAATGCTCATATGTTTTATTTCAAAAGTATTTATAAGTTTGCATTCAGAGCATTGACCAGCATGACTGATGATATTATATAATACACGCTATCAATATCTTTCCAAATGCTAAAAATTCTAAATTATGAACACATACCTGGCCCCATAAGTTTCAAATAAAGGATCATTGAACTATAATTCTGTGATTGAATGCTAGTACTAACTTAAGAACTACATATACATATATACTTACATATAAACATATTATATGCTCTAAATAATTGAAATAAGAAGGCAAGAATCAGCAGGAAAACTAAGGATATGTTAAACTTTAAGCTATATTTATCATAATAATGTATAGAAGAAATTGAAAATATTGTAAGTGTGGCAGTTTGAAATTATTTTTGTGAATCCTGAAAGAGAAGAATTGTGTTTGTATACTGGTCCGTTCCTCTAGGTGTTATACCTATTGTTTGTATTAGATTCGGTGAGGGGCCTCTTATTAAGTTTACTTGATAAAATCAGTGTAGGGCTTTTGATTGGGCTAGGTCAATAAGGTGTAGCTCAGGTCAAGTCCCTGCCCCTTAGGCCTATATAAAGGGACACTCACTAAAGAAGACACAGAAGAGGAAAGGGCTTGGTCATTTCAGTCCTGCCATGTGACAGAAAGAAGTCTCGTGTAAAAGAAAGAAGAGCCATTTGTCTGATAGTTTTCAGCTGAGCAGCTGAGAAAATCTGCAAAGAAATAAGCCCTATGCAGGACTGATAGAGGAAGCACTGATAGACGAGCCCTATGCCAGCTAAGACGGAAGAAGCTGGGCCCACAGAGGCTTAAGAGGAAGAAGGAATGAGAGACCAGGCAGAGATCGCCCCGCCATCTTGCTTCAACCCATGGTAACCGACTTTGGTGAGAAAGCAGCCTTGAGTTGGACTCTTCAGGGATACAAAAGCCAACAGATTTCTGGTACTTTGACTCAGCACACCTTTGGCTGACTAATACAGTAAGTGAACAAAAACATCATATTGGCTAAAGGTATTCAGGCACATCTGTAAAAGGGAATCGGGCAGCCAAAAAGAATGATGCTACTGTAGAATATCTGGTGATGAGAAATTTGTTCACAATATATTATTGAAAGAAAATCAGGTCACCAACCCTTTGAATAAGATGCAATTTTATAAAACTACAAAGATTCATACCTATATAGAAATTAGTGTGAGCAAATTTACAACAAAAGACTAACAGTGATTATTTTGCATGATGGACTTTTTTCATGGTTTTCACTTTCTAATCTTTTGGTTTTTCTTTAGTTTCCTTTTTACCATAAAATTTTATTGCTTCTATGGTTTGTAAATATTTTGTTTTATTTGTTAAGAAAGCCTAAGGAAACATAAAAGAAAACAATCTGCACAAACACGTCAAAGACAAACAGATGATAACTGGGCTGCAAATGCTAATTGCTTGTCCATCCCTGTCTGTGTATTCAAAGAGATGGTGCAGTGCCTGTTCTGGTGGGTAAGAGTTTATTTCAGGGAAGGAGAATTACACTGAATAACACAGAGAAACTTTAGCATTTATGGACTGTGCTTCTTATACAAAGATGATGTTATTGACTCCCTGACACTGAGGAAACTTCAGTATTTCTTCATGGCTGCCATTACCCTGTTTGAGAAATGGCCCAGACACCATAACTTCATCAAAATAATAGCTGTATACATAAAAAGTGCTGTGGCTACCATTTTTTCTGCTTCTATTACATGTAGCAAACAGTAATGTACAGTCCTAAATGTCCACTTTTCAAACTGGATGTGTTTTTAAATAAAAACTATTTTAAATTAGGAATATAAATATTACTCCCATTCAGTATACTATTTGTAGCATCATCTTCATCGATATAATACAGTATTTTAATTAGCATATAAAATATAATTTGATTAATATGCTATAAAACTGGAAAATGTTTCACAGTGAGGACAAGCATCAACCTGGACTTTTTTAATGAATCAATATCCTAGAACTTTGAAGGCTGATCTAAATATTGATGCAAACTAGTGATACCAACATCCAGGTCTCTAGGTCCCACAACTCCACATGCTGAAAAATTCTGTTTAGGTTAAGGCATCATGGGTCAAGGTCAAATATCTATTCAATCTCTTCAGTATGCACAATCCTTTTTTTAAAGTCCAAATATCTGGGAAAACCAAATATTCATATGGGAAATTAAATCGTAATGCCAAAATTCAAAATAATGTAAGTTAAAAGATGTCATAAGACTATACGTAATTAAATCCCCAATGCTTACCAGTGCTTTTAAGTCAGAGTACTGCATTGTTGATTCTGAGATTTGGATATGCACAATGTAAGTCTGTGAGGAAGCAAGTCTGACAAGGAGACAGGACTTCAAACATGCCTGGAAGAAGCTGTAGGATATGAACAGAGAGGAGAAAGTATAGCACAGATGAAAACACATGAGTCAAGATTCAAAAGGGTTAAGAACTTGGATATTATAATAAATAAGAGTCCCTGGTTTCACTATGTGTGAGGCACTGTCATCTCAATCTTCACAAAAACCCTATAAAGCTCCCTTTACTACAGAACTACATGCTATGCTAGTCTCCCATTGGCTTATTAGAAAACAATCCCTTTTGCAGAGCATGTAAGCTTTATCTGGTTGGGTGCTTTATTTATTTATTGTTCATAGCATGCTAATAGCAGGAAGTAGAATGAAAATGGAACTTCAGTGTCAGACTGTAAAGGCAATGTGTTTCTAAATTTTATTACAAGACATTTTGAATGTAAACAGATTTGTGGAAAATAAATGTACCTACCACATGTTGTGGTGGTTGGAGTGAGGAAGACCAAGCCTAGCAACAGAACTTTAAAAATTACTGAGTGTGTCATGTGAGTGTTAAAGTCTGGAATAGGTAGTTGGAAGAGAAAAGAAATACAAGAGGAGTTACAAGGAAGCTTTGATGCAAGTCCCCCAAGACTATACCACAGCCAGCCCTCACAATCTCATGAGCCAACTCCTTAAACACACACACATCCTATTGTTTCTATCTGTCTGGAGAACCCTGACTAATACAGATTTTGATCATTGGTATTTGCCTGCAGTTTTCCACCCATTTCTCCTCTATATGAATCTTAGCTCTCATGACTAGTGTACACCTAAACTTTTCTGGGATTCTTCCAGCAAATATAGACTCAAGACCTTTGAAGCACTTTGCTTATACTGACATGGTGTCACACTAGAATTAGTGCAGTTAACCACACAGGGAAAGAAACAAATGTGCAGGTCTTCTGTGAGTTCCTTGAGAACAGGGCATAGGTTCTTATTCATCTGCTTATCTCCCGTATCCACTACAGTATTAGGTATTTACAACATTAATGTTTATTGCATGAGCAAAGCAGATATTATGGGGTTCTCAGACCTTGGTGTTGGAGGGAAGTGGCCATTCTAACAGAAACCGGCACTTCAGAACTGGGTTGCAACAACAGCCTCAGCAGTTATCAGCTAAGAAATATCTAGAAGAGGAGCCAAAGAAGATAATAAGAGCAGTTCTAGATACAAAATAAGCTGAAGTGATAGCCAGAGAGCCAAGCTGAAATATTTAGCCAATAGCAAGAGATACGATACTAACGTTTTGAAGGCTAGCATTGAAGATGTAGGATTTGAGTATTTTTCACATAACGATGAAAGTTGAAGATGTGAGAGTAGATAAACCCCTACATCACAGCAGCTGTGACACAATTGCTAAGAGGTAAAGCATGGAATAAACCCACATAGAGGAAGCAAAGGGAAACAGAACTACCTTGTGGAGAACCACAGAAGGAAATAATGTAACATATTCCTATCTAATTTTATGCAAATTCATTTTGAAAAAATTCTTTTTGCATGCCATGTTGTTTATCCTTTATTTTACATTCAAATTTCAGCCTCCTTTTGGTACCCAAAATTTCTGTTGCCTTCTCTATCATGTTACCAAACTGGGAGTATTTTGGCATATAAGAATGTGACAGTGACTAAGCATTTTAAAGTTTTTAGCCTAGTCAAACATCACCTATCCATCAGAATTTGAAAAAAATACACCGATTAAAAGAAAACTGTGCAAGCTTCAATAATTTCTCTTGATTATCGATTATCATTAACCATATTCATTGCATTTTAAAATTATTCTAGCTGATATTCCATTTCAACACATTGCAATTCGTCAGTAACATATAAAATAGGTATTAAAGCTATTTCTAAACTATCATATAGGATGATGTAGAAGGCATTTCATGTAAAAGCAGACTAAGTATCATAAAATATTAGTTAAGTATGAACATAGTCATTAATACTCCTCTTTAACAAAAGGCAATTTCACAGCCTCATTTACCAACGGGAATATCCCAAGTCTACTTCATAATTATGCTTTTATTCATCTCTGTAAATTCCATTTAGTGCTTTTTGGCAATTTCTTAACATAAATGCCCTGGATGTTGTTAAATTGGATTAATAGCTTTATAAGTAATATATATATATTATATATATAGTTAACGGAGGATGATTCAACTCGTATTGTGGCAATCACTTTTTTTAATACCCAATTATATGTTTAGAATTTATTTTATTGCAACTAATTTCTAACCTCAATATTTTGCAACATCTCTTTATGATGTTAGCTTTATAAATAGAAAGACATGGAGAACTGGGGGTTATGGTCAGCCCTAGCTCGCCTCACATTGTTTTGGCCCGAGGCAAGCCTGAGGATGGAATCATTTCAGGTGGATTAGAACCTAGATAAATAATCATAAAAGTCTTGCAACAATATCTCCTCTTTAAAAACATATATTTCCAACTCTTTTCAATGCAGGTGGAATATCAGAGAAAACAACTTCATTAGGCATGTTAAAGCACATTTTAGAGCAAGTACCTATAGCTGGAAATAAGTAACTTTCTGCATCAGCCTTTTGTAAACTTAAGGACAATCTTTCAATTAACTGAACCTGCTGCTACATACTAAAATGAAGTTTGAATTAACAGCAGTTTGATTGGACTTTCAGAGCTAAAGCTCCTGAAAGTTCCTAAAAGGTCACCTATTCCTCCTTCTTGCTTTTAAGCAATTAAACTTGCACATAAATATGGAATGAAAGGAGAAAAGGAAAAGAAGATTTATTGAAGACAAACAATAGGCCAAGCAGTGGTGGTACAAAAATGAATAATTCAAGACTCCCATTGCAGTGACTTCAAAGATTAACTTAGACAAATAATTGAAATAATACATGTATAATTTTACGTAGTGCCTGGCCCGTAAGTGTCCAGTAAATAGTAGGCATTATTTTAGTTATCAACAAAGTGCTCACCAAATGCAAGAAGCCATCAAGCCAAAGCTCAATAGTCCGAAGAAAATATGCTCACATTTCAGTCTGCAGGATCTCAAATCAAAGTGATCTCATTCATTCATTCACTCATTTAGTCAGTCAAAAAAGGAATTAATTACAGTGTAGTGGCTATAAGTGGTGACCCAAGAGCCAGACTGCAAGGTTTCCAATCTAAGTTCTTATCACTTAGGTAGCTATTTCATCATTAGTAAGACAGGGATGTGGCTACTTCACACGGTTGTTCTGTGGGTTGATCGATTTACATGAATTGATGCATACAAAAAGCCTGACATATAGAATGTACTTAATAAATTCAGAGATTATTTTTATCATATATGTATTGAACATCTACAGGGCAAAATAATTGGACTTTTGGGAACCCAAACATTGATGCCCTTTGTCCCACCACATTCTCACCATTCTTTCCTTACTTTCTCTGCTAATCACACCAGCCTTCTTTGCCTTCCTTGACTATGGTTTGCTCTTCCAGCCCTGCAGTTCCACTCATACTGTTCCTACTGCCTGGAAAACTCCTCTTTCCTTTGTTTTTCCATACAGCTTTTATTAATTCCTCATATTCCGATCAACTGGTCAAAATGTCCTTTTCTCTTAGAAAATGACTGTGATTGCTTACTTTAAAGCTATTTCTTTACTACATGCATGTGTAAAACTGATTTCCTTCACTGCACATATTTCAGTTTGCAATCATTAGTATGCTTCTTTGATGAGTGTCTATCTTCCCTACTAGAGAATAAGCGTTGTAAGGCCAGGAATCTTGGCTGTTTTTCCCAAAATTGTACACCAGCTGAAAGAATAGATATTCTAATTTTAACAATATAGATTCATCTACTTTAAATCTTCTAAGATAAAAACCAAAGATGGGTTAATGAAGCTAAGAAAGCAGGTGCATGGGTCTATTGTCTTAAATTTTTAAAACCACCCAAAAAAATGTTATGCACTTGGGTTATGAAAACATTGCACTTGGGTTACGTTAAGTCTGGAAGTATTTAGGTAGAATACAAATTCTAGCAAGAAGAGAACTGGAATTGAAACATACCCAAATTCAACCTTTCTTTACTACTTGGTAGACTTTTCTCAAAAAGCTCTACTAAGAGATATAAGGCCTCATTTGATAACATATTTTTGGTGCTAAAGCTAAAACTACAGGAATCAATATAAAGTAGGATTAACTGAGCATATTATTTTATCTTCCCTCTCCATAGCTGAGCAACACAATTTCAATCTGGGTATGACTAGCCTTACACATTCTCATGGTAGGTGAGAGTCTAAATTTTTTCTCTTAAATTATTTCAGTTACATTTACAATAGTCTAAAAAATTACTTACTTTGTCTGAAGAATGTGTTTCAATTTTGATCCAGTCTCTCATTTTCTAGTCTAAGGTTATTCAGGCTTTGAAGATGTGTGCTGAGCTGATGGCATGTGGATTCTATATTATAGCAAATTGTAATCTATATAGAGATCTCCAGGGAGAGGGCCCTGACCCTTTGGGAATTTTTGCATTGATGGTTATTTTTGTTAGAGATAAATCCTCAATCTTTAAAATATGATTTCTTAAATTATAAAGCCACACATATATCTAATAAAGCAAAAATTCAAAGCAGTTCAGAACAATATAAGTAAAAAGTAAAATTTTCCATTCCCAAGTCATCTCTTGTCCCATTACCAAAAGATCTTCTTTTAATGACTTTTGTTTTTATTTGTTTTTATTAGTACTATAACTTCAAATAAAATATTTAAAACTGTATATCCTTATTTGTCACTTTCAGATAGTAACTCTCAGTTCCCACTATGAAAAGTAAAGAATTTAAGCTAACTACTCTACCTCTCACCCTTCTCCTTATCCCTCTTCTTTAGGTTTTTTATTATATTATGTAACTTTAATTTTTCTGGTAGCTACATTTTATCATGAAATATTAAATTCAAGTCTCTATTTCTTCATTATTCATAAATATTATACAATTTCAACTTACTATTCACTGGGTAAAATGAGGAAATTAATACCTTCACATTTCCATCTCTGCTACTTACTTTCCACCAACTATTGGCTAAACAATTATTCATATTGTCAAGGTCTGGAATATTTCAATTCCATTCTAAATCTATTTTTGCTTTACATATTTTGTCTATAAATAACTTAAAAATTTATATTAATAGCAATTTATTTTTATTATTATGTCATAGATAGTTACTATGGCATAGATAATTCTTAATATCAAATTAATGAAGAAGAGAGTTTCCAGGTTGCTGTATGATAATGACAGCCATCCAAATTTGAACCACCAGATATTCTCCAAAAACACATTTGGGATGAAAGAAAACAAATAATATTATCTATAACCCAGGCCTATAGCAATCGGATACAGAGAAAACTACAGCCTCACCTTACATGTGAGTGGGAAAACTAGAACATCTGAGACTAGCAGAGGGAGTTGCTGAGCACATTCAAAGCATGTAGTCAATGTTGGGAGAAAATTCTCCTTGGGTCTTTTCAAGTTTCCACATATTATTCTAACAAAAGCATTGATTGCAATTTGTTCTGGATTATCTTTTCAAGAATTTATCCTTAAAAAAATAACTAACTGCCTTGGAAGATAGTTAGTGTCTCTATCTGGAGCAAAGGGGCAGCAAGCTTAGTGATCAAGATAAAAGATTTGAATTTGCAAAACCCAAGGATCTCCTGCTATAATGCAACTCACTGCATATGCAGGTATCCTACATTATCCTTCAATTCCCCTTTGGGAAGTTGGAGCTTAAGAAGCTGGCACAAAAAAATATCAATAATCTGATTATTGATATTGTTAGGTAATAAACTGTTCATCTCTGATCCAGGAGCCTTGTTCTACCAGCATCCATGAAAGGAAGTTTGCAAGTAAAGTAACTCTGACCCTTACATATCTTGACAGTCAGATGGAAACTGTGAGGAAGAGAGATGAGAACAAGGTGGGATCCCAGTGGTAAAAGAATTCAAGAAACATCAACCAGGATTCTACCATAGAAAGAGACAGTCCTACCCTGAGTGGGAAATACTGAGAGATCTAAGGCCTGTTAGATTGCAGCACTGGTTCCTGGGAAATCAAAAGGATGAGCTTGGAACGTATTCAGGACCATATACTCCAGTTTGGGGAAACACACTGTTTCAGGGAAAAGAGGCACTTAAGGGTTGGAGTGTCCCCTACAGACTGGTGAAGGAATGGAAAAAAAGAAAGAGTTGAAGAAAGGGCCCTTTTGAAAGAAGATAGCATAAAGCACCAGAAGCCATGCAAAAAGAAGAATGGGGGGTGGGGGGGGAGAGAGAGAAAGGAGAGACAGAGAGAGAGAGAGAAAGGGAAAATATGATGGGGTCACACATTAAAAACAAAAATGCTCTTTACCCTCCACCATAGCAATAGAAGAGGGAGAAATTTAAACTGAGAAAATTAGAAAGGCACTTATATTCCTCCCTGCCCACCCACATTGCCTTTTCAAATTGTATGGAACACTGACCTCACTTAGATTACAAAGAAAATTTTAATAAATTCCATTAAGTAGAAGTAACACAGGTAGTATTTTCTAATGTAATGCAAAAAATCCTAAATTAATAACAACTTCCCCAAACAAAAATACCGTTATACTTCGAAAACTCCCTATTAAACAACTCTTGAGGAGAAGATATAAACACAAATTTAGAATTCCCAAAAATAATGTAAAAAAAACTTCATACATACCCAAATTTGTGGGATGCAGCTAAAGCAGTGCTCAGAGGAAAATTCATTGCTTTCAATATTTGTGTCAATAAAAATAAAATAATTCAAGCAAATAAAATTAACTTCCAACTCAAAGGTAGAAAGGGGAAAATTAACTAAAAAGAGAAAGAAGAAAAGAATAAAATATGTAAAATAATGAGCTAAGTTAAGGAAACCAATACTAATAAACATGGTTGGTTCTTTGCAAAAATATAAAAGAAATATACCAGTCTTTTTTGTTTTCTTCTTAACAAGAAAAATAAAAGGAAGTGCAAGTACTTAAAATAAGAATTGGCACAGAAATAACCACTGAAACAGGAAAGTTTAAAAATCATAAGAGACTATACAACTTTTTGGAAATAAATTTTAAAATAAAGTAAATTGATGTTCTTCCCTCCTTCCCAAGAAGTAACTACAGACTAATTTCCAAAAAAAGAAAAAAAATTTACCAAAAAGCTATTCTACAAAAATACATTAACCCCAAGTAGTTTCTCAGGAGAAATCTATCAGACCTCAAAGATCAGATGGTCCTAATCTTACATAAACTTTTCCAGAGCATAGAAGCATAAGGAAAGCATCTACTTATTTTTTATGAGATGAATATAATTTTTATACCAACCTGATAAAGAAGCACAAGAAAAAGACAAGACAAATCTCACTTATAAACATTGATGTAAAGCTCCTAAATAGAATGTTAGCAAACATTTTAGTAGCATGAGAAAAATATATCATTCATTACTTAAAAGGATATATCACAGAATTATCAGACAAAAGTGATAATGGCTTTTTCCCTTTGACTTTGGCAACCTCCTCTCTTATAATTACCCCGAAGATATTCTTCCACTTATCTAAACCCCCCTTTACATATGGTTAGCGATTACAGAATTTTGTAATAAGACTGCAAACAACCCAAGTGCCCATCAACAGGAGACAATAAATCATAGTAAATCCACAAAATGAAGCCACTAAAACAGTTAAGAAAGATCTCTACAATGGATCCTGAGTGATATTCAGGGTATATTGTGACATGAAAATCAAGGTTCAACAAAGTGAATACAGTATGCTACCTTTTACGTAAGAAAAGACAGGAGAAAAATATATGTACAGATGCACAAATATGTGTGCCTAAGATAAGAGGACATAAAGGTATACATGAGCACACACATACTTATTTTTGAAAAAGAAACATCCATGTGGGATGTGAGGGGAAAAGTGGAGAAGCTAGAGATATGAGATATCTCTGACTATATCTTTAAATATAGTTTTGTCTTTAATACCATAAAAATATTTTCCAGATTAGAAATTTCAGAAAGAAAACTTTAAAGCCAAAGAAAAAACTAATGAAACCAGTGAACCTAACTGTGCATTATATTGATAATATAATCACCTGGAAGTAGACTTGTTTCATGTTTCTTCGAATGAAATATTCTGCACATATTTTGTGGGATATATTCTAAGGACAAAATGAACAACAAAGAAATATTGAACCTCACTCTTAGAAACTCACTAATTTCAAAAGTCTTGCTTTATTTTTATGGTTCCACCATACCTAAGTTTAGGTTATATATTAATGAAGCTAGGGGATGTTCAATGTATAACAATATCTGGAGGACAGTACCTATTCTGAAGGACTATTCATTATGCCATTTTTTGGCTATATGAAATTAATCTAACCCAGGAAGGAACCTCTTGTTTTCCTAAATAATATGAATGAAAGGAATTAAACAAGTTCACCATATATATTTGGATATATATATGAGAGCCAGATAAATAATTTAAATCTCTGGTTTGCTGGAGTCTTTTCAGAGACCATGAATACCACACAAGGCAGGTAGAAGTGGTGAATATTTTGGATGAAAGAGCTTGGAAGACAAATAATGAAAATGACAAAAAAGGATTGCATGTAATTTTTAAAAATTCATTTTATAAGCGCAATGTAGGAGAAACCAGTTTTTAGCACTGTTACCTTTATTCCTTTTTAAAATTTTGTATTATTATTTTGGGAAGAGCTGACCACAATTGAGAATGAGCCAACATATTATGACGTAGTTTCCAAAAGGTGAATATGGCTAATGGCTGCAAGAAAAGATATTCAAACCAGAAGAGAAGTCATAATCCCCTAGAGTTAAACACTGCTTAATACTAGGCATCCCATTTTTAAAATGATATGAAGTAGGAAAGTATCAGCACTCTGGCCATTAGTTTCTTGACCTTAGTTTCTCGACATTAGTTTCTCTCAGTTTCAATGGCCTCTCTTCCACTTTTCCCTGTCCACATGCTCCTGGCGTGATAGGAAGTGGAGGGAGGAAGGATCTGTATATAGTTTATCTACACTGATTCTCTTGTCCCAGCCAAGTGCTTCTCACCCTAGACTGCACATTATTATTATATAGGGAGGCATTAAAATATACCCATGTTTGAAACACCACACTAGAATAATTAAAAGAGAATTGGGTAAGACTGGGTGCTGGGAGATATCAAAAGCCCTGTGGTTATTACTAGTGTGCAGTCAGGACTGAAAATCACTAACCTCAACAGATCCTGTGCTCTTCATAGACAGGATTTGACTGAGAGTGCTAATGAGACCTTGAAAGATATGTTTCTGAGTTCATACTATGCGCACATTCTGAATTATTAAACTAAAGTAGAAAAAACACTAAGATATTTACCAATTACATTCTGGGTACCTTCCCAAAATATTAACTCATGTCTCCCAAATGTGTCAGAAAGAATACTTTAACTATATTTTGATAGAAGCTTTCTAGTCCAGTGTTGAAGGGAAGTATCAATGAGATATTTTTTTTCTAGGTCAGATGCTAAAAGTATTCAGTGATTTAGATGCAAGCATTTCACAAAAAGAACATGACCCAGTAACTACCTCAGAGTAATACTTCATTATTAAAAAAGCAAAGCTGTGAGCTTGATATTTTTTAATTAGAAGCATGTACTATGGGGTTGAAAGTCTTAGAGGAATGAGAGAGGAAGTGAGTCACGTGCATAGCTGATAGAAGAAGACAGAAAGGATGTAATTAAATGTAAAGTAAATATGCACTTTGTTTTCTTAAGAATGAAGCAAGTGGTTAAAACTGTGGTAGATCTTTTAATCTGTTGCTATGCCAACAGAAAATTTTTAAATGGATCCAAAAAATGGGACAATTTTCAGGAATATAAGCACAACCTATTTCAGATAAGTAAAATCATATTCATAAACATCACCCACGGGCATAGTCTTGAGGGAATTAGTGAAGAATTAATTGATCACGTTTTCCTTTTCCCCTAACCACAGCAGCCATGAGGCACAGAATCACAAGCTGTATTTTTCTCAAATCTGAGATCTGGATTTAGGTTAAACTTTTTGAGCATTGTGGGCAGCACTGTTCTCCAGTTTATAGCTGTTAGGACAGAAAGTTTCTACCATTTTAAGACTGAGTAACACATATAATAAGAGATAAAAGTCAATAAATCGACCTATATTTTTCACAGATGGTAGAATTTTCAAATATAAAAGTATCTTAATAAAATATATCTCAAATGCAAATTACCAGCATGCTTTCTGATTCAGACAAAAATGTATTATTTTTCCTGAGAAGAAACAGAAATTAAAATGAAGCACCATCTGAAATCTACAAATTAAAGAAAAAAAAAATTGTAAGTTCAATCAAATTGTATTCATATAAGAGAATATTTTAGCAATTGATTATTTGTACAAGGATCAACCTTTTCACAGCTCTTTCACAAGTAAATATAAACCTTTCTATTTTGAGAGAAAGTTGTTTTGATTATATTTGTCAAAATACATTTAGGGAAACATTTTAATACAACAAGAAGGTCCTTCTTTATTTGTAGAGCAAGTGAGGAATAAATCACCTCAGCAAAATAAAGATGAAAATTTTGTTCAACTGCCTTTCCTGAAGGATATTTCTATAAAGAAAGAAAGAGATAATTCACAGTAATTGAAAAGTATTTGCAATTAAATGCTTGTCTGTACCAGTGAGTCAGCCTTATTGCCTATGAGAGAAACCCCTACTTCAACTCTTTTCAAATGTTTATTTTTAAGACTTAATTATCAAATGGAGTGACTATGAACTATGATTCCTTATCATATTGTGGTTTTTATTTTATTCTGAATCTGAGAAAACATCTGCAAGAGGATAACACGAGGAGGGAAGTAGCATTCCTTTTTTCCCACTAGTTTTATCATCTATCCTTAAGTTTTGCTCTATTATTTAAACATGTGGAGCTGAACAGATTCACAAATATACTCTTTCAACTGATCCTTATATCCTGTGCATATTCACAGAGAGAAAAAGATTGCCCATTGGTATCACCCAGTTTCACTTTAGCTTTGTTTTCAAAATAAGCTGCTAGTTTTACTAACATTACAATTGCATGATAAGTGACAGCTTTATCTTTACATTAGCTCCCTATATCAGTCAGCTAACATGACTGTGCCTATAGCTAAGAAATATAAGCCACAAAATCCTACTTCTATATTTAGGGCACATCATTTCTTGGGATATCTAGATATCACAAGGTACAATTGTAGATTCAGATTTGGTGACTATGCATAATTACCATATCCTTAAATGGATCAATTATCCCACCCAATTGATTACACAAATTGGGTCCCAAAAGGCGGTAGTATTTTGGAAATGTTAATGAGTATGGTCAAATTCATACAAAAAATCTGATCTAGATCAGAGACATTCAAACTTTTTAGCGAGAGGGTTTTCCTCAAATGGAAGTGTCCTGTGCAGAGCCCAATATATAAAACAGATAAGCATAATACCACTCACTTTTGGATAACCCGGTCCTTGCCCCCAAACCCCAACCACCCCATCCTTCAGAAATCTTCCTGTCCACCAATGAATCCTAGCATTTTGCTGAGGGTAGTTTGAAAACCACTGGTCTTTATTTTCCTCATATTTTTTCTCAGCTTTCCCTTTCCGAATGAAGTACTATATATTTCAGTCTGTAAAGATTTGTCAACTACACTCTAAGTTATATTAGCTGCGATTTTTCTGGATCTCCCCATCTCTGTTATGTCTCAGCTAAACTCTCTGTGCCTCAATTTCTTCATCTGCAAAATGGGGATTTTAGTGATACCTAAAAATTACAAGTATTATATTTATATGTCATATAATATATATTTGATAGTATATATGCATATTTATATATTAAATAGTTATATATTATAATTAAATATATTGTATATTTCTATGTGGAAAGTACTTGGAACAATAAGAAAATTGTAAAACATTTTCCAAATAAAAAATAAATGCTGGAAAGGAGTTGACACAGCTTTATCAGTGTGGAAACAATGTATCTTTATGACAAGCCAATATGCTCTTTTCTATTTTGTTTCTAATTTTTTTTTTCACATAGTCCATGTTCCCATGATTTCCAAAGTTGAATTATGGCAAGGCTAAACTGAAGTACTCAGAAAATGAGAGTTCACAGGGCTTTCATTTCCCATAAATAGACAGTTCCAAAAATGCAAGAAGTGCAGATACACATGTGAAAGTTCTTTTCAGGGGTTCTTTTTTCTTTCATTCTTGCCCCCCACCCCCAATCACTTTCATCAATGCTGTGACTTGTTGGTCAAAACCCCGAGAAGACTAATATCATCTATAAACCTAGTGATTTAATCATTTGCTCCCCTTCCAGGAGGTTTATAGCATGCTAAATACGGCAACACCACTGGACCTTCGGAGACACATCTGGTTTTCTTTCTCTCTCCTACATTTTGTTTATTTCATATCCTTTAATGAGGACTGGGATCCTGATTAGATTAACTCTTTGGATGCCTCCACGAATCTTTTTCTTGGTGATGAGTAAGAAGGAACAAAATTATTTGCTTCAAAAAGTGACTCAGCTATCTAGAGAAATGGATCAAACATGAAAGTAAAAGGTCCAAGGCCAGAACAAGGACATAGCCCTGGCTGCCAGAGCAGTCAGATTGCCTTTACTTCTGTATTTTTGTCATAAATTGGATTTTTTTTTTTTTTTCCTCTCGGGAGTTAACTCTATGGGTTCCTAGTTATCCTTGACATGATTTTGAGTAGACTTAAATGTTGCTCAAGGCATTTCTCATTTAGCAGCAAAATCAATTCAGTTGATAAAAAGGTTGTTTGTAAACTTTGGAGATGAATGGAAACGGTAAAGCACGACATGGTGTTTGTAGCTAGCAGAGCTATGCTATGGGCATGACAGTGGTAGAAAGGGAAACTCTAAGGTCAGGTCTATTACTGGAAGGAGAGCTAAAAACTGTAACATGGGACTGTATAACATAGTAAAACCTCATGTAAAACACAAATATGGGTGATTTTGCATAAATGACTGTTTTTACAAAATATAAATTTGAAATATACTAGAGAGAAGGAAAATGAATAGCAGCTACTTATGGCAGGTGAAGCATAGAGAGCTTGAGAAGTGATGAGGTTTGTTTGTTGTTTCTGATTATTATTGGAATAATGAAAGTGCTCTAAGAATGACTGAAGTGATGAATGCACAAATATGTGATTACCCCGAATACCCTTGATTGTACACTTTGGATAGATTTATGCTTTATTAATATGTATAGTAAAATCAATTTAAAAATAAAACCTAGCCGGGAAAAATAAAATCATCCATAATGACTTGCACTCTATTGAAATACTAGACCTCTTTTAATGATTTGCATATATATTCAAACCCATCCTTGTCCCTTTATCTTTTATTCTTGATTACTGAACTGAAGTATGGGAAGTAATATATTTCAATAAAAAGTATATGTTCTACCTACAAAAAAAAAAAAAGCAATTCAGATCACAAACTTGAAAACTTAAGGAATTCATGAATAAAACTCAATTTTTTTCTGTAAAAACACACACAACAAACTGTCAGAATTTGGAGGTAGGATCTCTCACCAAGATCGTATTCCTGCAAATTTTGTAACTGGAGAACATCCATCTGGCATCCTGGGTATCTCAAATAGAAAACCTTCGGATATTCTTTATTCACTCAGGAAGGAAAAAACACAACAGATTTTCCAAGCAATGAATCTACTTTAACGTGCTGAACATTTTTTTTAACTATTTAAACAAACAAAAGCCTTACCGTGGAGAAGAGATGTCCTTGATGTAATTGTCAGAATTTGGAGTGATAGAAAACATTTCTAAGCAGAATGGGTTAAATTCTGCTGAAGTGGAAACTTGAATAAAACTTACAAAGGTTTGTTTTTCCTACTATTATCTGACTGTCCAAGTCATTGTATGGAAATGTTAAAATTGCAGTGAATAATTCAAAGGACCAAATTTAATTCTCCACTCAACAAATGTTTTGAACCACCTACTATGTGAACGTAGCTGCGCTAGATGTTCTACTAGATTCTTTGGGAGATGCAAAAATATACAGATAATTTTTAATATCATCCCCTCAAGAAATATACAATCTAGTGAAGAAAACGTTATTTGTCTACAAATAACTATAATAATAATATCGAGTGCCTATATAGTGCTTATCAAGGGCTACGCATAAAGTGTTATTCACAGATGAGGAAACCAGGGCCAAAAGAGACTAAGTGACTTTTCTAAGACCACAAGGATTTATTGACAGAGTCAAGCTTGAACTCAAGCACTCTGTCCCCCAATTCCACACTCTCAACTACTATGCCTCTCTATTCTGTCAAACAAAATAGTATGTTGGCAGGTCATATAAGAGTTAAATAGTTCTATGAGAATTAAGAAAGAAGACTAATAATTAAAGGTCCACTGAGTAAGCATTTTTCATCTGGGTTGACTAACTCCTACTGTAACAGGAGTTGGTATAAGGTCCACCAAAGTTTGTTTCTCTTTATAGCTCTTGGTCAGGGTATTATATGCTGGTCATCTCTGTCTCTGTAATAATTATACCCTATGTTTACATAGTAGCTCATTTTCATTTACTAAACATAGACATTATTATCACACTTTACAGGTGAAAAGAGAAAGGCTTAAAAAGTTAAAATATCTTATCAAAGTCCCACAGTGACTGACTAAGTTGCAGAGGATAGTCTCAAAGGTGAATTTTGACTGGAACTTCAAAGAGGACTAGTATTTCAATAGATAGAAATATGGTGGAATTTCAGCCCATGGATGGCTATAACATGAAGATTCAGAGGCAAAAATGGTAAAAAAAAATGTGCAGGAGGAAGAAGTAGTATAGTTTGGCTGAGATATAGGATTTGTCTAAGGGTGTTTTAGGAGATAAGATGTTGACTTAGTTTCATAAATGTTCACTTCATGATGGCAGCAATGATCTCTAAGAGGAAAAACCCCAAGAGGCTCTGGCTCTGAAGAGTGTTGGGAGTAAAAGCCTGGAAATCATCCTGTGGATAGCATCACTAAGGGAGGGAAATTAGAGCTAGAATTTTAGAAAAGGACGGGAGATATGTCAACATCTGCAGGAAGGAAGAAAGAAGAGAAAACCATAATTTAAATAGAGGAGAAATAGTCATAGGAACAGAAAATAAGATAGCTGTGTTCTAATAGCCAAGAAAAGATTTCAGAGAGGACTAGATGGCTAGCATGTCAAGCTACATTTTTTTAACATACAAAAAGAAACTTTTATTGCATACTTTTAAACAAATACAAAAGAAACGTCTACTTATATACATTCTTTAAATGTCTGTTACTTATAGGCATATATCCTTTCCTGGGAGGGCTTAAACAACTGCACAATACCTTATCAAAAAAATGTAAATGGACTTGGAGTTCTCCACTGTGGGAAAAAATAATAAAAATATGTTTATAGTCACCAAAAAAGATCAATGAAATTTTATAGGAATACTAAGATTATAATATTTTTTTTCCAGTACTCATCTGGTAATTTAAAGAGAAAATGAATATTTTCTTTAAAATTTCAATATAAATCTTTGGAATAGTATTGCATGTAGCATGACCTTCAATCAATCAAAACGTAGTTATGGTACTTATGCAGACATGCATACACTCAAATCCCATCTGCAGATATTTTCTCAGGACTGGATAGAAGTTAGCTTCTCCCAAGAGATCTTCAGCCCAGGCCTCTCAAAGTATGTTGTCAACAAAATGTGAACTTTGCCCAAAAAAAAAAATATTGCTGTAGTACAACTGTCTTCTGGAGTTTCTGGTTTTTCTCCTACACACACACACTCACATATCCTATCTCCCCAACAACTCACCAAATCCTTAGCAATTTTAAAACACACCCTACTATATCCAAGATATTAAAATTATACTTACTAAGTTCAATAAAATCCATGGAAGAGAGAATATAAGTACTAATTGTGTTTTTAAAATAAGATACATCTGATATATTTTTATGACATTCCTCTTTTCTCTATTTAAAGCCAAAATATTATTCTCAAAAAGATAGCTCCTTTTTCTCTTTCTTCCTTAACATCCTTCCTTTTTCTTGCCTCTCTTTTTCTGCTTTTGTTAGTCTGTGTAAATCCAAATGTATACATCACGCAGATATTTCTTCCTAACAACAGCAGCATTTATTCCTAAAGGGTTTCATAGCTAACCTGTTTCACCTGTGACAGTATTAGGTAAATCTCAGATTGGAATTTCTCTCCCAATCTAAATAGATGATTTCTCCTCTTGCCCGTAGGCCTCTGAGGTATGGAATCTGTGTCGTGTTCCCATGCTATTCAGTGATAAGGCAGGAACAAAGATTATACTTGCTCCGAACTGTGTTCGTGTTCTCTTTTTAGTTGCCTAGGAGAGGGAAGAAATCTTTAGAAAAATATTTCAGAAAATCTTTTCTGAATTGATATGTGGTACATTTCTCCCCTTTTATATGAGGTGACAGTGTGTGTGAGATGTAAAGATGAGCTTGCTCAGGCAATTACCCCTTGTTGATAGCAGATTATTTCCTCTGGCAAACTAGAAAATAACTTGTTGGTGTATAAGTTACCGCTGTTCTGGGGATTTAGTAATTTACTCTCTTGCCTTTTTTTATGAGCACATTTATTTTAATCAGTAGAGTTAAGAATAGCTCTTTTTCATCCCACTCCTTCTCTCTTGGAGTTACGTACCTTCTAACATATAAAGAAGGATGGTCTTTTTGTGCAACAGAAGAAAGGAGCAATGATATATTACTGAAAAAAAAAAAAAATGGTATCCGCACAGGAAATCATACCCCATAATCTTTTTCCATGTTTGAAACACAACATTTCTCCTCTAAAGTCCTAGCCCAACGTATTTATCTGACAAAAACAATGTTTCATCTCACTGAACAACTCAACATTATCTTTCAATTTGGGGACTGATAACATAGAATAGTTACACATGTAGGATGAAAGAGAACATGAAAGAATTCAGATTGGCGAAATATATACAACTTGAAGAAATATTTCAGCTTCTAAAACTTACTGAATGCCCATAGGATTAAAAAGACAACAACGAAACTGGAGGGTTATACTCTTTCTTCCATTTTGCAGATAATATAGGTAAAGGATCAAGAAAGGAAAGAGAAGACTTCTCCATTTAAGTGAATTCAGAATACCAGAAATAATCTACCAATGAGAAAGAAAATTGTGAAAAAGGGGAAAATCAAGAATTGCAAGATTATTTTACAAATAGTTCTGTGACTCTTTTCATACAAAACATATTGGGCAACTTGGTGGTATAAATGAAATCACCCATGCTAATTTACAAACCTAGTTCAATATACATACATATCAGTGGGCATTTTCCCCTAGAAATTACATGCATTTATGTGTTAAGTATATTAATGATTTGAACAGAGTAGAAGAAAATGTTATTTTGTTGTTCTTGTTGGATAAATAAGTAGAAACGCTTATATCTATCTAGCAGCAGTTTTGCTTTCCAAGCTTAAGGTGATTGAAAGGTGACAGCTAAAATCTCTGCTGAAAGAGGAATCCAGAACATTTTTATTTTTCAAAAAGTCATGCGTTCTCAAATATATTCTCCTTAACACTGTTATCAAACATGGAAATAAATACTAAATAGGTGCTCAGTCATCTTTAGTATGAACCCTATATCAATAAAAACTAGTGATTAATAATTCATGTCTAAATAGCTATGCTTGTCATTAACTTGTTCAATAAAACAATAATGAATGATTCACAATTTGAATCATTCACTCTTGTCTAGCCAATTTCTGGTGGTGAGTGTAAACAACCGAATTTTTCATACGGTATAAAGTCACTTCTCTTTTTTGACTGATATTTAAAAGTAATGACATTTGAATAATTTTGTTTTCATTACATAATTGTTAAGCACTTTGCCAATAATATGCATCCTGCATCTCTCAAATAATTGCTAAGATTAGCTGAATTATTTAATGTGGAAATTGAGAAATTAAAATTCCCCGGGGTTTGTATCATGTGATTCTCTGACCAAATGAAGTTGAGGAAAGAAAAAAAATCCACTACACACACAAAAGTAGAACTTCCTTATAGACATTCCAGGAGAAAATTGAATAAAATAGATACAATAACATAAAAAGCCACAAAGACTGATAGTTTCATAAGGATGAACACTATCACCTATCATTTATTGAAAAATTCAATGTGAAGAAAAACACTAAATCATCTCTGAATAAAAGAGCTTATCTCCTGTTCTAGAATCAACTCTCTTATCAGAGCAGTTTTGCCAACTGAAGAGCTGGTTTCTCAAGCGACTCACCCCAACTATAGAAAATATAATCATTACCAATAAGAAGATTTAAAGACTGATCTTAACAAGAGTTTGAATTATAGTAATTGGTCTGACAACTTTCCTATATTTAATCACATCAAGTTACTTAAGGGGGATATTTATCTATAAGAATGAAATTTATATATTAAAGGGATGCCTCTATATTATCAGCATTAATTTGGAATACTTAATACTGGCTCCATAAGAGTGACAGACTTAAAGTATACCATTAGCTACATTATTATATTGAAAAGGCAAATGAGTTTGTTGGGGGTTATAAACTAATTAATATACTTTACATCTTGCATCCAAAGATATTTCTTTTTAGCAGCAGCAGTTAGGGCAGTATGTGGGCCAGGAATTCTCTGAAAAAGAGAGTGCATGCAACAGAGCAGCACCCAAAGTTCTACTTATGAGAGAGAACCAGCAGCTACCATTGATGTTTTCTTTCCTTTCCTTTTGTTTTTAACTGATGTCACCAAGGAAAAGTGGAATCATCCTCAGTAAAAACTCCATCTACTGGAGACAGTGGGTCTTTAGAGATGAAACAAGTAGTCTCTGTAGCCAGTCAGCTTGAGATAGAATTCCAGGGCCACCCCTTACCAGATGGCAACCTTAGACAATTTATGGAACATCTTTGCCTTGGATTCCCCTTATATGAAGGAGAAAAAAAGAAAGAAAAAAAAAAGAGGAGGAGGAAGAAGAAGAAGAAGAAGAGATACTCCTCCATCTATTTTTTTAAAAAAGGCTAATAGCCTTGTTTGAAGATTAAATTAACTATTACATATAAAATGCTTAGAATAATGTCTGGTAAGAAAAAATTCCTCAACAGATGTTAACTAATATCGCTAATTCAAAAAATAAACCAAGAGAAGCAGTGGTGGCGACTGCAATAATCTCCCAACTTCCATAGAACATGATGTTATTTCGTTGAGGAGGCTGACATGACAAAGGCAGCATGTACAGTGAAACGAGAATCAGAAAAATCCTGAGTTCTCATCTGTCCAGGCTCTGTCCTTTCTGGGCTGTGCAGGCGTGGGTAAGCTACTTCACATCCATCGGCCTCCCTCTTCTTGTCTAGAAACTAAGGAATTTCCATTTAATGATTTCCACATTGTCTTCAGCACTAAAAGTCTCTGATACAGAGGGAAGACTAATCTGGTAGCCATTGCCTCTCCGGGCTCATGAAGATGAGTCATTCTTACATGTTTGTTTCTGCCTCTCCATGCATTCATGGAATAGAGTGAGACTATAGAATAGAGTGAGGCTCTCAAAACAGTACATATACCTGTGTGTGTATGTTCCAATGCATCTGTGCCTACATACTATATGTACAAAGGAAGTGGTGTACCTTACCTCGGTGCTCTGATAGAATAAATTTCCACTACATAGTGGATTTTTAAATTGAGACATTTATTCTATTTCATTATAATGTGTAAATTGTTACTTTACACTTGAGTGCCCAGAGGTAAATTGAAGATCTGTACACAAAGTGAAACTATTTCTCTAATAAAATCACTGACATGTTAAGAGGGTTCCCATATTAGTTATTTATGCTGGTTTCTTTCATTTTTAAAGATGACACTAACCTTTATTACACATTCTGAATGTGTGTGTTTTACTTGTACAACATATTTTCTTTCCATGACCCATTAAAGTAGCTTAATGTTTTCTATATTCATTGCATCTCTTAGCACACAACATATACTTTTAAATATTCTTGCATTCTTTTTTAGAGGACTAAAATGGGTTTTGCAGTGAAGAAAACACGTTCATCAATTACGTCACTTTTTATCTCATTTTCAGTTTCAACCCAGTGTTATCTTAGGTTTAGTAATGACAAATGATAAAATGACAAATACGTTCTGACACTCTGTGCATAATCTACATTCCTGGCCCTCGAATCTTCCTTTCACCAGCCTCTTAAGAAATGTTACAAAAGAAAGGCAGAAAGAAAAAAACCTCAGATATGACTGTCAATCTACCCCACTCTATGACGTGTGTCATGCTACCGAAGTAGCACTTGGAATCCAAAAGTACCAAGTGGCACAACTCATCTCCTTGTGACTCATGACACCAGATGACAAGCAAGCCTCTGTCCTTCTTAATCAGCACAAGAAAAAGAGAAGCATCCATGTGGGTGTCCGTGGCATTGTGAAAAGAGCCAGTGGGAGGCAGGAGTCCAAGCCTCGGGCTTCCTGCACAGAACCCCATCCTGACAGATGGCATGTTCTTGGCCAGAGTCCAAGGACCTTGGTCACAGAGTGAACTTTCCCTGACTCTGTGATATGTCGATATCCCAGACATCCAGCAACACAGGATTTGCTTATGAATCATTCTGCTAGAATCCACCTCTACATGTGTTTTCTGAATGAATGTTAGTAAAGGTATTTTGCCTAAACCAAATAAAACTGCTTAGCTCTTTGGCACACAATTACTGAGGGTTGTATCAAGACAAAAATTGTGCTTTATAATTTAGTTCTAATGCATTTTTTCCCATAAATCAATGAGCCTGTTACAGGCTGAGTAATAATATTTGCTTCCTGAAAGAGCGTATGATAACAACAAGGTCGTAGTTTACTGTCATTTTTAATAGGGAGGAAAAAAAACGTACTCAGGGGGCATTTAACATATTTTGACAAGGTGACCCACAATTATCCATTAACATTGCATTTGTCTAAGCCCACTGCATTGATATGCAGGGACCATGTAATAGTTCACTGATGTCCCACCTGGGGGTGGAGAATAAGGCAAGTGGGACCTTTCCAAGGTCTTTCACAGCCAGAATGCATCTTGCTATTGCTGTATTGATTAAACATTTGGATAGTTAATCAACATAGCTCAGCCCTTTTAACCTGCCCTGTGCAGTAGACTACAAAAAACAAAAAGATGCCTATAAAAGAAGTCACAAGAATATATTTTTCTTATTTTCAAATTTAACAGAGAAAGTAAACGTTTCAGACAATAGGACTATAGTAAAATATCATAAAGTGTTCAAGGTTGTCTTGAATTGAAAGACTTCAAGACTTTTGTGAACTGTTTTTCAACATTTTAAGAGAGTTAAAATCTCACACTCTTTGCCAGGATCAAGTTGTATTCTTTACAATCATCTAAACTCAGTACAATTTGGTTTGTAAATAAAATTAATTTTAAAAGTTCAGTCCACACTTGATTTCCTCTTCAGATGAAATGTTCCTAAAATTCAAAACAGATCCGTTTATGACTTACAAGTTCATTTCTACCCGTACATTTCCCCTTCTTGTCATATGTACCAATATTCTGTTAGCACTTTCCTCATGTCTAATCCTAAATAATCTCAATGCTTTAATTCCTTTATTATGTACATAAATATGTCATTATCAATTGTTTACATATATATAATACCCTTAATTTTGCTTCCCTTTATTTCTTCTGTTAAATTTTTTACCCTTGTCTGATTTTTTAAATAACTGAGCAATTATAATCCTCTTTTAGGAGATCACCAATTGCTGTCGTATTCCCTTTTAACTTCTTACCAATAGGTAAGGAACAAGGCAACACACCACTCACTGAATTGTGCCATATAGATCTGTTTTGGATTTTAAATGATACCCTTAACACAACATATATTATAATTCATGTCTAATCATGGTTATTTATGCTCTAATCCACTTCACCTGATTACTTTGCTTAACTGTTTCTAATACTTCAATGAAGTCAATTTTTCCCAAAGATCACTGATCATAAGAACCACTAACTCTACTTAGACTTACTCAATAATAATATCCAAGGATGCAACCTAGAAATGTGTAGTTTAACAAGCACCTGAAGAGACCTTTAGAGTGTAATGCCTGTTTTGAGAGAGGACTCCCTCTCTCTTGCTTTGAGGAAGCAAGTTGCACGTAGAAAGGGCCATGAGTCAAGGAGATAAGAGTGGTTCCCCACCAATAACCAAGAAGAAACAACAAGCATGGTAACCTTCAAAGAATATCTGTCAACAACCACATGAGCTTGGAAGCAGATCCTTTTCCTGGCAAGCTTCAGAGGAGTCTGCAGTCCTAACCAATACCCTGACTGCAGTTTTGTGAGTCCATGAACCAGAGAACCCAGCTGAGCCCAGACTGCTGACACTCAGAAATCATGAGATAATAAGTGTATTTTAAGTGATAAGTTAGTAGTAATATTATTATGCAGCCATAGATAAGCAATGCATAGTACTTTTACCAGACAGCCATTGTCATTTTAAGTCCCATGGCTTTTTGACTTTGGAGGGCTCAGATTTAATTGCAAAACTACCCAAGTGCTACCATCTCACTTTGCTATCACCTATGCATTTATATTAGCTTCCAATGTGCATGATATAAAGTAGGAATTTTATCCACTTATGTTATTGATAATAGTAACCCTATGTATTTCCCATCTGTACGTCTTACTCCTATAGGAACAACCTTTCCATTCATAAGATGGAACACTGCCAGTGAGTTTACTTTCAGAGGTCTGAGATAAATGAAATAAAGGAAACTCCCTACTTACCAAGCCAAGAACAACAACTGCTTTTTTGAATATACAAAAAGGACACTGCAGATCTAGGCAATTGGGCTGTGCCAATTTTAGGGTGCTTTTCCTGTAACTCTCTGAATGTCAGTACCAACCTACATGTACTCCCAAACCAATTTTGACCAATGGGTGTACATTTGTTAAGAGCACTGGCTGCGAATGAAACAGTAGCAGTAACCCAGTCACAAAGCAGAGCAAAGCTATTGATACAACAAGGTAAAAAAAAAAAAAAAAAAAAAAACCAGCAGCCACAGCCCTGGGAGTAAGAAAGGGGAAACACTTAAATGCAAACAGTGTAGTAAACTCAGGATCACAATGAACAGTCCCTCAGTTTCCTAAAAATAAGAGCTCCCATTGTCTGATATTTATCTCCCTAAAAATTTAGAACAAGATGAGAAACTTTCTCAAAAATAGGCCACTATTAACTAGAAAATACGATTCTAGTCTTGAAAAATAGACTAGAAAATTAGTGGTAGGCATTAATATCTTGTTATTTATTAAAGTGCTTTGAGAGCAGAGCCCCTTGAGACCTTTTTTCCCTCTGTATATGGAAACCAGCACCATTATTCAAATTTGTCCTATCTTTTTATTAATAGGTGTAAAACACCCCCAGGGAGTTCCAAAAGTTCAGCAGAAATCTGGAACAACATGATCATTCTACACTTACACAGCTCTGGTTCAGCCTAGAAGTCTTCCAAACCAGAGGGAGTCCAAATAACACCCTGCCATGGGTAGCTCCACCTTCGGAAGGGAAAAAATGACTATCTTATTTGAGCAGTGGAGTCTGGGCACAGAGACTTACCAATGTATCTCACATTCTTTCTTTTAGAGCTCTATTCTCTTGAGTTAAGAATTCCTGCTTCAGGTACCTCCTTTATGGTGAACATTTTTGAAGAATAATAAGAAACAAAGTCAAGAAGTGAGCTTCTTTAATAGAAATAACTTTGTAGATGCTTATCTTCTAGACCAGAAGTGTGGGTCGAGATGGATGGAGGAAAAACAATCTAAACCCCAAGAAGGAAAAAAAGGCACAGAAGTTACAGAAGAGAAGATGGAAAGGGAATTTGCCTTCAGGACTAGCTAAGTAGATAACAGAAGATGCTATACATATTTAAGCACAAACCTCTTTGCTGTGTTCAATCCTTTGAAGAAACTGGGTAACCATGCTGATGTGGAAGTTAAAGTTTCCTGCAGTCATGGTATATTCTTATGAATGACTGAAATTTGCAAGTAAAAACAGATATCACATATATATAAAGATTAAAATAAGATTTCCATTTAACCAACTTACTAGTGGAAAAGGCTTAGGCCCTAGACTCCTTGTCAGATAAACTGGCTGACATTATCTACTATATAAGCATCCCTTTGATGATGAATTGGGGTCAAGATAAGCAGGTATCCAGCTATCCAGAACAGAACATCATCGATCATAAGGAGATAATTTTACTGAACTCACCAAAGTTCATTTAAGAAGATAAGAATTTGGGCTTCAGTCTCAGGGGGTTACTATTTGGAATTTAAAGGACTTTAGTCACCCTTCTCTCTTTGAAGCAGATAAGGTAAAAACAAATAAACAAATAGATGACAGCACCATGGAGGGAGAAGGGAAGAAGAGATTGAAATAGGCCAAGCGAGTAGAAATGGAAATAATTTGGGAAAGTCCCAAATTTTAGATTATAAGATTTTTTGGATAGCTATTGTGTAGATGGCCTTAGACGAATCATTGTCAATGATGTCAAAGAAGTAGTAGCTGACCTGGTACTTGAATCAAAGAAGCTGCAACCTTACTGGGTGATATAAGACTGCTATTAATATTGTTGTTAAAAAATGCTAATAGCACTATATTATGCCACATGGCAAAATGAGAAAGGAACAGGCATTGGTGTAACAACATTTTGGAATAGATATTTCATCCTGGCCTGCCACTCAGGCTCTCAAATTGATGGAAATTATCATTTGCATCCACCTCATCCAGAATAATAATGAAATGAGCACTATATACTTGGCTAAAGAGTTTACTTAAGCATGGCTATGTAATTAACAAAACCACAATAAATACTTATGTATACAAATAAATCTATTTGTGTAAGTAACAAACTCCCAATGAGAAGCAGGGCAACAAATCCAGGAGTATCAGAAGTCAAGAGAAAGAAAGTTAGATGCAAAGAACAAGCATGGGAGAAGTACAAGAATGTTGCTGCCAATAGTTTGCTGCTACTGACTCCAGCCACATGTCATGAGACATGGTATGGCTCACTGGTTCTTAAACCTAACTATACTTTAGTATCACCTGGGAGCTATCAAAATCCTGATGCCCAGGCACCACCCCACACCCCTTATGTCAGAATCTCAGGGATCTGAG
The DNA here is from genome assembly GCF_030445035.2 of Dasypus novemcinctus. Taxonomy (NCBI): domain Eukaryota; kingdom Metazoa; phylum Chordata; class Mammalia; order Cingulata; family Dasypodidae; genus Dasypus; species Dasypus novemcinctus. The sequence goes on from NC_080674.1 coordinate 95,819,429, forward strand.
GCAAAGGACAGCAGTATTTTTTAAAGTTGCCCAGAGGATCCCAATGTGTAGCCAAAGTTGAGAGTCACAAGTATAAAAGAAAATTCAAAGTGGATTATTTTCTTTTAGAGGTGGGAACTAAAAAGCAATAAAAGGGAAGTGGATGTGGCTCAAGCAGTTGGGCACCTAGCCTACCACATGGGAGGTCCCAGTTAGGTTCTCAGTGCCTCCTAAAGAAGAACGACAATGAGCTGACATGACGGGCTGGTGCAACAAGATGACGCAATGAAGAAACACAATGAGAGACACAACAAGCAGGGAGCAGAGGTGGCTCAAGAGATTGGGCACCTCCCTTCTACATGGGAGGTCCCAGGTTCAGTTCCTGATGCCAACTAGAAAGAAAGTGAGCACACAACAAATGGACACAGTGAACCCAAGCAATGGGGAGGGCAGGGGGATAAATAAACAAAATAAATCTTTAAAAAAAAAATCAATAAAAAGTCTTAAGTCTTTATGTGGTTGTTTTAAGTTAACTTTAAAGAGTCTTCCACATCTGGGTTTTTATAGCTCCTCTGCTTCTGCTCTTAATCTACTACCTGAAACCAGAAGATGGTTACTCTCTTACAAGGCACACTCTTCAATACCTGCCTGTTGTCTTTATCCAGACATGTGTTCTCTCTCTTTCTTTCTATGCACACTCTTCTGTAGCATCAGGAGGAGTGATATTATACAACCCGGTTAGGAAGAAAAATATCTAAGCTAAATATTACCAAAGGAAAAAAAAGATCTCAGAATGAACTTCAATCATAGTCACAATGTTCCTTTCTGCACTGACCAACAGACAACCTCCTTGATAGCAGCCAATTGCTATTAGACTGATGAATCAACTTGAACATGTAAACAAGTGAACTATAAGTAGCATAAACTATATGCCAAGCTATGAACAAAAGCAAACTAGAAGGGTGATCAGAAGGAAAGAAATTAGAAAGAATCATGAACTATACCAGAAGAAAATGATAAGTCTGTGTCTCTCTGGAAAAACAAGGGCAGTTATTAGCAATGAATTGCAAATTGGTCTCACTTCCCCATGCTCAGAACCCACAAGGCAATCCATTTTTCCTCTTATGGCCCTTTAGATTTTTACTTTATTTGGACAGTATCCAATTGGTTTATATCATTCTTAAATAAATCACAGAGCATCAAGCTGAAAATGTTTCCAATCTTCCATACTTCATAATTCTATGTATTATGTCATTCATATCACTTACATACTCCAGTATCATATAGGTTTCTTCCAGCAAAACAGTTATTTACCAAGTAACTAATATTTAGTACATTTCACATTTCTACCCATGCCTCTCCTTCTCTCATTTTGGCAATTTTTTCAAACCTCATTTGTTCAGCTACCCAATGAATGTAAACCTGATCATTAACAATTCCTCACTTGAATTTCCAAGGTCATTTTGAATTATAAGTAGATCTTCCAAGGTTCTCATTACTTCTCCCAACTTAGAGTCCTCAGTGAAACTTTATGAGTGTGTTCCATATTTTATCATCCAAGTAACTGATAAAATGTTAAATATTACCACCCTAGACAGACCCCTGCCGAACATCATTTGATGTGTCCTTTTAGGTTACCTCTGAAACATTAATAACTTCTCATTGAATATGATCCTTGAACCAGTCTGTACCCAACTACGAGCCAGAGCTGTATTTCCTTAGATTAATAGTGCTATTTTAAATCTCTATGCTACAACCCTGAGGAAGGAATTCTGTACTTGCCTATCTTCTCTCTCACAGAGACAGAAAAGCTCTTAATTTTAGCAGCTTAAAACTGACCGGTCAACATATGCCAAACAATAACCCCAGATAATTTAGCACTGTTCATAAATGTGATATTTTCAAAAAGCCATAAAAAAGAATTCACCGTTAATAACTCTGACTATAAAGGTTCATCACAGTCTACATTCTCACCTCTTTGAACTTAATGACAACTCAAGTCAATGCCTTCCTTTTTTCCTTTGTTGCCATTGCTATTGGGATAGAAAAGACTGTTGTTGGAAAGGACTGTTGTCCAGGCTCCAAGAAGTCCAGACAAGGTCTCCAGAGACTCTCTATTTTTCCTCCAGATCCTTTTACTGACATTAATGATGAAGCAGCTTTGTCTGTGTCTCTGCCTTGGTTAGCAATGCCTTAGTGACAGGGCAGCTCCAGATGCATTAGATCAGCAGCTGATGCCATCATGTGAATGTCTAACACTTATTTTAGGTAGGTGACACTTCTTAATATTCAGTCCTGTCCTCACAATGCCGACTTGCCCCAATGTACGCGGGTGTTCTTTTTATCATTATGATTGGGATTGTTATTATGTTTGCTTGTGATCTTTCTAAAGGGCATATATTTTTTAAACATAATTATTTATAACCTTTAATGCCAAGAGGGCAGTAGAGTATGCCTGAAAGAATATGCAACACAGAGTTCTTGTTTAGAAATGGTAATTAATTTTACAGTCAACAGTGGTGTGACACACTGTCTCTGACTAGACGTCCACCGTGGCTTCCTGCCAGTCCTTTGTAAGAATGTTAATTGACGTCCAGCTCTAAGCAGCCTCTTTGCCGTGTTTTTGAATGAAACAGCAGGTTTCATATTAAATAAATACATTCTAAACTCCCATATGCAATACCAGGTTCTGAAGCTTGATAAAACCAAAATGCAGTTGCTTTATATCTTTAGTTTTCCCCTTTTTCTCTTTCCTTCTGTTCTCTCTCTTATACTCCTGACTTTTATAAAGCCCATATTATTTGCCTTCCCTTAATATTAACTCACTGTTTTTTGTCTAAGTTCTTACAATATCTGGTTGTGGGAAATCTTTTGCAACAAATAACTCTGTGTCTCCAACAGCACAGTTTACTTCTAGGTTACTGTTGTTTCTCTTTCCAAGGTTTCCCAAGTGACAATACTCAACAGTTTTAGTAATAACATGGATGATGTGCTCATTAACTTGCCAAGGATGCCAGATTAGGGGGAATGGCCAGCATATTAAAAAAAAAAAAAAAAATTCAAAATGATCATCACAGTTTAGTGAGTTGGACACATGAGCAGGATTTAGATTCACAGGAGAAAGTACGCGATCATAAACTCCAAGGGGAGAACAACAGCACACAAACAGAGGTTGGCAAATAATGGTTAGCCACAATGGGTGTGGGATGGAGAGGAAGGGAGTGAGCCTCTACGAAACAGGCCATTGCCATAATGATGAATTACTTATGTAGAGCCTTAGATAACAGGATGCAGAAATTGGAACATCAGAGGGCCATGTTAAAAAACAAACAATTTTTTTATCTATTAGATTGTTTAAAATAGTATTTAGAAATCCACATCTTTTATGATAAAGATCACCGGCAATAGTCAGATGGAAAAAGCAGTGTTTACAATGAAAGTTCATAGGTACAAGTATGTATTCTCTCCATGTTCGCACAAAAATCAGGTGATGGGTTTTTAGTTTTGTTTGTTTTTTCTTTAGCCTTCCTGTTTTAAAGAAAGCACAGAGTCACCTGTAATCTCTCTGGTTTGGTTTGTGAAGAATTTCTTTTCTTTTTTTTTTTTTTTTTTTTAAGCAGTTACTGGGGATTGAATCCAAGACCTCATTCTTGGGAAGCAGGTGCTCGACCCCTGAGCTACATCTGCTCCCCAATGAAAGTTGTTTTTTTTTCGTGTGTTTGTTTGTTTGTTTTATTTTCAGGAGTTACCAGGGATTGAACCTGGGACCTCATACATGGAAAACAGGCATTCAACCGCTTGAAATACATCCACTCCTGGAAGAATTTTTATAAATTAAATTATTATATCATCTGAATGTATCACTCACATAAAAATATAATCTTGATCTTGTAATGAATAGTGCTTTTTTTTTTCTTTTTTTCTTTTATAGAGCAGTAGAACATTTTCTTCATTCAAAATCTTATAGGAAATCTCCATATACCAAAAAAAATATCTGGTAGGGTATTTGGAGTCCAGCCAGCACAAACCTTTCTCCCAGGAGGAAAATTGATCCAAATTGCGGTACTCAGGAATGAAGGTGAGTTTTTGGGGGTCAGGACTAATGAGTGCCAGAAACATTATTTGAAGCCAGGTCTCTGTGTTCACTAGCCTGGAGCTCTTTCCACTGTACCATCCTGTCTCCTGACAAAGGGTCCTATTCGGAGGCATCATGGTTTATCACAGATTTGTTTTACTCCCTTTTTTTAGTCTTTTGAATTTCTTTTCTCATGTTCTCTCACTTATTTCCCAAAAGCCATTTGTTATGTAACAGATGCATATGTGTTCATGTTTATAAATATTCTACAGTAAATGAAGAAAATATGGAGAAAAGAGAGGGAAAAAGGCTACTATGACCCACAAACCTTCAAACTGGAGATGCTGGGTGTGTGCTCTGTGACTTGGGGCAAAGATGGCTGAAGAAGGACACAAGTGGACCCAGAATCTGGTCTTGTATTGTTGGATCCCATTCCACCTGTTTTCTCCTCCATTCTGAGTCTATCCAAAATTAGTAAGTTGGGTATTATAGAGGACAAGGTGGGGAAAATCAGTAGGGTACTGAGTAAAGCTTTGTATGATATTACAGTAAGCAAAAAGTTTAAAGTCAAATTCATTACCAGGAAATAGAATCCAAGGAACACGGCTTTATTGAAAAGTATGACTTTATAAATAACTACACATAAACAGATGGCTTTGCCTTAGAGACTAATAGATTTCAAAATTATTATCGACTTAAAATATTTTACCTAAAAGAATTCATAATTAGCTTTCAATATTTAAACAGTACATTAGAAATGGATTATTTATAAATATCAGAAATAAAGGCCACTTTATTCAGTATGAACATATGCTAACACACCATATACTGGCTTTTGAATTTAATACTGATATAGTTTCTATATCCATTTTTTTATCTCAACTGACATAAAGGTTCGGATAATAGCAAATATAAATATCTGAAATGTCAAATTGAGAAGGTAGTGTTTAAACATTTGTCTTTTAGAGAGTGTTCTTAAACTTAACTTTTGTTAGCTCAGGGAATCAAAGAGAAATATGATGATGCTAGTGAACCTTTGAAAATATATTATTTTATCACTTTTAATGCATGTTTAATATTTAACATTCATCTTATTACAGACAGGAATTGTGAAATGCTTGTGCTGTTTCTAAACAGTTTTAAAGTTCAATGCACAGTCACAATTCAGAGGGGAGATTTCACACATTTATGGAAAATAAGCCATTTTTGCAGTAAAGTTGCAAAGTGTGAAAGAATTCTTGTTTTATCTGCCTTACTTATCATGTTTATGAGTTATTTTGCCTGGAAGTAAATTGACAAGTTGTCAATGAACAATAGACAGTGCCCCAGCTAGGCTTTTCACAGGTTCAGATGCCTTTGGGCAAAAGGGCTAAATCTGTAGTTGCAATCTAGCATATGGAGCACTGAAAAAAGTGGCAACAGGGTGAGAGACATTTCCTGCAAAATGCATGCAGTTGTTGCTCTCTAACCAATCTGCTTGGACCACTGTACATTATGAATTCAAGTACCATCGCCTCGCCATCCTGGAGTAGACTTGCTTGCCTCTATATAATAGCTCATTTCTCTTTTAGCCCCAGTACACTTTGGTCCATTTTGTCACTTTAAACCATTTTCTTCCTCTAAACAATTATTATTAGATATTCTTCTTTAATAATAAAAAGCTAGTTCCTCATTCTAAGGGACTCTGTTGGAAATTCCCCACACAATTCCATAGGAAAGAAAACAATCTCAGAGTTGCTTCCTCCCATGCCACGCCCCCCAGTGGTTTTAAGGTGGACCTTGACTTCCATCTCTGGCCACCACGTATTAGAATTACCTTGTTAAAACATTTCATGAATTTTTCTCCCGTTAATTTTCCAAAATGCTGTTTTGTGCCTACTTCATGATAAATCATACATCTGAATAAGAGACTAGAGAGTTAAGTGGTTTTTCAATACACAACATTCTTTCTTCTGATTCAACCCACATATTATTTTACCCTTTTCACTCAATAGCAGTGCTTCTTTGAAGCTCCCACTTTCCTGGTAGACCATTCTCTAAGACACAGGTAAGGATGCTGGTTTGGGGTTAAAGCCAAGGAGGACCTCAAAAGGACTTGGAGTTGTCCTGGGTGGTGCTGCAGGGACGGTTACTGGACATTGTATGTCCTCCCACCGCCCACTGGGTGGACTGGAGGAGAGTGTAAACTATAATGTGGACCATTGACCATGAGGTGCAGCAGTGCTCAGAGATGTATTCACCAAGTGCAATGAATGTCCCATGATGACGGAGGAGGTTGTTGTTATGGGGGGAGGAGTGGGGGGAGGGGGCTGGGGAGTATATGGGGACCTCATATTTTTTTAATGTAACATTAAAAAAATAATAAAGACAAAAAAAAAAGAAATACAGAAAGTAGTAAAAAAAATGACAATAGAAAGCTAAGGGATAAAATGGAGAAAGTAAGTAGTGCATTTACATTAATAACATTGAGCGTTAATTGATTGACCCCCCCCAATAAGAAGTAGAAAGGAAAAAAAAAAAAAAAGGCATTGCCTATGAGTAAGAGCTCATTAGAAAAAAAGCAGAGGTTGGAGAACAAGGAAGACCAAGTCTGGGGGTCAGAATCAGGATAGTGGTTGGAGTCACACAGCCAAGGGTTAGAATGCACAGAGAGAATCAGAGAAAGTGCATGGCAGGGAGAAGCAGCATGGTCAGTGCCTGACAAGGTAAAATCCTAAAGGTGGTCCTTACTAACCTTATGGACCATCAGCATGTGGTGTAAGGGCAGGCCAAGGTGAAGGCCACAGACAAAGTAGTTCTCCAGTAGTCTCTAGTTTACTAGACCACTCCTTCGCAGCCCTGGCTTCACATTGACAACTGGGCACGTGGTTTGCAATCTTTTCCAAATCTCCTGCCATCATCTTGTGTCACTTTCTTGCCAGTAGATAATCCCTTCTGTACCTGTAATCCTTTTTCATGAAATTTGCTCCAGGGTCTTTAGCTCCATTCTCTGTCACCAACCCAATGTCTAAGCCATATCGTGAGTCTTGCCCCTCCTCTGAAAGCATTCACTCAACAAACAGAATGTGCCATTCTCACCACAGTGCCATAATTCACATTTCCTGTTATCATATTGCCTCAAAATCCACTCTTCAAACAGTAATTTCTCCAACACTTCAACTCTTATTTATGTTAGTTCCTACCCGCCCCCCCAACTTTACCTACTGCCCTGGATCACACTGTTAAACCTTTTCTTTTTTTTAAAGATTTATTTTTTATTTATTTCTCTCCCCTACCCCCACCCCAGTAGTCTGCTCTCTGTGTCCATTTGCTGTGTGTTCTTCTGTGACCGCTGCTATCCTTATCAGTGGCACCAGGAATCTGTGATTCTTTTTGTTGCGTCATCTTGTTGTGTCAGCTCTCCGTGTGTGCGGTGCCATTCTTGGGCAGGCTGCACTTTCTTTCTTGCTGGGTGGCTCTCCTTGCGTGTGGGGCTCCCCTACGTGGGAGGGACACCCCTGCATGGCACAGCACTCCTTGTGCAACATCAGCACTGCGCATGGACCAGCTCCACATGTGTCAAGGAGGCCGGGAGTTTGAAACGTGGACCTCCCATGTGGTAGACGGACACCCTAACCACTGGGCCAAGTCCACTTCCCTGTTAATAATTTTAATGACAATCTTACCAAAACCTTCAATTTACTTCCTACATGAAAGGTATGGAGGGAAAGAATACCAGTGACTCCAGTCAGTGACCTAGGTTCAAATACTGGTTTTGCTACTTTGGGAAAATTGCTATGCTTCATTTTGTTAACCTGTAAATCAAACTCAACATCTAACAAATACTCCATTTATTGAGAAATTGCTGCAATAGGCACTGCCGATTTAATGAAATAAGGTAGATAAACCTTCTTCAGATCAACCTCTTCCTCCCCATTCTCTTCTCTTACTCTTCTGCTATATCCATGCTGCATATCCTTTGCAGACATTAACCCTTCTGCCCATTTTTATCTGTTTGGGTTTCTAGGCCACTGAAAGCACCTGGGAAAATCTCATGACCGCATCATTATTCTCATTGAAAATTTAGGAACTACTACTAATTTTTCAACAAGACCCAACAATTGTTTTTTACTTGACTCCCTTTCCTGGTCTGCGCCTCAGCTGACTCAACGCTCTATCATTCTCCTGAAGTCTAACTCCTGCCCAACACTTCCAAGAAGATGATTATGCCCCTTCTGTTCCAGAGAAAATGGAGCCCACCAAGTGTTAAGTAGCCCAATGGCCTGCTCCCCCCACCCCCAACACATATCTATCATTATCCATCCTTAATGCTCACTTGTCTTAGACTTGGTGCCCTACTCCTTTCCACATGGAAAGAACTATCTTCTTTCATGCAGAGCTATCTTCCTCACCTATGTCCTTTATCTCATTCCCTATCTACATGGCATTGCGTTGTAGAGCTCATTAATATTTTTAAATGCCCACTTATGTATGTGGGACCTATTTTAATACAGAAAGTAGAAAAAGCCTTATCTCTTCTCTTCTCCTCTGTAACTTAAACTTTACTTAGCCTTTGCTTTCAGCCTCTACCCTTTGCCAGTTTTTGCAATGGTTTATAGGAATGAAGTGATATATATTTCATTTCCTCCCTTACCTTCCCTCTGGAGGTTGGTGCTAATAAATGGAGAAATGGCCAGGAGGGAAGGCGATGCCAAGCAAGGAAGAGAAGCATTTGGCAAGGAAGGCCTATAAAATGAAATATGTAAGCCAGATAAGCAAAAGTTGAATGCTAATCTCTTTGAAGACAGATATACTCTGGGATGATGTCAAAATTAATTAAGACACAGACAATGAGTAGAAATACAAAAATATGGTCCTAATTGTTTGAATCCTATTTCCCCATTAAAAGAGTGTGATCCAAGGTGACTGGATTACCAAAGTACTACAAAGCTTATTTAATCTTTGTGTCTAACATATAAAAAGCCAGTATCATAACTTTAGCTGGGCCCTGAAAAATGCATTCCAAGTCCCATCTCAAGGCCCAGAAACTCACCTTCAGGAAGTAGCTTCTTCAGGGAGTTGAGTAGTAAGTTCTCTATGTACACACAAGCAAAATACCTTTTCAGAAGTGTAAACGATAGAAAAGCAGTCACCCAAATATCTTTCAGTTCTATCTACACTCTATTGGCATACTTAGTACCTGCATTTGCATTTGTCTTACTTCTTTTTTTCTTTATCTTTTCTTCATTTCTCTTTGTTCAAATACCCCATTTCCTTCTTGTTTGCCCATGTTTTCTTCCCTGTTTCCTCTTTCCTTCTTCTTTCCACCCCACTTTCTTGTTTGCTTACATAGAATCCAAAAATGAGAGTTAAATGGGATCAAATGGTGAACCCTCTCATTTTACAAATGAAGAAACTGGGACCCAAAATGTTAAGTGACTTGCCCAACATCTCATAGTACATGGAAGCAGAACCCCAAGGCTAAATTGCAAGACTCTTGAAACTAATCCTGGTTTCTTTCCATTATACCCATAACCTTTGCCACCTTCGTCCTTCACAGTGGAAACTAGCTTTCAGAGATTTCAGGCATAATAAGAGTGAAAACCGTGAAGGGCTACAATAATGGCAGGATATGTGTCTGAGACATGTGTAGGGAGAGCAATGAACTCCTGCATATGCTCCCTCCTTTCTTGAAAGGACAGCAGAAATCAAACCAAGCATTTTTGCTGGTGCCCCTGCTTGCGTATAATTCCTCTGTCCCCTTCCCCTTCCTGCTGTACACACACATACGCTCACTTCTGAGTATCCTATAGAATACCACTACCCCTCTCCACTCCCAGTACCTCATCCCTTGCTCTTATTTTTCTTTTCACCTTGGAATATGCTATATAATTTATGTATTTATTATATATTTTGTTTAATGCCCATCTTTCCCTGCAAGAATGTAAGCTCCATGAAGGCTGGGCTCATTTTTCTCTTTTATTTGTCTGTATATTTCAAGCACCTAAAGCAGTACTTGGTGCATTATAGGTGTTGAATATTTGTTAAATGAATCAATTGAATCAATGCATCTGAATAATCTGTACCTGTATATGCCTTTCTTCATGGTGACTAGAGACCAAGGTCTGTACCACAACCCAAACAAATTTAAGGTAAGATGCAATATAATAAAATTGCCCAACTGGTTTACTCTGCCACTGTGGGGTATGTGTGTGGGTATGTGGGGGGTGGGGGATTGTGTGTAAAGAGACAGGAAGAGAAATGAGGCGAAGAGTTAATAAAGCATTTATATTGAAAATGGGGCAGTTGATTAATGTGTTTTAAATATATTAATCACAAAAGAAGAGTTTTAAGGTGCAACCATTTTTAAACCTTCCTGTTGGGGTTTCTAGTATCAATTAACCAAATCTCTTTTTTCATAAACAGTTGAGAAATACCAGATGGGAATTAAAAGACCATATTTGTTTTATTTTTATTGCTGGTAAAAGTATGTTGGAAAACATAGATTCAAACAACAGTATAAATGGGCTTTCTGTTTCTTGCCCCCTAATTTCCCATCTAGTCATAGGAAGAACAGCTGACTACTGCTGACCTTGCTGACCTCCATCTATAGGTGGGTTTTGCCCACTGGGCTCTCTAAATGCAGGAGAGAAGAAATTCTATAACCTAGACGTGGGGAGATCAGAGAGGGAACCAGGAACTGGAGACCCACATTCTCAGTGATCTTTGCCATGACCTCTGTTGGAAGGTAACTGGAAGTCTTCGGCTAAGTATTTCTAGGAGGGCTACTTAATGGACCATAAATTCCTGAGGTTCCTTATGACATTTCACTGGGTCACAACTTCTTTAAAAAGAGGTTCTATAGCCATGAGGCGCCAAGATTACTTCAAGAATTGACCCCAGGCCATGTCTATGCTGACCTCTTGAATCCCTCTCTTTTAAAAAGGGGAAATTAGAAACGGAAAGCATCTCTTTACAGACAGCAAGATGAGCCCCATCAAGCCCACTCAAGGACCAGCCAGTCAACCATGCATCCAGAGAAAGTTTAGAGAACACTCCAAAAATTACGGAAAATCAATAGAGATAAAACAGTCATTATATCACTTCTGAAAGAAAAACAAATATTGTAAGTACCCAGTGCAGAATTGTGAATGTTAAAGTAAAACTGAGAGATGACACCTGAAGTCTTTTTGAGAAATAATTTGCAACCATGAAGATCTCTTTTCTCCCAGAACTGCTCTTCACAATCAGCAAAATTCATTGACCACAGCTTCTTGATCACTTTTATGAGGAAGCACGTAGTTTGTTGAGTCCATGTGCAATTCTCCTTGAAGCCTTTTGAATATCAAACTCAATTTCAGGACCCAGGACTGTTGTGTTAATTCACTCATGGTTCCAATGATTTATTCCTTATTAGAAATTCACAGGAAAATCAGAATTCCCTGGAATTATGGAGCAGAACACAGGTCTAGCATCACAGAGTGGAGGGTCTTTAGGTTATTCAAAAATGGTAATTTACAGTCATTTCAAAAAGGTCAACTTGTAATGGTCTAGAAAATATATTTATACGGGTGTGGTAGGCTAAATAATGTCTACATCCTAATTCCTGGATAGTTTTACATAGTAAAAGGAACTTTGCAGATATGATAAGTTAATTATCTTGAGATGGGGAGATTATCCTGGATCATTCTGATGGACTTGATGTAATCACAAGGGTGGTAAGAAGGAGACAGGAGGTTGGAGAGAGAAGGTGATGTGATTACTGAATCAGAGTTTAGATCGGTGTGACAACAAGTCAAGGAATGCCGGCAGCCTCCAGAAGCTGGAAGAAGCAAGGAACAGATGCTTCCACAGATCCTCCAGAAGGAACCAGCCTTGCCAATATCTTCATTTTAGACTTCTCACCTCTAGAACTCTAAAAGAATATATGTGTATTGCTTCAAACTACTAAATTTGTAGCAATTTGTTTTATCAGCAATAGGACACTAAAACACAGGAAAGTAAAATTCCATAGAAAGATTTTTCCCAGGAAGGAATGAAATATCTCAGCAAAGGATCTCTTGGGGGCTGGAGGTGGGGGCAGGGAGGAAAAATCTGGTAACTGTATTCAGCAGTTAAAAGAAGGCCTAATACGTTACCAGCTCCAACAGCTTCAGTGCCTTACATCAGTGTCCATGTGCACAAAACCAACATACCTTTAAGAGAAAGACAAATAGATTTGTGCATTTATACCAGACCCTAACTACCACACAAGGTATCTCTCCATTTGAGTTATTTGCATGCCAGTTAATACAGCCCCCAAAACAACAAAGGTATGTGCTACATCACCAGGCCATGCCTCCAAAGTGGAAGCACGCTGCTGCTGAAGACTCCTGTGGCTTTGCCAGCCAGTGATGGCTCAGTCTCCTTAGCCCTGCAGTGGACACTGCCTCCAGACTGGCTGGTTCACAATGCCAGAAGGTGCTATGCAACAGGCCAGTGAAATACCGGAGCCAACCTTTCTGTTCTCAGCATGGCTGACAGTAGGTACTACAGTATGTCAACAGCACGAAAGACATATAAACAGGAGCAATACTTGCCAGAGTGATGTGAGTAGAACCTAAAGAAACACAATTGGCTTTATAGCCTGCTCCTATGGAGAGTTAACATGTGTGGTACTGTAAACCTGGATCTTACCTGCTCCAAGCAAATGTTCTAGGGCCTATAGGAGAAAGTTCCACTGTTCTTTTACTCACCCGAGTAAACCTCCCCTTCCTGTTCATGCTTGTGCCCTTAGGCTTTTTTCCAGATTCATACAGCTTCTTCTAAAGTCTTCCTTGACTGGGCTGCCACCATAATAACACATGCTCATTCAGAGTGTTGGATATGCCATATCAACTGTATTAGTCATTCAAAGGTGTGCTGATGCAAATTACCAGAAATCTGTTGGCTTTTATAAAGGATATTTATTTGGGGTAGAAGCTTACAGTTACCAGGCCTTAAAACATGAGTTACTTCCCTCACCCAAGTCTATTGCCTTGTGTTTGAGCAAGATGACTACTGATATCTGCCACGAGTTCAGGCTTCCTGGATTCCTCTCTTCCCCAGGCTGTGTTTCTCCCCAGGCTTAGCTGCTGTGCTCTCTCCACAAAGCCAGCTGTAGGCTATCAGGCAAACGGCCTTTTATCTTTCCCTGGGTCTTCTGCCATGTGTAAGGAGCCATCTCTATTCTTCTGTGTTCTTCTCCTCTGTGTTCACTTCCTGGACTCCAGCTCAAAACTCCAGCATCAAAAACTCCAACACCGTCTTTTGCCATGCCTTTTCTCTGTGCGTCCCCACCCACCAAGGGGCACAGACTCAACACCCAATCAAAGCCGTAATCATAATTTAACCATGCCCAGGTACAGACCAGTTTATAAACATAATCCAACACCTATTTTTGGAATTCATGAACCATATCCAACTGCCACACCAACCCACACCTCATTGATAATGTCCCTAGTAGCAAACACATCCACATGATTGGAAGGACAGCTACCAAGCACACATCCTTTCACACACCCCTAAGAGTTATAAACAGTTCAGCCCCTAGTGTACCCTGTTTCTTCCTGGGTACTCTCAGTACTTCCTCTCTCAGTACTTCCTCTAAAGAGGCAACTGCAGAAAACTTGTTTGCTATCATTGTTAATGGCAATACAGAAACAGCAGCCAAATTACCAATAAACTAGGATTTAATTCCTTGTCCATCTGGGAGGCTATAAAATCTATTCTTCCCTCCCTAATTTGGTTCCTTCCCCTCCTTGAACCATTAGTTCTGGTCATTCTACTCTTAATCTTCAGGCCCTGCTTATTCAACCTACTAATTAAATTTTATTTTTCCAGGCTTCAACAACTGCACTTTAAGATGATGGTCATGTAAGGATTTTCTCCATCCTAACCACAAACCTCCCAGCCAATCCTCCCTTGAGATCTTTAGATTTAGTAACCAGAGAATTCCACTCCCATGATAGGCAGGGATGTCCCAATGACAGCACAAAGTAGGTACAGAAGATGGGTCACCCTCCTTCATCACCCCTTAAGAATAAGGGGTGGAATTCTCTGAAGGGGGAATGATGTAGGAAAAGAGGTAAGAGAAAGGAGATAACTTGCAAAGGAAGAGGGCCAATGGAAAATTACATCATGTAATACTTAACTGCAGGGGAAAATCACCCACCCAAGGCCTAGGGCCCAAGGCCTAGTGCCAGAAGATACCAGATGACAAAAGGCCCACCCATTACCTGACCATGACTTGCTTCCTCAGCCTTTCCCCTGGACAGTTCCCACTCCAGCAGGAATACGAGCAATAAAAAATTGTAGTTTTCAATCTCTCTTTTGCATAAGGCAGACTAATGAGAAGGATGTGACTACAAGTCCTCATTTACATGGTGGGTGAAGAAAAGGCAGAGCTCAGCCTTAATGAAACAGCATCCCTAGCCTCAGCAGGTGTTGTTTTATAAGCAACTCATATGCACACACTTGCACACCTGTCTTGAGTGGGTACTTCCACTTTACATTAAATTCTCTAATTCTCTGGTTATTAAAAAAAAAGAAAAGGAAAAAGAAAAAAAAAGAAGGTCTGAAGTTTTTGATTTCCATTTTTTATAGGGACAGTACAGATTGTTGAAAAAAGGAATGCACAAATCAAGATATATCTGGAATTTCCTAGCCTCTATTTTACCAATTAGAATATAGGCATTCCAGAGTGTATTTCAAACCCATGCCAGGAATGCATCTTTAGAAAGGAAATATCCTGAAGTGACCACTTTAAATCCTGTCCTATTGGTAGGATAGATAATTAGAGATTGATATCTAAGCCTAAGTCAAAGACACCTTGTTTGATTAATCTCAAGTACATACTTTTTTTCATACAAGAAAGGAGAATATGAATAATCCTAAAGTATACCAGAGCAAAGAACAGAAATTAATTCTCCCTTGTAAGAAAACCTTGTAATGCAGTTGAATTATTCTGTCTCTGTTCAACATGTGTGAACCAGATTCTTTACACATAAGGAAAGGTGTCTTCTCTGTGCTGAAGAAGTGCCAGGCATGTACAATATGCTTTACGGGCAATCCTGACTTGAACAATTAAAACAATGGCTACTATGAATCTCCTTTTAAGAAATATTATGGTATCTGAGAAAGGGGATGTGGAAGATGGAGGATTAGAGAGGCAAATGGGATCATTTTCTTTCCCAGAAAAATAGCTAGAGGACAGGTCAAGACTGTTTGGAGGGCTGTTCTGGGGCTAAGGACACCAGGGGGAGGTTAGACACCACCCAGAAGAGAAGGGAGGGCAAGAAAGAAATCTCTCAGCAGGCTGGAAAAATCCTGTGAGTAAAGCTGTAGCAGTAGCTGCTGGTGCCCATCCCCCTATCTTCTGCGCAAACAGCAGGGGTTCCACAGGCCCCTGGCACATCGCAGTGGCCTGAAGGGGTTGGAGGGGCCTCCTTCTTCCCAAGAGAGGGAGGATGGAGAGACACGACCTACAGCAAATTCAGATTTTGGCCAGTGAGCTTGGTCTATTGCATTGAAGGGATCTCACACTTCCAGGCTGGGTGGGGCTGAGACATTGTTTACTCAGAGAGGTAGCTGGGAGTTAAAGATAATTTGCTTGAGTATATATCTGGCGCTACAGCAAGGGACTCTAACTCTTTCTGCGCATTATGTGGGTCTCCACCCACTGATACAAAACACTATGACAAAATGATGACTAGCACATTCTCTAGAAGACTGCTCCAGGTGTGCCCTGTCCCTAATGCCTCCAGCATCCAACACCCTAAGCCAGTAATCTTCCCTTGTCATATTGCCAAAAGAGCTTTCTCAACATTGTAGTTTTAACCACATACGGCCAATCCCCAGTATTTCCCTGCTCTCTCCCCCAAGGTGTCTCTGGAGAGCATGAGCAGTTACCAATAGGGGAGGACAGATCAGTGTGTCAAGTCCTCAGTGTTGTTGCTAGTAACTATGAATTTTGTCCTTCAAGGAGTGAAGCTGGTGGTCACCATGGGCCTTGAGGAAAGGGGGAAAGAGGAATAAAGTAGATGGTAGAGGGGGTATTTAGGGGGCAGTGGAAGTGTTCTGCATGATCTTGCAATTATGGATAGAGGCCATGTTGAATTTCATCAAAAATTTATGAAAGTGTATGATCTAGAGTGTAGACCATAATTAAACCATTGACAATGGTTAGTGGCTATGTTTCAATATTTGTACATCCGTTGTAACAGATATACCATGCACATATAAAAAGGTTATCGATATGGGAAGGGGGAAAAAGGGAAGGATTTTGGGTATATGGGTGTCTCCTGTGTTCTGTATGTGACTTTTCTGTGACCTAAAAATTCTTTGAAGACAAAATGAAAAAAAGTAAGACACTGGGGAAGAAATGGAAGAAAATGTCACTGTACATACAGGACAACAGATACTACAGTAACGAAAGCCAAAGTGCCAAAAAATCTTTTTTTAATATTTTTCCTTATTTTTTAATATCCCAATTTTTAAATTTTAGTTTAGTTTTCATTTTTCTAAATTATTATGCATTTTACTTCTTATGTTTAAACCTGTCATTATTTCATTTTCCTATTAATTGCATTTGGTGATATTCTTGGCTTCATTTTTGAAGAAGTTTTGGACCACAGAAAGGTTACAACTGTGGCAGGGGAGGATTATTGGTGTGGGGTGTCAGAGATGGGAGATACATGGGAGGAAGTTCCCCTGGGCATATATAGGGTACATAAATGTGTTCAAATGTTCATGAAGCATTGTGTCAGTGTGTGGAGATTCACACGATAACCAAAAGAATATTGAATTCTCATCCTGGGGAGCTCTGCAACATTCTCTAAAGAAACAGCAGCAATTCCCCCAGTGCAGGGCAATGACTAGTGAAGTAGGATGGTCCATTTATGGGCCCTTGATATTGACAATTATGCTTATAAGCCTATGTTCTTGAAATCACAACTTATCCTAATACTGTAGGGTGCCTCCTGAGAGCCTCCATATTGCTCAAATATGGCTTCTCTCTAAGCCAAATTCAGCATATAAATGCATTACCTTCCCCCCAGCATTGGACATGACTCCTGGGAATGAGCCTCCCTGGCACCAAGGGATTACTACTCAACACCAACAATCAATGCAACTGGGAAAAGGACCTTGAATAAAAGGGGGGAAATGAAAAGACAAATGAATTTATATGGCTAAGAGACCTCAAAGTGAGTCAGGAGGTCATCCCAGAGGTAACATTTATGCACATCTCCGTAGGATTTCATAGACTGCCAAAGTAGATACTACCCCAAATAGTGGGACTCCTGAGGACTCTGGAGACACCCAAGTCCTAGGGTCATAGGCTCCAGAGTTTGTTGACTCACCAGTGAGTCCTACTTTGGAGTTTGTGCTCTCAATTGTGACAAAGTTGGGCTCAGATGTTACTTCTCTACATGAGCCTCTTCTGTCCCTTCTATTTAAACCTATAGTTGGTGCTGGAATTGGTAGATGTATGTCCAAGAGACTTGAATCTTTTGGCTGTCCATGTGCCAGCAGGGCCCTTAGCCTCAGCAGTGTTGCAACATCTACTCCCCAGTTCATTGGCCGGACCCAGGACAACTAACAAGGAGGTGAGGATGAACTACCATCATATCAAGTGTATTAATCAGCCAAAGGGGTGCTCATGCAAAATAACAGAAATTGGTTGGTTTTTATAGAGGGCATTTATTTGGAGTAGGAGCTTACAGATGTCAGGCCATAAAGCCTAAATTACTTCCCTCACCAAAGTCTATTTTCACGTGTTGGAGCAAGATGGCTGCCCATGTCTCTGAGGGTTCAGGCTTCCTGTGTTCCTCTCTTCCAGGGTCTTGCTTCTCTCTGAGTTCAGGGTTCCTCTCTTCCCAGGGCTTGCTCCTTCCTGGGCTCAGGTTTCCTCTCTTCCTGGGGCTTGCTTCTGTTTCCTTTGTGAGCTTACTTCCCAGGGCCCCAGCTTAAGGCTTCAGCATCAAACTCCAATATTAAAACTCCAGCATCAAAAACCCTTACCTCTGTCCTTTGCCATGTCTTTTATCTGTGAGTCCCCACCCACCAAGGGGTAGGGACTAAATACCCTAATGATGAGGCCCAATCAAAGTCCTAATCATAACTTAATCAAGCCCAGGTACAGACCAGATTACAAACATAATCCAATATCCATTTTTGGAATTCATAACCATATCAAACTGCTACACCAAGGAACCAAGAGAGTCTGCAAGCAAGAGAGTTCCATCCATCAGTGGTACAGGACCAAAGTCCCCCCTCAACTAGAGGTGGAATAGGCATCACCATCCCAGAATCCTCAGGATTGGGAAATAAAATATGGACTAGAGTGGACTTACTGATATTCTAGCAATGGAAGAAATTATATCACTGATATGGAGAGTGTGGCCACTGGAAGTGCTAAAGGCAAGGAGAGGGAAAAAGAGGTGTTAATATGGGTGCATTTTTGAGACTTGGAATTATCCTGAATGACATTGCAATGACAGATACAGGCCATTATATACCCTGCCATAATCTACAGAACTGAGTGGGAGAGAGTATAAAGTACAATGTAGAGTATAATCCATGCTAAGTGGCAATGTTCCAGATATGATCATCAATTGCAATGAATGTACCACACTAGTGAAAGTAGTCGTTAATGTGGGGAAGGGTGGGAGGTGTGGGGAGTGGGGCATATGGGAATCCCACATATTTTTGTGTGTAACATTTTCTGTAATCAATCTAAGTATCTTTTAAAACAATTTTTTTAAATATTTTTAAATAAAATTAGAATAATTTGCTTTCTTAAACACTCTTCCTACTACCTTGGGCCAGTTACTAAGGACACAGAAGGAGGGAAGGTGCAGTTGGCCAAGGACAAGAACAGCTTCTGAGAAAGTTTTTTTGTGAGACTTGGCCCACCCTGACCGAATGGAAAAGGAAACATGAGCCACCCATATGCTGTCTGCAGGAGACTCACCTTAGACCCAAGGATGCAAATAGACTGAAAGTGAAAGGCTGAAAAAAGATATTTCACTCAAATAGTAACCAAAAGAAAGCAGGGATAACTATACTGGTGTTGGCTAAAACAGACTTTAAATGGAAAAAAAAAGTGATAAGAGATGCAGAAGACCATTATATATTAATGAAAGGGACGAGCGACCAGGAAGGAGTAAAGTCATAGTTACCTATGCACCTAACCAGGGTTCCCCAAAATACATGAGGCAAACTCTGGCAAAACTGAAAGGAGAAATAGACATCTCTACAATAACAGCTGAAGACATCATCAACATGCCACTAACATCAATATATAGAACATTTAGTCAGAAGATCAACAAGGAAACAGAGAACTTGAACAATATGAGCAGGACCTGACCGACATATGCAGAACATTGCACCCCATATCAGCAGGTTATGCATTCTTTTCAAATGCTCATGGATCTTTCTCCAGGATAGACCACATGCTGGGCCACAACACAGCTCTTAAAAAACTTAAGAAGATTGAAATTATACAGAGCACTTTCTCTGATCATAATGGAATGAAGCTGGAAATCAATAATAGGCAAGAAAGGGGAAAATTCACAAATATATGCAAGATAAATAGCACATTCCTTAACAGTTAGTGGATCAAAGAAGAAATTTCAAAAGAAATTAGTAGATATCTTGAGATAAATGAAAATAGAACACAGCGTATAAAAACTAATGGGATGCAAAGAAGGCAGTGCTGAGAGGGAAATTTATAGCCCTAAATACCTACATTAAAAAAGAAGAAAGAGCTAAAATCAAAGACCTAACTGAATACCTAGAGAGACTAAAAACAAAAAACAGCAAATCAATCCTAAAACAAACAGAAAGAAATAACAAAAATTCCATCAGAAATAAATGAAATTGAGAACAAAAAAAGAAAGAAAAAAATCAACAAAACCAAAAACTGGTTCTTTAAGAAGATCAATAAAATTGACAAACTCCTAGCTACACTAACAAAGAAAAAAAAGAGAAGACGCAAATAAAATCAGGAATGATAGGGGGAATTATGACTGACCCCACAGAAATAAAAATGATCAAAGAGAATATTATGAGAAACTGTATGCCAACAAATTAGACAACTTAAATGAAACAGTCAAATTCCTAGAAATGCACAAACAACCTCCATTGACTCTACAAGAAACACAGCAACTCAACAAACCAATCACAAGTAAAGAGAGTGAATCAATCATGAAAAATCTTCCAACAAGGAATTGAATGTGGCTTAGTCAACTGGGCTCCTGTCTACCAAGTTTCATGCCCAGGGCCTTCTGGTAAGGGCAAGCTGGCCCACGCGGTGGCGTGGCCCACACAGAGTGCCGGCCTGTGCTGGAAGGCCGCCCTGTTCAAGGGTACCCCCCTGCATGGGAATGCCACCCAGCACAGGAGAACCACCCTGCACAGGAGTGCCAGCTGGCGCTGAGAGCTAGCTCAGCAAGATGATGCAACAGGAGACACAGGAGAAAGAAAATAAGATGTAGTGGAAAAGGGAGCTGAGGTGGCACAGGAGAATAGTTGCCTCTCTCCCACTCCAGAGTGTCCTGGGATCAGTTCTCAGAGTTGTCTAATGAGAGTGCAGGCAGACACAGAAGAGCACACAGCAAGTGCACATGGAGAGCAGACACCTGGGGAAATGGCGGGTGGGGGAGGGGAAGAATAAATAAAATAAATCTTTAAAAAAAAAATCTTCCAACAAAGAAATGTCCAGGACCAACCAGATGGATTTACAGATGAATTTTACCAAACATTTCTAGAGGAATTAATACCAATCCTGTTTAAACTCTTCCAAAAATTTGAAAAGGAGGGAAAATTACCCAAAACATTTTATGAAGTCAGCATCACCTAATTCCAAAGCCAGATAAAGATACTATAAGAAAAGAGAATTACCAACCAATTTCTCTAATGAAAAAGATGCAAAAATTCTCAACAAAATACTTGCAAATAAAATCCAACAGCATGTAAAAAGAATTATACACCATGACCAAATGGTTTTAATTCCTGGTATGTAAAGTTAGTTCAACATAAGAAAATCAATTAATGTAATACACCAATTAACAATTTGAAGGAAAAAAAAATGATCATTTTGATTGATGCAGAAATGGCCGTTGACAAAATCAAGCATCCTTTCTTGATAAAAGCACTTCAAAAGATAAGTATAGAAGGAAAGTTTCTCTATTTAAGGAAACACATATATGAAAATCCCACAATCAACATTGTACTCAATTGGGAAAGGTTGAAAGCTTTCACTCTAAGATCATGAACAAGACAAGGATGCCCACTGTCATCACTGTTATTCAACTTTCTGCTAGAAGTTCTGGCTAGAGCAATTAGGCAAGAAAAAGAAATAAAAGGCATCCAAATCAGAAAAGAGGAAGTAAAACTCTCACTAGGCAGAGATGACATATTCTATTTAGAAAATTCTGAAGTACCTACAACAAAGTTATTAGAGCTAAATAATGAGTTCAGCAAAGTGTCAGGCAAGATCAACATGCAAAAATCATTAGTGATTCCATACACTAGTAATGAGCAAGCTGAGGAGGAAATCAAGAAAAACTTTCATTTACAATAGCAACAAAAAGCCTCAAATATCTAGGAATTAATTTAACCAGGAATGTAAAGGATCTATATTCAGAAAACTACAAAACATGCTAAAGGAACTCAAAGAAGACATAAAAACATGGAAGGACATTCTGTGTTCTAGGACTGGAAGACTAAACATAATGATGTCAAGTTTACCCAAACAGATATATAGATTAAACAAAATACCAGTCAACATTCCAACAGACTATTTTACAGAAATATATGTCAAATTCTAATTTATTTAGAAGGCAATTTAGTTAGAAGGGTCCTGAATAGCCAAAAATATCCTAAAAAAGAAGACTGAAGTCAGAGAACTCATGCTCCCTGACCTTGAAATATATTATAAAGCTACAGTGGTCAAAACAGCATGGTATTGGCATAAAAATAGACACATTGATGAATGGAATTGAATTGAGAGTTCAGATCTAGACTCTCACCTCTATGGTCAACTAATTTTTTATTTGAGTACCATGTCCTCTTTTCTGGTACAGAACCATCTCTTTAACAAATGGTGCTGGGAGAATTGGATATCTATAACCAAAAGAATGAAAGGGGGCCCCTCTCTCACTCCCTATACAAGAGTCAACTCAAAATAGTTCAAAGATATAAACAATAAAGATAGGACCATAAATCTCTTAGAAGATAATGTAGGGAAATATCTAAAAGACCTTATAGGATGTGGGGGTCTCTTAAACCTTACATCCAAAGTACAAGCAACAAAAGAAAAAGTAGATAAATGGAACCTCCTCCAAATTAAACTTTTCTGCCCCTCAAAGGACTTTGTGAAGAGGATAAAAAGGCAGGAAAATATTTGTATATCACACATCTGACATGGGTCTAATATCCATGATATAAATGAAGAGATCCTACAATCAACAATAAAAAGATAAATGGCCCGATTTTTAAAATGGACAAAAGACCTGAATAGACATTTTTCTAAAGAAGAAATACAAATGGAAAAAAAAAAAAAACACACATGAAAAAATGTTCAACATCACTGGCTATTTGGGAAATGCAAATCAAAACTACTTTGAGATATCATTTCATACCTACCAGAGTGGCCACTATTAACACAACAGAAAACTACAAAGGTTAGAGGAGATGTGGAGAGATTATACCCTGTTGGTGAGAATGTAGACTGGTACAGCCACTGTGGACATCTGTTTTGTGGTCCCTAAGGAAGTTGGATATAGGTCTGCCATGTGACCCGGCAATACCACTAGGTATATACCCAGAAGAACTGAGAGCAATGACACAGACATCTGCACACCAATGTTAATAGTGACATGACTAAATATTATTATTCACAATTGCCAAAAAGATGGAAACAACTCAGGTGTCCTTCAACTGACGAATGAACAAACTGGTATATACACTGATATATATGTATATATGTTTATATAAGAAGAAATGAAGTCGTGAAGCATATGACAACATGAATGAACCTGGGAGACATTGTGTTGAGCGAAGCAAGCCAAGGACGAAAGCACAATTTTTGCATGACTTTGCTATTATGAACTAAATATAAAAAGCAAACTCATGCTGTTAATTGCTAGAACAAGTCACCAGAGAATAGAATGTGGTTAGAGAATGGAAAGCTGAGGTTTAATCTGGGCAGAGTTGGTAAAAAGTAGCTTGTACATGTTCGTAAATGAATAGGAATGGTGAAAGCACATCACAGAATTTGTAATAAGTAGCACTAACATGTGGGTATGATAGTGGTTTGTTTTCTGTTGTTTTTTTCTTTCTTTGGAGTAATGAAAATGCTCTAATATTGATTAAAGTGATGAATGCACAACTCTGAATATATTATGTATTATTATACACTTTAGATAAATTGTATGGTTTATGAACAAAAAAATAATAGATGGTTTGGAGGAAAACACACCAAATGTAAGAAATGGACTATAGTTAGTATTATAATACTTTGACGAAGCTCTTTCATAATTTGTTAAAAATGTTTCACAACAATGCAAGTTATTGGTGGTGGAGTGAGGTATGGGAGCCCTGTATGATGTTATACATGTTTGTTTCGTAAGTTCAAAATTTTACTACGGGGAGTGGAGGTGAGTCAAGTAATTGGGGGCCTTCCTCCCACGTGGGAGGTCCCAGGTATGGTTCCCAGTGCTTCCTAAAAAAGATGAATGAAGAGCAGACAGCGAGTGCAAAATAACAAGGTTGTGATAAATAAAATCAAAATAAATCTTAAAAAATTTTTTTACTATGCACTTATTGTTTATGTATGTTCATGCATGAGTGATACACTTAAACGAATTTCTTTAATTCAAAAAAGGAAAAAGGGCATCAATGAAAAGCCAACAGATAATATCTGCTTAATGATAAAAAACTTAATGCTTTCCCTCTAATATTAGGAACAAGACAAGGATGTCTGCTCTTAATATATATATATATACACACACACACACACACACAAACGTAGTGGGTGTGTCCAACATATATTGATTTTTGCAATGGAAAGTGATTCAATTTTGCATACAGGAACATGTGTTACTAATATTGCAGTGTCCTTGACCTAGAGGTTGGCCCTGACTATCACATAAATAGTTAATGTCTGATACCTCGTTGGCTCAACTTCTTTTAATGGTAGTTCTTCCTAAGATGAAAACATAATTCATGTCCTTGAATAGACACAGGTATTAATATAGCCCCTTTTTCAGACTTAAAAGGGATTGGAGCAACTGAACTTGTTTCATAATTTTTGGTCATGGTCATTCCCTATGATTTGCTGACCCTTTTATCAGAACACCCTGTCTCTGTTCTTATATTAGGAATAGCTCCTCTAATTTCCCTAACATGCATTATGTACTCTCACTGGCTATGGTCTTTGCTTGGGCTACTATGATGTACATCATTATTGCAGGGTGGTAGGGATGTGGAGAAGACTGGAAAAAATGCAATTAATGTAAACTATGGACTATAGTTAACAGTGATATTGAGATATTCTTGCATCAATGCCAAACATGTACTGTTTGGAAAAAATATGCCAAATGTATACTATGGACCATAGTTAGTGGTAATAGTCTGATGATATTATCTCATAGTCTGCCAACAAAAGTTCCACAACGGTATGGTGTGTTAGTGAAGGGGTATTGTATGAAATTCTACACATGTGCATGATTTTTTTAAGTTCACAATTTTATTGTTGTTAAGGGGGGAGGAGTGGGGTGAGTGGGGTCGGGGGGTATATGGGGACCTCATTTTTTTTAATGTAATATTAAAAAAATAAGTAAAGACAAAAAAACAATTTTAATAAAAATATATATATATATTTTATTCTAATTTGTTTCAGTCAAGATGTGCTATTGGAGAACCTCATCACAAACTCCAGATAATAGGCCATTCTCCAACCTCACCCAGCAAATGCCCAACATGTAGTAATGAAAGAGATCATGTGGCTTTACAACAGAAGCAGCCCTGTCCATGTCTGGCACATTTCCACCTCTGAACAGTGACTGATTGATGGAGTTATTGTTTTTAATAAATGTGTAAGAATTTCAACACATTTTTTAGTCCAACTTAAAAAACAGTGGCAACCACTAGCAAGGTTTATGTTTGAACCCTGTAGGCTGTCAGGAACTCAGTAGGGTCTTTAAGAGACAGATGAAAACATTTTTATTATATGCAAGTCAGAAAACATGTGGATGGCCATTGATCTCTTTGGTCATATATTCATTCAATCACTTAGCAGTAATTCTGTCTCATTCTTGTTTTAAATGGGGTTTTGTCTTTATCATAAGCAGATGTGGGTAACAAATGGGTAACAGCAGAACAGTCAACATATGAATTACTCAACAAATAATTATTTATCGATGCAAAAATAACTCTGGATTTAGAAGGACCTTGGAATATAGAAATTTTAAAATGTTCTGTGGGCTCAAACAGATCTTGGTTTTAATTTGGGGTTGCCAGAATGAGTAAGCATACTAATTGTGTGACCTTAAGAAAGTTACTTAACCTCTCTGAACCTTGTTTTCCTCATCTGTAAAATAAAGGTAAAATATTAAATTTATATTTTATAAATTTTCTAAGTTCTAAGCAATGCTTGCAAAGAACTTAGCACTGTGCCTTCCATATAGAAAACACTCGACAAATCATAACTATTACTCTTTATGATGACATCTTTAGAATATTAATTCTACCAGATTGGCTCATAACCAAATCAGAAATTTTGGTTTTGTCTTGTAATGAAAATTCCAGGGATAGGGAGTCCAGGACCAAAGTAGCAGCTATAATGTCTTCATCATCCCAAACTCCTTCTATCTCTTCTTAGGATATGGTTCTTGTCCTAATGATTACAAGATGGTTCCTGTCCCCCAATATCTTGACAACATTTAAGGCAGGAAACATAAAAAGGGACATGACAGCTAATTCCACCTTTCTTTCTAGAGTTTTCCAAGAAGCCCCACTCAATGACTTTTTCTCATAGCTCATTGGCCAGAACTATGTCACATGGCCATCTTTAAAGAAGGCTGGGAAATGTGGCTTATTAGCTAAGCACATTGCCAACCCCAACAAGATCGGACTTCTATTAGTAAGGAAAAGGGAGTGAATAAATATTGGATAGGCAGCCAATGGTTTCTGCAGAATCCACTTTGAATCATTGGTTCATGTAATCAGAGGAACCAAGATGTAAAAAATTGGCAGAGAACCAAAAGTTCCTCATGGAAGTAATATTCTGTTTCTTGTTTTTTCTTTAACCTCAGATAGTCAAGTTTCCATATTTTTGTGTCTTCTTTTCTAATTGATCCACCTCTTCTAACAGATCTTTCCAGTAATGATCCATTAAGATTGAATGGAATTGCTCTGGCTCTCTTTAGGTTCCTGTTTTAGTTTGCTAGGTCTGCTGATACAAAATACCAGAAATTTATTAGGATAAAAGCTTACTGTTCCAAGGTTGTGAAAATGTCCCAATCACAGTATCATCAGAGAGGCTATCTCATCAAGGTTTGCTGCTGGCAGACCCCAGACTCCTGCCACATGGCAGGGCAAAATAGTAGCTCTCTGTCTAGGTCTCTGCCGCCTTCTCTATTTCAATTTGCCAAAGGCAAAGGTTGGCTGCTGTTCAGATCCTGGACTCTTGCCACATAGCAAAGCAAGCCAGTGGCTCTCTGTCAGGGTCTCTGCCTTCTCCTCATTTCAGGCCTGCTCTGCTAATTCCAGCCTCTGCCCTCCCTCTCCCATGGCAAGGTCAAAATGGCAGCTGTCTTTTTCTGTCTGTGTTCTGCTTTCAGTTCTCCGCTTATATAAGCCTCCAGCAAGAGACCCAATCTGGATCATGCCTCACTGACATAGTCCAATTAAAGGCCCTAAATGGATCTAATCAAATGATCTAATCAAAAGGTGCCTTAACTGAAGTTAATGCCAAAAAGATACACACCCACAGGAATGGATTAGTTCAAAGAATATGATCTTTTTCTGGGATTCACAAAATTTCAAACTGTGACAGTTTCCCTGGATAATTTTAGGTACCCAGTGTCTATGACTCTGGATTCCTATTTTTTGCATACTGTAAAGTAGCTCCATTTGAATTTCCTCAATTAAAGGTATCTTTTTCTCTTTCTATCAGACTATCATCTTTACCTACTCCATCATTAAAATAAAAAACACAGCCTTTCAGTTCTTAAATCTTGTGGTATTTCTAACTTTGGTTTGTTTCTTGGTTGTTGCTTTGTTTTTCATCCTTTACATTCAGCATCTCATCAGTACTAGTACTTCAGTATCATTCTTTGTCTTTTTAATAGCTTTCTTGAAAAATAATTTATATAGTATACAATTCACCTACTTAACGTGTATAATTCAATGGTTTTTAGTATATCCCCAGGTGTATGTAGCTATGACTACAATCAATTTTAGAACAGTTTCATCACTTCAAAAAGAAAACTCTGTACCCTTTAGCTATCATCCTCCTATTCCCCATCCACCCCCACTCTAGCAATAAGCTACCACTAATATACTTTCTGTCTCTTTAGATTTCCCTATTCTGTAATCTCATATGAATGG
Organism: Dasypus novemcinctus; assembly: GCF_030445035.2. Taxonomy (NCBI): domain Eukaryota; kingdom Metazoa; phylum Chordata; class Mammalia; order Cingulata; family Dasypodidae; genus Dasypus; species Dasypus novemcinctus. The sequence continues at coordinate 95,847,099 of NC_080674.1, forward strand.
AATCATAGAATCATAAAATATGTGGACATTTTTCACTGGCTTCTTTCACTTAATATGTTCAAGATTCATCCAAATTGTTGCATGTATCAGTACTTCATTCCTTTTTATGACTGAATGATATTCCATTGTATGGTTATACCAGATTTATTTATCCAGCAACCTCATTTTTGAACCCTTCTTTCTCTTCTCATCTTCTCCCATAAAATCAATTGTCAGCTCACCAATTCTTTTTCCCAGATATCGCTCATATTTATCCCTGTCTTACTTTCCCCACATTGGTCAGACCCCCACTCTATTTTGCTAAGAATACAAAGCTGACATCTCATCAGATTCCTATTTTCACTCTTGCTCATCTCCATTCCATTCTTTATACTCTGCCAGAACCATCTTTCTAAAATATAAACTTGGTCCTAATGCTGTTCCCCTGCTTAATTTCCCCAAACCCTCCCCATGATTCATAGGATAAAATTCAAACTCCTTAACATGGCATAAAAACCCTCATGGTTGGATCTTCTCTCTCCCCATACACAATCTCACCTTCTAAATTACAGCGACATGACCTTTGTTTAAAATTTCTTCCAAAGCACCATACCCTTTTACCTTATAATCTTTTACCTGAAGCATTTCTCCCTTCTCCTTCCTCTCCCCTTGCCTAACTCAAACTCATCCCTTGAGACTTACCTTATACGTCACTTCCTCCAGGAAGCCAATAGCTGCAACACTGTTCCCAGTCCTAACCTCATTGTACCTGGATGGTGATTACTTTTTCCAAACCTGATTGCCTATGTTCAACTCTTCCTTTATCAATAAAACAAGAAATTTTTACCTTAGTGTCAACTTAATGACTGCATATTAGTAACATTTAATGACTTTGTCCAAAAGTAGCAACTAACTTGTACACAGAGGTTAAAACTCTCTTTTCCAACTAGCTAATTTTGCTCTATGTTCTTTCTAACTTTATCTAACCCAAGCAAGCAAACTCCGTACTCTTCATTGCTTAGCTCAAATCCTCTCATTTCTGTGTCTTCCAGCTTGTTGAATGTGTATCTAAGGATGATTCTCCCACTCTCTTATCCTCAAACACTCCATTTGTTCAAATTGTTCATAAGGTTTCTTTTTCTACTAAGCTATCCAATAGACTCCTGAATCAAGCCACGCCAACTATTTCAGCACTTACAGGAATGTAAAATGGTGGTTGCTTGCATATTTGTTTTCAATGGCTTTTTTTATACTTTAATTTTTTGGACTTTTATCTTCCCTCACTTAACAGAAAGTATTTTGCCCTCTATTTTACTTTGTAATATAAAATATATTTTGCTAAAGAGATTGGCAATAATAATAAAGTTTAAAATAACATTCTACCTCAGTTGTTTGGTTGGAATCCTTTTTCAAAATTAGATACTAATATACCATATATCTGCATGACTGAAAATATTGTTGCTTTAGTGTGATTGGGGTTTTTAGTCTATTGGAAATGCCAAACTTGTTATTTAGGAAATATTTATGCATCCATGAAGTTGGGGACATGATAGTAATCAATTAACATGAAAATGGATAACAGGCAATGTTAAGACTAGTGACAAATGATGTATGAAAGAACACTAAATTAGACTTGTTGTCAGACATAATTAGAAGACACTTGTGATGTTTCTCAATATTAATATCTTATCTCTGACAAGGGTTAGACACCTATTTGAGTTGATATTGTCTTAGAAAGAATAAAGCTAAGCAAGAGGAATTATGAGATGCTCTCAATAGATTTAAGGAAAATAATGAACACATTATATTTTAATGTCTTATAAACTGCCAAATTATTAATGATCTGGAGAGGCTATTTGCACTTCCTCATTTAGAAGTTCCGATTTTAATTAAATATCTTTATGCAACAATGAAGCCCTCTTTCTAGTTCTCTGCTTTGTGCTTGTGGATTAATGGGGAGAAGACCCAGAGAGTTCTGATCTGCCCTTTCACTGAAGTGACTAAAATGGCTCCAAAGTGAAATAAGAGTGGTGACGGGGCAGACCGAGGAAGGTGGGGTTAATGCTGGAGAATGTTAAAATGAACAAAAGAGGACCCTGTGCTAACTCCTTCCCTGTTCTTATCTAAATCTGCTCACAAATGTACTTCTAAATATGAGCCAACATAGTTTTGAATGTCTTATTTTCTTCTAGTCACTGTTGACCATATTTTAATGCCTAGAGTTGTTAATAATAGGGGCCAAGCGTTTTAATAACTCATGCTATTTTCCAAAAACATACATCAGCCATTTCAGAAGAGAAAGTCAGACTGTTGGCAGATTTTTAGACAATATTTTAAAAGTACATTTCCTTTCAGATTCTTCCAGAAATTAAGCCGAAATCTTGCTTTTATCACTTTTCTTGCAAGTATTGGACTACTAAAACTTACTTCCTGAGAGTGCAAATTACAGATATTTTTAAAGGAAGACATTTAGTAATTTGATTAAGCTACATTGCTAAAATTAATTTGAAGCTAGCAAAAATTATGAAACATTTTGCCATAGCAATTATAGGGAATTGTAGGCATCCCTTGACAAGTTTTCAAATTGAACAGAAGTATCTGCCTTGTTAGAGATTTTTAAATGTCCTGGCTAAGTTTTCCATAATTATTTCTCCCCTTCTGTCAGCTGTGTTATTGCCCTACCAGTTTAAAGGTTAAGCAAAGTACTAGATCTGTCAACGTGAGTGAAACCAACTGGTGAGGAGCTATCAGAAGGTAATCAGGGCTAATGGGTACATAATGGCTAACAGGGTCCTGTTTGCACTCAGATACATCACCACAGACAGAACACAGTTTTCACTGGTGCCCTTGTTAGAGAACACATGGAGCAATCCAGACGCTCTGTAGTTAAAACCAAGTGGTCGACTCCTCACCCCCAAACCCCACACCCAGGATAAAAAGCTGAAAAAACCCAAGCTCTGAAAATAATAGAGTAAGATTTGCATTTGTACAGCAAAACTATTATTTCAGAACAAAAATGGCACTGTGTCCTTGCCTTGAGTTCATTTCTTAAATAAACAGAATTCCCACCAGAGACACAGGTTTCTTTCATGGACATGCAATGGTCTAGTAACTCTTCTAGGCATTTTTCGAGCAGTATTTATACCAATGCCTGCTTTAAGCAGAATAAATCACACAGAGTGGGGAAATATGAAAGCATAGATAATCAGAGCTTGTACGGTACTTGGGGTTCTTGCATTTTTTTTTTCTTTTTGCTGTTTTCCATCCATTTTCATAAATTATTGCTTTCTCTAACCAACTATCAAAGTTTAGACTTTGTTAGCTCTAAGTCTTACAAGCTGCTTCCTAGAATAACATCTGTATTCTAACTGCTGTTTGTGATTTTTCGGCTTCATCATTTTGACGATTATCTGTTGTGGCTTAAGTGCTTGCAAAGCTTAGTGTAAACAATAATGCAGGGCATTAAAGCATTTGTTTACTCTATGGTGAAACTAATTCTTCTTAGTAGTTCTTAGAACAGGTGACAGGAAATAAAATCTAAGATACACGCAAGAAACAATGGGCTGCTTTCAGTAATACTTTAATCTTTTGGAGGCCAGTGACTAAGTTTAGAACATAAAGGCTTTATTTTTTCAGTTATATGTATCCATGCATCTTGGAGTTTAACATAAGCTTTATGAATAACAACAACCCTGCATGTATTTTCTATTTAAATTGAGTGAGGTCTGTTCAGACTGCTTCAGAATTGAGTTCTGAGTCTTCAGAACGAGGGAAATATCAGCACAATGTATATGCTCCTATTGGGTTACTAATGCCAGGAAACTGTTCAAATAAAATGATCTAAACAAACCAGGAGCCAAAACAAATAAAAAGAGGAGAAATGTCTAAAAACACAAACTCTTTCCCATCCTACCCCACCACATTTTGGAGTTTACTGAAAAACACATGTGAGTTGAAGCTGCAGTAGCTTTAATTTGTCAGCCCACATACTTAGCTTCACATGGCTCTCCAAGTTAACAAGTTTCCAAGAGTCATGTTTCCACAAGCATTACTATTCATTGTTTTGTTATATTTTACAATAGAATGGGAACCCTAAGGTTCCCTTTTATCAGTTAAGAATGACTTTTAAAAATGCATTTTGTTCTGTTGTGTTTCCAAGAAACTTTCACTTTTTTTTTGACACCGAATTTAAATTAGCCCTTCCAAGTATTCTCACAAGCTTGAGATCTCTAGCTCACGTAAAGGTTGGGGATTTTTCTTGTGCAATCACCCACAATTCCCTTCATCAGAAAATAAAAACCCCAGCAACATATTGGTTCTTTTCTACTATCCTTGATTTATATAAATTTATATAAATTTTTGAGGTCCAATCAGAATTCACACACACACACACACACAAAAGCAACATAGGTCAGCATTACAGGAAAGTTAAAAAGTATATATTCCCTTGCAAAAAAAGAAAGTTACTCCTTGTCTTCCTAAGGGAATAAATAAAACCAAGTCTAAGACTCCTTACTATAGCGATCTTATTGTGTGACCAAATACACAAATATGTATTTTTTTGCCCTCTGCATGAGTGCACATGTGCACTTGCACATGGGTGTGAACAGACCCATGAAAGGCAGTTCTATTATGTAGGAACAATAAAATAATATCTACATGATGGAATAAAAAGGACATAAAACATCTGTGTACTACACAAAATATCTCACACATACGGTTATTTTGGTGCACGAAATTTACTTACACTCTATAGCAGGGGTTCCTAACCAGGGGTCCAAGGATTTCGGGGAGGGGAAGGGGGTCCGTGAACTTGAAATGAAAAAAACTAACTTATTATCTTTATTTTCTCTGTCCTCCGACGTTGAATGCCGTAAAACTATGTGCCGCTACATTCTGAGAAGAGGTCCGTGGTTTTCACCTGACTGGCAAAGGGGTCTTTGGAACCAAAAAAGTTAAGAACCCCTGCTCTATAAGGTTAAGACCCTGACTTTTTGAAAGCTAACAATGGTATTCAGATATATGGTCCTGTGGAATCCATCAGCTACTTTAACTTTGGCATGAATTAGTTTATTATTTGCATTGTTCTAAGGAATGGAACAAGGACAAAAGTGCTAGGAAAAGACCAAGAGAAAGAAGTGTGCAGATATCAAAGACATGGGTACAAATTGACTCTAGAACTGAGAAAGGAGTTTGCAGTAAAATGAGGCAAATGAGGCAAAATTCACTAAAAAAAATTCCACTACTTCATGTTTTGCCCTAACATTATGTATAGTTTTTCTTTTACTCTTTGTCTCTGCATATTCATCAATCAAGAGGCATACATGTATTAGTGAGACAATAAACCCATGAATATTTGTATTTTCACCCTATTTTATTTTCATGATTGCTATTTGCAAATATATTTCTTGATTATATCTCTGGAGTAATTTACATACAAATAGCACTTACATAATATAGGTCAACATGTCTATTTCTCTCCTAAAATAATATGTGAACTTATTCCTAGCTCTCTCTCTCTTTTGGAAAGAAATCAGTCCACTGATAGATGTATGCCAGCCATTATAGACATGAGCTAAAGTATTTTTGTAAAAGGTAGTAAGTTAGATAAAGAATAAATCCTTGGGAAGCCAAGCAGCTGGGCTTCCACCTTCCACATGGGAGGTCCCCAGTTTCGTTCCTGGTACTTCCTAAAGAAGTTGAGCAAGACAGCGAGTTGATTCAATGGGCTGGCATGAGGAGCTGATGCCACAAGATGATGCAGTGAGATGATGCAACCAAGGGACACAGTGAAGAGACACTATGAGAGACACAACAAAATAGGGAGTGGAAGTGACTCAAGCAATTAGGGTCTTCCCTCCCACACGGGAGGCCCGGGGTTCGGTTCCCAGTGCCACCTAAAAAGATGAGCAGATGGCGAGCACAAACAACAAGGGGAGAAATAAATAAATAAATCTTTTTTAAAAAGAAGAATAAATCCTAATTTAATTATAAATACCTTTACTCAGAAAACACTATTGACTGGTGATTTTTTTTCATGAATCACATCTCAGACTTTCATTGATAAATATCAAGTTCTTTATTAGGAGATCCAGCTATTAGATCGTTTCATAGGTTTGTTTTATTACTATGCTAACATTAGTAATAACAGCCTACCTTTATATAACATTTTGTTTTAATTTTAAATTACGTGAAAGCACTTTGAAGTTTTAATCTTCCCAGCAATCCTTTGCCATTTCCCCTAAAGGATTGCAATATCGCAGAACTGACTTCTAAAACTTGGAGGGCAAACAGGAAACAATGATCTAAGATTAGATATTAGGTAGTTTTCCCTAGTGACAAGTGCAGTGAAAGCTTGTATATCACAACTGATATTTTCACTGAATCTCTACCACCACAACTACCATTCTGCAGTGTTTTAAAAAATGGAAATCCCATGTAATATGCTGACAATACAATTTTAATACCTACTAGTAGCCACATTACACCCTATGAAATTCATTGAGAATAACTAGCCCTTAGCATCCTCTTTTTGCTGGGCATAAATCCTGAGGAAGAAGGAGAAACAAAATGGATGTGTTGATCAGGCCCATCTGTTTCACAGATAAGTCTATCCAGAATATTGGTCAGTTTGTAACAAACAGCTTCAAAAGATCTGAGGCTTAGGTACAGAGAGCCAGGGGCAAAAAGATCTCAAGTTATAAATGGAATCACTTCCATTTATTAAACGTAAGAAAAAAAAAGACAAAACAAAAAAGTCCTTTCGTGGAACAAAGAAAAGTGAAAAGGATTTTATTTGTTTACTTTTAAACAGCCCCTTCCCTGTCCTTTTTCTATGTTTTCATTGTCATTACCTTTGGATAGGCCTGAGAAAGTGTTATCTTTGGGAAAAAATTATTTGCCACCTGTAAGCCATTAGGCCTGGGATGAAAATCAAGCTGAAAGCTGCCAATGGTTCTACGTTTAATTTTAAATGAAGGGGGAACTCGTCAGAGGCAGAGATTGACTCTATGAGTCCAAGACCCAAAAGAGAACATTTAGGACTTCATGCATTTAATCAGAACTACTATTTGCTTGAGCCCACACCTGCAGAATGTGTTGCCTTTGTCATTTGTTCTCTTGGAGAATAAATGCTACTTTTGGAATTAAAGCTTCAGGGATTGGAACCATAAAACCATAGTAAAATTAATATTTAATGAAGAAAAATATAATTATATCATCTCTTTTCAGGATGCGAATATTCCTGTATTTAGAAAAAAAAAAATCCCAATTTGCCATCTCCAATCATTCAAGTTAGAACTTTCAAAATCAAAAGTTTTCACAAGGGGAGCAGATGTAGCTCAAGTGGTTGAGCACCCTCTTCCCATGTAGGAAGTCCCAGGTTCAACCCTGACCTCATAAGGTGCCTCCTAAAAACAAAACAAATTAAATGAAGGGGAAAAAAAACAACTGTCACTGAGAAGTGGATGTAGCTCAGTGGTAGAGTGCCTGCTTCCCAAGTAGAAGGTCCTGGGTTCAATCCCTGGTACCTCCTAAAAAACGTTTTCACTATTTTCCAACAGTTGGCATGGTCAGGGGAAGTAGAGCATAATGGTAAGATTTTGATAGTTTTGAAATGCTGAGTTTCTATGTGTGAATTAACTGTTCTTTTCATAGAATATAATTGTTCATGACTTCAAAAACAGTAAAAAGACTATTGGATAAAACATTCATATAGAAATTAAAACAAGTCAGAGCAAAGAGCAATTTTAAAGCTTTTCTCCTGTAAAGCACTTGAAAAATTGCATTTGCACTTTAATTCTACCTTGGTTGCACTTAGAAATTATGAAATCAGCTTCCAGTCATCCTTATTATCTCTCGTGGGGTCTCAGAAGTGTCCCAACAAAATGGATTTTAAAGCCTGCTAAGTGCATTGCAGGAAATTGATCCAAATTAAATGCTTCTATTAAACCAGGACCAATGTATTCAATATATCACTCTTAAATTTGTTAATGAAGATTCTAGAAATACTTATAAATATTCTGGTATTTTTGCCACATTTATGGATAAATACTTCCAAGATTTGGTCCATGTCAATAATACAAAACACATTTAGAAGAACTAATGCTCTCATTTAAAGTAAAATCTCTAACATTCAGTGAAAGTTCAGGTCTTTGTAAAACTGATAGCTGAAACCAGTGTTTGTTCTTATTTCTGAAATAAGAAAACTGATATCTAAAATCAAAGTTTGTTCTTATTTCTCAAATCCCTTTCTAAGCAAGCACTTAGATGAAGAGATGTTCTTCCTAGAGAACTTTTCTCCATTAGTTATCTGTTTATTTCTCACTATCTTCTTCACCTCCACTGGCTTATTCCCCATGTATTAGTCAGCCAAAGGGCTGCTGATGCAAAATACCAGAAATTGGTTGGTTTTTATAAAGGGTATTTATGTGGGATAGGAGCTTACAGGTACCAGGCCATAGAGCATAAGTTACTTCCCTCACCAAAGTCTATTTCCACACGTTGGAGCAAGATCGCTGCTGACATCTATGAGGGTTCAGGCTTCCTGGGTTTCTCCCTTCCTCAGGCTTCTTTTTCCTGGGCTCAGCATTTCTCTCTTCCTGGGGCTTGCTTCTATTTCCTCTGTGAGCTTACTTCCCAGGGCTCCAGCTTAAGGTTTTAGCATCAAACTCCAACATTAAAACTCTAACATCAAAAACCCTCCAACTCTGTCCTTTGCCATGCCTTTTATCTGCGAGTCCCCACCCACCAAGGGGTGGAGACTCAACACCCTACTGGCACAAGAGGTTTACCTGATTACTTAATCAAGTAAACCTCTGAATCCAATATAATCTAATATGCCCAGAGGAAAAGATCAGTTTACAAACATAATCCAAGATTTCTTTTTGGAATTAATCAATAATATCAAACTGCTACACCCTTTAATTATAAATAAAAACCAGTCTCTCTCCATAATGTCTCTCAATTCAGCCCCCTAACTTCCTTTCTCTATATGCCTAATTTCTTTACCATATTTCCCTTTCTTCCTCACCAAGAATTTTTAAGAATAATCTATACTCATTGTCTTCATTTGTTCACTTCCCATTAATTACCCAATCCATTGCAACCTGGCTTCTGACACCGTCATTTTACTAACCCTCTTCTGGCATTACTTATCACTTTCATCCTACTTGTCAAATCCATAGAACGCCTTTTGCTTCGAGTCCACCACTATAAGTCTATGCAAAGTGGGGACTGTGCCTGCCTTGTTCACCCCTTTATGACTTACTATCTACCACAGTTTATAAAATATAATGGCACTTATGTATATTTATTGAATTGAAATCCAGTTCAATCAAAATTGTTTTCTAGCTTTCCCTCTCTGCAGCTTAGACATTATTGAGGTTTCTCTCCACTCTTGGCTTCTATGACATCACTAATTCTGGATTCTCTCTCTCTTTCCCCCTCCCCTTACACCTAAAATCTTGATGTCCCCAGAAGTTCTCATCCTTAATATGTGTTTGTCTCACTACTCGACCTGCTCAACCAGAACAATGTCTTCTACCTTCCCTCTTTCAACTACTATTGATTAATCCCAAATCCATTGAAAGGTTTCTTTTTCAACCCATCCCCTAATAAACGCTCTCATCTCCTGGGACTCAGCTCAATTGAAAATCAACCCGGAAGCCCCTCCCATCAATCTGAAAGCTTAGATTAGATATGCTTTTCTTATTCCTTTTATCACCATATACTAACTGTTTTGTGGCCTTAACTACATTGCATAGTATTTGATTACTTGTCTTCCTCACTAAGCTTTGTGAGTGAGGATAAGGGTTAATTGCTATACCTCCAGTGCCTAACACATAATGTAATATCAGTTAACAAATAAATTTATCTGTAGTTCCAAGCTCTCTAATAAGAACTTTTTCAATACTTGCAACTGCTTATTAGATCTCTTCCAATGACCTGCAGACACTTCAAATTTGGAAATGAACTCATTATCTCCAGTTCTACCCTGACCAATCTTCTTAATTCCTGTCACAGTAACAACCCTATCTACCATGTTACCTAAGCTAGATATTTGAGAGTCATCTTTGACTTTTCCTTCAGTCTCCACACTCAGACTCTGGATGCTGCTGTACTGCCTCTTTTGAATATTCATTCTTTAATCCCAATTGGTCTACTGCATTAGTTCTGATTCTCATCCACATATCTCCTCTGCATTGTCAAAAAAAACCTTGAAATTTATTTGCTTCCCCCAATGCTTACCCTTCCAAGCCAGACTCCTCACTGCCCCCAGAGTTATCCTTCTAAATAGATCACTATTATTTTTGGCACGTCCCCATCACCTACAGGATGAAGTAGAAATTCCTTCATGTAACTTAGAACACATTCCAAGACTACCTTTTTACCTTTCTAGCTACATCTCCCAACACTTCCAACCAAAATAACTTACCCTCTAGTCCACACTAAATTCATCTTTGTCTCCCACATCTGCAAAGTTCTTTCATGTCTCTTCACATGCTCTTACTACTATCTCTGAACTGGTATAAATTTATCAATTTTTCAAGACCCAACAAAAGTCCCTAATCTCTTTGGTACATTTGCCAGGTCTTCCAGAAGTGTTAGTTCCTCCTCTCTCAGTGCACAAATAGTGCTCCATCACAATGTACTCTAATTTATCACTCTACACTGTTCCCATGATAACTATTTGTTTCTAAGGTTTTTTCCCCATCCGCTCTGAAAGTGAGTTCATTTGGTACACGATTCTTGGCTCCTATCACAATCCTGAATATAGACTAAATGCTCAATGAATGTTTGATGAATGAATGAGTGTATGTGTGTATACATATATATATATTTATTTACATATATACATATATAATATGCCGAATATGAAAGTACATTTGATTATATTTGATTTAAAGTATATTTGTAATTTAGTACATCTGTGAATTTCCCAGTAAATGTTACACATTCTGAAGTAGTTATTAAAGAATTCACACTATGGACAGATGGTAAAGAATAACTGAGAATCCTGAAGGATACATATGTGCTCACACATTCTCCTTCATTCTCCCTGCCTCGCTTATGCCTTCCTGGCCCCACCAAGCCTGTCACTTTTCATCTTCCCACCCTGCCAATTCCATGAGAAGGCAAACTGCAAAGGATGCCATTGGAAAGGGTAATGGGTACAGAAGGGCAATATCATCTTGGAGACTTAGAAACTGTTCTGTACAATAAAAAGCACATATTAACCAATCCGGACAGCTCATGAATTTCCCAATGTCTGTCCATTGTGTTAGATGAAGGATTGAGATGTGCTGAGATGCAGCACATTTCACAGGGATTTAAATTTAAAAAAATAAAATGAAGTACAGTCCAGATTTTCCAACTTGCCTATCTCTGTTATGACATAGAAGTACGTGTTTGGTCTTCCAAGTATTATCCCTATGAAAGAGTGGTCGCTTTCGTTTGTTTGTTTTCCTACCTGTGACACTTTACTACTCACAAAATAGTTGCTAATGATCAAAATATAAATAAAATCATTTGCTTTGCTGAAAAGCATCTCCCCAAATCTTTACAAAAAATTGATATCATGACAGTAATTATAAATAATTAAGCTATCCAATTAAAGATATTAATGTTCTGGCGGAAGAAAGTTTGGAACTACATAGAGCACATCAGAAAAAAAACATGTTTAATTTGATCATTTTAAATCTGTAATGGAGATGTCAAAAATTCTAAATCATCTAGATTTGAAAACCCAAGTGTTATTTAGGTAAAGGAAAACCAAACTAACGTAACTCAAATTATAGGAAGTTTAGAAAAATACTTGATCACCAACTCAATCCATTAGTTATTAATGCCTTATAGCCATAATGAAAAAGCCCATATATACAATAATTTATAGCAGATAAAATTAATATTTTGAATATAAGTTTAAGTATCCAAATTAATGTTTTGGGGAGCAATTTAGGAATGCAAGGCTTAATCACTTATGTTATTATTAACTTTTCAATTCATTCTTGATTACTGTCAACACAAGGTAATGAATCTCATTTTTCTCCACATTGTCTCATGTATTACTTGCCTTTTTTTTTTCCTCTTGTTAGGTTTCTATTAGATTAGTCTTCCTTTATGATATGATCATTCCAAATCTGACAAAGACTTGTTGTTTGGCAAGCCCTCTCATGTACTACAGTTTTAACACTCAAAATACAGAATTGCAATCTAACGAAAAAAAGTCTTATTATCTAACAACAACAACAAACTCACAAAGAATCATTGCACCCTGTTCTCCCAAACATGGTGTTGCCCTGAAACGGGCAACTCATGTCTGGAAACCACCTGTGGATAGGACCATAGATCAAGGTGGCATAGTGACTAAATATGTTCCACAAATGAGGCTATTGAAACAAATAATAAAAGCAATAAAACAAGATTTATTTCTGAGCAGAGAGAATTGGAAGAGAGAATGAAAAGGAGGAAGGAGATGTTGTGAAACTGAATTTCAGATAAACCTGTTATAGATGGGGGGGATTTGTTGGCACTCTGATCACTCCTCATACCCTTTTGTCCTTAACTGCTATTACTGTGAACACTCCAGTTCTTTAAAATACAGTCACACCATTTTTTTCAAGATTAATATATAAAAGAGTAAAAGATTGCTCCTGGGCTAGGACCCTGCGTGCTAAGTTTCGGCCTGGAGCACATTTTTATAGCTGAGTTATAAACCTTTGAAAATAGGTGTTTAGAATGGAAATGTTAAGAGACCCTTAACTGTGGTGGCACAAATAGTACTGGCATCATTCATCTAGAAAAGGCACATAGGCTGCCATAGTATTAAAGTTTACACTTCAGTAAAGGAGCCTGAAAGTGGTCAGGAACTATTCTACCAGAGATTTAATCGTCCTTTGGAAAAAAGTTACGGTGATGAGTTGGGGAAGGGGGTGAGTTAGAGACGAGAAAGGAAATGTAGATTGACATGTCATGTAGATAATCTTCTGTTAAGATATCGTGGAAATTTCAAAGGGCGGTTTTTTTTTCTCTCCCCTTCCCCCCCACCCTTGTCTGTTCTGTGTGTCTATTTTGCTGTGTGTTCTTCTTTGTCCGCTTCTGTTGTTGTCAGTGGCATGGGAATCTGTGTTTCTTTTTGATGCATCATCTTGTTGTGTCAGCTCTCTGTGTGTGTGGCACCATTCTTGGACAAGCTGCACCTTCTTTCACGCTGGGTGGCTCTCCTTATGGGGGGCACTCCTTGCACCTGGGGCTCCCCTACATGGGGGACATCCCTGCATGGCAGGGCACTCCTTGCACGCATCAGCGCTGTGTGTGGCCAGCTCCACATGGGTCAAGGAGGCCCCAGGTTTGAACCGCGGGCCTCCCATGTGGTAGATGGACTCCCTAACCACTGGACCAAGTCCGCTTCCCTCAAAGGGAAAACTGAGCTAACCAAAACTGTCAGCAACAAATAATGACTGGCATCATTACATTGTAATAAATCTTTATTACTTTATTGCTATTTGTTATAGTCTTTGAACGTAGGTATGATGCCCTTATCAAAAGAAAATATCGATGAGGAATACATTATGTCTATATACCTATAGAAGAGGAAAACTGGGAAAGAAATTTCACACTGCAGTTGAAGGAAATTAATAGAGCATTTGGAATTTTCTAGATTGGCTGCCTATTTCTGTTTTCAGATTGCAAGTGAATTTACATGTTCTTAAAGGCAGCAGTTCCATGAAAGTTTTGCCTAGATTACATTGCCTTTTGACATTTGGAAGATATATTTGCAATATCCTCTCTTACTTCCAAATATCTCTCATTTCTAATATAATTTATCTACTCCCTGAATCTTCCATGGATTCTCAGAAGGCATAATTTTTCACTGACATATTTTCCCCCTGGGGTTTAATATAATAATGGGGTTCACAAAATAAATCTGTGTACACTCTCTGAGAATGTGATCACTCAGTAAACTTAGCATAAAGGTAAAGGTAGCGTTGCCGAATTTAACAATTAGGAGTCAAATGATCAAATCATTCACCTCTATTACCATTACATTCCCACCTCTGGAGGAAGAAGAGAAGAGGAAGGAAAAGTACAGGATGAGGAAGAAGAGGAAAAGGAGCAAGCAGAAGAAGAGAAGAATTTATCTATCTCCATAGATAGATTATGTGGGGTAAATTAAATATATAGCAGAGAAGTCCTATCAAGTTACTGCTAAAGTAGCTGGAGATCCAAACCCAAAGAGAAGGCTCTTAACGTCAAGTGCTTTTTACTAACCCGGTAACCGTTACTGAAATTGGAGGTCCACTGACTACATTCCGGTACAAGAATTCTCTGACTCAATTCAGAAAATTTATGTTTGCAAATATCTGTGAATTTTTACATGATCACTGTCACTGTTTAATGATCACTGTCACTGTTCAGACAAGACTTTACAATATGCTCTTAAATTAGAGGGAAAGAATATCAATCAAGTGCTTCAGATACCAAGTGCTAATCCTTCCAAACAATATTAAAAGCTGATTGGCAAATTCCACAAGTTTTATTGCTTGAAAATATAGTCAGTCCTTCATCTGTAAATATCATCTTTATGCACAATAAATACATCAATATTTCCAAAACTAATTTTACAAACTACTAGCAAAATAAATTAAAAACCTATTGTCCAGCACTGTATAAATGAAACAAATATGGGTGGGTTGTTTGTCTTTGTTTTTACTTTTCTACCCTTGCTATGTTACAGAGCTATGAAAATTCAAAAGAATCGATAATTATGTTTTAATTAATTGTTGCGTAAATACATTTACAATCCAGACTTAACTATGATTCAGACACCTGAACTTCCCAAAGTGAAGACATAGTGTTTGTGTGCACTGTTCTTCTTCCAGTTTTACTGCATGATCCAATACTGTCTTCATTAACAGATAGGGACACTGAAATGAAAACTTGGAAGGTTAAAAAATATTCCCAGTTGTTCACCTCTAAAATACACTTATTTATCATTTTTTAGGATTCCATATTTATCCCCTCCAGGTGTCTCAAATAGTTAAAAACAAACAAAAGAAAAATTTTTTAAGAAATACCTCTATTCCTTAAATTTAAAATGCTGTGGATTTTAAGAATGCAAAAGTACTACTAAAAGATTGTTTTTGGGTCACATAACCATTCGATGGATCTATTTGTGGCTCTTAATATTTAATATTGTTGCTGCAGAAATTCACTCCTAATCAGGAAATGTGTCATTTGCCCTTGAGCATGGTCTATGGAGTCTGAGAATAGTGCCAGGCACATTCCAGAGGTCATACAAGACGGCCACCTTGTGACTAGCTGTTATAAATAAGGGCGCTGGGGTCAACCTGTCTCTTCTTTGAAGAGGTTGGGAGGTTTCACCCTGAAAGCAACACTGGTCCTTAGTTTGGAAACTAGGTCCCCAAGGAAACCCTGGGCAAGCACTTTCAAATAGCTAAGAGTGAGAGAGAAGGCACAGCAAATGTCAACTTACATAAACCCATAAGAAGAGAGACGAGAAAATAGTGTCCTTTTGCAAGGGCAGAAGTCTAACTTTCTTAGGGAAAGAAAAATGTGCAAAATGGGGGCACAATAAAAAACGTAAAGCAGTAGGAAAGCCTAGTAAATAAACCCAGGTGTTAGCCTGTATTATAGGTGGACAAAGAGTATAGATCAAATAACCTGTCAGAAGGAAGAGGAATTCATGGGTTTGGTTTCTGCTACCCCTCGCAAGGATTGGGCGAAGAAGAGGTGGGTTTTTTTCATGATAGGGCTAGTAGGAATAACCAATCCTACTAAAGAAGGTGCAACAATAGATTTTATAATAAAGACTTACTACAAGGACACTGATATTTATAGGAAAATGTCCAAAGGATTATGAAATCTAGGTTCCCCTAAAAGTTAACCTTTGAAGGCTTAGCCCTTGAATTCCTACAGTTCAGAATATTATCTCTAGGGTCTTTAGTCGTTTCCATCACATTGAGTTAATAAAATTATTGTCTCTATTATCTCTTCCTTTACCTCTCATTCTCATGTGTTATACACGTTTACTCATAATGCTTTATCTCCCTTTTCCCAGAATACTGAAACCAAAGTTTCCTAGACCAGTTGCACAGCCAGAGGCCGCACATGTCATTTTAGTTGTCCCATGTTGTTTTGTGCTATGGTCCCTAAACATCTTGTATTAGGAGACATATTTTAACCTACAAATGTTTTGTCAACTGCTGAATGGCTAATTTCACATTAGTCCTGAGAAAGGAATACAGCACTATGTATGCATATGTATAAATAAATAAATATACATATATATAAATACATGTTTATAAATCAAAACTTTTGTTGTCTATTTTAAACTGAACTACATGAATCACAGAACCACTTGCATATAGCTAAATGACAGTAGCATATAGGTATATGACATACTTATTTTATACATAAATAAGGCTTTGGTATATTTGTATTTTAGCCACTTGCAGTAATTCTGTCTTCAATATCATTACCCAAGAACACATAGCCTACAGGTAGAGAACTGCACTCTAACTATTTGGAAACTACAAGCATTTGGTCAATCCAAGGCCAAAAAAATCTGATCCAAACCATCATCTCAATTGACTAGAAGTACCTACCATGATGCTATACAAAAGTAGCTGATCGTTGATCCTAGTTGAATCTGAATTTCACCCTTCCCAAGAATAATCTACTCCATGCCCTCTCAGCTATCCATGCTTCTATTAGGCTGCTATCCATGGTTCTATTATGGGAGAAAATTTAAAGGTCATTATAGAGTTACCCTCTAGGATGAATTCTAATGGAAAGGAGTTCAGGCATCATACCAGGTGCAGCAAGGAAAAAAATGTTTTCAGTAACTCTCAGATTATACCATAAGAATTCTCTACTATAGATTGAATCATGTCCCTGAAATTAATATGCTCAAATCCTAACTTCCACTTGCTTGAATGTGATCTTATTTGGAAAGAGGATCTCTGGAGATGTTATTAATCAAAATGAGCCAGAGGAGCTGATGTGGCTCAAGTGGTCAAGCACCTGTTTCCCACATGACAGGTCCCAGGTTCAATCTGTGGCCTGTACCACCAAAAAAAAGAGGTCAAACTGGATGAGGGTGGGCCTTTAATCCCATATGACTGGTACCCATAAGAAGTGATGAAAAGAGCTTCAGTTTTGTCCAGTGATCTACTAACTTGAATTCGTACCCATTGTGGAAGGTGCTCCACTCCACTGAATGGGGTGGTGCCAAAGAAAGGTTCCCATACTCCAGGAACTCGGTGACCTTCGAAGTCTTTGGTGTCAGAGGCTTTTTTTGCCTGACTGCTGAGAATCAGACCCATTCAATCTGCATATTCATCCATCCTAGCTGTGGTACCAGGATAACAGCCAAGACTTCTTCCCTTGAGGGTGTTTATGAGTGGGGTGATCGTTTACCTACCTTTCCCCAGACAATCCTAGATTGCACCTGTTGCCCTGAAGTAATTATTAATAATACCTCCTTGCATGCTCAGAAGCATTCCAGTTTGGAGGAAAAATTAGTCACCCTTATTATGAGCTATCCCCAAGTGTTAAGCATTCCTGACCATCATATAAAAACACAGTGTATATATCCTAATTCAGAGTTGTGTGGCTGGTGATAGCAGTCTCCTGGGGGTCTCCCCAAAATGCAGACTCCTGAGTCCCAATCCCCATATCCTGCGGAGAGTCTTAGGAATGCCTATGCCAATGCTGCAGCTGGTTCTTTTAAACAAGAAAGACTGATAATTGCCACTCTAGAAGAATTCCTAAGAGTCCTATCCAATATGCTATATTTAATTCATGGCTATGCTTTACTCTCCCTCTTTCTCTTTTGCCCTTGCAAGCTTTCCTCTTGCTAAAATTTCCTAAATTTAACCTTAAATCTGAAGTGTTTCTGCACCTAATTTGCCCTCATTGCACCAGCATATGGACCCCATCCTGCAGTAGATCTCTGGCCACCACTGTGTTGGGCTGGTGTGCTCACAAAAGCAAGATGTGCACATCTCTTCCCAACTCAGTGATGTCACGCTGGTAGCTTAAAATTAGCTATGGAGGGAATATTCACACCATTCAGCAAATGCTACAAATCAAGCCTCCCCTCCCCACCCCAGAGATGCCTAATGAACATATAATGGCATACCTCTAGCTAAGTATTTATTGCTAATTATTCTACTACCCCCTTAGATAAACAAAACAAAACAAAACTAACTAACAAAGTCAAATGTTCCCTAAAGACAGTCAACCTTTTATTCTTAGGTATTTTATTTATTTATTTCCACACCCACCCACCCCCACCTCCATTGTCTGCTCTCTGTGTCCATTCTCTATGTGTTCTTCTGTGTCTGCTTGTATTCTCATTGGGCAGCTCTGGGAACCGATCCTGGGACCTTCCGGAGTGAGAGAGAGGCAATCATTCTCTTGTGCCACTTCAGCTCCCTGATCTGCTGCATCTCTTATCTCTCCTCTATGTCCTTTTTGTTGTGTCATCTTGCTGCGCCAGCTCTCTGCATGGGCCAGCACTCCTGCATAGGGCAGAACTCCTGCATGGGGCAGAACTCCTGCGTGGGGCAGAACTCCTGTGCAGAGCAGCATTCCTTGTGCAGGGCAGTACTCTGTGCAGGCCAGCTCCCACATAGCCAGCTTGCCTTCACCAGGAGGCCCTGGGTATCAAACCCTGGACCTCCTATAGGGTAGGTGGGAGCCCAATTGCTTGAGCCACATCTGCTTCCCTGCATGCATCTTTATTTGTAGTTATAGAATAAATTTATTAAAGGAGAATCACTCTGCTACAGAGTATTTATTTTCTTAACATTTTGGTTAGGAACCATTAAATTCTCCTTACAGAAAGCTTATACCAATTTACAGTCACCAGTAATATAGTAGAGTACTCACCTTCTACCACTGTAAAGAATATATTTATTAAAATATATACATAAATTAGAGAGAGAAAGAGAGGTGTCTTTACACCTTCCTGCTTTTTATTCTTTTTTAATTCTGCCATTTGTATTTCTTCAATGAATTGGCCAAGACATAAAGAAAAATGCTGAACTTTTATGAGAGTCATTAAAGTTCCTTTGGATTAAGTTTGACCTTTTAAGACTAAGCTTGAACCCCAAACTAAAGCAAATACAGAATATGCTCACTTATGGTCAAAAGTCTTATTTAATTGTTTTTTTTTAAGAGCAGATCTGAATTCTTCAGCAATGGGATCATTTGCTATTACGAACATTGAGATAGGAAGAAATTTTATTTATTTTCTGAAATAGAAAATTAGAACAGTTCAAATTTTATAGAGTTGAAGAGATGAACAATCATTCAGCCAATAATCACTGTCTAGTAAAAAGTGTAGGGTGTTTTACTTCTGCAACCATACAAAACATTAGAGGCCTATAAAGTCTATAAAAACAGTTTAAAAGGCACTTAAGCACAGTTGTTAATATAAATATTTTAATCTTTTATGTGCATTGTTGAGGTTCCCTTGGATATCAACCCACTTCATTTCTCAAATACCATATCATTATTTCCCCTAGTTGAAGAATTCTCATGTAAATATTGGTATTGTACGTCAAGGAGAAAAAAAGCTATTGATTTTCAACATGAATATTCAAAGATACTTGATATCTTTGATAGTTGTTCAAGTAGATAAGCTCCGTGGGCAGGAACATTTTACTAGAACAAGTCCAGTGATTAAAAAGTTATCACATGCTCTTACTGGACATTGTTCATTTAGGCATGGATGAATTAATATACTTCTCATGTCACATAAATTCTAAGATACAAGCGATAGTATAATCCTGCCTCTAAGGAAACATACCTTCAGTGGAGAAAAAAAATATCCAAAATGTAAAGGAGCATAACTCAAATTATTTCTGCCTTTCATATGCATGCGTCAAATGTTTTCTTTTCTTTTTTAATTGACCATGACATTTCCAGATCTCTTATGTGGATTAGGATGTTTTGATTCTTAAAATAAAAATATGTTAGGCTCATTGAATTCAAGAATGTTAAAAAGTGAGCCGCTTCAATTTATGAAATTATTCACGCTGGAGGCAAACCCCTCTGTACTTTGTTGGAGACCACTTTGTACTTTATCAGAGACCTGGTGGGACTCTTCAAATGGAAATAGTAAAAAGAAAGGTCTACTGATTATAGCATATTTTCATTTGAATGAAAATCTAATGTTTTGTTTACAAAAAGAAATGTTTTACATTTCAAGAAGAAAATATGATCTTTAACAGGAACCCAGTTATGGTCATAGCAGACCCAGTTAGCAAACTTCTGAAAGGAGTAAGAGGAAAATATAGGATTTCTTCCCTCTCTGTTTATGTCACATTTCTGATTATATCTAAATCCAAAGAAGCAAATTTTTTCATCAGTATTAATCTAAGGGGAATTTAGTAGATAAAACAGAAGCTACAGCCTTGAAGACAATGGATTTCAACCTCCCAATACCTTAGTTTCCTCTGTGCACTGGAAAATTGTAAAAACGAATATTAAATTAGATAAGCTTAGGGCTAAGACCTGATACCTTTTAGGTTTATTTAAAGTAAATTGCTTCTCCTTTTTTCTCTTTTTCATGGTTGTTTTTTTTTTTAACCATTAAATTTTTGCTTATGATTATATGAAGAAGCTAACTTGAGGTAAAAGAAAAAGATAGTTTGCTAAGTAATCTGTGAAACACAAGTAACAGTTTATAATGGATGACTATTTTCATGCAGCAGTTGTGCAAAATATCCCCAAATGTCCCAAATTCCTAAACATATGTCACTAGTCATAGCCATCGATTAAATTCCAATTTTCCATTTGTCTAAGGTTCTCAGAAACTGGTGGCTTTTCAAAAACTGGTGGTAACACAAATAAGCTATGAGCATGTACAAGAAATATTAAACTGACACAACAATTTTTGTATTAGAGCAAAGTCACTGAAAACCTTTCATTCTAATTCTTTCTAGAACATGAAACTTCATATTATTTCTTTCTATCCTTTTTTTTTCCTGCATAAAATGATCTGATTAAGTCACCTAACCAATTAGAAGAGATGGCTGATACCCCAGGGTCTTAAAGATGAGTTATTTCATTCCTAAGGAGAGTAACTGGGTAAAGCCAGAGCCCAGTCAGCGTCCCAACTAACATGAAAACCTGTCCTAATTCCTGCACAAGGGTAATGATGCTAGACCACAATCCAAAGGCGTCACAGCTAAATAGAACACAAATGTGATCTAGTGAAGAGAGCACAGATACTAACATTAGACCAACACAGATGAAAATTCTGGTTCCATTTTCATTGTGGTGCCAATGTGAGCTATATAGCTACTTATATAATATCACTGACTCTCCATTTTCTCATCTATAAAATGTGAATAACTGTATTACTGCTTAGAGCTGTTCCAAGAATTTAGCATTTTGGCCGACATAATAAATGTGAGCATTTCTTATTACTGAACACCCAGCCCATAGCAGTATACAATATTCAGAAAATCAGTCCAACTTTTAAGCCTTCTTCTTGAACAGAAATTTTTAGACATGTTCTTGTATTTTTTAATTATTTGAGACTTGTTTCTATCCTTTTGGTACCAGCAAATCTGGAAGTCATTTTAAGACAGGGTGCTCTATGGCAAGCAAAGGGAAATTGAGGTAGAGTCATCTCTGACTCGCCTCCACACCCAGCATGGACAGAATTGATTCCATAGATTTGGATATCAGCAGAGTCTGAAAGGCTGGGAATTTGTAGGGTGGGTGTCCTTAGACATATGACATAGAGTCCAAGAAGCAAGCAGTCTTGCAGGGGACTGATAGGTTACAGGGTGGGATGACGGGAGAGTCCTCAAAAGGCTTACTAGTCTAAGCATCCCCTATTGCAGCCCATGAGTGTCATCAACTATACAACAAAAGGTAGGTGGGGAATAGGTAACAACTCATAGTTATTTAAAATCCATGCCTATGTTACCGAAAAGGGCTCCTAAACCCCCAAAAGCAGGTTAACACAGATTAATTTTCAGATTAGCTAGCTGACATTTGGGGTCCTGACGGTAGAAGCAGAAAAATTTCTGTGAAAGCAGCAGGCTAGCAGGGAGAAGGAGTAGTGCAGGTGCTGAGAGCAAAGAAGAGAGAAATCCTTCCGAAAACAGAGGAGAGCAGCAGCACACTCCAGTGGATCACGTTGCCTACACTGGACCCTGGAAGGAAGCGATTGCTTTATAAACAAGCAGGAGAATTAAACTAGGTCCCTGAACAAGTCCCAAAAGTCCAGTAAGAAAAAAAAATTATTGAATGATGGCAAAGAGCACTTCCTTGAAATGGACCAGACTTGGAAAAGCCAAGGAAAAGTGTTTTGCAAATACTATGTCCAAAATTTTTCAGCAATATGAGCTGGAATTTATTGTAAAGGAAAATGAGATTTATCAACAAAGAAAAACACTGTTCTGGATAAACGAAAGAGAGAAGACTCCACAGAGAAAAATGTTTCCAGAAGCAGTTATCGGTCAAGTACTAGAGTCTCCCTTTTGCTCTGTCTGGTATAATTTTGGCCATTGGCAATCAGCAAACTACTACGTAGGAAGCAAAATGGTGTGTATGCCTTAACAGTCCAGAACATACCCCATATAGCTAATAAAATCTTGAGTAATGTTAAAAGAGTCACTTTAAAATGTGTAAATACATTTACCCAACTGATATTTTGTTAATTTGCCAAAATGTGAATTAAAATTTTGTGAACAATAGCTATTGTGCATCATCTAATTTCCCACAGGCAGCTTGGAACTTGGAGGGTCAGTACAAGCCTACTTGCTAAGATGTAAGGATTAAAAAATACGAGAAAATGCTATTGTGAGTTTAGTGTATATGTCAAAAGCAAATGGTTAGAAATGTTAATATTCTGGAGCCCAGGACTTGAAGTTTAGAAAAAGGAATCTGTTTCATAAGATATAAGATTATTTGTTAATTTTCATTCAAACACTATTTTCTTTTCTATTTTTAAAACTCAACCTTGGGAATGCAAAAGTACTTCCTCAGGAGACAAAACATAGGCTATTCGAATATCAATCAGCTGACTAGTTATGAAGTGAGTAAGAAGTAATATTTGCATCTCTTTCAAGATTTGTGTATGTATTTGTCATCACTAGGAGAGGCTTTGTCCATTTATCCAAAGCAAACTTTAGCAGAATCTGGGGGGTGAGTCAGAACCTCCACAGGAGCCAAAAAGGCCATTTGCTCACTTGATGTTTTTACACAGCAGAATCCAAGCATAATCAAAGGACAGCAATATCCTTCACTATTTCAATAAATAAACATGAATGAAAGAAAAACTCAGGAAAAGAATATAATCACCAAAAATTCTCTGTTACATTACATATTCAGCTTTGAGCACTATTTTTAAAAGAATGGTTTAGGTTTAGGAGACATTAGTTTTCAGGCCATCTAGTCAATTTCCTACAAGTGTTGAATGGGTAATCATGGAATAAGGTTATAAGGCTTTTTGTTGAATTATTATTTTCAATCTACAGTTAAATGATTCACCAATGGAGTCAGCAGTGAAAATTGGTAATAGTAGTATAAAACCTTTGTTTTTCATTTGGGAACATAATTTTGGTAGACTTCTTCTCTCAGTTGTGTTGCTAATGAGAACTAAGAATAATTTAATTGTTGTATAACCACTGTTATTAATCACTAAACACAAAGTTTAGAATCAAAACCAAAACAAACAAAAAAAACCATTGACTAGAGAATCCAGTTATAGAAACAGCTCTGGTAGTGACGTGGTTTTATGAATGAGTTGCCCGTTTCTAGAACATTCACCTTATGTCATTGGGTTATTATGTTCCTGAGTAGTGTGAAGGAGTTAATGAACTTCTTCCAAGGTGAATAATGTGGTCCTTTCTCACTGAGAGATCAAGACCAGTCCATTTCCCAGGCAGTGCTGAGTAGCAGTGAACTTCGTCATCCTAGAGAACAGCGCTTGACAGACATGTCAGACTCACGCTCCTGAGGTGTCGTTGTCATTCACTCTGCATTAACCCCGCTAGGAGCTACTGCTGGATTTAGCCTTCAAAGCCTCCTCATTATTTAACAAGTTAGAAGAGATAGTGTAGCTACTAGTAATTGGGGAACTACACCTCCATCCCAGCAAGTGACCTTGTCCCCAAACTAAGCTCTGGCTGGCCCCAGGTAGAACACCTTAATTGGCAGAGTAGTTATTATTGCAGCTCTTCAACAAGCATGTTCCAGGGAAAGTATGGGCGAGAAGAATTTCAATACAGTGAGGATGAAATGCTGATAACTCCATCTGAGGCTGACATATTGTGTGCAAGTGTCACCAGCTTTGGATTTATCTCTGTCACTTATTTTCCATCTCAAAGAAGAAGTTGATTTGGAGCTTCAAAAAATCAAGTCCAAATGAATGAGAGGTGAACGTATACAAGCAAAATTTAAGTATGAGGCCAACTTCCCTTCCGCCCTCCTATTTAAAAAAACAGATCCCTCAGCATAGAGTCAAACTGATGTTAAGTTGATTTTCAAATAACTTTGGTAAAAACTTTTAATTAGTTTTTACATTTGTCAGACCTCTATGCTCCTAAGCACCATCTGAAACTGGGAACTACAAATAATACAGAGGCTATTTCTTGATTCCTAATAGTTTGGTTTCATGATCAAGTGGATTAAACATTTTAGATCTCACTAGAAAGCTCTGTGACCTAAAAAGTCTGAATACTAATGAGATATTCATAAATACCTTAACCTTGAATTGCCTTACCACACTTAAAAATAAATCAACATGTAGAAGTTTGTCCAACCCTTTACTTAATGGATCATTTTTTGGATACTTATTTATGAAATAGTCATGTCCTATATATTTTGAACTACTGATGGTTTCCTAAAAGCCAAAGCATAGTTCTATTAGTCTCTTGACATTCCGAAAAAAGGTGCATTTTAGGATTTGAAACATTCCTTTGTAACTTAGTCACTAAGGCAAGAGGCACAATGTTGCTCTCCCTGGTATTAAAAAGTTTCAGTCTGGTCCAGATACCTTAGCATCAGGAACCACTTGTCAACTGTGGAATAAGAACAGCAACAAAATGCACATGCTTATCCCTGTTCTCTACAATAACTCAAGACAGGAGGAGCTAGTTTTCTGAAATATTTTCACATACTTTCTAAGGAAAATATGATTTGTATTACTCTTTGTTATACTTAGCTAGTTGGTCTAAGTAGAGTTTTAAATGTCTAGTAAAACTTCGTATTGTTTTCAAAAGACTTTATATTCTATATGTAAAAGAAACAAAAAACTGGAAATGGGGGGGAGCCATTGCTATTACCCTCTGACTATATGTGCGTGTCTAAGTGGCCAATCAAAATATTGAGGCAAAAAATAAAAGATGAAAAATAAACGTATTTTCAGACTAAAGTATGAGATTATTCAGATAAAAGTAGATATTTCAGTGTAAGGTATCCAAATCCACTACAGCATTTTATGATCTTTACTTTGCTGTTATCAAATAAATTTGACCTGGATTCATTTAATTATGACCAAATATATTTTAAAAGCAAAATTTCTTGGCCTTGCTTTAAGATTACAGATGTTACATATTTCAGATCTAATTCGAAATTTAACAGAATAGACCCTTTAATTTCTGATAGCTTCTGTTATTGGCTCTCATGACTGAGGATTGCCATTAAATTCATGTTTATTATCTTATTTCTCTTACAGTAGTGGGATAAATACTATACTCTTTGAGCTGCAGAGAAGAAAACTTCATCTTCTGGGAAAGGAGCTGCAATATTAACAGACCATAAGAACCCTAAGGGTCATAGAGAAAAGATGACCAATGGTCCTGGTTTGCCTGAGACTAAGAAGGGTTCCTGGGATGCAGGACTCTTCTTGCTTAGTGCTAAAACTGGTAATTCCTGGGGCAAACTGAGTGTAGCAGGCCACACTCAGAGAGCACACACTAAGAGAGCACCTTAGCTGAACTCTGGCAGAAGTGGTTATCAGACTTTCCCCTGGCAAACCTGCAGTCAAGCCAAAATAGTTTCTCTTCAGCTTAGGGAAGTAAAGGACGTGACGGGAAATTTTTTTTTTTTTTAATAGTGTAGGTCCTAAGATCATAGAGAATGAGGGAATAGAAGGAAGTGTTTGCCCTCTCTACGGTGGCCTTTTATAAGTGTTTTCAATGCCTCTCCCAAGTCCCTGTTCTTAAACGTTGCCAGCGTTCATTAAAAGCATACGTGCTGCTTAGACGAGAGAGCTCAGCTTTATGAAGAAAGCATAGAAAGCTAAATACAATGGTACACATTCCATTTTTTAGCCCAATAAAACACATTAATCAGCTATGTTTTTTGTTGTCAAATTCCCTTAAGATTCCATTTTTACCTCATGGGCATTGTCTGGAGGAATCTAACATAAAAAGATAACTTTCTATTGAATGTACCAAGGTACCAGCCAACAATTCAAAGATTAATAAGTAATAAAGGGTTGGGCAGAACATCCAATAATTTCTTCTCAGTAGTCTTTCCAGAGTAGCTGAGATCCACAGTTATAGCCCCTGCTAAATTAAACATTTCAGCCCAGCTTACTAGTGCTACAATACACAGGTAGAAGTAATAAGTAATAATGAGTTTTGGGCCATTGAACACTGTGAATTTTCCCAGTGTACTGCAATTATAGAAACATCTGTGCTAAATAAGTTCCGACTGAAAGCTAGGAGTGTTTAATAATCCTCACAATTTCTCATTATCAACCCTAATAGAAGGGAGAGTAAACTCTGAAAAAGTTTACCATTTTCAAAGAAAATTGCCAGGAATGTGATCGTTTCTGGTACCACATTTCCCTGGACAGTGAAAACACCAGAGACAACCTCCTTGGAAAAGAACATTAAATTGCAGTTTTAATAACATGTACCATAGCACAAGGCAAATTATGCCACTTTCAACAGCCAGGCCATTCAGGCTAGAGTGTCCCCTGAGCTCTAACCTGACAACTAGGAGATTGATGGTGCCCCTTAGTGTTCTCTACTGCCTCTGACAAAGGAGAAGTGGCCTAAAAATATACACGGACCTGTCCTCACCACCAAAGCCCCAACGGAACTATCTCCACACCCGCTGATTGCTTCCTCCGGGGCTCATTCCAAAGGGAGTCTAGGTTTCAGGGCCACGATCTGAATAACATTGACAAGCGCTAACAGTCAGCTGTTGCTACTGAAGAAAATGTCACTCCTCTGGAGAAAAATGAGTGACTGGATGTGCGTATTGATGGTGGAACAGGTGCCTTTTTAATTAGTTTGGGAACCATTTTGCAGATATTACTTTGGAAGAGAGTATTGTGTGGGAGCCAGAGAATGTCCGTAGCTGGAAGGAGTTTGTGAAGAAAAACTGACAAACTGGGCCCGTCACAGAATATGGCTACTTTAAGATAATCAATGAGGAAAAGTGATGTGCACCAAACCCTGTCAAAATAATAGCTATTCTGAGTTCTATCGATACAGCGATAGCCTCACTAATGCCATAAAAGATATTGGAATCTTCTTTTAAACATGATTAATGTGCTTTGGAACAAATTCGGTATTTGATTTCTATCCAATCCTCCTATTTTTACTATTAGCAATATCTAATACGTGTTATGTGCCAGGTACCATGCCCAGCACATTTCACATACAAACATGATACCATCTTTACAGATGAAGAAACCGAGACTTAAGGGAAGTTGGTTAAATTGTGCAAGACCACACAGCTAGTAAGAGATAAAACCAGGCTTCAGACCCAAGCCTGGCCTCTCCAGAGCTTGCATTCCCATAGGCAGAATGGACTG
Organism: Dasypus novemcinctus; assembly: GCF_030445035.2. Taxonomy (NCBI): domain Eukaryota; kingdom Metazoa; phylum Chordata; class Mammalia; order Cingulata; family Dasypodidae; genus Dasypus; species Dasypus novemcinctus. The sequence goes on from NC_080674.1 coordinate 95,874,904, forward strand.
CCTCTCCAGTGTGGTAAGAGACACTAAGAGATGATTACCATTCAACGTACACATTTTGTGGCAGCAAAAGAGTTTTACCCTTGATCACTTTTGTTGCTTGCTTTGCAAGAAAGGAGCCTAAGGCTGGCATTCAGCCATCTTACCTGCTTAATCTAGCTTGCTCAACAACTGGACACATCGTGTTACTTAAAATTGCTTATGCTTTTAGGCCATTGTTTTATTCATCTGTCATATATACCTCTCTGGGTTTCAATCTTTTTAATCTATCAGAAAGAAGATATTTGGGGGTGTGGATGTGGCTAGAGCAGTTGAGCATCTGCCTCCCACATAGAAGGACCCAGCTCCCAGTACCTCAAAAAAAAAAAAAAAGGAAAATATTTTGGCTAAATGGTCACTAGACTTGCTTAAAGTCTGGATGGTAAGGGGTCTCAGTTCCAATAGAAAAAGAATAGTTGCTTTAAAAATTCTCCTGAGGACTAAATAAGAATAAATTTGCAAGTGGGGGGGGGGCACATATACACATATTTGATCTTCAAAAACTTGCTTAAGAGAAAATACTGCCTTGTTCAATGTGATAAAACAAGTAATAATCTAAGTATAGTTTTGATTCCTGTGATTTTGATTTATGAAGCATTTTAACATGGAGAATTGATGAAGTTGATTCAAAGAGTTTTTGCTGCTTTGTGGAGATGCTACATTCATGAACTCTCAATATTATTGTAACATATTTCCATGAAGTCTTAGTCCTAGAACCAACTGAGAATTACCTGCCCCTTCCCACCCCTCACTCTTCCCTCTCCTAACTCATCCCCGCATGGTAGTCACTCTAGGAGTATCCCACAATTGACCATGTCTTTATTTACTCCATTCCCATCTGATGGTAAGTGCCATAAAGGCAGAAACAATGCCTTTATTTTTTAGTATACACTGCCTAGTAAGTAATTACATAGTAAGTGCTCATTACATATGTGTGGATAAGTAAATAAATGATTGTGAACTACAAGTCACTGTTTAAAATGACTCATTTAAAAGGTATCGTAACAGTTCACATTAATTGAGCACTCCTATGTGCTGTCATTATCCTAAATAAATGGTATATATAAAAGTCTCATTTAATCATAAGCACAAGGTAAGTGAAATTTGGATAACATACTGATCACAAAGCCATTTTAAGCAAGCGTATTTATTCCACGGTCAGCCTCCCATATCATATAACATGCCAAAATTCCTGGACAAGCCTTTCCAAGTTCACAGTCTAAACTTCTCAAGCTGTAATGGATATTTACTATTTTGGGGTCTCCCAACATCCATTCTCACTATTTTGAACAACACACCCAAACTTCCTTGTGAGAAATTATCACTCCCTTATTCTTTAACCGGCAGTCATGTGGGGATATGTATTTAAATGCCCTGCTCTTTCCCAGCCAAGGGAAAGCATATGACCCAAACTCAGTCACTCTTTTTTTTTCCCGTGACTTAAACAGAATGATGCAAGGTTGGGAGAGACATGGGAAGGAGTAATTCTAGAAAGAGCCCTGTGAAATAAAATTTCTTTTACTCAGGCCTCTAGAACTGATTGTTTCCTGACTTCCTGAACCTGATTGTTCAAAGTTCTTTCCACCCTGGGAGCTCTCCCTCTATTTTCCCATAAATTTCCTTTTTCTTTCAGTGGGCAAGTTCTGTTGCTTGCACCCACTGTCCCTGGAGCACAGATTCTCTTCTCCCCACCCTAAACACTTGCTATTATTTTTGTGGTCCAAGAAATAGAAGCATAATTGAGATGCAGTTCACATCCTGGGAAGTCTGGTATCTTCCCAAAAGACTTGTTTTCACTACAGTCGGGACTACGATAAGGCACACAGGCACCTAGAGCACAAAATTAAAGAAGCTGCTCACTCTCAAGACCACACAAGTGCAGGGTCGGCGCCTGAGAGTGAGTGCCCCTATACATTTTGTGCCCTTGGGGTCTCCTTGCCTCACCCTAGTCCGAGCACAGTTTTCAAGTTGCATCTAGAGGCATAGGTATGGTTCTCCTTTAGGGGAATGTTTCTGGCTATAAGCCTATAATACTTCATAGTGAACAATTCCTTCCTAGATTTTAAATTTTAAGGCTGCAAAAGCAGTTGTTACTGGGCTTCCGGGAGCAGCAGAAGCTTCAAGGGGCAGTTGAAGATTTTGAGGAGCTGCTCAATTAACATCTGAGGCTCTATACATTGCTTCCTCCTACTATAATTTCATAAGGTTTGATTCCTACAAGTTCCAGGGTATACACTGGCTGGTGTTTCATCCCACAACATTGAAGGATTAGGAGGAAAATGCTTCCCAGGTCCTTTCCTAACCACAAAACATTTTGGGAGAACTGACACACCTCGAGCCTTCACCAAATTCAAGGAGAGAAATGCAATTGTCCCTTGGAGAACTAATTGCAAATGGAGCAGGGGGAAGATTTCAACAGGACTTAAGCAGGAACTTCTTAATTAGGAGAGTGATAAAACACAGGAGGCTTTTAAGAGAGATTGCAGTTCCCTGAATTCTTGAGGGTTTTATAAACGCATGTAAAAGCACCTTTCCTGCTAGACATTCACTTGCTGGATGATTTTTAAATTCTCTTTTGGGTGGTTAGCCACATGCCTGGGGAGGGTTCAGAAAGAATACTAACACTAGCAGAAATAACTGCATTAAAATATATATACAGTATTTCTGTAATGTTGAATATACTGCTTGCCTCATATTTTTTAATACCATGTTGGTGAGAATGTCTATTTCATACATTATTGGCTTTTATCTCCACTAAAAGGAGTCCTACATCTGAAATTTTCCATGGATCAACAGAGCACATATGGAAATGAAATATGTAGGTCTCACTTCTGTAATAAATAGTTTTTGAAAGAAAGAGGCCATTTCTTCACTTAGTGCAGGCAGCTGGCACAAGCAGAGTAAGAAAATAAATAAATGCATTTGAATTAGAACTTTGTAAATATCACTGTATTGCAATTACAATAATATTATAGTAACATGGTGCTGAGTATAACACTCCAGAGTAAGATACACATAAAATAAAAAATTAAAGTAGTAGCTTTATCCAGACCTCCTATTTCAATGAAAATCTAACTGTAATCATTACAAGAATCACTTGCTCTCAACCACTTTGTGTTATAATACCGTTCCTCTTCCTAAATTTCCATTTTTTCAGTACTCACCTTGGCTTGTCTCCACAGTCACCTTTTACTTCCTTCTTGTCCTTGTCCCGACATTCAAGCAGTTGCTATGACCTGTCCATTGTTCCAGTATCTTTCCCAACCATCCCTTCTTTCTACTTCCCCCTCTGTGGCCTTTATTATCTCCCACTAGGACTTCTCTGCCCCAACCATCTTAATCTTCCTAAAGCCTTCCATGTGGTTGTTATTGTTGCTGTTGTTTTCATGCTCCAAAGGACTACAAGGTTCTTCACTGCCTCAATGATAAACTACAAAACCCTTGATACAGCTTTCAAGGGCCTCCTTGATGGGCTCTGGCCTTAACTTATCTTTCCCATCTAATCTTTCACTCCTTCTGTTCCTGAACTACTTGACAGGAGCAGTGCCCCTCCTCTCCCATACTCTCCTGGCCAACCCAGCTGGCTTTGTAAGATGCTGGGTTGGTGTCCAGTGTTGTTTTTGTTTTTCTTTTCCTTCCTTCCTTCCTTTCTTCCTCCCTCCCTTCTTTCCTTCCTTCCTCCCTTTTTTCCTTGTAATTTAAACAGGCCCAGCATTGTTGTTTCTATTTAAGGGACACAAGATAATGTTAGAGGTTTTAAAGTGTAAAATGTGCAATCTATGCAAACCAGAAAAAAATTTTTTTGAACTTTCTTTTCCTGCTTTAATAACTTTATTCATACTGTTTGTTTCCTTTAGAATGCCTTATGAACCCTGCACAATCATCACAACCTAGCTAAAATATCACTTCTTCCATGCAGCTTTCCTTGATTATACTAACCGAAAGTCCTCTGAACATAAAAATATTTCTGCACATTGTTATCAAATATATATTACAATTATTTATTCCTGTCACTTGTGTGCTATTAAATGGCATGTACATTAATGACAAAATGCCTGATAATTTCATCTTCACCTCCTCACATGATAAACTAGACCTGGACACCACAGATAATCATGAATATTAATAGACACATGATAGATCTATGTTTGCTGGTCCTTAGACTTTTCATACTCCCACTCCCTCCTTGGGTTATATCAAATATTGGCATAACCATGACACAGTTTATTCGGCTGTGTACATACTCAAGTGCTGCACATTTCCTTATTTCCTACAGAAATCAATTATTCTATTTTCAGAAGATCAAAAAAGGAACATCTACCACCTCATTTCAATTCCCTCTGCCAGTCCTGGGACTGGTCTTTCTAGCCCAAATCAAGATGCTAAGTGGAAATTTCGTGCTCCAGACCTGAGGGTTTGTCCCTTATTAGGCAGACCCCCTGAAGCTGAGCACCTTCTAGCACTCATGTGGGTGAGTGGCTCTGTGGCACCAGCTCTTGTTACCACTGCTACCCAGGTCTGTGGGCTGTCAGAACAAAGGCAGCATTTCATCTACAGGTGACAAAGAAAACTCAGATTTCCAGCAGAAAAATAAATGTACAAAAGAGGAGGCATCAATGTCTGTTAGACTAAGATTGATCGTCAACATTCCAACCTTGAGAAAAAAAGATTGCTCCACTTGCTTCTGTATCTCAGGTGAGTCAGAGCTTAAAGAAGAGCTTATTGTGAGCTGTGGCTAAAGCCAACAGTGCCTTGTTTTGGTAAAAAAGAATAAATCAGCAAATAGTCACTGATGAAATTTCTTGAAACACATTTAATTCTCAAGTGTCTGAAGAATGCTTTTGTTCTGGGTGGAATATTACATAACACAATTAAAAGGTGAAAGAGAATTTTATTTAATTTTTAAAAGAATTGAAGTACCTTTCACAGTTTCTGAACTCCCCACAAAAGTCTCATCTTACAATTTTTACTAGATTTTCTATTACTTTTAAGTAAGTATTACAACTTGAAAACTCTTAAACCATGTGTTCATTGATACAAAGAAAATAAAAATCCTAAAATGACTCAAAAACTTAAAGAAATTGTATATGTCATGTTAAGGTAAGCAAGAAAACAAAGGCAGAGACTATTCAAGGCTTACATATAGGGAGCAAATGAACTGTTAATGAATGTGGAAAAAACAGTGTTTTCAGAGGGGCAAAAAAATTACTTGTATATCATATGCATCTATATTGTTTGAAGAACATTTTTCAGCTGGCTGTTTTCCTTAATGACATTAGATTTGATTTTAAGAGCATTGATATAGCAATTATATATGTTAAAACTTTGCCAATGTATAATTAGAAGACACACTTTTATTTTGAATAAAATGGAAATGTGGAAATCAACGTGATTTAACAGCAAAGTTTCTAGTGTTAGACTCAAGTCCAGAGAAGCTGATTTTACAGTGAAATTATTTTCCTGTAAAGGTTGTGTTAGAAAGCATAACTTCCCCCATTTCAGGTGGTATGCCATAATATGTTAACAAAGGAACAAAGTGTTGAGTACTGTATTAGCTGGGACTCTTTGGTTTGCACACAGTAGATAAACCAAGAAAAACCAACTATAACTAAAAGGGACTTTGTTGACTTCCAATCTGAAAAATCCAGGGTATGGTTGGCTTCTGCCACTCCTGGACTCAGGGCTCCAGGTGTATTTTTGCTCTATATCTCACATCTGACTTATGGCTGTTCAGGCTTCAGTTTCATCTCCACCTATTGTTAATATGATGTCACCAGGTCCTGTTCCATGACTTTTTTCTGTCTTATGGATCCTAGCAACAGTTCCATGGCATCTCATTTGCTAAGGGGATCACATGTCCATTCTTGAACCAATTTCTCTGGTCCCAGGAGAATTTAAAGATCTCATTAGTCAGGTGTGAGTCACATGTCATCCTTGGAACTAAGGAAGGAGTCAGCTCCACCCAAACAGAGGCTGTGGGAAGAGGCCGATCCTCAACTGAAATCATTGTGAGAAAAATGGATGGTGAGAAGTTCTAGCAGCAACAAATGACTACTATGTGCAGAAAGAACACATTCTTGTTACACAAGGAAGCTAGAAGTAATACCAGTTCTACCAAAATTTGGGTAAGTCACCATCAAGTCTCTTCTGGATCACCATTTTAGCCTCCTAACACTTATATCCCCCTCCAAGCTATTCTCCACACCACTCCTGGGATAAATTCCAAAATCTAAAACAAAGCCATCCATGATCAGCCTTTGCCTACCTCTCCAGTGTCTTCTCAAAACTCCCTCCCTGTCACTCACAGAGCTCCAACCACCCAGGCCTTTTATTGACCATTTAAACATCTCAGGCCTTCCTAGCACAGGGTCTTTGCACATGTTCTTCCATTACCTGGACCTTTCTTTCTCCTTTCTCCTATTTGCTTAGTGAAGCCCTTTTCAACCTTTAGATATTCATTTTAAATATTTCCTCAATGAAGTTTTTCTAACACCATCTCTGCCAGGGTCACATTCCCCTGTAATACACTCTCTTAAAACATACATAACATTTAAAATATATAGCACTTATACAGCTTTTATTTTATACTGATTTGTGTGATCAGTTAGTGTTGTATGTTGAATTGTGTCCCCCAAAAAGATATGTTCATATCCTAATCCCCAGTGCCTGTGAATGTGACCTTATTTGGAAATAGAGGGCTTGCCAATGTAATTAGTTAAGATGAAGTCATAATTGATTAGGGTGGACCCTAAATCCAATATGACTGTTCTTCTTATAAGAAGAGAGAAATTTGGGCACAGAGGGAAGACAGCCATGTGAGGATGGAGGCCAAAATTGGACTTATTCTACCACAAGCCAAAGAATGACTGTGGCAGCCAGGAGCTGAAAGGGACAGGAAGGATCTCCCCTTAGGTGTTTGGGATCTCTCCTTAGGTGTAAGACACCATCAACACCTTGGTTTATGTCTTCTAGCCTCCAGAATCATGAAAATAAATTTCTGTCCTTTTAAGCCACCCAACTTTGGTATTTGTTACAGCAGTAGTTGATTAACTAATGTCTTTCTCCCCCATTGAAACATAAGCTCCATCAGGAAAAGTACTATAGTTTTGCTTACCACTTATCTCATGCCTCGGACATTGTTGATACTCAATAAACACTCCTTGAACAAATGGATGAATAAATAAAGGTCCTTCATGACAATGAGTCTCAGTTTCTCATCTCTAAAGTAATGGGGTTGAACTAGAAGCTCTCAAGCCATCAGTTTCAGCTCTTGTCTCAGTTTGCCAGGGCTGCTATGACAAATACCATACAATAGTAGTTTTGAAGGCCAGAAAGACAAAATCAAGGTGTCAGTAAAATCATGCTTTCTCCTGGGCTCGGGAGCATTCTGGTGATGGCAGTCCTCTGTCACAAGGTGCTCTCTCTTCTCTGGCTTCTTCTAGTTCTGACTTTTACTGACATCTAACTTCCTCTGACAGACTGTCTAAGTATGCTGTCTTTATAAAGCCTTCAGTCACATGGATTAAGACCCACCTTGTCTCAATTTGGCCGCACCTTAGCGAATAATACCAAATGGGTTCACACCTACAAAAATGCAGATTAAGATGTGAATGTAAGTTTTATAAGGTACGTGATTCAATCCCCAATGGTTCTAAAATTCTCTGATTCTAATTAAACACTATGAATGATTTATATTTTAATACTTTTAAATAAAACTTCTGAAGAAACATGGTAGACATAGCCAAGTCAAAAAAATCCTTTAAATTGATAAAATCTTGCCATCCAAATTATCATGACAAGTTCTTAATTTCCATTGAGATGGGACTATAAACATATTCTCCAGCCTCCAATAAGAACATCTGAGAGAGTTTCAAATCACTCTATTAGTGGTTATTAAGATTTCGAAGTTGTTTGAGAGGGGTAGGACCTGGGTTAGCAAAATTATTAGGTAATTTTGTCCTCCATACCCTTCCATTCTTCCTTTCGTTTTCTCTCCCTCACATTTTGGGGCCTTGTACACCCCACTACCTGCAGCAAAATGCCCAGTGCCTTCCCTCTCCCCTTTGGTTGTCCCTGTATTAGAGCCCCCCAGTGGGATCTCAGCAACAACCCCTACACACACTATGAATCGCCGTCTTCTACTTCTCCACTAAAGCTTACCTTCCCTTGCTTCTATTTCTTCAGAGCCCTGATCTTTGCTGGGTGTCGTGGTTGTAATGGGTTATTAACAAGAAAACCATCCATTCTAATGTTATATAGTTAATTAATGTTACCTCCCTCGAGATAATAGGGCATATGTCCTCTTAAAGGCTTTTAAAAAATGACAGTAATGGTGGAAATTTCAGGCACCACTGCAGACTGATGAGGGAGATGGATTTTAAAGTATGGGGGCCGCTCATTGATCCTCAAATTATTCCATGTAGGCAGCTGCCGACTCTGCTCATGAGTAAGCCAGTCTCTCTCTGGAGGACTTTATAAGCAGCATGAATTTCACTATTTGACATGGGTGAAGCATAGTTCTCCCTGCAAATAATCTCTTTTAAGGAATCATATGTTTATGAAACTGTGATTTAGATATTCTCAAGACCAGAGCAGACACCCCTTGCCCCAAGATTGAACAGTCAGCCTGCCCTGGGAGACAGATGAATTTTGAGGTCTCCAAGCAGCCAGCTGATTTACGTATCATTTTCATTTCAGATTCCAATTCAGGCTTATACACCAATAGAAACTAAAGAGAAAGCTGCAATCCTGTTGTGCGCCCTGTGCTCCTGGAACATAATTTTTCCTCCATCTGTGACTCTCCTGTTGATATCAGAGGGAGCCACCACTTGCAGAGAGGGGAGACACATGCCAGGAGAGGGAAGCCCATTATGTAGTTGATAGCTAATTTTGCTTAATCTTCTTGATCTCCATAAAGAGCATTCTAAGACCCCACAGGATTTAAACAAAAAAGATAAAGATGAAGAGGGACTGCTCAAGCAGAGCCAGTGTAATACTTATTTATTAATGTCGTCCATCACAGTGTGTTTATGTGCCTAACCAAAATTTAAAACTGTCTGATTGAGAACAGAGGAGGAAAAGTGATTCCTGCATCAAGGCAAAACAGGCTCACGCCATCCCTACACATTTAAATTTGGAAGATGAAATGGAACAATATGAACACAATATTAAACACGTGCTTCCATTCAAAATGGGGGAAAAAAGATAAGTACAAACATAAATCTGAGATTCTGGAGTTTATTCTAAAATAGAAGCCTCATCCAGAAGGAGAAAGTCTCCATGTTCTACTAGCAGAATAGCACAGGAACCTTATTCTTCACTTTGCTCCATCTCTTTCAGGAAAGAGGGGAAGAAAGAGCTGAGGAGGGGGCCCAAAAAGGGAAGGAGAAAGGAGGAATCTCACAACTTGATGAAACCAACTTTGAGCAGCCTCATTAAATTGCAGAATCTCAGTGTTGGAAGACAACCTAAAGGCCTCCAGTTCAAGCAAGAGGCAGTGAATTAGTGCTTGAGCTCTTCCAGTTACAGGAAACTCACCAATCCCTCAGGCGACCCATTCTAATTTTTGATAGCTTGACATGTTAGTAATCTCTCCCTTGTAATAATATGAATTCAATGCCCTTGTAATTTTCACTTATTGGTCCTACTCTGCTGCTTGGAGCCAATAACATAGAATGAATCAAATGTTTCTTGCATAGTATAGGTCTTCAAATATTGGAAGATAGTTGTCTTTGAATATCATCACCATTTCTTCTTCATTGGGTTTATCTGCAACTTTATAGTTACAATACCATTACTGAGAGTTTTCCAAACTTCTTGAAGCCTTGCTGCCTTCCAGAGACTTACATGTATAAAACTGAACTTATCATTTCATTCAACTTCTTATTTGGGTATTTGGCTAATCTGTAAGATTGCTGCTTGGGCTAACGATTTTGGATGTTGTAAAGTTAAAAGGCATCTGTTTGAAGGGGAGACGAATGAGGTCCTTATGTGTCTTTGAATCCCCTATAGCACCTGTACTTAGCATTTTTCACACACAGGGGCCTTGAAAATGCATTGGGTGAATAAATGAATTAAGAATACTTATATTCCAATACCTGCATAGGACTTGACAGCTTACAAAAGAATTTAATCCATTATTTGAGTATCCCAACAAACTTATGGGTCAGTAGAGAAGGTATTATTAGCCCCATCTTATAAATGAGAAAACTTCAACTAATAAATAGGATGAAAAGTTTTTATTGGGATGAAAGCCAACTTGGGCTCAGTCATTCCACCCTAAATTACTACAATTCACATTTATAGGATCTCAAAAGAACAAGATTTCCAGAAAATACTTTTGCATTATAGACAAGTCATTAAAATTTACTGTGTATTTTAATTTTAATACATTTCTTGGCCAGAAGGAAATTATCTAAAATTTTTTTCCTGATGTAATGGGGGGGGGGGGGGGGAATAGGAACTATGCTTGCATTAAACAAACTATTTTTCTTAAATCTCAAAATTTTAAACAACTAATGTTATATTTATAATAAGAAAACCACTCATTTTTGATAAGATATTTGGAGGAAGAAAAGATGCAATTTCATTAATCTATTAAATAAACATTTTTTAACACATTATATTGTGTCCAAAATAATTTAGAGTTGTTAGAGGGGCCCAAAGAATAAAGGATGGAGGCCCTGCTATCTTCCCCAAGAGAAGGATAGCCTAGTGTACACAAAGGTTAATGAAATAAGGAAGGAATAAAAACAAATGTACATGAATGGCATACAATTTTTAAAAGTCAAAGCTTTCTAGAGAAAATTTTAAAGGAATTGTAATTAGAGAATGGAAGCAAAATCCATTCCAGGTAATCTGCATGAGTTGGTCAGCCTTAGATAAGCTCTGTAAGGGGATCCAATACATCTGTTCTACCTTCATTTTCCGTCTCTCACTGTTTCAGGTAATCTGGATCACATCTAACTCCACGCTGCCTCCTTTGGTAGAGGACAATGGAGGAATGGATAATTATTCCCCAATTGCAGAGGTCTTTCTTGTTCCTGCTCCTAAGAGATTCAGCAGCTTGCTGGGTATACAATAAACTGTTGTGACAAAGTCTTTCCATCCCATCAGCAACCTGTAGGTTCCTAAGAGCGTTCTGGGGAGCCCAGGAGGTGTTCTCCATACCACGTCCTCCTGGGCTGCCCAGTGCTCGCACTCCTTTTCCAATTCTGGCACGTGGGCTGCCCGTGCACTTCTCTGCCCTGTGCAGCCTCTGCTTGCAGCTGTGTATCCCATCAAAATGGAAAGAAAACCCCCTCCTCAATGCACTCGGGCCTGGATCACGTACCTCCCAGGAGCAAAGAGCCTCCCCACCCCACTCCCATGTAGGTCACCTACTACCATCCAATCACTCCTGCAATTAAATAACTCCATAGAGGGAGGTTATTGTCCCAACTTAGGGAAGGACCAGTCAGGGTCTGTCACCACTTACTCATTTCTTTGACTTACTGAAAGTAATTTCTAAACTACTTTTCAGCTTCCACTTCCCCACTGATGAACCCAACTCCTAGATATTTTAGATATTTTAGGCATACTCATTTTACAATTCTTAAATTCTATGTGTTTTTCTCTATATCTCCATCGGATTTCCCTGAATTTAACTTGAAGTTCAAACCTGGACTTAGTGTTCTCTTAAAATCCCTACCACACCATTTACTCATGCTGAATTTTTAAAAAGTATTTTTCCTGCAAATGAAAGGATTTCCATAGTTTTCCCAACACTACACAAATATTTAATGAGTAATGTATGCCAAAATGAGACTCTCATCTTGGTAAATGGCAGCTTGGCTTGTGTGACATCAAAGCATTTGCAGACTGATAATAACCGTTAGATACCCAGGGCATGGTGGACTGATTACTACAGATGTAGTGAAGAGAGGAGGGAATTTTAGGCTTACCCCTAGTTCTTCTGCATACATCCCATGTTACTGGACAAGTTAGCAAAACTCATGTGATAGTTTGATGTAATAAAATTGGGATCTTGACCCAGTTCCTGTACTAAACTAAAAGGAATTTTCAACAAGTACCCTCACCATAAAATGATGACTCTTTTGGTGCTGCCATTTAATATAATAAAATATGTATATGGATTCAATTAAAGTCACTTTAAATCTGTAACATTCAAAACCTCTTTGAATGTGTCTTAGTTTACCACATGTTCACACCCCAATATCACATATTTCTAAACTGGCCTCTATTATTTACAATTGTTTCCTCAAAGATTGCCTAAAACTGTGAAATCATAATTTTCCATATTTCAGCAGCTTGTTTCCTCATTCTCTACTTGGTTCTGCTCAAATTCGAATGTACGGACTACAGACCTCAACGTAGTTTATGAAACACTGAAGTAGGTGAATTCCCATCTATCGGGGTCTGTGAGGAGCACAGCAATCTGCTGCCCAGGAGCTCATACTCTTCCACATGTGATCTCCCTTTGTCAGCAATCTCCAATAGTCCACATTTAGGTTCTAGTCCTTCCCTTACTAGCCCTTGACTACAGATACTCCCTTTCTCTCTGCTCCCAATCCATCCCAGGGGACCTCTGTCGTCCATTCTGAACCCAATTGTCCTTTAGAGACCATCTCCCCAGTGAATCTCTGTACCCCACACCAGAGAGATTTTATTATTTCCAGACCACCCACTTACTCTTTAAAGTTCTTCTGCAGGTTTTATGTCCATCCCTACTCACCTTTATAGGATCCTGTCAATTTATTAGGTCCTGGGCCAAAAACATTTAGAAACCAATGCACAATGCTAATAACTGTGAGATAACTTAATGGATATAAATGTTTCACAGAAGAGGCCTATTAAAGTAGACATGTGAATCTGGAGGAGGAGAAAGAGTAATTCTGTTTAATAAGATGTTTCGAGCATTATCTTACTAATTTGCTGAGGAGCAGGTACAGGCCATACAGCACTTATAAAGTAATTAAAAATCTTTGATAATTGTTTTTTTAATTAACAACAAAATTTGAAGGGAAAAACCTACTACCCATTCCCACTTCTCTTCTGGATTAATTGTGTTAGAATCAGGAAAGGCAGTTTATGCACAAGAGATTTTTCCATTCCAAAGATGAGCAGATTGGATATCCCTGTGTAATTTATGGAAACAGGGAGGGCCCCTTTATTTCCACTCATTTTAATGTTCCCAGGAAGCCTACTGATTACTTCTGACAAACTTTTTGTCCATTATAAGAGGACAGAAGATCTCACTGTGGACACTCGCTGAATCCTCAACACTTAATACCAACTTCCACCCTCAATTATCGAAGGTCACTGAGTCACTTAAGTCCAACAAAGAGAATTCTGATCATCAGCAGTGAGGACAAGGCCATCAACATATGAGCAGCAAGGAGACCTACATGGTCCACAGAAAAGAACCAAGAATATTACTGTGATAAATCCAGGCGTTTCATGCTGCAAGCAAATGACTGATTACTTAGATAGCCGGAATGGGACTCCCATGTGTTTAAGCTTCAATTTTACTTCATATCAGTTATGCTGCCTACTGCTATGTTCCTCTAAGTTGAGATCAAATATCCTTACCAGTGAAGGGAAAAGTGCTGATGGGTATTCCACCAAAATTGTTCCCTCCTCTCCATTAGGATCTTCCCAAATTTTAATGCTTACCATCTAATGTGTCATCTATTGGAAAGTAATTTTCTTCTCCACGATTTGCACCACCTACTTAGCTTGAAGATGCTTCTGTGTAAGTTTATATCTTCCTGTATTCTACAATGAAAAGGAATCCATTTTTCCTTCATTGTATTTTATACCTAAGAATTGAGACTGTGTTTTGGAGTGGGATGAAGGACATGGGAAAGACCCTGCTCTGTTGCATACATAAAAGGGCAATTTTGGTAAGTATAAAATGCACTGTGTTGTTTCTTGCCTCTTTCCTGACCACTGTAGGAGATGAAAAGCAGACTGTCCTACTGGTAACCAATCATTCAGAAAATAAAAATTTATTTATTACTATATGACCATATATTCCCATTTGCCCAGGGACAGTCCTGGATTATGTCAGAAGTCCTGGCATAATTATTAAAAGTGCCACTCTTCATCCTCAAAAGTGTTCCAGTTTAGACAATAAATTTTACGGTCACCCTATTTATAATTAAGTTGGAAGAGAGAAGTCTTCAAACTTCTTAAAGTGACACTCCAGGTCAGTATGAGATTCCTACTGGTACTCAATCCCGAAGAGAAAACACTTCACAGATTAGGGTCTGGTTATATGTTTTCCAAGTTTTCACCTTCAGAATTCTAACCCTTATAATTAGATGCAAAAATCATCCGATACAACAAAGGACAGGCTGCTTTGTTTATGTGTTCAGTCTAGGTAAAATCAACATGAACATAACACAAGACATCTCACCTGTTTCCACCCATATTTGTAGACCCAAAGGACTTGGATAAACCTCCTACATTCATTTTATTTATTCAACAGTTATTTAATGAGTATGATTGATTGTGCTAAGTGCTCTGGGGTATAAAAATCAAATCAGGCACGGACACTGTCCCATGAATTTTGTAGTCTAAAAGAGAAGACAGAAATGTCTATGAAAAATGTCCATGAGAAGGGAATATATTCAGTACTGAGTTCAGTGGGAAGGAAGAAGACATTCCTTTTGAGGGACATGGTATGTACACTGGGAAAAACATCCTGGTTGTTAAAATTCAGAAATATTTCTTTATAGGTTCATTAAAAAGAAATTCTGCCACAAGTCACCTAGTGATGCCCCCCATCAACCACTTCAGCAGGAAATCAAGTCTAGGGGCATAACTTGTGAGGGTAAAGGTAGCCCAAATAGCTTCCAGACAGACTGCAGCAGCCGCAGTGGCAGTGGTGAAGGGAGAGGTTGGAAAGGAGAAGCAGCTGCCCACCACTTGGGAATGGCCCTGCTGTTGTTAGCAGGGGCCCAGGTAGAGGCTCTATAGATAGGGTCATCAGAGAAATGCTGGTATTCAGATGCATAACTCACCATAAAACCCAGCCACCCAGCCACCTCCAGCTACAACCAAACACTGGGCTCCAAGAACCTGGTGACTATCCATTTAATGGGAAATCCTTGAAAGAACTTCATGCAGTTCCTTATATCAAATCACAGAGTAACTTAGCAATGCAACACTCAGTAAATAAATAAACCAGAATTTCTAAATATCAACACATTTTTGGAAATGATTAGAATGATTTGATGAGCAATTACAAGTATACTTGTATACTACCTATACAAGTATATGTATACTACCTATACAAGTATATTAAAGAGAGAATTTAGATCTTTTCCTACAAGTTGTCATTACCAAAAACTATATGACCTCCAAGATTAATCTCAATTTCCAACATTTCTCTCTCTGACCACCTCCTCCTATCTCTTTTATTTAACTTTTTATTGTAGTTATATATATATATAAAATACTCAAAATTTCTCATTTTAACCACTTTCAAGTATAGAATTCAGTGATTTTAATTACATTCAAAATATTGTGCTACCTTTTGAGGTCACTACTCCAATATTCCAGCCACAAAATTTTCATCCCCAGCAGGGACATCAGTCCCCTGAAATCACTCCCATCATACCTTCTTCTCTCTCCAGCTTAGGTTCCAAGGCCCTTCACTCTCTTGCTTACACCTTCAAAACCCCAATTCTGGTTAAACCTAACTCTCCAACTCCATGCTCCAGCAGAAGGAAAACAAGCAACAATATTGAACAGTCTCATTTAATATGGGCAATAATAATCATATTCCTTTGAGAGGTTTCCACAATTTCTCTGGGTTACTGTGCTCCAAACTCCAGACATGATGCTGAGGCTGCTCTTGATGGAAGACAAAACCAGGCTGACTATCATGTGTA
Organism: Dasypus novemcinctus; assembly: GCF_030445035.2. Classification (NCBI taxonomy): domain Eukaryota; kingdom Metazoa; phylum Chordata; class Mammalia; order Cingulata; family Dasypodidae; genus Dasypus; species Dasypus novemcinctus. The sequence continues at coordinate 95,890,839 of NC_080674.1, forward strand.
AATGGACTATGGTAATAAAGATTTGAATAACTGGTCTCTGCAGGTATGGGAGCCACTGAGGACAGGTGTGAAAAGTGTTGAGTGTAGGTGGCTACAGATGTTGGCTGGAGTTTGAAGCCAGCTTTGGGCTTCACAAGTCAACATTTGCCATAACACTTGGCAAAAAAAGTCCACAATTTTCCAATCTTAATGTAGTAACTGCATTTAGCAGAGGCAGTTGGATTTGGCTTTAATCTGTCAAGGAGATTGACTATCCTCTTTATGCAGGTCTTGGCAAAGGATGGGTTCTGGAGCCTGGGATGGGCTGGGAGTTATTCTTAGTGCAATGATATTATTCTTGGGGTTTAGAATGCTTGTCATGAAACATTTAGGGACTTTTCAAGGCTGTGGGAATTTAACAGGCTATCTTGGGATCATTTCCGAGGCTGGACTTCAAAGATATCTTGTGGTCAAAAAAGAGAAATATAGGTTTGCAAGGATCATAACTAATTTGGGCAGGATCTGGAATAGCAGTTTCTTTCTCTTGAGAGTCAGCAAAAATGCTGCTCCATCTTCACAACAAGTTGCCTGAATGAACTTTTTGTTTGTATGGTAACATATAAGTAACAAAATTTGCCATTTTAACTACTCAAAAGTGTACAAGTTAGTGGCATTAATTACTTTTTAACCTTACCACCTTCCATTATCCAATTATTTCCATTACCCCAAACAAAACCCTGTACACCAAAAGCAGTAATCCCTAATTCCCCCTTCCTCTCAGCTCCTGGTACCCTCTAATCCACTTTCTGTCTCTACAAACCTGCCCATTCTAGATATTTCACAAGTGAAATAAAGGATCATAAAATATGTATTCTTTTGTGTATGGTTTAATTTACTTAGCATAATGCTTTCAAGATTCATCCATGGTGTAGCATGTATCAGAACTCCATTCTTTTTAGTTAAATAATAGCCATTGCAGGAATATACCACATTTTCTTTATCCATCTGTCAGTTGATGGACACTTGGGCTCCTGCTGCCTCTTTGCTATTGTGAGTAATGCTGCTATGAACATTGGTGTGAAAGCATCTGTCTGAGTCCCTGCTTTCACTTCTTTCATGTACATGCCTAGCAGAAGAACTACCAGGTTATACAGTGCTTCTCTTAAACTTTTTGAGGAACTACCAAATTGTTTTCCACAGCAAATGAACTAATTACATTCCCAACAGCAATGCAAGAGGCACGAAGAACTTTTGAAACAAGGTTCTGGCTTGTCCTAATGGGTCACTACCTTCATCCAAAGGAAGATAAAAAGATCATAAATCAGCTCTCCTAAAAAAAAATAAAAAATAAAATAAAAAGGCAGGAATTTCTATATCATATAGTTCTGGGGCTTGGACAGAAATGTTGCTTAAAAGTAAGTTTGGAGTTTCTTTCCTGATTCTGTACCTACACCCCTTCTCCCTCCCTCCCCCTATCCACACACAGGGTGGCAGGGGCTCAATGCAATGGCATCTCTGGTTTTGCATTAGCCACACAGATCCTAGTGATTTGGAGACTCCTGGATCCATGATGGTGGGATCCACCTATACGCTTAGCACCCGTCAGGCATCAGCTAGTTTCCAGTTTTCAGTGGGATTGAGCAAAGCAGACATGGCTTGGTGAGTGGTTCTATGGAGAATGACAGGAGCCAATGGAACAACAAAGGTAACAGCTTATAAAGTTCTGTTTGATTCTTCATGGCATCCCCAGAACAACCACCTCAATAGTAAATATTACTCATGTGCCCATCTTCCAGAGAAGGAAACTGACATTTAGAAAGCTAGTGAGAGATGGAGCCTTGATTTCAAGGCACTCTTCATCCTTCTCTGCTGCTGGGGCAGAGTTTGAGTGGCTTTTATGACTTAACACATGGAGTGAAGCAGTGAGAGGGCTCCTGGGTTGTATATTGAAGTTCCATTCCTATAGCTGTCTCCCTATCCTGAAAAATCCTCTTCAGGGTTTAGGGACACATTGGTCCTGAGAGATTCTTTGCAGAAGAAAGGGTGTGTGAAACTCTCTTCTCCATGTCCCCACCACTACTATCCAATGAAGATCTGCAATTCACACTTGAGAAAATCCTAGCTGGTAACCAGCATCCATTATTCTGAAAGACAGATGACCTCATCTAGGCCCATTAATATGGAAACCCATGTATTGTGTCTTAGTGTGTATTAGTCAGCCAAAGGGGTGCTGATGCAAAATACCAGAAATCTTTTGACTTTTATAAAGGGTATTTATTTGGGGTAGAAGCTTACAGTCACAAGGCCACGAAGAGTACGTTACGTCCCTCACCAAAGTCTATTGGAGCAAGATGGCTGCCAGTCTCTGCAAGGGTTCAGCCTTCCTCTTCCTCATAAGGCTCCAGGGTCTCAGCTTCTTCTGATCTCAGCTGCAGGCTCTTCCTGGGGCTTGTCTCTTTCCAGGCTTTCTCAGATGTTCAGGGCTCTGGTCTCTTCAGCTGCAAACTGTCAGGGGAAAGACTTGGCTCTCTCCTTGGGGCTCCAGCATCCAAAACTAAACTCTCTGTGTTCTCCTCCTTACACTTACTTCCCTTTCTTTGATTGAGCACCCATGTATATAGCCCAAAGGGGGTAAAGGGATTAGGGACTCAAACCAGGCACGCTAATGACGTGGTCAAACAAAAGCCCTCATTTTGATTGAATAACATAAAAGTAAAACCTCTGAATCTAATACAATCCAATATGCTCAGAGGAAAAGACTAGTTTGCAAATACAATCCAATATCTATTTTTGGAATTCATAAACAAAACCAAACTGCCACAGTGTACATTTAGGATGTCGTCAAACATTATCCTCTTAGCAGAAGTCAATTCTGGTAAGCTAGGTGCCCTAGAACAGGGGCTCTTAACCAGATTAAATCTTAAAGATTTCAGGGGGTCTGTGAGCTTGAATTGGAAAAAAAACAACTTATTATCTTTATTTTCTTTGACTTCCAATACTGACAAAAACCTTTTGTCTGCTGCTAAATTCTGAAAGGGGTCTGCAGTTTTCACCTGACTCGCAAAGGGGTCCATGGAACAAAAAATGGTTAAGAACCCTTGCCCTAGAATGTTGGTTCTCAAAATATGATCCTGGGACCCAGGGCGTCAGCATCACTTGGGAGCTTGTTAGAGAGGCAAATTCTTAGACCCCATTCCAGGTTTACTGAATTGGAAACTCGGTAATGGGGTATTCCAAGTGATTCTGATGCACACTAAAATTTAATAACCACTGTCCTAGATAAGACATGCCATCTGTCGGGACCAGGAAGCACTCGGCAGACTCACCCAGAGCAGTGTTAGAAATTCCAGCACAGTGGCCTGCACTGAAAGGAGAAGGCTTTGCAGAAGGAGCAGTCTGCGAGGCAGACCTGATGGGAAGTAAGGAGCATCTGACTAGATAGACACATGGGACAGGTAGGCTGACCAGACACAGTGGCCTTCCAAAGCCAGGCAAGCAGGCAACATTTAGAATTTTGAGCACGATTCTCATCCCTGAGGTGCCTGGGACTGGAATCCTACACAGGTTACCACGGCAAGGACTCCAACTTAGGAAATAAGGCTGAGGACAGGTATTTTTATTTCATTAATGCTGTGAGCAGTTTTTCAGCACCAAACATGATCAGGCCTTGCACAAGGCTCTTGGAAAGCAAGACTGAAAGGCAAGAGCCTGGTCATCAGCAACAGTGAGAAGGCTCTTGCCATACAAACTTTCATAATGTTGAGCAAGAAGTGTTGCCTGCCTCCTGCCTAGACCCAAGAAATTGAGATAGATGGTGCCTTCAGAAAGGTAGGCAGGAAGGAGATGTGAGAAGGAGAGGGATGTCGCAGCTGGGAACAGGCAGGGTCTGGCCTCATCCTTTCAGTTCCATTGCCTAAGCACCATTCCTGGGTCCTCAAAGAATGCCAAACATGACTCTCCTGGACCATATCATTTCAGGCCCTGTAGAAACACATTCAAATAACAGCAATATAGCATTATTCTCTTCTTTTCATCAACAGCCAGTATAAGATGCAACTACATTTTCTTCATCTTGCCCAAAGGCTTCTATTAAAGAAATGTTCTTTATAGTAATCCGTGCTTAGATTACTTCTAGAATTTATTTCTGGGAACTTTTTCTTCTTACCAACTGGTATATGTCTTTTTATTAGAAAATGAATACTACATGACTCATGGAATTTCTTTCTTGGCCTTTTTGACCTTCATGGGAACTAAATTTAATGTGCAATTACAGAAACTATCCTTAGCTTAGATTTCAGATCTAATATGGCTCTTCAAATTTAAGCCTTACTTTAATGTCTTATTGAATATGTGCAACCCACTTCAAACCTTCTAAAATAGGCAACACTCTGTAAGATAAATATCTAATATATAGAATATTAATTATTGAGGAAACAAATTCACTTTGAAATGTTAAACAATTTTCATGACAGTACTAAACAGATGAAGTACTCACCAAAATTGTAACTCTCCTGTGGGTAGTCTCATTCAACTCTGCCTTTTCTTTGTGTCTATCCCAGTTCTTGGCACATAATTGTTGAATAATATATGTTGAATACTACATTGAGACGATATTATTCTCAAGATTATAATATAAGTAAAACGCCACCATAATGAAGTAAAAATCCCTGCATTTTCTGAGCTACATGTGTAACAAACATTGCTGAAAGTAAAGACCTCATCAACTGTGACCAGGAAATATCTTTTGATGATTTGAATATTTTCATGGTATTTGATATAGCAGGGAGTTCAACTGGAATGCAACAAAAGTCATGCCCATACCATCAAGCAAAACTTCCCACTCAGCAGGAGAATGTCCGGTATATCTGCATCTCAAGGAGCCCATTCATTTTCAGTTTCCAGGGTTGAGGTTCCCCTTTGGAACTACAGCAAATTAAGAGGTGTATGATTCTTGGAGCTTTGTCTCTCTTCCATTAATAAAGACTAATCATGTTTAAACATGTTAGCACAGCTAACATGTGGATGTGGATGTGGAATAGGATGCCAGCTCTAAAGTGAAATTAGTAGTGTGAAGGAAGCTATGTGAAAAATCGTGGAGAGATATTGATTGAAAATGAAAATGAGTTGTCTTTTGATGAAGATGCCTATAAGCCTGATAGTGTGAACTGAAAAATAAGGTTAAAAATTATAATCAGTAAAAGCTGGCCTCTGTGAGATTAAAATAACTCTTTTGCCACTCACTACAAAGCAGCTACACTAAAAGGAAGAAAAATTGTACCAAACAAATGTATATATATTGCACAGGAAATAGCTTCCAGAAAAGAGTCCTGAGCACAAAAACCTCTGCATCAAGAAAACAATTGCACACATACACAGACAAATGAACTACTTCAGTGAAAATCTTCTCCCCCTTCCCTTTCTCTCCCTCCCTCCCTCCCTTTCTTTCTCTATCCTTTTCTCTCAGAAACATACACACACACACACTGTTACCACCTTGCTCTCTCCATCTTTGAAACTCTCGGATTAAGTACACATCTCTAAAGCTTTCTCATCTCTCTGGTGGGACACCTCTTACAACATGAAGCCCCGCTCCCTCTCCTGCTACTGTTGGTTCAAACTATTTCCATTTCTATCTCGTTTTAGCCACTTTCAGTGATAGTGTGTGCTCATATCCATGCCTCCAGATTACCAGGGAGAATTAATGCATCACCTTGGGGTACCAGGTCCTCTATGTCCATGACAAGAACAGTCACATGCCCCATATTAAGATACAGAGAACACAACCTACAAGTTTTATTGGAAGCTCCCTTCTGAGTGGGACAGAAGGACATGCACAGGGTACATGTAGTAAATCAGGCTATAACGAGCCACTAATGGCTTGTTAAGCCTTGTGAGCAGTTCACAAGCTGCACCGTGAGTACCACTGCCTTAGGGTAAGTCATTCTTCCAAATAAGGAGTCAGGACCTCTGAGGGCCACATTCATTTTGCCATAACTTCTTCATGCTGGGTAGGATTTCTTTAATTATTTTTCTTCTCATGTTACATTCAACTGCAGAAAAATATTTGGAGCCATTTTACACTAACACAGATTTCTGTTGTGTATCTATTTCAGGGATTATTTAAGGTACTATTGTTTAAATGAGTAATAAAAAATTTTTCAAAGAGGAAAAGGAAGTGGAGGAGAAGAAAAATTATTTATTCTTTACTATGTCCTAAGAGCTTTCTATGCATTATCCCATTGGAGTAGCACGTTAGTGAAGCCCCATTTTGTAGATATGTGATAGATTGAGAGAAAGAGCTGAAATCTGTGCACTTGTGCTTTAATTTAATAAATGTGGACCTAGAGAGTCACGGCTTATTTTACCTAATAGTAAGCATCTGTAGCTCACAGATCACTTGTTTGTAGTTCTTTTTCTCCAAAGCGACGTTGCAAAAAGACTCTCAACCACCTGACTGCAGGGGCTTACTTTCCTTCATTTAATTGATCACCTTTAATAGAAGGAGAAAGATAATTAATCAGGCAAGACAAATTGTTTCAAACATTCATACAACCAAGTATACAATTGTTTTAAGTTTGTCAAAGTGTTACATGTTGTCAAAACAGTGTACATCATAAAACTACCTTTATCTAAGGGTATATTTCTTACCTCCAAGGTCTACTTACGAAGCCACTAATCTCTCAGAGGATGGATCAGCGACAGCAGGGAATCTGGGTGTTAAGTGAAAAGGAAGGGCATGCCAGAATTTCTTTTTCATCCACTTCTTGCCCTACCCATGAAATAGTTGACAAGCTGAATAGCTCGTGTGGTTGAGTTGATCAGTAGGAGTGAGTGGAGGAGGAGGAGGCAGACAGTTCTCCCAAATTAGCCTGCTGCCAGTCTTGGTTCACTGGCACTTTGACACCGACGTGAGGGTACAGAGCTTTATTGCAGTGGCACTTTGGCAGGATACCATTTCACAAGGAGCTTCCAGCTCAGAGAGGGAGAACAGGCCTGTTATTACTAGATGCTTTAAATTCATGGGCCTTGCAAATGGAGAGATGTGTTTGTCAAGGAATCCACATTTAAAGAAATGCTTGATGTTGACTTTTTGTGTGGGTGAAACTCACTTAACCCTCTGATATCTTGCATTTCAGCTGAAAAAGAGCAATGGTAAGCTGGATCCTGAAGAAGGAATGATAAGGATTATAAATTATCATCTGAAACCCAAATTTCCTCAAAAATACACAACGGTAATGAACATTTATAAATGCCAAGAATAAAGCATTTAGTGAGAAAGCTGATGTTAGATTGTACCTATTTGTCAAAGGATTTCACTGGAAGCTTTTAAAAAAATTCCTCCAGGTCCAACAGATAATTTGTAGGTTGACACAAATGCTGCAGTGTGTTGCAGATGCTGTAAGGCCCCAGGGCTGCAAAGTATGACTAGCAGTTCCCCCACCTTTTTTTTTTTAAGCTGTGAGCAGACAATAATGCAAAGGTTAAACCTGCAGGATATACAGTCAGAAGATCAAATCATAATTATACATATAACTGGAGAAATTGGTCTCCCCACTTCAGCGTTATAGCCTTTGAAAGTAGAGTTGACTATTTCAGTTAAACCCAATTTAACAAAATTAACCCAAGATGTTTTTAATGAAGACTGCTATTGCCATGATTGGGAAATAGTTCACAAGAGAATTCAAACTTTTATTACCTTTTCATCATGATACTATGGTTTTCACTCTGATCCCTCCAGTATTTAAAATCAATATGAATGTCAACATGTGGACCCCAAACTGTATGCCGATGCATGCCAGGGTGCCACATAGGATATTTTAAATTTTAGGGGGAAATACAAGATAGTCAATATCTGTCAGATACTGTACAAACTACCATCTTGAGATTGTTCACAGTTTCAATATTAGATTGTGCTATATTCCTTTCCACAACATCATGTCTTTGTGAAACTGGGTTTTCAGCAGTTGCCATGAGCCAGTGAAAATCAATGTGATCGTGGAACAGGAACCAAGGGCAATGCCTAATCTGATTCCAAGGTTTGAGAAGTTGTTCAGTGCCAAGAGGTACACACATCCTATCTGTAGAAAGTATTGGTTATTTAAAAATGAAATAAATATATTTTTTCAATTTATGTTTAGGATTTTTCAAATGGCTACTAAGGTGTTAAGACATAAATACTTATTAGGTAGTTTAGACCCCAACTATTTAATGGAACTGTTGTATATTTCTTTTGGCCTAGGAATGCAATAAAATAATTACCGAGACACTAAGAGTATAGTGAAAAAAAAAAATTTGAGCGCCTCTAATGTAAAGTTTTTACCATATCTTTCTCATGCTCGCTCGCTCGCTCGCTCTCTCTCTCTCACACACACACACACACTACTGACACACAAGTTAAAAGGTTTTCATTCCTGGGGCGACAGACTTGGCCCAGTGGTTAGGGCGTCCGTCTACCACATGGGAGGTCCACGGTTCAAATTCCAGGCCTCCTTGACCTGTGTGTAGCTGGCCCATGTGCAGTGCTGATGCGTGCAAGGAGTGCCCTGCCACGCAGGGGTGTCCCCCATGTAGGGGAGCCCCACATGCAAGGAGTGCACCCCATAAGGAGAGCCGCCCAGCGCAAAAGAAAGTGCAGCCTGCCCAGGAATGGTGCCACTCACACGGAGAGCTGACACAACAAGATGACGCAGCAAAAAAAAACACAGATTCCCGTGCTGCTGACAACAACAGAAGCAGACAAAGAAGACACAGCAAATAGACACAGAGAACAAACAATCGAGGTTGGGGGGCGGGGGGGAGAAGGGGAGAGAAATAATAAATAAATAAATCTTAAAAAAAAAAAAGGTTTTAACAAATATTTATTGAGCATAAAATACGCCACAAGCACTTAGAGGCTTGATGTCCAGTGTGAGTGAAACAAATAGTCTCTGTTATCATGAAGCTGAAAAGCTTGAGAAATAGGCAGCTAACAAACAATTAAACAAACACATAATACAAAGTGTTATGAAAAGGGTTATTTCTAGATTTCACTTCCTAACTGCAGGAGCTTCTTTTTTCCATTCACCAGGCACCAAGATTATGCTTGGCTTCCCTCCCATAGACCCCTGAGGGATCCTTAAACCAAACATGCCCACCTGCCCACCCTGCGGGGGAGAAGGCAACATCATAATTAACACAGTGGATTAGAAGATTAGACGTGTCATGAGAGAGGGGAAGCTGTGCCAATGAGAAAGGGCTGGGTATACATACAGTCTTGAGGTAAAGACACAGACAGGGATCTGGGGCAAGGAGTTTGGATAAGGCAAGAGGAAGAGAAAAGGAGCATATGAGAGGCCACGTGGTGACCTCCAACTAATTTGTGACTCCAGGAAGCCAGTACTTTCAGAACATGTCACTTCCCACACAGCTGCTCCAGAAGGTGAAGAAAATGACACTAAGAGTAAGGAGGATGCCACGGAAAGAAAATGGGCAGAAAACATGGGAAACTTGCCATTGGGTCCCAACCATGCCCTGTTGGTCGCTGATTCTCCAACAACTAAATAAAATTATGCACAAAGCATCTCCTGTCCTATGAAGGCTTTCCTCCCCTCACTACTTCTAGCAGAAAGGATGCCTAACTGTGAGTAGATAAAACCAATATACTCATCCCTGTAGCTCTACAGAGAGGAATTTGTTTATCCTCATTACCAGAAATAGCTGTGCCTAAGCGTGACTCACCAAAGAAATCCCTCAAGAATTCAAGCAACAGGGGAAATTTCTCCTAGACCCAAATTCCCTCACTCTAAGCATGCATCCTTACTCAGAAAAGATTGTGGTTTATGTGAGAGAAGATGGTGCCAGATCAAACAAGCTCTTTGTGAGAAAAGCTAATGGAGAACTTGCTTTCCCAAATACGGTGAGATTTCAAGACTAGAATATCTGTCTTCTTGGATTTGCCTCATCTTAGCAACAATACTTGGAAAAGTCAGTCATATTGGTACCATCAGAGGAAGGACAGTACATTCTAAGGTATCATTTAGCGTCTCTGAAGGGGTTTTGTGAGACCTCTTTTAACAGAGGAACTCGGGGAAAATAAAATGATCTCCTGTCTACCTTTAGCAAATTAGAATTCGAGTGTATCCTATGCTGCTGGACTTAGAGCTGTGCAACTCACTACATGCTTTCTCAGCAAGAGTACTAGGGCAATTTGCCTTACATAAGGGAAAAAATAGCAAAAGAAGGACAAGAGGAAAAAGGTAATTTGAGAAGTGGTGTGATGTTCAGCTACCTCAAGATAGAGAGGCAATGCTGCATGTTGTTTCTGCCCTGCTGCAAGGATAGCTGTAATTATGGAGTAATTTGCCAGCCTCCTTCAGCTCATGAACCTTCTAAGTAGGAGTCATGCTTATTCCCTCATTGACACATGGGGCGTAGTAATATTTGACGGTGCCTCTTGTGTCAGGTGTTCTCAGCTGTTGGGGAATCTGCAATAGAGCAATTTTTAAAAACTGAATCAAAACAGCCATGCACAATGGAGCTAGATTTCAAAAGGAAAAAGGGGAGCGCTAATGCTCAAAGGATTTTTTTAGAAAACGGAGTTTTCAAAAGCATTATCTTGCTGTCTTCAGTACAATTTAGGGCTTAATTGTATACTGCCTTGTTTTGTTCTTGAATCAAATTGCTGAAGTCTAGAACTGGAAGTGACCTTAGACCTCATCTAGCCCAACCCTCTAATTTTAAAGATTTTAAAGAGAACACTACAGAAGAGAAGGATCAAGTCCCTTTTTCACCTATACATCTAGTTTTTTTTGAAGGGAAAATATAAAAAGCCAGCTTTTCAGATTCCCAGAGTGGTGTTCTTCGCCATCCTGCCTGTCTCAGATGTCCTAGAAGTCAGTAAGATTTGGGACGGTAAATGCACCTGTATCTTTATAACAATGTTCAAGTCCTTATGCCAGTTAATTTTCTGTCTTTCTTTTTCACTCTTTTGTTTTGTTTAAAAAGGAACAATTGTAAGAAGGAGAGAAATTCATTCATAAATAATGATGTGAAGGCTGTTGGGTAGGTTTTTTTCCTCTATAAATTAATCTTAATAATAGCTAACAATCATTAAATGCTTGCTCTGTACCAGGTACTGGGGACAAACAGGTGTTGTCAACCACAGAGTGTCCCTATGAACAAAAAGCTTAGTCTAGTGGTGGAGTTACACATTAATTAAAAAGGGTGGAAACCTGACAGAAACCGATTGAGCATTTTCTATGCACCAGACACTGACAATAACTTGCTTAATCCTAAAAAAAAAAAAAAAAGTTCACCTTTATTAGCATAATCCCCATTCTATAGATGAGAAAACCAAGACGCCATGAATTTAAATAAGGTTCCCTGAGTTGGGTCAGTGAGAACCCAAAGTGGAATTTGAACCCAGGGAGTCTGAAGCCAGATCCCACTTACTTAATCACTATGCTACATCGCCATGAGGAACCAAAAATAGGAAACGTGGCAAGAACTGTACACATGCCATTAGAGAAGCCTAAGATTTTACCTTCCACTTCCCAAAGAACTAAATTTGTAACTTTAAATTGGTAACCTTAAATCATGGGTCCTTCATGAATCTAGGTTAAAAGAATTTACGATGACAGTGAAATCTGTGAGGAAGGAGAGGAGTAACTACTTCCTCTTCTAGTCTCCATCAGCAGAAAGGACAATAACCCATACCAAAAAGACATTTTATGATATTGGGACAAAACACTCCTCACTTAACATATGTATAGCACTCAAAAAAAAAAAACCTGTTTCCATTTTAAATGGCAATTCTCCGTGCTGACATAAGCCTCAGTTTCTGGGCAGGTCCTGCCCTCTGTTCACAGCAATGCTTGGCAGTACTGCTTCTTGTCACTATCCTGTGAGAGGAAGCATTTTTCTATGTATCTTGCTTTTCTGAACTTGAAAGGGGGTGACCAACTGTCCCGATTTGCTGGTACTGAGGCTTTTCGCGGAACTAGGATTCTCAGTGCTAAAATGGAACAGTCCCGGGCTAACGACTACTGCTGCCTACGCACGCTCCGGATCTTAGGCAGACCCATCTGGGTGGAAGAAGGTCCAGTGCTCACCCCCGGGTGTCAGTCTCTTTCCTCCTTAACTCCACTGCTGAACTGCCTGATCTGGTGAAATCCGTGGTCTCTCTTTCTTGGCAGAGTCAGGGCACAGCAGTAGCTCAAGGGTTCAGCCTTCCCTCCCTGACAAGAGCACTTGCTTGGCTCCCCTTGGACTACAGATCTCAGCTTGGGCACTCGGCCTACAGCCCGTCTCTCAACCCTCACCTGGACCCTCACCCAGAGACCACCCTGGTAGGCGGCCAGCCAGCAGACTCAGCTCTGACTCACAAGCTGTGGCCATGCCCTTTCTGCTCTGTTGCAGCCACTTCCTGTCAAGAAGGTTATTTTGTGAGAGTTTCCTCCTAGAATTCTAAAAAAGCCAAGTCTTCCTTTTCAACCTATTAGGAAGTTCCTTCTTCCCCCCAATGGGGACTCCTCATATTCTCCATGTCTCTACAGTGAGGAGTTGGCACAGAGAGGGAAGCATATGAAATTTAGAACACCCTGGCATTTAAGGATTGAGTTTGCTACAGAAGGCTGAACAATGGCCTCGATTTCCAGAGATTCTGCCTGAAGCTATAAATGCTATTGATTGCATGGATGAGTTCCAAAGCAACTTGCCGAATATCTCAGAAAAAGTTTCAGAACTATTCACCTCATTATACTTTTTAGTTGTCTTAATTTGGTACTAGCTTTCTTACTTTTTTTACTGTTTCTTTTTGCTAAGATAGAAAATGAATCTGGAGCAACTTCTCCTTCACCAGGTCGAAACAGACATGTCGGAACCATCGCAATCTGAGGGAAAGTGTCATTTAAAAGACTATCTTCCCGTATCCTGCCAGCAGTGAACTACCCCTTAAAAGTAGAGAATGAAGGCTATCTAGGTGACTACCATAAAGAAAAGTTATTTCAATTGTTTTCCTGCTTTTTGTTGTTGTTCCAGGAAAAAACCTGTTTCATCTTTAGATATGATAAGACCTCTTATTTTCCTTTCTGATAATTTCCATTTTAGTTATAGTACTACACCCGATGGTAGGGTTTCCATGAGGTTATTTGACAAAGAGTCCTACACTAATACAACTGACCACAAGAGATCATCTAGTCCAGTTTTAAAAAAAATTTTTTTTTTTATATTATGCAATACTCTATTTGTCCAAAAGGAAATTTGGTTCCAAAACTTCGTGTTGAAAAAAGCAGTGAACTACTCCATGTGACACCAGGGTAGAGCCCTGGTATCAGCCCACAGCGACTTGTAGAACATGTGCACAGCAGAATCCTGAAGAGTGCCTTTGCAAAGCATCAGTGACTGCCATGTCAAAGACCAGGAAACAGGTTCAGAGAGGCCACCACACTATCCAAAGACACTTTGCAAGGTTGGCTTACTGACTCTCTCCACTATTTCATGCTTCCATAAATTTTAGAGTATTTTAGCAAAGGGTTGCTAAAGCTTCGAGGTTTAATTGAGGCTTTTTTTTTTTAATGCTTACTTAAATGTCTTTAGATTCTTTGGGGAGCTGATATATTTTTAAGTGGTGTTTCATCTTTAAGCCAAAAGGCAACAGAAGAAAATGATTTAATTTTCAAAAAATCTATATTCAGAAAAATTGTAAAATTTTTAAAAATGCAACTCTGCTATTTGCCAGCACCTCTTTGAATAGGAACCTCAAGAATTCAGCTAAATCGTAAAGCAGGCCAGATGTGTCCCAAGAGAAGTTTCAGGAGACAACTCTGTCCAAAAAGATATTTTTCCACTCCAGCAAATCATTACTTGCCATGAAGCAAATAGAATGGGACTTGGGGGCTTTAAACAATAAGGTCATTATAAAGAAAAAATGTGAAACTGGTTACCTAGATCACAGAAAGGTGAGCGCCTTAGTGTGTTTTTGTTGGTGGTGGTGGCATTTTTTGTTTGTTTCTCACAAGTCTAATTTCTAAGATATGAACATCCAGTAAAACTCATTATACTTTGGAGGACTTTGTGCAGATGTTTCAACTTCAGGAACTATGAGTTCTTTAAAGCCATGGAAGATTGATTTCATGTTTCTCTTTTACAGCATTTTGATGTGGACTTGGCAAAGAATGAGGTTCCTGTGCTAATTTCCTCTTGCTCTATGTAATTAGTCAGCATTTTAAATGAGGTAACAGGATATAATTGTCTACTGACCATTGCAACCCCATTTGTTTATGACACACTCGCCAGGCTTTTAGATATACAATGTTATTAACCACCTCTTCGTTTGTATTGCTGTCTCTTTCCTCTTTTTTAATTTCTCCAGTTCTTCTCCCTCAGTTCCAGCTTCCTTTGTGGGCAATACAAGAAGGCACTTTTTCTTCCAGCTGGCAAGGCATTAAGGAGCTCTGAAGGGGGATACAAGAGTGACTTACATATACCCTGGAGACCAATTACACTTGGAATCCTCCTGATCTGCCCTGATCAGGGAGTGGGCTTCCCCTCACAGTCCATTGTGCAAGCTCTGAGCCACCTGATCAGCCTCTTCCTACCCAGTATTTAAATTAGGGAGTCATCAGTCCTGGACCTAAGTCAGGGCCTCTAGGTAACACTGGGGAATAAATTAACATTCTGCTATTGTTCCAGAGCCACATGGACACCATTATTAGAAACCCATCAGCTGTAAAGGGGGCTGTTAAAGTCTCAAGTAGAAAAGAAATGAAATAGCTCCATACAATTGTGTGCTACTGCATTTGATTTAACACAGATTTAGTATTTTGCCTTTGTTTGGTGGAGAGGTGATTGCAGTTTAGCATGGCATTACATTATGTAGTTAGTAATGTATGTTTACCCCAAGCATTTCTTTGCAGATCACTAAATTTAGCAAAGAAAAAAAAAAAAAGAGAGAAAATGCGTGTGCAGCCTCTCTATATATGTTAGCTAGACTTGTAATCCAAACTCTGATAGGCTAATGTAAGTAGTCAAACTACTTTAAGGAATACTAAAGCATAACAAAGCAATGAAGAAACGTAAGAATATGGAAAAATGACTAATATGCAAGTTAGCAAACATCAAGCAAACTGGCTCTAAGAATTACATGATAATATATATATTTCAAAATCAATAGCAAAGCACTTTACAGAATTTTGGAAAATAAAGAGAAGGACTTCGAATTTATTTAGGAAAAATCTTGGCAGGACATCATGATGAAATACTTTCATTTCACAGCCAAAAAAAAAATGCATGTCTTTGTAGAGATTTCCTGCATTCTTTCTTTTTTTTCTCCAAGGTAATTTGTGATATTGCTACTAAAATTGTACAGTGAATTTCCCCAAGTTTCATGGCTCTTCACATTCAGAATATTTATCTATTATAATTATATTATATATATCAAACATTTTACTTCTATAACAGGTAAACCAGTGTCCTGAAATGAACCTAAAGGACAGGGGGAGGGAAATCATGTTCTTTAAATAGTTCAAATAGGTTTCTTTTTTAAGTTGCCTTTTTTTTAAGATTTATTTTTATTTATTTATTTTTCACCCCCCTTCTTGTTTGCACTTGCTGTCTGCTCTCTGTGTCTGCTTATTATGTGCTTGCCTCTTTTTTGGAGGCACCAGAAAATGAATCTGGAACAACCTCCCAGGTGGTAGGCGGACACTCAACTGCTTGAACCACATCCACTTCCCTCAAATAGTTTTTAAAATTAGGCAATAAAAATATTTTTCGTAGAATGTATTGACATTCTTTTCTCCTAAGAAACTCTGTAAATAACAATTAGGTGAAATAATAAATTGTTACTACCTTATAAATGTATAAATTATAACTGAATGCTGATTTGCACACTATACTAAAAGGGCAATATGCAGTTCATATAATTTCCAGAATATTAGGAACATTTTTTAAATTGTCTACTATTTTAAAAGAGTCAAAGTGATCAATTTGTAATGCTGTTTTAGAGGATATTTTGTAACTTTTTTGAGGGAGAATTATTAAAACCACAGTCACTTTAATTTTTATTAGGGAGTAGATGTAACTCATTGGTTGAGACCCTGCTTCTCATGTACCACATATGAAGTTCCAGGTTCAATCCCCATACATCCTTAAAAAAATAAAAAACTTTCTGCATAGTCCAGGTTAAGTAGGAATAAGAAGTAAAACTGTGCCAACAATAAATACAAGCAAAATTATTTGAAAGTATTATAAATCCTGTTCAAATTTAAGATATATAAACAAACCTTAAATAATGTGAATCTTGTTAGTTTGAATTTCTGTTCCAAAAGTTCTTAGATATATTTTGTCACAACTGTTGTCTTTAAAATAGAGATCATTGTTTAATAATAAAGAGTTCCGATAAGTTGATTTAAAATATAGTATCTCAATGCATGAATGGGCAAATATATGAAAGGAAGTAATGTAAATGAACAATAAGCATGAAAATAATTTGACCTTATTTGTGATCATGTAAGTGAAAATAATTTCAAGAAGATGTTGATAGCTTAATAATCAAACATGCAATTACTTGAAGATGAAAATGCTGATGAATGGATAATGAGACAAGTACTCATACAATAATGTGATAGTATGAATAGTACATTTCTGGAAAGCAATTTGACCATCTATATCAAAGACCTTAAAAAGTTTTTATGCCCTTGACTAATTTCACCTCTCTATATTAAGGAAGTAATTAAAAAGTCAGTTAAAAATGTATGCATGGTTGCTTTAAAAATGAGACCGTGGCTCGAAGGGGTAGCCTAGGGATGTAAATGTCAATTGAAAGAAAGCTAGAGAATAATCTAGGGACTGAAAAACACAGTGAACCCAGAGGTGGATGAGAATCGTGGTTAAGAGTACAAATGCAAGACTGTCCTTCTGTGAACTAGAACAGACATACGTCACTATTGCAGGGTGGTGGGAATGTGGAAAAGCATGGGAAAAATACAATCAATGTAACCTATGGACTAAAGTTAACAGCAATAGTGTAATTTTTTTTAAAATACCAGGGCCAGGGATTGAGCCTGAGACCTCGCACGTGAGAAGCAGGCACTTAACCACTTGAGTCACATCTGCTCCCAATACTATAATATTCTTGCCAAAGTACATCAATGTCAAAGATGTACTGTGTTAATAATAGGGGGGTATGGAAAAAATATGCCAAATGCATGCTATGAAGCATAGTTAGTGGTAATAGTTTCATAATATACCTCATAATCTGTAACAAATGTTCCGCAACAGTGTGGTATGTTGGTGAAGGGTTGTTGTATGGAAATTCTACACATGTGCATGATTGTTTTGTAAGTTCACACCTTCTGTAATAAAAAAAAAATTTTTTTAATCTTAAGAAAAAAATTTATGCATGGCAATTTTACTACATATTTACATTATAGTAAAAATATTATTACTTAATTTTGTGACAATTGTGTAGTAGTGAAGTAAATTACATGGAACAATATGAAACGTTATGCAAAATTTCAATTGCCAAGAAATTTTGGGGAATAAGAAAGGACTATAGAATAACTGTAAACTATAAAGGCAGGATTCAATACTGGATACACAGCTGGATTCTAATCATATTTTTTAAATATATATACTTCTGGAACATTTGGCCTTAGAACTCAGCTCCCATAATGTGAGGAAGACCAAGCAGCCCCATGGAGAAGTCCACACAGAAAGGAATCAATTGAACCGGCACCGATAGCTTGAGTTAGGCCAAGTCTTTATGCAACCATCCCCAACAACTTGCCACGCATGTGAGAATAGCCATCTCAAGCCTTTCAGACAAGCCCATTTGTCAGTTGACTGTCACATAATGACCTCAGGCAATACCACGTGAAAAGAGGAAGAAACACCCACTAAGCCCTGCCTAAATCCCTGATTCAAGCAATTATAAGATATAATAAAGTGGTTGTTAAAATATTTATCTGTAAATATATATAGATATAGATGTAAATGCAGATATAGATAGATAATGATAGATATGAATGCAAAAGACAGAAATACTTTAAAATATTAATAGCATTATCTTTGGGTGAGATGTTTATCAATAATTTTTAATAATATTTTGTGCATCCCAAGTTTTTAATGATAAACATGTTATCACTTTTACTTGAAAAGTTTATTTTTAAAAGAGAATTAGTCATTATTGTTTAAAACAAAAATACACCTTTAACATAATATATAGAGAAATGTGGCAAAAGACAACTTTGGTTCACCTGCTTTGAGATTTAAATATTTAAGTAGTCAAGTCATTAAGGTAAAATAATGAGATACTTTTCTAAAATGTTTACTACTTAGACTGTCTTTTAAAGAACCTAACCAAATTTAGAAAACAGTGACTGATTACTTTACATGGGGTAATATTAGTTTATTAGTTTCTAAGGGCCTCAGTGATGATAATGTATTCACATACCATAATTTACCTTTGAACCAGATCATTTATCCATCAGTTTCTGGACATTTCTTGTTTTGCTCATCAGTTTCACTTTAAATTCCCAGAATCTGAATTAATTGCATATGTCTGCTTCCAATGCAAGTGTAGTCTTTAAATTATACATGCCTGTACATCACATATATAATGTCATGTCCTATTATGTTTCTTCCCACCATAAGCTGGAATAACACAACATGACACAAGAGAAATGCATTGACATGGTAGAACACACCAAAAAATAATTACTAAATTTTAACTGATAAATTGATACAAATATTTTGAGTTATCTGAATTCTTTTGAGAAACTTGTTTGACCTATTAAAATTGGTTCATGTGAAAGCTGGTGGGAAAATGGTTTGTAGTTGGTCTCAGGAGATTTAACCTTAAATTTGGAGGTTAAAAAATGTTACGATAACACAGCATGGGGGAAATATTTACATGTATGCAGACAGTATTTGAAAACATGTTCTACTATAAATAACTCAAACTCTCAGAAAATTAGTAGAATGTTGGCTTATAGTAGATTCTAGATCCAACACCTTCCCATTCATTGTGTGGGTCTCCAACAACTGATACAACACACTATGACAAGATGAACACTCACATACATTCTAGAAGCCAACCCCAGGTGAGACTTGTCACGCATGCCCCCTACATCCAATACCCTAAACCAGGAACCCTCCCCTGCCATATTTGCCAAAAGACCATTCCCAATGTTGTAGTTTCAACCATATACTCACAAATCCCCAGAATTTACCTGCTCCCTCCCCCAGTTCCACGGACAGTCCAACTCTCCCAACCTACCCCCCTTACAGATCAGCACCGCCCAACCTAATAGCATCACTGTACCACTGTCATGCCCATCCACTGTACAACTACACCCTTCCTTCCACCTTATCATATCACAACCCTTTACTCTAAAAGGAATTCTTACATCTCCATATCCCAAATTATGTTATGAACCCAGAGTATCTCCAGCTAAAGTTTAGAGTAATGTCCACTGATTCTGCTGAGGAAAGACGGGTAGAAATTTGAATTCACAACAACTTTGAATTGCATATTTTTTAACCCAGTTTTGTTACTTTCAACCACAATTGGCATGCTTTTATTTAACGGAATTGTGATTGGGGTACAAGGGGCAGGCAATATTTATGGGCCATTCTAACAATTTGGGCTTAATTTTTGGTAACAAGGAATTATTGAAGGCTTTTATGCAGAGGCTATGAGTTGATCAAATCAGATCAAATCTTTGATTTAGAAAAGTCACTGAGGACAAAGTGTAGGCTGGAAGGAGGAACCTGGAGTCAAGGAAGGAAGAAACTATTCCAGAAATCCATGAAAGGACCATGAAGGTCTAGCATTTTTAATAAGCAATAAAAGGACAATTCTTAGTCTACATCATATAATGTATAATAAACATACTTACATACATACTTTTCTTTTTAAATGTTGAGATCAGAATAATCATTCATACTGCATCTAAATTTAGCCACAAAAAGCAGAATAGTAGAGCCCAAGTATTTAATCAATAGTCAATCACTAAAATTATGCATCAATAAAAGCCTATATTAAAGAAAGAACTACAGCTTCTAAAGTCAAGCTAAATTTTTGCAGTCTCTCTTGATGCTTTTTCTCAGGAAAAAAAAAAAATGATTTGTTTAAAGCTTTATTCCTTTACTAGCAGTGACAGAGTTGGAAAATGTTACGGCACTTGCCTCAGTCTAGGTTCCCAGAAAACAGAGCTGGGACGAGGGCTCATAAGCTGCTGCTTTACTGTGGTGAGCAACGGAGGGAAGCAGCAGCGAGGGACCAGGGGAGGGGAGATGGAGGAAAGACCAGTACAAGAAGGTGAGGATGTGTCTGTAGACGGACACTGCCAACTGCAACCCAGTAGAAGCTTTAAAACCTGCTTCTCAGAACAATTTGCCAGAGGAGGCAGAAGGAAGAACTTCTTCACCAGCTCCTACCTCCCATGGGTTAAAACATCACACTTTTAACTCCCGACATGCTTCCCAATTGCCCTGTGCAGACGCCACATGTCAGTGTCAGTCAGGACCTGGGTGGGAGGTGAGAGCCCCAGGGGCCAGAAGGGGGTGCAGTCACATTGTACTGCATGGAGGCAGGCAGAGCGCCCTCAGACCTGGCTGCTGCCATGGAGGCTGGGACAACACAGGTGAGGCCAGTGGTACCTGAAGTGGGGCCCATGAGGTGTCTAATACTGAGCCTGGCTTCTGAACCAGACAAAATTTTGATTGATGGAACTTCAAATTTCCATCAAACTTTGATGAAAATTCAAGCAACTTTCACTAATCGCCCTCTATAATCAGATTTTTCACTGAGAATTCAGCTTTGAGCTGTAGATAGGTAAACACAGGTTAAATTATTTACATGGACACATTGTCCACTCCCTCAATAAATAATTTCCTTCAGTCTTAACCATGCCGTATGCCAGGTCCTTCACTTCAGGTTCCTCACTTCCTCCAGCTCCCCCTCCTTTCCCTCTTTACCCACCTGAGATTTCATGGTCTCCACGCTTAAATTTCAACTTCCTCACCCTTCTCTGCTGGACCTCATGCGACAACTGGGGGAATCAGAAGAGAACTTCAATGAGCTCTCATGACCGCATCCTTACACCTTCTTGCAGCTTGTTCCTATCCTTCCTTCCTACCCCTGCTCCTGTTACTGTGGTGAACCACCTGTCAGCTGTCCCTCTGAGCACCCAACCCTTTCACCTCTTGCCTGCATTCCATCCCTTATTGTTTACTCAGAGACATTGCTCCAGCAGTAATTCCCATTCTCTTCTATCATCAATTTTCCTTCTCTACTGGATCCATATACAGCATACAGGCACACTAGAATGTTCTGACCTTTATTAATACCTTCTCTTGAACACAAATAGCCTGCTAGCTACCAACCCATTTCTCTGCTCCCCTTGCCAAATCCCTTCAACCCCCTCCCATAAGACTTTCATCCCCACCTCTCCACTAAACCTTCTGCTTGTCAAGATCTTTAATGATTATCATACAGATAAATCCGAAGGTCAATTACTAGTCCTCATCTACTTAAAATAATTCAAGAGCACTTGACACATAAATCTTTTTCTCTTTGATTTTTTTTCCCATTGGCTTCTGGGATGACATGCCCTTTAGTTCTACTTCACCTCACTAGTTGTTCCTCCTTAATCTCTTTGCTGATTCTTCCTCATATGCCCAAACGCTAAATTGTGGAGAGCCTCAGGCCTCAGTTTTGTGACTTCATTTCTCTTATGCGCACTCAGATTTTAAATAAATTCATCCAGCTCCTGTGGCTATAAATATCATTTACTCCCTGAAGACTCTCAAATATAGCATCTCCAGTCCTGACCTCTTCCCTGAATTCCAGACTTACATATCCAGCCGCCTACATCCCATCTCTACTCTGATGTGTAAAAGACATCATAAACTCAATGCATCCAAAACTGAATTCTTTTTTTTTCACTTTTATTTTATTTTATTTTTTTTCCATCTCAATGCTACATTTACTTCCATTACTATTCACAATAGTTCCAGAATAGAATATCAGTAAGTCCACTCTAATCCATACTCTATTCCTCCATTCTGTGGACCCTGGGATGGTTATGTCCACTCCACCTCTGCATCGAGAGGGAGCTTAGATTCCACTTGGATGATGGATGCAATTCTCCTGTTTACAGTTATAGGCACTCCTGGCTCCCCAAAATTCAATTCTTAATTCCCTGTTATCTCACCCCCCACAAGTCCCTGGTGCCTACGACAGTCCTCCGATCTCTGCAAATTTCTTTGTAAGATAAAAATCTCATAGTCATCCCTTTTCTTCCCTCTTTACATCTCATATGTGATCTATCAGCAAGTTTTGTCTGCTCAGTTTTCAAAATATAACCAGAATCTGACCACTTCTTACCACCCCTTTGCTACTATCCTGATCCAAATGGTCATCATCTCTTGCCTGGATGATTATAGTTGCCTCCTAACTCATCTTCCAGCTTTCCACAATTGCCCCCCTTCAGTCTGTTACATGATGCTTTAAAAATGTAAATCAGATCATGACACTGCTCTGCTTAAAAACTTACAATTCTGGTCATCTCACTCAGTAAAAGCCAAGCTCTATAGGATGACCTCCAAGGCCACACCCCCTCCTCTGACATCATCCCTTATCAAGCGCTCCTTCACTCACTGTACTCCACCCATGCTGGCCACCTTGGCATTTCATTGAGATGCCAAGCACATGCCTGCCTCAAGAACTTTCCCTTACTGTTCCTCAGCCTCTTCTTCCTAAGAGACCAATGCCTTGTTCCTTCTCTTTCTTCAGTTCACTACTGAAATGTCACCTTAACAGAAAGCCTTCCTTAACCATGCCCTAGTAAACTCCTTATCCCTTTGCTTTCTTTTCCTCCATTGACTATAGCACCACCTGGCATAGAGTGTCCTACTTACATTCCGGTAAGTTTTGAACTTTGCATTGTGCATTTCCACATCTCTAATGAAAAGAACAGTGCCTGGAACCATGGTAGACATTCAATAAACATTTGTTGAATTAATAATATTAATTATTAGGAGCAAAAGAGATATTCATTAAATTCCTTTTAAAATAGTTTTGACTGTTGAAAACCTCCGTTGACTTTGCAGAAGAAAGAATTCTAAGTGACTGAAGAAACCAAAATATGTTTTATTTATAAACTCAGTAAGTGGATCTAACAGAGGAGATTGAATCAGATGTGTATTTTTTACTTTGAATCATTCAAGCCCCACTTCGTACTTAATAAATGTGTTACTTTCTAGTAGTTACTAGAAAGCTACTTTCATTACTAAGTTGACAGCACAGAATGGGAAAGTAGTATAAAACAAGGTTAGGGTCTTTCAAGTTGACGTGCCTGGTGGGGGAGAAGGAAAAGAGGGGTGATATAAGCAAAAGGAGCAATTTTAACAATGGCCCACAAATTATAACCTGGAAAAAGAGAGAAGGGCAGTAAGGGAAGAGAAAGGTGGTAAAAATCAGTGGATTATAGCATTAAAAATTCCAATTTTGATATATAGCTTCAAATCAAAAGGCAAATTCCTTAAAGAATGGATAGCTTAATTAATATCCCTCCTTTATATTCCTATTTCCAAAGTTAAAAGGATTCTACTTAATAATACAGGATCATTAAGAAAAGGTGTTTCTATTAGTTTCTAAGCACATGCATCACCTTTCAACTGACTAGAATCTAGTTTCTGACCTACAAATGATGGAATATAATTGATCATCATTGGGCAAAACTTGAAACCAATACCTGGATCCTTTATTACTAAAGATCTAAAAGAATGTTTCAGATAGTCTCACCAACAAAACTTGTTCTACCACAAGAGCTCCAATATTGTGAGGTTCCAGTAGAGAATATCCTAATCTCTTTATTGCAAAGTAGCATTTAATGAAACCAACAGATGGAATCTTCTGTATTCAGGATATAAGCCACATGCAAACCCAGTCTAGGTCCCAGTGGGTAGATGGCAAACTCTGTCCAAGGACAAGAGCAGCAAAAACCACCATTTTCTCGGTATGTTCTTGCTAACCTATCGCCGTCATCATCACAACATCAGAATATAAATCTAGCTCTGTTCCTCTCTTCACATCTTCCTTCCAAGTATATGGTAGCTAAGTCTTCATTTCTCTGCCAAGTTGAACTGGATGTTACCTCTCACTGAGGGGTCCAGTTACACACTTGTTTGATTTCTCACTAAATCTCTAACCTTTCTTTCTTTTAACCGGCTCCTTCCCATCTGTCTTCAAATCAACAGAACTTGAAAAGCCATTTAAACAAATATGCCCTTGACCTCAGTATGTCTCATTTGCTGCTGGTTTTTTTCCCTTTCTTTCTATTACCATTTTCAAGTGAGTGATCTCTACTCCCTTTTTCAATTTACACAATCTCCTGTAAAATGGTTTTGCTACCACAATGCCCCTAAACATGCTTCTCTCTGAGAACACAGGAGCTCCCCTCAGTAGCTTTCCTCAGTCCTCTTACCATCCTGAGTGTCTGAGCTGCAGTTGCCCTGGGGGCCCCCATCTGGTACTGAAACAGTGGGATCCTCTTCCTACACGTTTAGATGGCTCCTCCTAGCTTGCCCTCAGCAGCTCTTTCCGCTCTTCTCATTTTATCTGTGGATGTTTCCAAAGCTCACTTCTCTTTTTCTGAACTCTCCTTTACTGCTTAGAGAACAACATTTCTAAATCAACTCTAGCATGTCCAGATCAGGCATTCCTCTTTTAACATTTCCAGGCCTGGGGGCTTTCACCTGAGTTATAAACTCATATTTCCATCTGCCCACAGAGCACCATCTTTGCCAATTTGGCATCTCAGAAACCAAGTTCTTTATGATAGACTCCCTCCAACCATCTCCATTTCAATGCCAAAATTTACTTCTTCCCTCAGATTTAAACCTTAGAATCATTCATGAATTCTTTCTCTTTGATCTTAATACTCAATCTCTGCTAAAGTTCTTTTGGACTCTTATTTTACAGCAACAACAATAATTATAGTACTAGAAACTAAGACATATATGCCTTTAACACGTTTCATCATCTCCATTCCCACTACTCCTACCTTAATTAGAATCATTGAAATTAAATCACTAAAAGAGCTCCCTCACTTCTTCCAGATTCTCCCCACCCCAACACATGTCCAAACCATCCTTCCATATTCTGCCAAAAAAATGTTTTTAAAGCACTAATCTTGCCAAGGTTTTCAAATGCTCATTATTATTTATGTGAACTATTGATGGACCAGAGCTGCACATGTGCTTCTGATTTACAGTCTAAGCATCACTAATGTTTTTAGACTTCCTATGGCTCAGAAACCATTGGCTGTAAAGGCAAAATGGCCAGTTTTTAAATCTTCCAGGATAAATTAGATTTCAGCAGCAGTAGAAAAAAAATCCCAAAATCTCTTTCAAGCAAATATTTGAATTTTGGAAAATTTCTATCTCCCACCTTCCCAATGCTTAAAAACTCTCCTGATGAGACCAGTGGTGATGTTATCAAATTTGATCTTTAGATATTGTATAATGAAGTGGGTCAACATTTGAAAGATCTTCAAACTCAGTGAATTTCCCAAATGATCAAGGCATGCATGGGCACAAGATCCATTCCAAATACAAGATAGACCAATGGATTTTTATGAAGCAGAGAATGAAATGTTCATTAACATAATTTCAAACTCTTCATTGCAACTACATTTAAGAAACTTCAGTTTTTCAAGTTCAAAGAATATCCACAACTCACCAAAAAAGGGTGCTAAAATACTCCTCTCTTTTCCAACTACCTATCTGTGTGAGGCTGGCTTTTCTTTCCGTACTTCAAACACAACAGTATATCACTACAAACTGAATGTAGAAGCAGACAAGAAAATTCAGTTAGACCTGTCTTCTGTTAAGCCTGATACTAAACTAAAAAGATTGGAAAAATATAAACAATGCTGCTCTTCTCATTAATTTTTTGGGGAGGGGTGGAAAATATAATTGCTTTTTGTACATTTATGTTATTAATTTCAACATATATTGGTTTATTTTTTTTAATTACTAAATAATATTTTTAAATTTCTGTTTTAGTAACCATTGAGATAAATATCAATAGATATGATACACATAAACAAAGCTCATCAGCATCCTCACTATATTTTAATACTTTTTTTTTTTGATTAATGATTTTCAGTCCTGAGACTAAGCCACAGCCTTCAACCCCAATTTATTTTTTTCTTGTTTCCCTGGGGACAAGTATCTTTTTGTTGTCTAACAACAAAAATAAAAACTGAATTTCTTTTCTAAACTAGAGCTATAATACTATTTATTTGTGTCATTGACTAGGTTACTACTTCCAAAACAATATTAAATAAGAGCAAGGAGGCAATTATTTTCATCTTATTCCTAACTCTAATAGGAAGGTATCCAGTATTTCTCTACAAAATCAGATGTTGGCTGCTGGTTGGTAATACAAGTTACATGATATTAAGGAAGCATCCTTCTGGTCCAAGTTTGGTAAGAATTTTATCAGGGAAATATATTAAATTTAGTCAAAACTTTTAGGTGTGGTAAACAGAATGATGGTCCCCAAAGATGTCCGCATCATAATTGAAACCCAGGAATATCTTACCTTTCATAGCAAAAAGGACTTTGCAGATGTGATTAAGGGCCTTGAAATGTGGAGGTTGCCCTGGATTATTCTGCAACCTACGACATGGGTTCAAATTAATATGTCAAATAATAATGAATGATTATTTTATTGGTGGATTAAAAACTAGCTTTAGGGAAGTGGATTCGGCTCAACGGATAGAGCATCTGCCTACCACATGGGAGGTCCAGGGTTCAAACCCATGTGGAGCTGGCCCATGTGCAGTGCTAATGTGTGCAAAGAGTGCCGTGCCATGCAGGGGAGTCCCCCGTGTAGTGGAGCCCCATGTGCAAGGAGTGCACCCTGTAAGGAGAGCCGCCCAGCCTGAAAAAAGTGCAGCCCACCCAGGAGCGGCACCGCACACATGGAGAGCTGATGCAACAAGATGATGCAACAAAAAGAGACACAGATTCCCAGTGCTGCTGACAAGAATATAAGTGGACACAGAAGACCACACAGCGAATGGACACAGAAAGCAGACAACTGGGGGGAGGGGGGAGCACGGGGGCAGGAAGGGGAGAGAAATAAAATACAAATAAATAAATCTTTAAAAAAAAAAACTAGCTGTAGTCATGGTGTTTTCTCATTTTAATATACCTCTATATTTTATTTTCTGATATTTATTTAGCATATTTGCATCTATGTGTTAAGGTAACGATATTTGTAGTTTTCACTGCTGTGCTAAATTTCTCATATTTTGTTCATTAGCTTCATAAAATTACTTGAGAATTGTTCTTTCATATATCTGGACTAGTTTATATACTGTGGGAATTTTTAATCACTGCAACTTTGAAAACACAAAAGTTAAAATGAATACAGAGAGCAGATGTAGCTCAAGTGGTTGAGCACCTGCTTCCCAAGTACGAGGTCCCGGGTTCATTCCCTGGTACTGCCTAAAAAAACAA
This sequence comes from Dasypus novemcinctus, assembly GCF_030445035.2. NCBI lineage: Eukaryota > Metazoa > Chordata > Mammalia > Cingulata > Dasypodidae > Dasypus > Dasypus novemcinctus. The sequence continues at coordinate 95,918,337 of NC_080674.1, forward strand.
ACAAAAAAAGCCTTGAATATGTTATTTTTTCAACAGTTTTGAATCTTCTTAAATTTGCCACTACTTTTCAGACCAATTTTTCATAACCAATTTTTCATAGATCAGGAACTTATCTATTTTGTTGAAATTTTTAAAAATTAGCATAGAATAGTGTATAAAATAATTTTTAAAATTTAAACTCTATCTGCTGATATAGCCCTTTTTTTACTATAAGTTTCTATATTTAGTTTTCCCATTCTTTTGTTTTGTTTGGATGTGCCAGTTATTTTCCTATTAATCTGTCATTTTTGTTGTTTCCTAAAAATAATATACTGCTTAAATCATGTTCTCCTGAGTTTCCTATTTGTTTTATTGTTGTTTTTCTTCTTTTCTGCATTATATATTAAACTAATTGATTTCATTCTTTGTTGTTTACTAAAGAATACCTTCAGGCTCTAAATTTGCCAACAAGCCATGATTTTAGAAACATCACAGCTGATTTAATTTTAAAAGTTCTCCTTGTCTTCTAAATAATCTGGTTACTTTTATCCAATAGTTCTTTAGCAAAATGTACTGTTTAACTTATAGTTGTTCATATGTGTGTGTGTGTGTGTGTGTGTGTATATATATATATATATAAAATCACCATGTTGATTGCATTTTTCAAGTCCTTTTGATCTTTATTTTTTAACTTCTTAATCTATCAAAGACTAGTAATTGTATAAAAAGCATTCATTACAATCATGTTTCTGTCAATCTTTTCATACATTTCTAACAATGTATGCTCTATATTTTTTGATATTTTCTTTTAAGTTATGTAATGTTTCACAACTATTTTAGTTCTATTGTGGATATTAGCTTTTATCAATATAAAAGTATCACAGTAAATGCTTTCTGTTCTTGAGTTCTATTTTACAAGACTGATATATTTTCATCTATAATTATATATTTGACATTCTCTATTATTTTTTTAGATGTGACCCAAAAAGAAATATTTGCTAAAGTCCACAGCCAATCTAAATTTTGTTCCTTTTTATATAAGATGGTTTTCCTGCTAATATTTGTAAGAGTTTTGCTCTGTTTTTAGAATTCAATGATTCCACCAATATGTGCTTAGTGAATTTAATATTACCAAGTACTTCATGAATTATTTCTATAATAAAAAGTAATGTTTTAATTCTACTAATGGATTTTCTTTTGTTATAGCTATATACTTATTAGTTGTTTCTCTATTTTACTCTCTTTTATATATGTGCATTGGATCATATAGCTCTGTCCTCCAGTTTACTAAATTTTCCTTTTATTACTTTCAATTTTTTATATTTTTCCTGAAATAATAATATATTATCACATCTATTTTTTCTTTTGTCAATTTGATTTTCTTTCTGTCAAGTTGATGTAATCTGTGTCCCTTGAAGTTACAAATCCAGCATTTGCATTTTTTATATCTGCATAATACTTCCTTATCTCAATTAGTTTTATCATTATAATTGTTTGCTAGAATCTGATAAATGCAATATTATTTTGAATATTAGTGGAAATGTGGAAATTCTCTAGAACTTTCCGTGTTTTAAACACAGATTTACTACAGAGAACATGTACTCAGGCCTCTGATTCTCCAGGGCAGTTTCCACTTTTAATCACAAGTTATGCTCAATATCTTGGGTATTAATCTGTTCAATGACAGCCTTCTGAAGGAAGAAGTCTAGTCTCATGGCTTCGTGTATGATAGGGCCATCCTTCACACAGACCCTGACTCCCTTCTCAGGACCATGAAAGATGGAAAAGAACATGCTAGGCAGACATGAGGATATTGGTAACACCAGAAAAAGACACAGAATATTAAAAGGATGGAGAGAATATTTGGCCAAGATAGAAGATTGAGTACACAGTCTCCCTTCCCACCAGAAGTCCCAGAAAGTACAGCAAATATACTTTTAAAATATATTAGGGTACAAGGTCACTGAAAAATGAGATAGAATGCCATTAGTTGAATAGAATTTTTAAAGAATTATTGAAATATAGAACCAGAACCAAAAAACAAATGCAAGAGCCAAGCAACCTCAGGAGTGCTCTGGACTGAGGAAGAAACGTAGCTGGGAAATCATTAAGTTGGTTGTGCATTGCTCTGAACAGTGGGCTGCAGCTATCACAACGAATGTGAGCACCAGGTCTGGAGAGGCAGTTCTTCCATCCAGATGGCTGACACACAGGGGTACCTTGTTTCTAGAAGACCAGGTGTGTGCACACCCCACCCAATGGCATGGATAGTGTCTCCCCAGTAATCACCAGAGACAACCCACAGATTGTGAACAAGAATATCCAAGCACAAAAAAAAAAAAAAAAAAAGCAAAAAGCTAACAATTATCAAACATTTGAGGAGGCTTTAAAATGACAAAGATCAAAAAAAAAAATCAAATAATAAATTAACAGCTGAGAAAAAGACCTTCCAGAACAGTGGCACTCTACCTTTCAAATATGTATAATTGATATCTTTCAAGAGATTCATTATATTTGTATCATCTTTCCCAACAGCAACAACTTATGGTGGAAAACAATGGAGCAATGCTTTCAAAGAACCAGAATATTTCATATGCAAAAATACAAATAACTAATTGTTTTAGTTTGCTACATGTTGTCAAAGCAATATACCAGAAATGAGTTGGCTTTTACAATGAGACATTTAGGTTAGAAGCTTATAGTTCTGAGGCCATGACAGTGTCCAAATGAAGGCACCATCAGAGATGCTTCTCTCTGAGCAGAAGCTGTGGGCGATCAGGCACATGGCAGGGCACAGGGCCAGTCCACTTCCCTCTCCCCTGGGTCTCATTCTCTTCAGATGTGGCTGCTCCATCTGTGGCTTTTCCCTCTCGCGATTTCATCATCTTCTGAAGACTTCTCTCTGTCTCTGTGGTCTTCTTTCTGTGTCTATGGCTTTTCACTCCTTGGTTATAAAGGACTCCAGTAAGAGCTGAAGACCCACCCTGGGCATGTCCTACTGAAGTGAACTAATCAAAAGGAACGCCCTTAACTGAATCTAATTAGAAGGTCCCATCTATAAAATGATTGCATGCACAGGAATGGATTAGCTTTAAGAAAAGGATTTTTTGGAATCCAGCCAGCTTCAAACTGTCATACTAACTATCTTGGAAATTTTAAATGTGGTTATCATTTTTAAAAATAGTAATTTTAAAAGACAAATAATATGGAAACATAGCCAATGAATTCTCACAAACTGAAAGAGCAACCTGAATGGTTCTTCCAAAACATGACACAAAATCTAAGACATAAAGAGTCAGACGTAGAAGTTCCAATACCCATCGTACTGGATTTACAGAAGAAGAAACAAACACAGTGAAGGAGAGGAAATAACCAAGAAAGTTATGGAAGAAAATTTCCCAGAGCTAAAGAAAGTACAAGCCAATGGGCCTACCTAGTGCTCAAAAGACTGAATAAAGAAAAGATGCACATCAAGACAAATCATGGTAGTTTCAGAACTCCAGAAAAAGGGAAAACCCTAAAAATTTCCATGGAGAAATACAAAGAAATGAGATTCATTATATTGGTATATTTCTCAGCAGCTACAGCTTATGCTGGAAAACAATGGAGCAATGCTTTCAAAGAACCAAAAGGACATTTCTTCACACCTAGAATTCTTTACCGGGCCAAATTTTTAATCAATTATAAGACAAAAACAATGGTATTTTCAAGAAAGCACAGTTTCAGAGTTTACTCCTTACACATCCTTTCTAAAAATAGCTATTTGAGAGTGTTCTGTTTTATACCAATGAAAAGCACAATGAAATGGATTCTACAAAATTATCAAAATTGCTTCAAGAAGTGGTAGAAAATCTGAACAAAATAATTATTAGATGAGAAAATTTTTAGGCTTATGCCTAAGAAGGCATCAGATCCATATGATTTTATGGAAAAGTCTTAGTAAATAGTCTCCAGAATAGATAATCCCTATGAGCATTGAAAAATAGGGAATTTGGAAAACTGCCCAACATATTTTTCAAGGCTAACATATACTGATACCAAAAATTGGACAAGGATAAGAAAATAAAATAAAATTGTAGTCCAATTTCACTTATTATATGAATTCAAGAATTATTAATAAATGTAGTTCAGCTACATAGTAAAGCTTGTTATCAAATAGGATTTTTCACAGAAATAAAAAGCTGCTGTAACAGTAGGAAATGTAGGAAACTTAGTATAAGTAGACTAAAGGAAGAAAGTATTATGAAAACCTCAATAGATAGCAAGAATTTTTAATAAAACTCAACACCCGTTCTTGTTTTAAAGAGGTAGTTAAATGTTGCCACCTTGCTTCTACCACTCTGGAATCTCACCATTCCCCGTGAAAGTAGGACGTCTGTTTGCATTAGAGCAATGCCCACCAAGACCCCTGTCTACAATGGACAGCCATTACTGATTCAGAAGAACTTTGGTATTCTTCTTACCAATGTATTTCTCACTGATGCATTGAAGAGAGTGTTCTCTGGGCTTTCTTGGGGAACATAATTAAAATGTGAGTGAGTTGGTTACGCATGGTTATTCCAGTACAAAATTTCAACCCACCCAATGATTTTTTACTCCTTCCTCTATAAAATATCAAAGATTTATAAAATATCAAAGTATTTCTTGTATCTTGACTTCACTTACTGTAGGCCACCACTTAGAATAGGTTTCAATCAATCATGAGAGCAAACTATTGGAACCATTCTTTGTTACGTTGCGGAGCTGAAAATCCCACATGCTTTGCTTTGTATTTGATACCAACCCATTACTAGAAGGTATACTCCATCTCTGTCCTAGAGATCAGAACATCTTCTTAGTCTTAACATTTGCATCTGCTGTAACATTTAAAGAGCATCTTATACCATACCAGGTATTAATAATTCTTTTAGTATTAACTTGATAATAATAACAAATAACAAAAGTTTGAGCTACATCATAAATAATCAGAAATTAAACCTTTAAAATTGTTTTTAGGAAATAATAAATGCAAAAAATATTTTAATAAAAGATACTTTTAAAAAAATTTTTTTCTTTTAATCCAATGGACTATTAAAGTATTTATTTTTCTCATTTAATTTCATTTTAAGCCGAGTCCGTCTTTTCTTTATACTTGTGACTTTCCCATCTTCCAACAGATTAACTTATTTGTCATTTTGCTGATTGCTACATAAGAGCAGTTACCTAAATAGCGAGGTATACAGAGGAACTCCAGTCACCTGGAAAAGCTGAAACCTAATTCCTCAGTATCTACCCCTGTGAGTTACATCACTGCCATTGCAAAAAGGTACATTTTCCATTATCAGAAATAATGAACCAGATTTCCCGATTCCCACTTGACGAGGGTAATACACTGGAGGTTCTGTGGTAGAAATTAATGATCTTAGTAGCACTCCAGTGGCCTGAAATCCTTAATGAACATCCCTAACCACCTTTCCTAATACTGAGAAGAGACTTAGGCACTGTGGGGAACAAAGGGGACCAGGATTACTTAGCTTCTTATTTAAATCATTTTACAAATTATTTAGTCTCTCCTCACATACATTTGAGTGTAAGTTTCCTTATTCCTGAACATGTTTTGGTATTAAGGATATCACGTGTCCTGACACATGTGCTTAGGAGATAGGGAAGAACAGGTATTTTAAAAGAACCTCTGTGCCCAGTGACTCAACTTACACGCAAGAAATAAGTTTTCACTTTAGTGAAACCCACTTTTATGTCAGTGGCCACCCACCCTACTCCACCTATCAAATGCTAATGGAAAATCATACCCAGCATTTGAATGGGCTAGTGCTTGACAAATAAGAAGTCACTATGTAGTCCTTTTATAAACTGCCTCTATCTTCAGAAAATTAGGCTTGCACATTTCTCCTTCCCACATTCCATTTTTTTCAACTTATTTAAAGTCACAGGGCAGAATCTGATTCATAACATTAATGCCTCTTTGTTCTTGGTTCTACTCTTTTCACAAAAAATGCCTTAGGCAGTCCAGTAGAATGACTAATTTACTATAGAAGTTATCAGAGTCCATTCACTTACAACTATAAAATAATTCAAGTAAAACAATGGTGCCTGCTAGCACTCCTTGGCAAAAAAAAATTTGTCCCTGAAAACCTATTTGTGATTCAACACCAACATATTCACCCATGAAGTTTAAAGCCTCATCTGGAATTTCCTGTTCTTAATCAAGTTGCCTTTCTTATTAAAAATTAAGAAATTAAAATAGGAGCAATTTTTTAAAGCAAAACAAAGTCAAATATTTTCATTTTACTCCATCAGCCTTGCATCTTAAAATTGAAATATTTTAAATACTTTAGTATATTATAATATTTGGAAGCAAAAGTGACTTACTTAAAGTATTTTCAAAAGAGATTCTTTGTTGTATTGCTCTGATAGGTGTGAAATAGCCTAGAATCCATGTATGTATAGTAGTTTGTCATTTTTTTAATTTTTAAAGAAATGCTATTCTTCAAGAATATATTAAGAAGCAGCTCTACCAATTATCTTAGGTTTAGAATGTAAACATAATAAAATTTTAGGAATTTTCATATTTGCTGTACTGACACAGTGCTGAGTTGCCTAGGTGGATGTATTTCCAATGGGTTCTACTAGGTTAAATGATGTGTGTGTGTATGTACTGAAGATTCAAGGTAAAGCTAAATTCAATTATGTTGGTGTTTTAGTTTTCTAAGCTGATTACGCAAATACCATGAAATGGGTCAGGTTAAACATTGGGAATTCATTAACTCACAGTTTTGAGACCAGGAAAATGTCTAAATCAAGGCCTCATCAAGGTGATGCTTTCTCCCCTTGGTCCTAAGCTCCTTTTTAACCATGGCAATGCACATGGCAGCCTCTCCTGGACTGTCCATTCTCTTCCGGTTCCATTGAATTTCAATTTCAGCTTCTGGTGGCTTTCTCTCTATCAGTCTGAATTTCACTCTACTTATCAATGCCTCCAATAATAGGATTAAGACCCATCCTGATTTAGTTGGATCACACCTTACCTAAAGTAACTTCATCAAAAGGTCCTACTTACAATGAGTTCTCACCCACAGGAATGGATTTGATTTAAGAACATGTTTTTTCTACGGTACATACTACTTCAAACCACCACACTTAGTGAAAATTAAAATATCAGCATTTTCAAATAACATGCTCTAAAAAAAAGTTATAGAAAATAAAATACAACTTAGAGCAAAAAGTAAGATAGTTTGTTTTAGTTCACCCAAGGGCTTTCAATGCAAAGTACCAGAAATGTGTTGACTTTTATAACGGGGATTTATTTGGGGTAAAAGCTTACAGTTCCTTGGTCATGAAATGTCCAAACAAGGCATCAGCAGAGATGCTTTCCCACCAAAGTCAGCTGCCACATGTTGAAGCAAGATGGCTACCAATCTCTGCAGAGATCTCTGCCTTCCCCTCCAGAATCTGATGTCTACCAAAGCTTAGCTGAGGGCTGCCAGGCATAGGACTTGTCTAATACCCAACCTCCTCTCTCAGTCTCGGCTGCTCTGCTTTCTTCCTGAGTTCAGCTGTAAGCCATGAGGCATATGGCTCATGTCCTCCTGGACCTCAGTTCTTTGAGCCTCTCAGGGGCTACTCTCCTTGCAGCTCCACTATGGGTGAAACTGAAGTCCTTTCTCTCACATTGCAGGTTCAAAAATGGCACTTCTTTTTTCTGTGTCAGCGTCTGTTTCTCTCTGTATGTCCATTTTATCAAACCCAGCAAGAGGGCAGAGACTCAACTTGAGTCACGCTGACAGAGTCCAGTTGAAAGGGTCTCACATTCACAGGAATGGATTACTTCACAAACAAAATCTTTCCCTTTTCGGGATTCATAAATAATTTCAAACAGCCACAGAATTATACTACAGATGCAAATTGGTCTAGATTGTAATATAGATAACTATACAACTAATTATTAACTAAGCTTCTAGTATTTTTCTAGACTTGTTGAAATCATATTAGAACTCATCCTGATGCTCCTCATGGGTGTATGTATTTTCTCAAATTTGCACCCTGTCAGTGGTACACCCTTGTATGGTCAAATATATTCAAAAGGTGAAAAATGTTGACCAGATATGCTTTTAATTAACTGGTATAATCAAAGTTGTAGAATGTGGCCTTATTTCCAGCTTTTTCAATTAGTTTGTGCCTTAGGACTTGAGTCATAGTGGAGTATAAAGTTATTCTTTTGGTGTTGCAGACATTATTTCCTCTAAAAAGGATTTTGACATTTCTTACTCCAGCATGGCGAGTATGACCAGCAAAGCAGCACAGTAGCCTTTTCATCTATCCCTCATTTACTTCTCAGGTCACCAGAATCCCCACAGCCCTGACTTTCCAAGTGTCTGGCATGTGTCCTTCTCATAACATCTTACTCACTTCTTTCTGTGGTTGCTTAAACTTTATTTTACAACAAGCCACCTGACAACAATTGGGATTTTCTTCCAGTACTGAACTCTCAAACATTATATAACTAATTTACCCATATTGAAACTGAGGGAGTTTTGTCTTCAAACAGATATTCAATATTCAGAAAATTTAAATTCTGTAAAGGTAAAGGACTGAAATTATATCATTAAAAATGGCAAAGTTGTCAAAACTAAAACTTTTAGCATCTATCCTTTCAGAAAACTGTTAGCAAAAACCAAATGAAGTAAACAGATAGATAATAAAAGAACACTAGAATTTAAACAGATAGATATACTAGAAGAATAGAATGGCGATAAATGAAACAGGAAACAATGTTTTCAGTCTCAGAACTTTTAATATTGTTTTTGACATCCCTACTCTAATATAATTAGGAGCATGAATATAGGATCAGGATGAATTAAACAGAAATATTAGAAAGGGCTCAGAAAAAAGCCCTCATGTACCAGATGTAGCACAACAGTCCAGCCTCAGCTCTTCCCTCTTCCCTATCTCCCATCTACTCTGTGAAAATATTGAACTATTTGAAATTCCCTCAACATGACAGTCTTTCTTACATCTTTGTGCCTTTGGGCATAATGTTTCTTCTTCCTTCATTCTGATAAATCCCTGTTTGACCAAGTTTCAGCCCAAATATTACTTCCTCTGGGAATCCTTCCCTTACTGCCCCAGAAAACCTAGATTCTCTTTCCTCTGGGTTTCCACTGTGTGTTCTACAAAGTACATTATTAGAAATGTTCTCATTTTATTCATTTTACTGTAATTGTGTGCACATTTTCCTCCCTACTAGACTGATTTTTTTTTTGAGAGCAAGTATTATAGCTGATTCTTTATTATATTCCTATCTGCTTTTACAGTGCCTAGCATAATGCAGGTGATCGATAGATATTTTTTTAAAGAATGAGAGAAGCAAAACAACAACAAATGAATGGATTGCAATTAAAATTTCATCAGGGATGTTTTGAAGTGGGAGATAAGAGATAGAAAGGGCTTAGGTGAGTATTGCCAAGGGCTGATTTCAAAAAAGTATCTCTAGAAACAATGGGAGTTGACATGGGACCAAAATCGATACAGGAAGATAATATGAAGATAGAATGGAAGAAGACTCAGTTCTGACCCCATAGGAGTTTTGTCCTTTACAAATTGTAGAGGCGGGCAAAGAGAGAAAATGAGTCTCACACAAAGGAGGTAAGAATAAAGCAAAAAGAGTGTGCTGGAAGCCAAGTAAGGAGTCCTTCATGAAGGAGGGCATGATCAACTCTATGAAATGCTGCGAAGTTGAGCAAAATTAGCACATGAAAGTGTCCCTTATGCTGGGATACATGGAGACTTTTGGTGACCTTGACAAAAGCAATTTCTTTTTAGTGGTGGGATGAAAACCAGGTTAGAAAGCATTAGAGATTGAATGGGGAGGGGATGAGGAAGTAAAGACCACTCACATAGTTAAATAGTTTCTGAAGTTTGGTTGAGAAAAGAGAGAGAAATGTAAAGGGGTTATCTGAAAGGAATGTGAAGCCAAGAAAGAATCATTTTTACCAAGGAAGATGTGAATGATCCATTTGAGAGGGAGAGATTGGTATTGCAGGAGAGAGGGGATAACTCAAAGAAAAATGACTTTGCGTTTGTGAGAAAATTAGATCCAGAGCACAAATAAAATGTTTAGCCTTGGTTGGGGGAGTTTCACTTTACTTTTTAAACAGGAAGGAAAAAGGAGAGAGGTGCAGAGCAGGTAGGTTCCTAGATATGGTAGTGGGCAGTTGTAGCTAATTTCATCCTAAAGCTCATAGAGCCATAATCAATGACATGTTCCTTAGTTAATACTAAAAGCATGTCATGCACAGCTGAATCAGCCAGGATAGGCTATGTTTGGAAGGTGATAAACAATTTCAGAATCTCAATTATTTAGAATAACAAAGGCGTGTTTCACTTTCACACTGTGTGTGTACATCACAAGTCAGCTATGGTTTGGCTCCACTTTACTCTTAATTTGGAAATTTCTTTATTATCATGCAGAGGGTAAAGAGAACAAGCAAACTATGACCTGGTTCTTAAAACTTCTGCCTGGAAAGTACATACCTCATGTCTTATTTTGCATTTTATTGGCCACACCAAATCAAAAGGCCATGTCTAGAATTAAACAGGACAGGGATGTACAATCTTCCTGCAGGAAGAAACACTACAAAGAAGGACATGAAACATGGGTGAAGAATAATACAATCTACAGCATGTCTCAGATAGACAATCCATCTGTGTCTTTCAATTAGAAAGCAGAGCAAAGCTAATACCCCAGGGTTTGTTTGTTTGTTTCAATCCTATGACTACCTGGTCTCTACATCCATGCTTTCTCGTGTGTGTACTCAAAATGATCAGTGCATTTTAGAACCTTCACTAGGTTATTGCTACAAACAAAATTGTCGGTCCAGCTGCTGCCCTAGGCTTCAATTTGGTAGATAGTCACTTACTCATTCAATCATTTACAATGTGCTTGATGCATCAAGGACAATAAGATTCACCTCTGCCTTAAAGGAAATTGATATACTTTCTATTTGACAAATGGACAATATTTGTGATAATATTCATGTGATTAAATATTTCCTAGGTTTGAGAAAACTATAGGAAAACATTAAATGTGAAATCTGGATGTTGGCACCTACATCAAATTATGTATTCGCTCTATATTGTAACAATTAAACTGATTTTCCTTTTCTTGGAGACTGAAGAAGTGTATATGAGAAGTTCTATCCTTTGCAATATTACTTGAATTATGCCACTTTTATTGAGAACAGCACAACTAACAGAAAAAATTTATCACTTTTTTAATTAATTGGATGATTATGTAGGATGGATGGATTGGAGAAACATTGCAAGAGTGAGCCTTGTTCTGATAAGGTTCAAAATGCAGAAAGATAATTTTTAAGTTGTGGAATTCAATGACAGCTAAAAGAGGAAAAGCAAGGTTGAACTAGCCCATCTATAAATGAAGAAATATAAGGCTTCCATGAATTAAAACACCCTCATTGGCAATGGACCAGCATAGCAATAAGATAGCAGAAAATTCTCTAGCAAATGTGGTTTACCCTTTAAACAAAATTCTTCATGATATTTTCCTATATTTAAAATGATTCTTGTCCAGGGCATATTGCTACTTTGTATTCCTCTTGATATTTTCATTTAAAAGAGAGCCGCCGTGCAAAATAATGTCCTTGTCTGTCCCTTCCTCATACAAACCTCCAATCAAATTTAATAAAGCTAGTTTGATACAATGCCAGCCTACACTTGGTTTACCCTTGGTCGACTTTAATAGGGTCAAAAATATTTTCGCATTGGCAGTGTACGCATTAATCATTTTTCCAGAGGATTTAGAAAATTGGAAGAGACAAGGCCAAGCAAAATTTTAAATTAATTGGGCCTACCCCAGCCTCCCAGGGTCACCTTGTGGCAGTTGTCCCACATTTTCCAGGTCACAGAGTTCCTGTGTTTCCTACAGCTGCCACGAGGAGAGATCCATGCTGTGGGCACACAAAGGTGAAAGAATTTCTCTCAGAAAGTGCGAATTTTCCTACGGCAACCACAACAATTGCAGTTTCCAGATTGTCGCCAGACACCAACCACTTAAATAATGCATGCTCGGCTGACGCCTCCACTTGTGCATTTTCTAATCGAGTAATCAGGAAAATTTGCAAACACTCTGTCATTTACCATAAATCCACTGCCTACTTATAACCACAGAGTAATTAATTTTAGTGCTGCTCAGAATTATTAATTTCAGCCAGAAAAAAATCTGTTTTCACAATTGCCATATAACCCCCCAGTTTTTTCCCCACCAATAATCATCAAAAGGCTTGAAACAGTTTTCACACAAAGGAAGGTTTATTTGGAATAATGTTTTTGGGAGACCAGTGTGATAGCAATAACAGAATCTCCATGTCTGGTTCTAATGCACAATCATGTGCTTGCGAGTATCTGGCTGACTCACCAGTGGAGGCTGGCAACATGAAATAAAGACTTTCATGAAAGAAGTAATTTAGTGGCTATTTAAAAGCCTTACTATGTGGTAGGCAATCCACCTCATGATTTGGCTCTTCTAATATAAGGCAGCAATGGGTTACCACGGTGCAGAAATACCTTGAGTCTTTTGGGGAAATTAGCAATTTTTTTCCACGTGTCTAAATGATCTTTGCATTTGACTGAAAAGAAAGAATCTTTACCAAAGATAAAAATAACCTGTAGTGGAAACTCAATTATGAATAACAGTGGTGTGAAAATCTCAGCAATCACATTCATATCTAACATACACAGAATGAAAATTGAGCATTAAATATGGTGTTGTTTTATCCTGGTAAAACTAAATCTGGCACTCTCTCATTTGATATTAGTTTCCCACTAAAGCAGCTGCATGCTATGTCACAGGAATGTCCTTATTATAAATATGTAATGAGTATGAGAAAATTGGTACAGCTTTGTTTGAGTAATGGCGAGATCGCTCCCCATCAGTAGCAGGCACCAGCACAAAAGTATTGGCACTTTAATTGCCATGGAATATTTTTGTTTCCGCTTTCCACTGCATGAGTGGTCAAGAGAAAAATGAAGGGAAAGTAAACTAACATCTACAGATGTAAACATGACTCACTGGGAAATCAGACATGGTTAAGTAAATTCCAGGATGTTTGCGGTTATCTGGGTCTAAACACTGCTGATAGTTCTGACTATTCTTGTTTTTAACTGTTTTTCCTCCGGGTGCCTCTTAGCCTAAGTGCATTCTTAAAAAGATCTTCAACCCTTTGATTTTGAACAGTCTGATTCCTGTATCTCAAGGAAGAGAAGTCAGTCAGTATTAATGAGATTACCTAGTTGAGTGCGAAATGCTGTCAGCAAAACCAGGATCTAGTGAATGACTGATTTAAGAGCAGCTTGAGAAAGCCTGACTTTGTTACCATCTTTGTACTGTACCTTTCTTTGTCATAGAGCAGGGTACTACAGGACAATGTAACTACAATTATATTAAAATTTGAAAGCTCCTAAAACCAGATCAAAGTCCTAGACACACAGAAAAAGATTATAAACATACCAAAATACATGCGAGAAGGGAGATTTTTAAAATAAAATAATTCACTTGAACTTAGAACTATGTGGGTGCCTTAGGGTATTGGACTCACCCTCCTATGGGAGAATTGAGAAGAGTCAGAAAATCTTAGCACTCAACATGTGGTCCAGGATCATCCACACCAACACTGTCTGGGTGTCTGTTAGAAATGCAGATGCTCAGGTTCCCCATCCCCACCCAGCCCTCCTGAACCTGAATCTTCAGGAGGCTCACATGCACAGGAAAGTTGGAGAAGCACTGAACTAAATCATAGCTGTGGAAGATTAAAAAAAAAACAACCACAGATATTACACAAATCATTGCCCAGAATCCACTCTCCACTGTCTATTTCAAGCTAACTAATTGCATTCCAGGTCTACACTTCTTCCCACCCACCCACACACAAAAATAAGTGTTGTTCCAGACAGAAATACATTGAACATATCTTCAAGAAACACCTTCATTTCAGGTCAAGGGTGCGTCCTTGAAAGAAGGGAAGTGTTGTATACCGAAAAGCTCTTTCAAGCAAAGAACAAAATCTAACATCTCTACTGTGCTTTTAAAGTTTCTGGGGTTTTTATTCCACCGGCTCTTTCATCTCTTCTGATCTGGCCTCTTGTTTAGAGTGGTAGATTTGGCAAACCTGACTTTGGAGCTGTAATCTTTTATCTTCTTGGTTACAGAGCAAAGCTCTGAGATTACTCCCAAACTGATGAAACAAAATCCATCTTTTTATTTTCTTGTTGCAATCCATAAATTGTCTGGGCTATGGTTAAAAGTCATTAAAAACAGAAGAAAAAACTTTTTTAATCACTGTGATAAATAATTCAAACATTGTGTAACTAATCCTGAAAGAGAACAGAGTTCAACCACATTAATTAGTCATTACAAACTACTGACTTGTACAATATCAGTGATGTTTCTGGCATAAAATATTAGGGAGTTATGCCCAGGACAGGGTTAGAATGCAGGATTTTTAAAAACACATGAATGCTTATAGAATTTTTCTTGGAAATATTTGTTACTTTTGTGCCACCCCTAAGATATTATGTTGCTCCAAGTTACTCTTCTCTATTAATCAGAAACATTTAAACTTCAATTCATGATATTTTGTTTAAAGCACTGAGCTGCTCCTCACTGTATTTTGACAGCAAACTGAATTCTTGTTCACAAGTATAGGATTTGTTTAGCTCCAGGCATCTGTGTTTGGATTACAAGAATGCTGATTGGTTCACTGCCAGGGGCACCCAAAGGTCAAGCTGTCCTTTTTAAAAGTCTCTTTCTCTCCCCCTCTCCCTCTCCCTCTGTCTCTTTCTCTCTCCCTTTCTGTCTCTCCCCTCGCTTTGTCTCATTAATCAGAGTTAAAAAATGTAAATGCAGTGACTTGAAATCATTTGATTCTTTCTCAAGGATATTTTTAAAGGCAGAACTCAGTGTTGGTGTGAGGTACAGTCGCTGTGAGTACAGATCAGACCGACACGCTTCTGACAGGTGACCTGAAACCTTTCAAACTGACATCTGTCACAGAGACAGACACAAGTTTTTTTAGCCTGAGAGCTTGTTTTCCTGACATTTCATTTTTCATCAGATTTTGAGAGAAGGGAAAAAAGATGAACTTGAAAAAGTCTTGCCAGGGGCAGAAAATAAGATCAGGTTTTCTGCAGCTGCTTGACTCACCTTTAAAGGTTAGAGGTCTAACAAAAGTGAACAGAAAAGATCTCAGTTTGATGTTATTGGATAAGAGGGCATTTTATTACTTAAAAAATATTTCTGAGACTTGCATACCATTAGGCAGCATTACAGGAGAAATAGAATCAGAGTGAGATTACATATCCATTTTAAATCCCAATTTTAAAGTTTAGTCATGGAGCAAATCAAATCTAACTTCATCTATTCATCTGACACAAAATATGAAATCCACAGGTGCATGAATTTTCTCATGAATTGAATAATTTCCTGCTCCTATACAGTATTGAAATGGCCAGTAAAATTTAGACAAGGTATTAAAATTCCTGCTTTAGACTAGAGGGATTTCTGCATTAAAAGAGTTACATGGACTTCGCCCTCCAGCCCCGGCAGCTGTATCCTTTTCTTCAGGTAGCCTAGCGGCTTCAGCTACTAGCAGAGCGGCGGCGGCGGCCCCCCCTCAGGAGACAACCAGATCACCCCTTCCCACAGCCTCGCTATGGCGACCTACAGGCAGAGCTGCGCGCGGCCAATGTGTATTCCTCCATCATATGCTGACCTTGGCAAAGCTGCCAGAGATATTTTCAACAAAGGATTTGGTTTTGGGTTGGTGAAACTGGATGTGAAAACAAAGTCGTGCAGTGGTGTGGAATTCTCAACATCTGGTTCATCTAATACAGACACTGGTAAAGTTACTGGGACCTTGGAGACCAAATACAAATGGTGTGAGTATGGTCTCACTTTCACAGAAAAATGGAACACTGATAACACTCTGGGAACAGAAATTGCAATTGAAGACCAGATTTGTCAAGGTTTGAAACTGACATTTGATACCACCTTCTCACCAAACACGGGAAAGAAAAGTGGTAAAATCAAGTCTTCTTACAAGAGGGAGTGTATAAACCTCGGTTGTGATGTTGACTTTGATTTTGCTGGACCTGCAATCCATGGTTCAGCCGTCTTTGGTTATGAGGGCTGGCTAGCTGGTTACCAGATGACCTTTGACAATGCCAAATCAAAGCTGACAAGGAATAACTTTGCAGTGGGCTACAGGACTGGAGACTTTCAGCTACACACTAATGTCAATGATGGGACAGAATTTGGAGGATCAATTTATCAGAAAGTGTGTGAAGATCTTGACACCTCAGTAAACCTTGCTTGGACATCAGGTACCAACTGCACTCGTTTTGGCGTTGCAGCTAAATATCAGTTGGATCCGACTGCTTCCATTTCTGCAAAAGTCAACAACTCTAGTTTAATTGGAGTGGGCTACACTCAGACTCTGAGGCCTGGTGTGAAGCTTACGCTGTCTGCTCTGGTAGATGGGAAGAGCATTAATGCTGGTGGCCACAAACTTGGGCTTGCCCTGGAGTTGGAGGCTTAATCCAGCTGAAGAAACCTCTGGGAATGGATATCAGAAGATTTGGCCTTAATATACTTCCATTGTGACCAGCAGGCTTTTCCCCCACCCCAAGAAGGTGATCAAAACAAAGGATGATCTAAACAAGAGCTGTATTTTAAATATTTAGACAGTTATTTGTTAGCTGGTTTCTAGTTGAATTGGTTATCTAGTTACCAACGCTGCAGTCGTGCAGTCACTTATACATTATTTAAATGTATTTAACTGTTAAAATGCGCTACCCACCAATAATGAAATAGACCTTTATGAAAACTGTGCAATTGTGTGCATGTTTGTTTTTATGTTCCTTTTAACATTTGATATACTGCCATTGAATGAGATGGATCAGTGGATGTTTTAAGATGAGGTTAAAATTTTTTTGTTAAAATCATCATTAGAAATACTTTGGTATCTCAGTACGTTACAAATTATGAATAAAACAAGTATACATAAAAAAATTAAAAAAAAAAGAGTTACATGGTTTATCTTGACCAAAAACCATTAGGGAAAACACACACCATTGAATAACGAAGGAAAGAACTTGGAGTCAAAACTATTGGGGTTATAGTCCTAATTCCACTAAAAGTGTGACCTTGGGCAAGTGGCATTTCTATTTCAGTTTTATCATATGGAAAATGGGGATGATAATATATATCTCATGGCATTCCAGTGAGATGAAACAAGATAAAGTATTTGAATGCACATGGATACAGGCGCCATAACTTTGGCATTCACTAGGAAATTATTCAGACCATACAATAATTCAACCCTAAGGAACCAGGTAAGTCAAGCAAAATAATGGCTCACATATTGCTAACTGACCTGTGTTCACATGAGTATCAAATGAGGGGTTTCAGTTTCAATGTTTATCTTATTATAGAAACTAAGAAGGTGCCAAATTAACTAGCTAAGTAACAGGATTTAAGTATCCTAGAACTATCCAAGTAGTTGCAAAAATCAAGCTCATCTTGCTAAGCACACCATCAAAGCTATCTCAAAGTGCTGACTGGCTATATATTTTTCCTACTGATAATCCATCTTCACAAAAACAGAGCTTCATAAATGTAAAATGCAGACTGTGTCATATACATCTATGGTACTTAAAAATATATGGTACTCCAGAGCAGGTGTAGCTCGGTGGTTGAGCGCTTGCTTCACAATACAAGGTTCTGTAAATACTTATTAAAGTACTTATTAAACTGTTCAACAAGTGAAGTGGAAAGGACATGGCAGGCTGATGACTCACATGCCTGGAAATTTGGATGTGACATCTACTCCTATTGGAGAATTAGATTCCAAAGCTCAATGCTCCATTGATAATTCTACTTTTTAACCTTGCATTCTATTCTACTTTTTATACACTTCACACTAAAACATTTAAGTAAGTGAAACTAATGTGTGAGGACTTTCAAGTCAGAGAAATCTAGTAGTCCATACTTTGGGATATGAAAGAATGAAACATCCCATTATTTGTCTGGTCCTATCCTTTCAGATATTACTCAGATCCTGTTCTTCCTTAAGGAGCATGATAATTGTCAAGCTCTATGTTTTAACTCTTGGCTTGGAAAAGAGACTCCACAAAAATAGTGAAAATAACCGGAATCAATCCTTAATCTATTTCTTAAACTCCTTAGGAAACCCTTGCTTACATTATTTTAGAAATTACATAGTTTTTATAGTTCAAAATCACTCTGTATTATTCTCTTGGCCAGGCTGAGAAAATATTTTTGACAGAAATTTTAGTTTAGCCTATGAGTTATGGTATGCATGCTTTGGATACTCAATAGTGGTTTTCATGATAATACTTGTAATCCTGATCAAAAAAGAAGTCTGCATGAAAATGTTAATCTATATTACATGCAGCTAAAATACTATAGAACTGTCTAAATAGCCAGCATATAAATCTTTCTTCCAGGATGTTTTATACTACTTTGGAGCTCACGCAAGTCTTACTAATTTATATTTTTTAATTAATTAATGTATTGCCCCAGATAATAATCTGT
Source organism: Dasypus novemcinctus (assembly GCF_030445035.2). Classification (NCBI taxonomy): domain Eukaryota; kingdom Metazoa; phylum Chordata; class Mammalia; order Cingulata; family Dasypodidae; genus Dasypus; species Dasypus novemcinctus. Next base: position 95,936,941 of record NC_080674.1, read on the forward strand.
AAGTGTCTTTCAATATCCTTTATACAATTCTTGATGTGATTTCCTGCCCCAGATTGGAAAGAAAAAAAATGCTTTTTTTAAAAAATTCTGAATTTGTGTGTAATCTGAGATGTACAATCTGTACATTTCTCATTATTAACGTTGATTTATTCACAATTACACAAAAGTTAGGGATGGGATTTTATTTTATTTTATTTTATTTATTTCTCTCCCCTTCCCCCACCACCCCAGTTGTCTATATTCTGTGTCTGTTTGCTGCGACTTCTTTGTCCGCTTCTGTTGTCAGCGGCACGGGAATCTGTGTTTCTTTTTGTTGCGTCATCTTATTGTGTCACCTCTCCTGTGTGCCTAACCATTCCTGGGCAGGCTGCACCTCCTTTAGTGCTGGGCGGCTCTCCTTACTGGGCGCACTCTATCCGCATGGGGCTCCCCTACACGGGGGACACCCCTGCGAGGCCCGGCACTCCTTGCGCGCATCAGCACTGCGCATGGGCCAGCTCCACATGGGTCAAGGAGGCCCAGGGTTTGAACCGCGGACCTCCAATGTGGTAGATGGACGCCCTAACCACTGGGCCAAGTCAGCCTCTGAGGGACGGAATTTTACAAGTGCTACTTGATATCCAAGAACTAGCAGAGCCTATTTTTGAGACTTTTAAAGCCATTCTTCTTCAAAACAAAAAGTTACATTGTTCTAATATCATATGAACTGTAGTGCAGGAGTTCAATTTCAGTTCAGAAGTACTAACCCTGAAGATATGACTGGGTTTCCAATTTGATGAAATATTTTAGATTTAGTTTCTGAACGATGGAAGAGGAAAAATGCAAACTAACACTGTTACAGAGCCTGTGAACAAACAGACATCCCATCGTCTATCCTGATCAGGCTTTGGATGTTTCCTCTGTGCTGTCCCTCACTTTTTGAGTTAAGAAAAGGGGCTCTTTGGACTTGAACACTCTGAGACCCAGCCATTAGAATCTGTCCACTTCTGCCATGCTGAGACAGCTTTCATCCACTAATAAGACTTGCAAACGAGGAAGCTCGCTCTTACCTGTGCCTTCCCATTTAAAGCGCTGCTACGCAAAATGTGTTTTCAGACCCTCCTGATATATTTTCCTTGCTCATCATGCAGCTTTGCACTCTCTGCCAAGGTCTGTCTCTGCCAGGGAAATATCCCACTTATGATTTTTTCTTCTTTAAAAATATATACTTGGTTGTTTTTTCTTTTCTGAATATAGCAGCAATATATCCATGCTCATTCGATTGTTTAGAAAGTAGCATCCCACAACATGTTGATTCTTGGGCCTTACCCCTAAGCCTTATTTACACACATAAAGACATATGAAACATACAATTATCTTTTCTCATCACATATAAGCATTCTCCCATCATTATGAAGATTATTATTAAAGGTAATTTTACCAGCTGCATAATATTCTTTTAATATAATCTCAATGTTGTATTTTATGTCCTTTGTCCCTTTATGTATTGATCACTTAATGGGTTTTTAACAGGGTTTTAATCATTTTATATCTCTTTATAAATTAAAAGTTAATTATTTGTCCTTTTCAAAAATTTCCCAGACTATTTATCTTTTAGCTTACTTAGAGTTTTTTAAATGTAGAAGTTTTAATATTTATGTTGACAAATATATCCATTTCTGACTTTGTGATTTTTTGTAGTTGTTTATTTTTTGTATTTTTTATTTTTCCCATCATTTTTTTAAAGTTTTAAGCTTGGAAGTTTTTCTCCAATAGCAAAAATTCGTTTGTATTTTCTTCTTGTTTTAAAAATAGCTTTTAATGCCAAACATTGCTGAAATGGGGTGAGGGTTTACAAGAAAATTTATTATACTATTCCACCCATTTTTATATGTCTAAAATTTTCCATAATAAAAAGAAATAAAATAGAAACTATTCTGAGTTTCTTACATTCTATAGAGACTTACTTTTCCTAAATTATAGTCTTTCCAGACTCTGATGGAGTCAGTGCTATGTGAGGTAAAGCATTAATAAAGAATAATTGTTTTATGCCAACTTTAGTGTCCACAAGAATCGCTTAGGATATTTGTCATAAGATTTTAATTCAAAAGGGCTGGTGTGAGACCTAGAAATTTGCATTTTTAACATGCACTAAGAGTGAGTATGCTGGGATCGTCTATGGTCTACACTGGAGTTACACATTCCATATTTTAAATTAGATGAGCAATTTCAACATGTTGCTGGAACACTTGGATATCTATATGCAAAAAAAGGATAAAATGAATATCATTCCATACCTCACACCATATTAAAAATTGACTCAAAATGGAGTATATAAAAAATTAAAAATATATGGATCATAGGCCTAAATGTAAAACTTGTAGAAGAAAACAGAGCAGAAAATGTTGTGGCCTTGGGTTATGCCAAGATTTCTTAGATATGACACTAAAGTATGATCTATAAAATTAAAAATTGATAAATTAGACTTAAAATTTTAAAACTTCTGCTCTATGAAAGACACTGTTAATATAATGAAAAGAAGCCATGGACCAGAAGAAAGCATTTGCGATGTACATATTTGATAAAGGACTTGTATCCAGAATATATTATTTTTAAAATGACCCTCAAAATTAATAAGAGAATAATCCAATTTAAAAATGATCAAAATATCTTAACAGACACATCACCAAAAAAGATACATGAATAACAAGTAATCACATGAAAAGATTTTAACATCTTTAGTCATAAGGAAATGCAAATTAAAACCAAAATGAGATACCACAACACACCTATAGAGTGACCAAAATTTTAAAAGACTGGCCATACCAAGGATTGATGAGGAGGTGGAGAAACTAACTCTCATAAACAGCTGGTGGGGATGTAAAATGACACAGGCACTTTGGAAAACAGCTTGTCAGTTTCTTAAAAAGTTAAACATAGAAAGCAGATGTGGCTCAAGTGGTTGAGTGCCCACCTCCCACATGGGAGGTCCTGGGTTAAGTTCCTGGTGCCCCATGAAAAAAAAAAACAAAAACAAACAACAAGCAAAACAAATGAGCAGGGTAGCCAATGTGGCTCAGTGGTTGAGTACCAGCTTCCCACATACAAGGTCGCAGGTTCAATACACAGCCCCCAGTATCTTAAAAAAAAAAAAGGATAAGCATATACCTACCATATGATCCAGCCTTTCCACTCTTAGGTACTTAGACAAGAGAAATGAAAGCATATGTCTACATAAAGATTTATACCCAAATGTTCACAGTAGTTTTATTTATAATAGCCAAACACTGAAAACAACCCAAATATCCACCAAGAGGTGAGCGCATAAACATATTATTCTATAGCTATACAATGGAAAACTACTCAGGAGTAAAAAAGGAATGAACTATTGATAACTGCAATGTGAATGACTCTCAAAACAATAATTCTTAGTGAAAGAAGGCAGGAAAAAAAATACAGGGAAGCAGATGTGGCTCAAGTGATAAAGCCTCTGCCTACCATATGGGAGACCCGGGTTCAATCCCTGGGGCCTCCTGGTGAAAAAGAAGAAGAGAATGCATGCCTCTGTGGCAAGCCAGTGACCACATGGCGAGCCAAGTGCCTGCACAGTGAGGCGAGTACCCACATGGTGAGCCAAGTACCCGTGTGAGTGCCCACATGGTGAACCAGTGCCCATACAAGTGAGTCACGCAGCAAGATGATGATGCAACAAAAGAGAGATGAAGGGGAGAGTTAAGGTGAAGGGCAGCAGAGACCAGGAACTAAGGTGGCACAATTGACGGGGAACCTCTCTCCACATCCAGAGGTCCTCAGGAAAAATCCCAGTGAATCCTAGAAGAGAAAGATGAGAAAAGAAGACAAAAAGGGAGAACCAGATGCAGAAGATCACACAGCAAATGGACATAGACAGCAAAAGCAGCAGGGCAGGGAGGGGGAGGGGAAGAAAACAAATAAAGACTTTTTTTAAAAAAAGAATACATACAATATAATCCCATTTATATAATATCTAGAAAATGCAAACAAATGTATAGTGACAGAAAGAAGATCAATGGTTGCATAGGGATGGAGCGCCATGAGGAAATTTTGGGGGATGCTGGATGTGTTCGTTATCTTCCTTTGATTGTGTTGATGCTTCCATGGGTGTATAAATATGTCAAAAAACAAATAAATTTGATTAGAGTGTCTCAAACATAGTGGTTTACCCTGATTTCCTCCCTTTCCTATCCTTTACTGGGATGACTCAACCTCCCTAGTTGACCATCGACTCTTCGAGTATAACTGAATAGTTGATTCCTCAGAAGAATAGTGCAAAAGTGAGCCTCAATATAATGTTTTATTTTATTTTAACTAGGGAGGAACCCATGGAAAATCAGTCTGCCTAAAGAGGGTTACCTCTGTCATGCTTTGGATTCTCTAGGAAGAAGACTACTATGCAGGATGATTATTAGGGAGTGCCCTTGGGATCCATACCCATCAAAGAGGGAAGGCAGAATTGAGTGGAGGGAGAAGTCAAGCTAAAATGCGAGCCCAGAAGCTTCTGCTAATCTCATGAGACTCTGGCACTGAAACAGCAGTAATAATAGATGATGATAACGTAACTGGGGGCTCTAACATATATAGTAGAAGGATTCTGGAAATTGAAGGGGCCTATTCTAAAAGAGAATTAAAATTATGAATTTTCACAACAAAACACAAGAGAAAGAGAAAATGGGGAGTAACAATATACTAAATGTCTGGTCTTGTAGAGAAAGTAAAATTGAAGTATGGAAGGAAAACCTATAATTAACAACAGGAAGGTGACCAGTAGCAGAATCAAGATACATGGTCAAACCTCCAAATTTACAAAGGGATGCAAGATACATGGTAGGAACTCCAAATTTACAGAGGGTTGAAAAGAAAAAAAACAAAACTATTTTGCCCTTGTATAAGCCAAGAAATCTTTTTCTTTAGCAAGTAACAGAATATAAACTCAAACATGTTTGAATAGAAAGGAGATTTTATTGGCCTGTGTAAAACTGAAAAGTTTAAAGGTAGCACTGAGTTCAAGTGAGGCTTAACCCAATGTTCAAAGAATATCACCAAAGGCCCAATTGGTCATTCTCTCTCTTTTCTGTCTTCCACTAGTTCATTTATATCCACAGACTCCAGTTGGCTCTTAATGAATGTGAAACAAAATAAAAGTGAAGTCACAGACCTCACATCCTACCACCAACCATCTCTCCTTTTGGGCTATGTGCCTACACCTGAACCAATTCCCTTAGATAGGAGATTGGTCTAGACTGATTGGAACAGTCCCAAAACTGAGGTAGAATCTGCTATTCCAGAATGGAGGAGGCATGATTTTTATTGGGAACTTCTAGGTATTTGTATCAAGAAGTAGTAATAATAGATGTTGAGTCATAAACAAGGCTAGTGCTCTAGTAGAATGATACAAAGCAAAGGCATAAATTATGGTGGAATTTTAGGGACTTGGGCAATAAAAGGGGGTACTTACTATAGGATAAGGGCCAGTTGGTGGCTGCTTCAATACCATCACAATTAGGCAGCACATCCATGAGTAAACCTTTTCTCTTTTTGAATTAAAAACTATAAGAAATGTTGAAAATGAAAAAAAATCTCTATTAAAGAAGATGCAAGTTCAAAAAAGACATAATTGGGCTTTCTGAAACCTGGCAGCTCCCAAACGCCAACAAGTTTTTCTCTTAGCAAGTCTGTTCTCAGCCATTCCAAGAAAGGAACGGAGAAGAACAGAGCTATATCATTTTGATGACAACCCACTTCTAATCCACAGGATCATATGCCTTTGCACCCTGTTCAAAGGAAACTTGGCCTAGAAAAGAATTAGTTTCATAACAAACCAGCCATTCTGAGAATAGAGGTGAGAAGAGATCTGGTAGAAGAATCTGAGATAGTTTTCAGGAGTTGGCGACTTTTCATATGCCAGTTCATTTGGAATTTCACTATTATGGGCAATGACCTGAAGGACTTGACTTCCAGCTTCTCAGTTAAACTCTTAATTTGGGAGTGGAAAATATCAAAATCTGGAAATCGTTTGGTCTTGCTAGAACTATTAAAAAAAAAAAAAAGGAAATGTTTTGAGTTACTGAGGCAAATACAATCATTTCAAGGAAAATAGATTACTAGAAAGGTCAGCATCTGCCACATCATCTTCATTATCCTCATCTAACATGTATCAAGTGCATGGTTTATGACACGTGCCAAATTCTCTCTCCTTAGGAAACTTACAACCCAGTGCTCAAATGTACGGCCATGTTGGCAAATGAAGTTAAGAGAAACATAAGCCAGAAGAAGGTTGTGAAGTGACTGTGAAGCAAAAACAACACAAAATAAAACAAAATTGAGATATGAATAAAAATTCCAGCTAAGGTACAATCAAAGTAACATATGCATGAGAGTTGATTACCAGGAAATTTAAAGATAATGATTTAGAAAATGATAGAATTTAAGCTAAATACCAAAAAAATGTAGTAGGGAAACCTTGTAAATAGCTAGAGAGATCATCCGATCTTATTTCCCCATGAATGTTTTTGAATGACACTATTCCTTAAGCTTCTTCTTTTATTTCTCCTTGCCTCTCCACTTTCTCTTAGTACTTACCATTTCAAGCAAGCTTCACACCCAAGAAGTTACTGTTGTTAATGAAGCAAATGGTAGTAATGAAACTCAAGCTGGAAAAAAAACCCTGTTTTAATGGTGTAAGTTCTAATAAAGCTTCTTACGAATTAGAGCCATGTAGGTGACATCCATATAATGCTTACTTTTTCATGGTGCTTTGATGAAATAAGCAAAAAGAAATGAAAAATTATTTGCATTCAATCAATCCTTTCCCCTCATCACCCTGTCACCCAACAGGCCACTAAGTACACTAGAGTATGATTCTAGGAAACAGAATACATGCTCCTTTGGTTCTCTTGATTTTCTCTCATTTCTGTGAATTTAATTTTCTGTGCAAGCATGTGTCTGAGCTGGGGCAGACAGATTGGTGCAGGGTTTCTTAAAAACAATTTTTTGCTCCATCAGACACAATATATTCTGCTGAAAGAGAAGAAAGCACTATACCCCAGGGGAAAAAGTTTCCCCAAAAGTTTGTTCCCTCAAAACTTTACAATGGAAGGAGGCATCCCTCTTGGGTGATTTAATTTAATTGTTATGTTTTGTGTGTTTTTTTTTAACTTTGTTCTGGGGAAAATTAAGCAACCATCAGCTGCACTTCATAGACACATACCACTTTTGGGTAGATAGAACACAAAACTAGGAATCGGAAGGCCCAAAAAAGAATCCTGGCACAGCACTGGGTGATTTCATCTCCACATGCCTAAATTTCCTGTTTGCAAAATGAGATAGGGCTTCCCACTCATCACTTCTTTCTTGAAGATGCTGTGAGGACTAATAGTCTTCATTCTGATTCTTTCTTCCAAGAAGAAGCAAGATTTTCAATGGTGTAAAAGATGCATATTGATTTAAGTATGGGAGGGCAATGCAGACCTGCTTCTCTGCTAGATTCAATGGTTACAAAGGAAAAGCATGGCCTGCTCCCTTGAAGTGCTCATAATACAGAGGGGCACCAGACACTTAAGCAAATAATTGAGCATGATAAATGTCAAGACAGGTGGGAACAGACCAAACTGAGCTGCGTCTTAAAGAGGTAGAAAGCCCTAATGATTAAATACATAAACTGCAATCCAAATTCTGGAACTAGACTTTAGCTGTACAACCTTTAACAAGTTATTTAACTTCTCAGATCCCCAGTTGCCCTCTCTGCAAGATGGAGGTAACAACAGCACCTTCCACGTAGGGATAATGTATGTGAAGTGTTTAGAACAGCCAATGCCTGGCATATAACTCATGGTCTATAGTCTTAGATATTCTTATTGTCATTGTTATTATTAGAATGGGTAAGATTATGCAGACAGGAAAGGCTGGAGGGAGTGGGGGGGTGGGTGCTTTCTGGGCAGAGGGAGAAGCATGAACTAAAGAGGCCAGAAACAGCACAAGTGATTTTTTTGAACTATAAGAAATATTCTAGTTCCAACGCATAAAGGACCAGGTAGACAAGGCTGATGTGGAAAGTTCGTGGAGATCTTTGCTATGAGCTTGGAGTTTATATTAAAGGCAAAGGAGAGAAATGCAATAATTTTAGATAAAAAAGTAGTATGGTTAGATTTGTGACTTGGTAAATAATTAAAAGAAGACACTGACAGAGTGGTAGATTGCTAGCAAAAGAGCCATAATTATTTCCTCCCTGTTTCTAGCCTTCTTTAATATATCTTTGAGGGTTTTCCCCTCAAGAGGAGAAATATATTTCCCCTACTTCATGAATGTGGGCTGGCTTTGGACTTGCTTTGTCTAGTAAAAGGCAACAAAGTGATACCATGCCATTTCAAGTCTAGACCTCAGGAGTTCCAGGCCTTTTTGCTTACTCTCATGGGTCCTTGCCTCTACCATGTGAACAAGCCAGTCTAATTTGCTGGAGGATGAGTGAATCGTCATGCAGCAATGACAAGCTGTCCTGGCTTAGACCTTTCCAGATCAGTCTGCTCCCACCTAACATGGCAGCTGACCACAGAGCTCAACTAAGACCATCTGCCCATCAGAACCCAGCTAAATTGCTGACCTGCAGAATCATGAATTAAATAATTGGTTGTTGTGTTAAGTCATTGTTTTCAAAAGGGTGTGATATTCAGAAGAGCTAACTGATACGCAAAGTACAGAATCGATAAAATGGCTGAATTCACATAATAGCCCGAAGATGGTTAAAATATGCATGCACATGCCAATAAGGACAGAGCCGTTGTGACAATAATGAGGCCTTTTTTATTAAAAGAACTTATAACAAAGGGTTTTCTTGTGAATTATCTCACTATTATTAAAACAACTCTTGAAATAAGCTGAGAGGGGTGCTATTCCATTTTAAGGAGAGGTTTGAAGACTTACCATAGGCACACTGTTGGGAAGTAGAACTGGAACATAGGGCTTCTGAAACCTGGTAGATTTTTTTTTAATGTCACCACTCCGCTTACTCAGAAAAATAAACAAAGATGCCACTCATTTTATTCATACAGTTATTCAACAAGTATTTGAGAATGCTCCATGCGCTAGGCACTCTGCTAAGTACTGGAAATACGGTGGTATTCCTTGCTTTTGTGAAGTATTAGCGAAAGACACAGATAGATAAAGGGAAATGTGGTAAGTTGTTAAAGGGGAAGAAGAGGACCTTCTCAAAATTCATAGGAGGATCCCCCAGACTTGGGAATCAGAGAAAGCTTTCTAGAAGAAGCAACATCTAATCTGAAATCCAAAAAAAAAGGACTAGCCCAGGCAAAGAGAGAGGGAAGAGCGATCCAAGTAAGAAGAAACAGTATATGCAAGGTCAAGAGGGTGCTTGTGGCCCATTCTTGGAACTAAAAGTGATTACTAGAAATTTAACCATAGAGTATTCATGGAATTTGGACAGTATCCTGAAAGCAAATGGAAGGCAAGGAAAAAAAATTTCAACAGGATAACGGCATGATCAGTCATACATTTTAGAATGATAATTCCCTTGACTAGGATAGAATTGAGGGAGGTAGGGGAATAAGTAGAGGATGGGACACAAGTTAGGAAGCTGTGAGAGTAATTCAAAAAGGGATGATGTGCCCTGAAACAGGGTAGGTGGCAAAGTCATATTTTTCCACCTTGTAAAGGTAAAGAAAAAATGAATAGAATTAACACATGTTTTGGAGATAGATGCGAGAGATTTTCAAATTTAAGTAGATATTTGTGAAAGGCAACCAACCTCAGACTGCTGGCTTGGGCAAGTGAGTGAATGATAATGCCATTCCTGAGAAGGGGCCACTGGAGAGGAACAGTTTGGAAGGAGAAAATATTTGATCCAGTTTTAGGCATATCAATTTTGATGTTCCTGTGGGATGTCCAAAAGAAGATGTCCAGTAAGCAGGTGAGGAAAACAGAGATGTGAAGAAGAGGGAACTGAATCTCTTCTTTCTCTTGAAAGTTGATGGGTACTTTGGCACAAGTAGATTCAGCAACAGCCTAGAAGGAATGCTCTGCGATAATGATATGAAACGGCATGTGACTTTTCACTCAGTTCTGTGGGTAAGGAAAATGGTAGGCAGCTTCTAGAAGGTTTAAACCTCATGATCAGGGTTGGGCATCTGTGGGAAGTGACAGCAAGGAAGTCATCCTAAACCCTTTAATTTGGCAAGCACATGAAAGTGGATGGTGAGCAGGAGAGCTGAATGTGTCAATACTAGTGAGGGTTTTCTAGGGAGCAGAATCAACAGGAGATATCTGTGAATAATATGAGATTTTATAAGATTCTCTCGCATGACTGTGGGGATGCACAGGTCCAGGTTCTGCAGGCAGGATGCAAACCAGGGGCTCCAATGAAAGTCCAATGAAGGTCCTTCATTAGTGTCCAGGAGACACTGGCTGTCCAAAGACGAGCTGAGAAACTCTCTGAATGCTGAAATCACTTCTCCTGTATTAGTCAGCCAAAGGGGTGCTGATGCAAAATACCAGAAGCCCGTTGGCTTTTATAAAGGGTATTTATTTGGGGTAGGAGCTTACAGATAGTAGGCCATAAAGCATAGGTTACTTCCCTCACCAAATTCTATTTCCAGTGTTGGAGCAAAATGGCTGCTGACGTCTGGCAGTATTCAGGCTTCCTGGGTTCCTCTCTTCCCAGGGCTTGCTTCTTTCCAGGCTCAGTGTTCCTCTCTTCCCAGGGCTTGTTTCTCTTTCCTCTCTTGCTTACTTTCCAGGGCTCCAGCTTAAGACTTCAGCATCAAACACCAACATTAAAAACCCTCCAACTCTGTCCTTTGCAATGCCTTTTATCTGTGAGTCCCGCCTCCCCTTGGTGGGGACTCAACACCCCACTGACATGGCCCAATCAAAGCCCTAATCATAATTTAATCATGCCCAGGTACAGACCAGTTTACAAACATAACCCAATATCTATTTTTGGAATTCATAACCATATCAAACTGCTACATCTCCCTTCAAGGCATTCAAATGATTGGATAAAATGTCACTCATTGCTGACGGTAATCTTCCTGGTTGATTGTAGATTTAATCAACCATCTATGAAGTAAACTCTCTGATGACTAAAGCCCATAAATGTCCTTATATTACAATTAGCCCAGTGCTTGCTTGACCAAACAACTGGGCACAATTACCTGGTCAAGTTGACACATTAGCCTAACCATCACAAGAAGCTTCGCATTCTGGCACCCAAAGGAAGACAGTAATTCCATTAGGTTATCCCTGCATCTTTCCCATGACATAAATTGGGATAATCTACAATTTTCTCACTCATTACATCAAGAAAACTGTGAAATAAGCAGAACAGATATTACTCCCCATCTTACAGGTGAAAGTATTAAAATGCTTGGTAAGTTGTTGAGTGCCATAATTAGCAAATGGTAGAGCTGGGATCCTAGAATTCCAGGTCTTCTGTTTCTAAGTCCAGAACTTTTTTAATTAAGAAGGGAAAAAGTTTTATCTGAGGGACATATTGAGAAAGAATCACTAACACATAACATATTAGCTAAAGGGAATTAGAGAGAAGAGTAAAGATTTTATAATTTCTGGACAGGGAGACTTGAATATTGGTGATGTCTGTAGCCAAATTGAAAACTTAAGGATGGAAAAGAGTTTAGAAGAAAACATGACTTCAGTTTTGAGCAGAAATTGCTGGATAAAATGTGAGTAGGCAAATTCTCCAACTAGGACAGTTTTTGTCTCTCTGCAACTATAAATCAAGGCCTATCTTTTGGAAAAGCAGGGTAGAAGCTGATTTTCAGGAAACCCCCTCTTCAACCACACTTACAAACATACCCTCTTTGTGAAGGGGAGGGGCAATTAAACATGAACCATAGATATTCTAAAGGTGACATTTGGGTTCATAAAAACAAGAACATGAAATAAGGATATTTCTTAACCTCATTCTGCATATAGATCGTAAGCACGGCTTAGAATACATTTAATTTTGTTTCCAGGTTACCCATAAAGAAAAGGGCAATATTTCTGCTCACTTACCTGGAAGAAGCATATGTGTCTTAACTGATAAATGTGTTTAGATGAAAGGAGCCAAAAAGGTTGTTATTTATGAGAAAATACCATAACGAGAACATCTCAGGCTATATTTTTTCTTACTACCTTTTTGACATTTTCTTTGAAGGTCGTGGAGATGACCATGTAAAAAAGGCTCACAGTATCTGGGGTTATTTATGCAACTTCTCGTGGACACACAATTTAAGCTTGACCAGCCTGATCACTCCGGGATGAGCCCAAGCCAAGTGGTAGGGATTAATCTGCCAGAAGACCGTCTCTGATAAATTATTTGGTTGGATTTTTTTCCTCTTTCAGGTTTAAAACATTTTCCCTCCAATAAATAATCGAGTTGTACGCTGGAAAACAAAAATGACTGACCTCCTCAGAAAGTAAAAGAAAGTCAGAAAATGGAAACTGGAGAGTTTTCCCTTCCAGTGTCCACTGAGTGATAAAATATACTTATTTATTTGAAATACCAGCAAATGGGCTCCCACACAATGAAATATTTATTGAAATTGCTTCTTTGGCCCTCTAAAGTTGCTGATAGGGTTTAACAAGAGTCAGGTAAGGAAGCCAGAGTGAAGGTATGTCTACTTATTTATTTATGGTTCAAGCAGCTTCAACCATAAGGCTTACAGTGGGAAATCATACAGGCAGAGCCATACATGACCGATAATAATAGTTATTTTCTATTTTCATTGAATGGTTCACCACAGCTCAGGAAAATCAATCCTAAAGGATTTCTATATTTACTTGGTTCCATGTTTAAGCGTTTACTCTTTTGTTGAGATATATTTACATTAGTTTTAATTAAAGTTCACAATGTTAAGCACTTAGTCAATATATTTTCTGAATTCTATTATTGATATCTGTTCCCTTTTTTGCTGTCTAATTTTATTCACTTGTTTGTTTCTCTAGCCTTTCTACATTTTGAAAATCAAATTTATTTGAACTACTCAAGCTGTGGGCATTTTCCATTCCTTCTCACTTTGATCAAGCTATATCTATCCAAATTAAGACCATTCCTGTTCAAATTGCAACAAAGATCCTGCAAGAGCAATTATTTCAACCAATTTTTAAAATAAAACAGCTGTATGAGCTACAGTCACAAAGAATGAGAAGTGTCTAGCATTCTAAAATCTTCTACATACCAAATAAAGACATTCTGGGGGAAAAGGGGGCATCTCCGCTCCTCAGAGAACACTGGGAGATACTGGGGCTGTGTGAATTTTCACGAGGTTCATCATGATTTATTGAGAGAGCTTGAGAAAGTCACTAAACAGAGGTTACAAGAAATATTCTCCAGCATTATTTAAAAAACATTCCAACAGGCTTGCTTTGGTTATTTCTGGCTTTTAAAAACCTAATAAATTAATAGAAACATGGAATTTTATAGCTGAAGGTAGCCTTAAAGACCTTCTTATCAAAGCTCCTCAATTTATGAATAAGGAAACTGGGATCCAGAAACATTGAGTGAATTGAACAGTCACGTAGATAGTGGCAGAGCAGGAACTAGAATCCAGGTCTCTTGACTCCCACTCTGGTGTTTCCCTCAGCATCAAACAATTACACCATAATCATCACACACACACATACACACAGGCACATACACATTAGTCATACACAAGAGTTGAATACGTTTTCAAAGATCACATGTTTTGAACAGGTTGCCAACTCACAACTTCTGTGTGTGTTTCATACAGTGTCGTGGATGCCACCCTCCAGGATCATCATTTTTCACCTGCTGGAAGCACTAGCAGCAACACTCAATGAATCTCTCTTCTGGACTTGAGTTGGCTAAAGAAAGCCCAAGGTTAAAGCCCTGCATTCAGTGACCAGTCATACTGAGCCTAGCTCTCTTACCCCAGTTGATCTCCTCATGGGATTAATTTAGGACTTTATTGTCCCTGAACTGCAGTTCAGCTTCTTCTATCCAGTCCTGCTTCTTTCCCCTACGGTTGTTGAACCAGAAAGCACTTGCCCTAAAAACCTACATGCTAATCTTCATCTCAAAGTCTACCTTACAGGGAGCCCACCCAGAGACACACAGTATCATGTTTAAGAGGGCAAATCTGGAGTCAGGCTGGCTGGCTTTGAATCCCGGTCCCCCTACTTTCAAGCTGTGTTATCTTGGGCAGCTTTCTTGAATTCTCTTAGCAATCCATTTTTTAAAAAAATAAGAATAATATTAGGACCTACCTCAGAGGGTTTATAATTAGATGAACATGAATGTATCCATGTAGAAGTCATAGTGCAAGGCTTGGCACAGAGTAATTAGGAGTAGGAGTCAGGATGTTAAAGGAAACAGACGGCAAAATCAAAATAAAGGACTATTTATAGGGATATAGGCAGAACTAAAGGAACCAATAAGGAGTAGCTAGTCATCCAGGGACTTGCAATTGTGGGTAGCCAGTACTAGCCCTAGGCCTGATGGCACAAGGAAGCAAAACAGTATTAAAAAGGACCCTGGAGAGAGCTGGTGCCATCAAAGAGGAACTCTACGGCCCACTTCCCACCCCTAAAAAGGTGCAGGACAGGAGAGAAGCTCACCACCGACAGACCATGGCAAGGGAAGGAGAGAGTGGGGATAAGTAGCATGGGCTCTTTCCCCTCGTACCTTCTGGTTTTCTGTTGATCTGCCCACTGGCCAAACACAGTCAAAAGCCAGAAGGCAAGAGAAGTAAAAAGAGTCGCCATACAGAGACCACACCCCCCCCACACACACACACTGAAGATTAGGACAGGGTAAAATAATGTAGAGACTGGATCTAGAGGGCAAACTGATAAGAAACATCATAGCGGTCATCAAATGTTAGTTATTAACTCAGTCTCTGCAATTCATGGCATAGCCTGTGTTTTGAGCATTGTTGTTTATAAACAATGCAAGCTAATCCAAAATTTGGTTTAAGATAGAATTGTAATTAAAAAAAAAAAAAATCAACTCACCCAACCATTCCATCAAGCCCTTTAGCATAATAATTGTCGCATAGTAGATGCTCAGTGTATGTTGATTGACTAATTGATTTAACATTGAAATGAAATGATGAAATGAATTTTATTTAATAGGAAAAGTAAAGAAAACCCCTTGGGAGATATGATTTGGCTTCCGCATTCTCAACTTACTTTCAAGTCACTAAAGAATTTTCAAATTGTCAGGAGTTACGTTCACTGAGTTTCTTAAAAGAAAGTTATCAAATAAATGCAAGTTGGGAGTGTTGTATTTCTTGCTAATAGAATGAAAGTTTGCAAGAATAAAATTCTATATACAAATAAGACAAAAGACTTCCCCCTCCCAAAACGATTTTTAATAATATAGAATGAATATAAATTCCACTGATGGAAGAGTCCTTTTATCAACTGGATAGAGGTCTTCAGAGCAACTTTTTAGGAATGGAAGAAAGAATTGCCCTTTTCCCACATAGGAAGAAGAGAAAGGCACTGGTGCATGAGATTCAAACCCTGGCTGCACAGGTACTAGCTATGTAACTTGGCTACCTTCCTTGTCTGAGTCTCAAGTTTCCCATCTACAAGTTAGAAAAAACTAGAATACTACTTCAAAGTGTTAAGAGGACAAAATGTGACAACTCAGCTCACATCAAGTACACAGAAGTGATGATGTTAGTTCTCTATGACAGTACATAGATGAGTGTGCACACAGCTGCCAGGGAGCTACCTGTCCACCATCAAGGACGATTTGATGTTACCCTTCATGTGTGACTTGTCACACTTTTACAAGGACAATAAAAATCCAGAAATCCCCAAAGAGCCCAATGTCCTGATTCTAGACTCTGAACTCCTTGCAAAGCATGGTGTCCTGGTCTTCTCTAAGGAATTCGACGGTTCTTACCTGGGTCCTTAAATTTCCTTGTAAAAAAGGATGAAAAATAGTTGCATTGTTTACTGGTGATGGTGATGGTCCATAGATTTCAAGAGGCTCTCAATGAAGTGTGTGACCCAGAGAAAGATTAAGAGCGCCTATCCTTGCCTAAGTACTCTCCCTGACCTGTAAACCCAACCCAGCTACTAGCCCTTGCTCACCTAGTGGGGGAGAAAGGAAAGCTGGAATCTGCCCAATTAACCTACCTGCCACATTTCCTTCACAATGAGAATAAAGAAGGAAAGTTGTTGCCTGTGAATATTGTGGCTTCTACTTCCTGAAGCTTGAATATCAATTTCCACAATTCAGTTTTCAGTGTATGTAGTCAGTTCTCACAAGGCAATGTCCTTTTTTATTATTATTTTAGATTTTGCTGAGACAAATCTTTTGATTGCCTGAAGGTTTGTCTGCAAGCTTTATGCAGTTGGAGTTTTAAGACATAGGTCACTATTCATGAAAATCTCAATTCTATGAACTTAATGCAATATTTTCTTGTTTAAAAAAACAAGATTGTTGCATTAATAAAGCTGTCCCAAAATTTATAGGATAATCTATCTTGTTTTTAATTGAAAAATAGTTAACTATTTCCATGTTTCCATGACCCCGAAAAACATATTTCATTAGAACTTACATTCTTGGTTTGTGATTTCATAGGTAAAGAGAAGGGGGATTTCTCATTAATTTGATTAGTGTCATGGTAATAATGCTATTTATTTATTTAACAAACACGTAGGACTTTTTATGTGCCAGGCACTCTTCCAAGGATTTTATAGATATTAGCTCATTTAATCCTCATAACAATCCTATGGGATAAGTAACATTATCTTCCTTACTCTACGGATGAGGAAAAAGAAGCACAGGGAGGTTAAGCAAAGTGCTGAAAGTCTTACTGCTAGTAAGTGGCAGAGCCAGAATTCAAATCCAGGCAGAAACAATAGTAGAAGCCACAAGACAATTAGAAGCAGCTAATATTTACTGAGTATATGCTTACCTCAGACATTGGGCTAGGTATTTTCCCCACATTATTTCATTTAATTATCACTATGGCAGTATTATGTAGGCACTAATTTTAGCCCACTTTAAAATAAGTCAGCAAACCCAGAGATGTTAAATAATTTACCCAAGGCTACACAGCTAGTAAGGGGCAGAGTCAAGACTCAATCCAGGTCTGCTGGCTCCACACCCTGTGCTCCTAATTACAATGTTTAGAGAGCACAATTTAGACAAACTCTGTCAAGTGAAACAGTATGAAAGTTCAATAAGAGATTAAACCTCCCTCAATCTGCAAACTTTTATTATTCCATTTTTGTAACAGATAACTGAAAAAGCTGGTTCTGTTTGAAGGGTCGGCATGCGCCCTTTCAGGCTCCCTCCTCCCACTTTGACTCCCATGCATGCCATCCTCCTTTAACCCATTCCGGAAGCAGCTTCATGCCTCCCTCTGAGGGACTTCAGAAAGAGGGTTTGGAGTAATCTAATAGGCTGTGCATAAATTTCTTGCCCAGGGGCTGTGGGAATCAGAAGCTAAGAGAAGTCACAGACCAAGCCTTCCAGCTTGAGCACAGCATCCTCCACCCCCACTACAAAATCCCCTGAGGTCTTCCCTCTGGAGACTGGTTAATCTGGTCTCCTGGCCCCAGGGGCACGAATCTGGGCCAAGATATGAACAACAGAATAGCAGAAGTCAGCAATACAAATACCAAAAATGCATTTCAAAGAGCACTTATGCCTTTACAAAACTGCTTCACATACAGATTGTCTCATTTGGGTGCTTCCTACCGGAATTATTAGAAACTGAAACTGGTTCAAAAAATATTAGGTACTTCTGAGTATTCGGGATTATCTGTGACTTCATTGTTACTATATGTTGCATTTCCTATAATGGTTTTAAACTTGTATTTAAAGTTTTTCTGTTTATTTAGCAAGAAACTGATACTTTCTCAAAATTTATTTAATTCTTTCAGGATTTTTTAAAGGGACAAAATGATTACCATCTTTTCCCAAATATTGATAGTTTTGACCTCAGTTTAATTGGAACCACAAGTTGGACTTATATTGGTTTACTAGAATGACACTGGGGACCCTAGTTTCTCCAACACAAATATATATCTAGATAGATAGATGATGTGTTAGTCAGCCAAAGGGGTGCTGATGCAAAATACCAGAAATCTGTCAACTTTCATAAATTGTATTTATTTGGGGTAGAAGCTTACAGTTACCAGTTCATAAAGCATAAGTTACTTCCCTCACCAAAGTCTGTTGCCACTTTTTTGGAGTAAGATGGCTGCTGACATCTGCAAAGGCCCAAACCTCCTCCTTCTTCTCCTCCTCCTCCCCCTACCCCCTCGTCCCTACCTCTTCCCCCTCCCCTCCCCTCCCCCTCCTTCTTCTTCTTAAGGCTCCATGGTCCCAGCTCCTTCTAATCTCAGCTATAGGCTGGTATAAGGTTTGTCTCTCTCACCAGGGCTCACGTCTCTCTGGGCTCAGCTACAGCTGTAGGCTATTAGGCTCATCTCTCTTCTCAGGGCCTCTGCTGTGTCTATGGAGCCATCTCTACTCCTCTTTGTTTTTCTCCTGTGTTTTTACTTCCTGGGGCTCCAGCTCAAAACTCTCTTGGGTCCTCCTTCTCAGTGTCTTTACTTCCCCAGGCTCCATATCAAAACTCCAGCCTCCCTTCTCTGCAGCGCAGTTTCTCTGAGAGTCCCTGCCCCCTTGGTGGGCAGGGACTCAATTTCCTACTGATGTGGCCCATTCAAATCTTTAATCATTACTTAATCAACTAAAAGTGAAACCTCTGAATCCAACATAATCTACTATGCCCAGAGGAAAAGATCAGTTCACAAATATAATCCAATATCTATTTTTGGAATTCATAACATCAAACTGCTACAGATGGATAGATGATAGATAGATAGATAGATAGATAGATAGATAGATAGATAGATAGATAGATAGATAGATAGATAGACATTAGAAAGTGGAGAAGAACTGGATATTGCATAATAAATAAGAGCCAGAGGTCCAGAAATGATATCTAACACCTGAAGTCATTTTAGCCACTGAAATAAGAAAATGAGAAATTTTCCCAGAAATGGGTTCTGAGTCAGGCTCTGAAATAAGGCTGAGAGTCTAATTGAGCCAATGCTCCAGATAAAATCTGGATGGAGACGGTGGAAGAGGAAGCTGCCCAAGGGGCCATTTACAACAGTCACAAGAGGATGGCACAGGTGGTAGAGGGGAGGGGAATGCCCTTTGCTTAAAGCCTCAACTCTGAAGTTTTGTAAAGGAGTAGTGGGAAACAGACTGGGAATGGGGGAGACCTCTATGTGCCTACACTTTTGGGGATACAAGTTTTCTTTTGATGACTTGGCATCCACTGCCCCTAACTGTGGCTGCTCTGCCACTGCAGTACATGGTTAGAGGGGTAGCGCAGAAGAGCCACAAGCCCTGGGCTCTAGCGACCTTGATCTCAGTCTATTGAGCCCCCCAGTGAGTTAAAGGGCTCACTTGAGACGCATTGCCACAATTATCAGCATCAGAAAAGGTACAAGCCTCTATGAGCAACATTAAAAAAAGAAAAAGGAGGAGAAAAAAGCACAAGCTTCCACAAGCAGTTCTAAGAGAAATAGTTCTGTAAAGCCATAGAAAATAATTGGAAAATTTTGCTGAAAAGAATAGAAGCATTTCATTCAAAGAACTGTGATTTTGTATTGCAATGCTTAAATAATGATATTTTCAAAGGTGTGCTGTTAGTCTATTCTTCAAAAGTCTTTTATGAAATTGGTCAAAGATATTAACTTCAAACTTTCTTCTGTAGCCAGATATGAGCACAGAAAGTGATGACGCAAAGGGTAGAAAGGAAATCCATGAATCATGCACTAACTAATCCAACCTTTAACAGAGGCAAATATAATCCCATTTTTTAATTTATGAAAGGTTTTTCTATACTTTATCTTTGAGGGTCATTTTTAAAATATTTTATCTTAAACTTTAATAGCAAAAATATCAATTTTGCTTCTACTCTAGAACTCAAATTTCCAAGACAAATGTAGCCTATTGAATCCACCAAAGCAGAGGAAACTCACAGAACTGGTGATGTTTAGGATGGCTACAGAAGACCGATGGGTTTGGCTGGAGCAGAAGACTTTGGATTTTCTGAGGAGTAAGTCATTGCCATTGACTGATTCACCACAGAGTGAAATTGGAATCTTAGACCAATATTTCCCCAAATTTTTGCCATTATATTTCAAAAGCGCTCAGCATTCAGCATATTAGATTTTTCTGCTCTGATGAAATACAACTAGATTTTACCTACATGTGCCCAATGGATGATACGCTAAATCCTCATGTTTGCTGTTATTTTCTTTTTTTTTTTTTATATTTATTTATTATTATTTTTAATTACATTAAAAAAAATATATGAGGTCCCATTCAACCCCACCGCCCCCGCCCCCCACTCCCCCCACAGCAACACTCTCTCCCATCATCGTGATACATCCATTGCACCTGGTAAGTTCATCTCTGAGCATCACTGCATCCCATAGTCAATGGTCCACATCATAGCCCAGACTCTCTCACGTTCCATCCAGTGGGCCCTGGGGGGATCTACAGTGTCCCTTAATTGTCCGTGAAGCACTATCCAGGACAACTCCACGTCCCGAAAACGCCTCCACATCTCATCTCTTCCTCCCGTTCCCCACACCCAGCAGCCCCCATGGCTACCGTTCCCACACCCATTCCACATTTTCTCTGTGGACATTGGATTGGTTGTGTCCATTGCACACCTATGTCTATTGAGCTGAATTATTTCATGTATGAAAAGGCATGTAGCTTTTTGGCACTTTAAAAATTGGAGGTTGGTTTGTGCCAGGATTTAGGAAGTATTTAATCCAGGAAAGGTCTGTTGTCCTTCATCCCAAATAGACAGTATTTTATCACATTGGGCTGAAGGTGAAATTAGAAGAAATCTTCCGTGATAATAGCTAACATTTACCTAGTGTTTCCTATGTAGCAGACATTGTTCTCAGTGTTTTATGCAATAAGTATATAATCTCTTACTTATAATTCTAAAATCCAAAAACCGTTTAAAAACCAAGTGCTTTGTAACTCATTTGGCAGCAAAATCTGATCTGAACTATTCATATGTAAGGCCATTCATATGTTTAGCTACAGAGATGTTCATGTGTGATTACTAAGTAGTGTCCCAGATCCCACTAGGGATATCATGTAATACATGATACATTAGGTATCTTACATTAAATATAAGGCACACGTACTACATTATCTTTCAAAAATTTAAAAATTTCTAAATCTGAAAATAGGCTCTGGCCCAAAGCATTTCAGATCAGCAAAAGTGTTTGATTTAAATCTCACAACAATCTGTAAAGTAAATGCTTTTATACTCCTATCTTACAGATGAGAAAACTAAGATAAAGAGAGTGTAAACACAGAAGGTGATACCTCTAATAATCTTTGATTTGAACCCAGCAGTCTGGATCCAGAGCCCATGTTTTTCATCACTGCACCACTGTACCATTTGGGGTGATCTCCTAATGAAGTGTCTTTTCAGGCGGCGGACTTGGTCCAGTGGTTAGGGCATCCATCTACTACATGGGAGGTCCATGGTTCAAACCCTGGGCCTCCTTGACCTGTGTGGAACTGGCCCATGCACAGTGCTGATGTGCGCAAGGAGTGCCCTGCCACGCAGGGGTGCCTCCATGCAGGGGAGCCCCACACACAAGGTGTGCGCCCCATAAGGAGAGCCACCCAGCGTGAAAGAAAGAGCAGGCTGCCCAGGAATGGTGCCGCACACACAGAGAGCTGACACAACAAGATGACACAACAAAAAGAAACACAGATTCCCATGCTGCTGACAACAACAGAAGCGGACAAAGAAGAAGACAAGAAGACACAGCAAATAGACGCAGAGAACAGACAACCGGGGTGGGGGGTGAAGGGGAGAGAAATAAATAAAGAAATAAATACATTTTTTTTAAAAAGTATCTTTCAGCAAGACCTCTTTCCCATGTTTTGCATATAACCTTTGTTTTGATCCCTCTAGGTCTATCTCAGTCAGGAACAAGTAGGAAAACTGTGCCCACTCCAGGTCATTCACTCAAGGAATTTCTTATAGGGAACCAATGACAAAAACATAGGAAGAGTTAAAAGTCCCAACAGGGAACCATGAGGCAGTCCATAAATTAGCAAGAATCAGAGAGCTTCTGTCAACTCCAAGGCTGAAGTACCAGAGAAGGTAGAATACCAAAGGCCAGGAGACTTCAGTAGGAGATGCTGACACCATGCCCTGAGGGGCTGTCCAACAAGAGCAGGAGGCACAGCCCTGGAGATTGACACCCAAAATAAGAGAGATGGGGAAAAATATCCTTGCTTTTCCCTTTTGCCTGCCTTCCAGTCCCCCTTAAGTATCCTCATTTTCTCAACCTAGCTAGAAGCCAATCAGCAAAGGAGCCTGGAAAGCATAGTTCCCAGGGGTTAACTATGATACTGAGCAGAGCACAGTAAAAGAGCAAAAACAGTTCTGAGGGACCTTGATCAAATGATCATTACCCATTAGTCTAAGAGTAAAAATACTAGATAGACTAAGGATCGATCTGAAAAGATACAATAGAAGATTGTTCAGACAAACCCTAACAAAATGTATTTCCACATTTAGTCATTAAGCAATTATTTACTGAAGCCCTTCTATGTGCTAGGGAGGATCAGTGAAGAATGTAAGCCCCTAGAGAGGCAGGAACATGTTTTGTTTTACTGTATGCTTTTGTTTTTAACTGAAATTAACCTAAATCACCATAAATACAGAATTTTATTCCATTGTATGAATAAAGCATCTGAAAATATTTGTGTATATATCTTTATGGAGATACATGTTTTCATCCCTCTTGGAGAAATATCTAGGAGTGGAATGGCTAGATCATATGGTAGGTGTATGTGTAACTTCTTAAAGCAATAAATTGCCAAGCTCTTTTCCAAAGTGGTTGTGCCATTTTACAATCTCACCAATAATGTATGAAGATACAATGCCTCTGCAACTTTGCCATCACTTGGTAGTTAGTTTTAGTCATTCTAGTAGGTGTGTAGTAGTATCTCATTGTGATTTTAATTTTTCATTTACCTATAACTAAGCATATTAAACATCTTTTGATGCATTTATTGCACATTTGTATATCTTCTTCTGTAAATTGTTTGTTTAAATCTTTTTTTTTCCCAATACAGAGTCTTAAACTTAGGTACCAAGAAGAGCCAATTATACATGAGATGGGAAAAGAGCTGCCTTAGCAGCATGTACAAAAAGGGACTTAAAGATTTCAGTCAACAGCAAGTTCTATAAGTCAACAAGATAAGGTGGTTCTCAGGAAAACCTGACTAAATCTTGAGCAGTGTTCATTGAAGCAAAATGTTAGAACTTGTTAAGTGGTGTTCTTATTTTAAACCTCACTGGTCAATTCAAGCTGGAATGATGTTTTAGCTTATAGGCATCACATTGAAAGAGATATAAATTAACTAAAGTATGTACTGAAAAGAGATGAAGCAATGGCAATCAAATCCATGTACTGTGGACAACTGAAAAAACTGGGAGTCTTTAACCTGAAGAATAAAAGACTTAGAAGGTTTGTAGACACAGACTTCAAATAATAGAAGGAATGTGTACTGGTAGTGTCAACTACTGCCCACCCACCCATTGCACTTGAAAGAAATACTGCATCTACCACAGTTCAACAGCCTAGACACACATCTGGTGGCCAAGCACTATATCATATAAAACCTTTCCAATTGGGGGTAAATGAAACAGTAGTTGACATATGTCTCAAAGGCAGCCAGTCCATAAGCCAGCCACCTATGCCAGCTTCTGAAGGAAAAAGATGAGCTGGCCTAACTCTCCCTAAACTGGGAATTTATTTTGGGAAAACACAGAAGACTGAACCAGTTAGTAATTGAAACTAAAGTTGAAAGGTTACCAGGAGATATGGGTGATCCATTGCAAACTAAAGCCATGTGTAAACTAAAATAATAAAGGAACAAATGTCTTTATAATCAGAGAAAGTTCAGCAGCAGAGAGAACATGAAACAAATTTCAGAGGGCAGCCAAGGTGCTGAGAGAAAGGGAGGCAAGAACGGAGAAAAAGAGAGAATGAAGTCCTAGAGAGTTGGTTCTGCTACCGCTACTTCTCTGTTTTGGTTCCAGTTCACATGAATCCTTAAAATATACCCCATTTTTCTTGAAGTAACGTGAATCTCTGCCCTTGCAATTAAAATAATTAAAAGTTCAAACAAACTGTTCTGAGAAAAATGCATTAAACCAGTTTTGTGTAGTTTTGAGGAGTAAACACCACTCGATGGACACCTCAGTGAGACTGGTTTCTTTCTAATAGTCCATTAAATGTGAAA
Source organism: Dasypus novemcinctus (assembly GCF_030445035.2). Lineage (NCBI taxonomy): Eukaryota > Metazoa > Chordata > Mammalia > Cingulata > Dasypodidae > Dasypus > Dasypus novemcinctus. The sequence continues at coordinate 95,961,281 of NC_080674.1, forward strand.
TGTGCTACCTCAAGAAATAGAACATTCTCTGCCATGGAAACAGTCCAAGGACAAGCTACCAGTCACATGGCAAGACTATGAGATGGTGCCATAACTGAACAACTCTCCAGGCCCTTCCATATCTAAGGTTACATTCTCTAATTTTAGGTAGACACATTCTATACCTTAACGTAATGCAAGGTATAAAGTAAAAAAAAAAAAAAAAGTCTAAAATAGAATTTCAACTTTGTGTTTTAGTTGGAATATTTTTCTGTCCAGTACTTTGCCCTCTTGAGGTTCTTTTCTTGTCAATAGAAAATGACAAGCTCAACTACAATTTTAAGTTCAGTAAATAATGTTTTAAGTGTTTTTAGTGTTGAGAAAAGAAACAGGTCATTTTGGCAATGACTTTTTTCCATTAGTTTCTAAATTCACATGTATTTTTTCAAAAAAATTAGTTAAGATGATTTTGATTTATTTACACTTAGCTCCCTAAAAATCTGAGGCTAGCAATGTGATGACTATTCACCTTCTAATTTGTCTGTCAGAGAAACAGAAAGTCACATTCTGCTAACATGACCAAAGTGAAATCCAGCTGACACAAACTTGAGGAATAATTGAAAAAGCCATAAAATTCAAAACCACTTTAAACTTGGTGATAAAAGTCCTCTTATTCCCCAAAATTATAGACAAAACAAGGTTGAAGTATAAAGTACTTAAACTAACTTTCCATGCAAACATGGTGCACAGATAAATGACGGTGGGGCAACTGCCTCTCTCAGTGCTCTGCTACCATTATTTCCACCACTTTTGATTATAAGAGATTACTGCTTCACATGAGGTTGTGTCTTCACTCCCAAAGATTCTGGGGACCCAGTCAAGAAAACCTGTCAGCCTCCCTTAGCAGAGTTTTAACCAAACTACTCTTGGTAGATAAAATTGTTCTCGTTCGTAGAATTAGATAATGTTGAATGTAGTAGAAACCTTAGAAATCATCTTGGCCTATCCTTCACTTTATTGGTGTGTTTTTAAATGGTTGTTTTGACATTCTATGTATATAACCTTTAAAATTCAGATGACATTGGTCCAGAAATGAGTTTAATTAGAAAACTCAAGGCCCATATGGAGCAGAGAGAACATTTTCTAGGGAAAACTAGATAATTATATTTTATGAGTTTCTTTTTTTCTCCTTATTCCTGAGACCCTCAACATGAAAATAGGTTTCCTCCTTTAAATGTGTTAGAAAGATTGATAGCACTACTGGGGTATATAAAAAATACATTTTATATACAATTATGTTGACAAAAATTCTAAATCCTTTTCAACATATGTATACATGCCAATTTCCTGAGAGCCAACATTGCATAAATCATATATTCAAAACATATACCAAAAATACATGACTTACATAATTAAATGCTTATGTATTAAATTTACACATGGGCATAATCATTCAAGTTTAAAGACATTTACTCATGTCAGGGTCCATGCAGGGAGCAATGGTTGGGAGAAAATAAACCCTTAACCAGAAGTCCTTTCCTTAGTAAGTTTATTAGTTAAAGGTATGAGGTCACCTCAGGCCCCCTGCAAGGTAAAAACACAGGCCTAAGCTAGTTCTGCTTGATGATCTTTCTCTCTCCTAGAAGTTTCTGATGTCCCCACCTTTAGTCTTTGCTCACTGACTTTTTTTCTAAGTATCAGACTGGTTTGGAAAGCCATTATTACCCTGACTATTCTACCCTCCAACCCCCAAAAAAACTTCTTTCATTAATTATGTCATTCATCATCCCTATGAGGAACCTGGCGTATCTTTACCTTTTAACAGAAGAGGAAGCAGAGATCTCAAAAGATACAGCGATTCTTGAGACTCCATCCTTTTGTTCCACAATTTCAAACTGCATTTCCTATTTAAAATCACCTCCTTTGGGAAATTCCTCCTTCTCTCAAAACCATGGTGCCCTCTTTCCATCTTTCCAAACTGTATGCCATACCCTAAGACTCTACTCAACTCTCACTTGTTTGAGGAACCTTTGCCTGATCCTCCAGCCCTCTGCAATCTGCCCTTGATTCGAACCTCTAGTGCACATACTCTGAACCACCTAGTTTAGGCCCACATTGTATACAAGCTTAGATTTACTCAGATAGTTTCCTGGGCTAGTCTTAATCTTCCCAACTAGATTAAGGAGACTCCTCAGAGGAGAGAATGATCCATGACTCTTTTCCCATTCCCATAGTGGCCAGTAGAGTGCAGAATCCAAAGTAGGTGCAATACATATCAGTTAATAGATTATAAACTTTAGAGTTCATTTCCACTTTGCCCTGATGATAAAGCAGTATTTCTGCCACTAGTTGTAAGAGATCCATTTCTTCTAAAATTACCATATACTAAAAATATAGATAAACTTTATGAGAAAAATCATCAGTTCTAACAATTAACTTAGATAACAAACATTTAAGGTGCCAGTCGCTATCTTCTAGGAGCTCACATTCTCACAGGGAAAGAGACTCATCAATAAATTAAGACGCCATGTGGGAAATACTACCAAAGAGGCAAGATCTGCCACATGAAAAACCAGCAAGGACAGAGCAACTCTCAGTGATTTTCTAATCATATTCCATAGTCTCACAATTAATGTCCCACACAACTTTCTGGATACAACTTCTACACCAATTTTTCTTTTTCATTTCATATTACTGTAGAAAACCAAAGTGCTTTAAAACAAGATTTACAATGTGTGTGGAAGTCCCCAGCAAATTAGTCATAGAAGAGAAGAAACAATTTAGAAAAAAAAACTCACCATTAGAGAATGTAAATTACATTCACCATTAGAGAATGTAAATTTGAAAAAGCATGGAATGTGGAGTCATACTATTGAAAGTACAATTAGCTTTTTACTTAGAATAAAAGCCACACTCACCAGCAGTGTCTGTCTACCTCAACCATGTTATTTACTTTGTTTCTTCTTTTTTGTGCCTCATGTGCAGTATGCATGAGGACTGGCATACATTCAGCTGGTTTTTATCCAGGGCTATCCTTTAGTAAAAATTAGGTTAAGAAGGAAATTCTGTGTTTACTAATTCTGAAACCTTAATACTATATAACAATGTCAAAACCTCACTGTAAATCAGGGTACACATCAAATGTGTGTCTTAAAATTTTTTGAGATTATTGTGAATGCTCTTTTTTGCATCTCCCTTTCACATTTTGGGGTTTTATTTTCCTTGTTTGCTATCTTGGCATAAAAATATGATAATTAGATTTCATTTCCTTCAGAAGCTGGTGGAGTGGAGCTCTGACATAGCTTGCTTTAAAAGAAGAAAGCAGTAAACCTTTAGGTCTGGAAAAGAATCTTGGAATAGAAACTTCAATAAAGAGCAGTCCAAAGTGGCAGTAGAAACAAGAAGATCTAGGAGTAACAATGAAAATGTATATCTTCTCTATTGAGTTTTCTAAAGAATGCTCAATGGTTGAAGCAAAAATCATAACAATGACTGATGTGGTTCTAAATGTAATTAGAGGAAATATTTAAGACAGTGAGCAGCATTATGTAATGTCAAAAGGGTCAATCCACCAAGAAGACATAGCAATCCTAAATGTGTATGTGCCAAACAAGAGAACTACAAAACAAATGAAGCAAAACCTAACGGAATTGAAAACCAAATGACATAGACAAATCCACAAAAATAGTTGGAGGCTTCAACACTTCACTCAATTGATAGAACAACTAGACAGAAAATCAACAAGGATGTAGAAGTATTCAGCAATGCAGTCAGCCAATAGGATCTAATCAACATTTATTGAACATTCCACCCAACAACAGCAAAATTTCAAGTAACCATAGGTTATATACCAAATAGACCATATCCTGGGCCATAGAACAAACTTCAGTAAATTTAAAAGAATTCACATCATTTAAAGCATGTTCTCTGACCAAAATGGAATCAAACTAGAAATCAGTAATAGATAACAGGAAAATATCCAAATACTTGGAAAGTAAACCACACAGTTCTGAAATAATGCTTGTCAGTTAAAGCCGTGCTGAGAGAGAAATTTATAGCCCTAAATACAAGAAAAGAAGAAAAGTCTCAATGTAATCTAAGTTCCCACCTCAAGAACCTAGAAAAAGAACAGCAAAATATACTCAAAGCAAGCAGAAAGAAGGGAATATTAAAGATTAGAGCAGATTAAATGAAAAAGAAAATAGAAAACAACAGAGAAAACCAATGAAACAAAGAACTAGACTTTGAAAAGATCAATAAAATTTACAACCATCTAGCAAGACTGATAGAGACAAAAAGAGAGAAGTCACAAGTTACCAGTATCAGAAATGAAACAGGAGATATTATTACAAAGTCTGCAAGAATCAAAAAATAATAAGAGAATCCTATGAACAACTCTACACACGTCAGTTTGACAGCTTATATGGAATGGACCAATTCCTTTAAAAACACAAAGTACCATAACTCACCCAATATGAAATAAATATTTTGAATAGCCTTAAAACTATTAAGAAAATTGCATTTGTAATTTAAGATTCTTCCTTCCTCAAAAAAAAAAAAAACCAACAACCAGGTCTAGATGATTTTACTGGAACAATCTACCCAAAATTTAAGGAATTAACACCAATCCTATATAATCTCTTCCAGAAAATAGAAAAGAAAAAAGACTGTTAAGAGAATGGAAAGACTAGTTATACAATGGGAGAAAATATTTACAAATCACATATTCAACAAAAGACTAGACTCTAGAACATTTAAAGAACTCTCAAAACTCAATAGTGAAAAAAAATCCAATTATAAAATGGGCAAAAGACAAGAAGAGAAATTTCACTGAAGAAAATATATGAATGGCAGATAAGTACATGAAAAGATGTTGAACATCATTAGTCATTAGGGAAATGCTTGTTTAAACCATAATGAAATAGCAGCACACACCTATCTGAATGGCTAAAATTAAAAATAATTATAACACCAAATGCTGGGAAGGATACAGAGAAACTGCATCACTCATACATCACTAGAGGGAATGTAAAATAGTACGGCCACTCTAGAAAACACTGTGACAATTTCTTTAAGAAAAACAAAAATCAAAAAAGTGCTACCATCCTATGGCCTAGCAATTGCACTCTTGGGCATTTATCCCAGACAAATGAAGATTTAGTCACAGGAAAACTTTTACATGAATGTTTATAGCAGCCTTATTTGCAATAGTCAAAAACTGGAAACAACCCAATGTCTTTCAATTTGTGAATTGTTAAACAAACAGTGGTACATCCATTCCATGGAACACTATTCAGCAACCAAAGGAAAGAATATATTGATACAAGAACTAACCTGAATAAATCTACAGAGAATTATGCTGAGTGAAAAAAGCAAAGGTTATGTTCTGTGTGATTCTATTTATATAACATGTTGAAATGATAAAATTTTAGAAATGGAGAACACAGGTTGTTGCCAGGGTCAAAGTACAATGGAGAGCAGGAAGGAAGTAGGTTTAGCTATAATTAAAAGGGCAACAGGAGGAATCCTTGTGGAAGTGAAAATGTTCTATAACTTGATTATATCAAAGAAAATATCCTGATTCTGATATTGTACTATAATTTTGCAAGATGTTACCCATTGAGGGAAACTGGGTAAAGGATACGTAAGAACCCTTTCTTACTTCTACATGTAAATCTAGAATTATCTCAAAATTAAAAGTTTAATTTTTTTAAAATTCCCAAACATAATGGCTGGCATTTTTAAAAAAGAGAACACAAAAAAAATATAACAAGAAACCATGAAGAAAGGAAAACTATGCTGCTTTTTTCCAAAATATCAGCCTAGCAATATAAAACAGGAAGGTAATTAGGAGTGTTAAAGAAGCAATGTATTTTAATGTGGTTAAAAAGGGAAACTTTTAGGTTTATATATGCTACTCAAATAAAAATTTTTAAAAACCACAGGACCATACAACAGTGAACCTTAATGTAAACCATGGACTACAGTTAATAGTACAATTATAATAATATTCATTCATCATTTGTAACAAAGTTACCACACTGTTACAAATAAGGAAAATTGTGCATGAAAGGAAGGTGTAAGGGAACTCTATATTTTCTGCATGATTTTTCTGTAAGTTTACAATTTCTCTAATTAAAAAATTATACTGAAAAGAAGCAATATACCAGAGCAAAAAGTAACCACAGTGGTTGTATTTTGACACACCTTAAAATTTTAAAGATAGGATATTTTTATATAGACAGTAATAGAATATATCAGTAATATAAAAAGTGAAGAATATAATTAATCAATGGGTACATATTTTTACACTGAAAAATGTGTAAACCAAAAAGAATGGGTTTTGAATTTTACATAGCCCCAAATTAAGTGTCCATTTAAGATAGTCACTGCTTAAGTAAATTCATGTGTTGTTTCCATTAAACTTTGCAGCAACTTAAAATAGGAGACATGAAAATACAAAATAAAACAAAAATGAACTGTCTAATATAGTTTGCATTTCTAAAATAATGCCATAATTCCCATGCTAATGATATATACTATGTACATTGTGCAGACATGTTTACTCTTACAAGGAACATGCTCTTTCATCCCAGGCCATATTGTACAAAACCTGCCTTAAGATCAAGTCATGGCAAAATTACACTGAGAAATAAACGATCTCTTTGGTCTTTCTGATATATATCTATATATATAAAATGCTGAACAGTTGGTTTAAATGTGTTGATGAAATTGCGTCATTGTTTTTAACTGGCCGATTTATCTTAAAACATGAATGCACTCAGTAGACTGAGATGTGTTATATAGAGAGCAAGTATTAACTGATTTATTGCTTAATTATACTGACCAATTTAGGAATTAACTAGCCTGCTCAGTTCAGTCAAAACAGTCATATGGGTCATGTCGTTATGTCTTAATGTTCTTGGAGTTGGACATTGTGGATAATGGCATTAGTTTTTGTTTTGTTTTGTTTTGCCTTTTTAATTAATTAATTTATTTCTTCCCCTCCCCTCCATTGTCTGGTCTCCGTGTCCATTTGCTGTGTGTTTTTCTGTGTTCACTTGTATTCTTGACAGCGGCACTGGGAATCTGTGTCTCTTTTCGTTGCGTCATCTTGCTGCATCAGCTCTCCATGTGTGCAGCGCCACTCCTGGGCAGGCTGCTCTTATTTCACGCAGGGCGGCTTTCCTTATGGGGTGCACTCCATGCATGTGGGGCTCCCCTATGTGGGGGACGACCCTGAATGGCAGGGCACTCCTTTTGCGCATCAGCACTGCGCATGGACCAGCTCACCACACGGGTCAGGAAGCCCTGGGTTTGAACCCTGGACCTCCTATTTGGTAGGCAGATGCTCTATCAGTTGAGCCAAATCCACTTCCCGGCATTAGTTTTTTAAAAAGATAATAGATACTTTGGAAATTTGAAGTTACTATTTTTTGATGGATCATTAACAACACCCTTGGGCTTAAGAAATAAAGAAGTGGGAGAAATTGGTGTGTTAAGTCCTATTTTTCCTTCCTGTAGATTAACTCCTAAACTTCACCTAACTACTCCATTATTATTTCCACCACCCTTGTTCAGGCTTTCATCATTCATATTCAAATGCTTTCACAAGTCCCTGTATAGGTTCTGTCTCTAATTGATTTTCCCTCCAGTCCATCCTGAGCACTGCCAGGCAACTACCTAAAATACAGTTTTCCATTTTTTACCTGCCAGCTCAGAATCCCAGGGTGATTCAATCTTGTCAACTCCTCTAGCCCTTCACAATCTACTCCAGTCCTTCTGCTGAAACTTGCTTCTTGCAATTCCTGCTCATACACACACACCACCCTAACAACCAAGTCTCGCTTGCCTTTATGAATACCTGAATCTGCCCTCATAACTAGGATTTTCCTACCTGAAATATTTCCTCAGTCTGTTCCACTGAATTCTCTTCAACCTGCCTCTAATCTCAATGCCACTCATACTTCAAGGTCCAGCTCAAAATCACCTTCAAGTAAACATACTCTGATATCCTGCATAGTACACAGTTGTTCCTTCCAAGCCTGTGCTGACTTACATTCAAAATCAGAGCCAAGGATTCAGGCGTAATGGTTCTCTTATTCATTCCTTCACTCATTTACTCTAGGAAAATATATTAAGCATTAATTTATGTATAAGATACTTCAATAATTATATTCAATTCTCTCACATCCCTTCATTTTTAAAGTAAGATTAAATATTCAGTAAATAAAATGAATTATGCCTTATCTTCTTTTCCAGACTCCTCAAGATCCAGCAAAGTACTTGGTATATCAGCACCATTAACATCTCCAATATCAAATATTAATTGAGCAGCTACAACTTATAGGCAGTACTCCCCACAATGCTGGAAACTCAAAGATGTAAAACATGGCCCAGCAATCACAGGGTGGGAAGTAAAGTGCCAAATGGGTGTTATACACACTAAAGTTTAGAAGGGCCGCAGCAAGCATCAAGACCAGAGCATGACAGAGGCATGAATGCTCATCATGCTGCAGGTTTTTGTAGTGGATCCTGTGGTGCTCCATTCAATCTTTTCTCAAGGGCTGATGTACTTTCCCTTAGCTGTTGAGAATATCAATACCGACTGCTGCACCCCTCACTGGGAATTGCCTTCAACTGCAGAGAACTGCCTTGCTGAAGGTCACAGCACAGGCAGTAAGTGCCTGGTGTAGGGAAACAAAGGCCCGAGCTCTGTCACCTCAACTTGAGCTATCTCTGAGGAGCGACCCAACTTCAGAGCTCCCACTAGAATCAGCTGGGGTCTTATTTGCAACAGTATTGCTATTCAGGTTATCACTGTACCCAATACTACCTAGCTTCTTTGGAAATGCATGTCCCAAATGCACTATCTAATATAACTTTGGCATGCAGCTACCCACTTTCAGAGTCTGTTTCTAAGGAATCTGATCTACATCCATGTTCATTCTGGTTCAGGACCTGTGGTAGTTTGAGACTGTATGTACCCCAGAATATCATGTTCTTAAAGCTGGTTCATTCCTATGGGTGTGAGCCAAGTGTGGGTGGGATCTTTTGATTAGGTTACTTCAGTTCAGGGGCTTTTGATTATATTACTTCAGAAAGCCATTCTCCAGGGTGGGTCTTAATCCTCTTACTGGAGTCATTTATAAATAGGATGACTACAGAGAAAGACAAAGAGAGAAACCCAAAGAAGCTACGAGAGAAAGCCAGAAGACACCTGAAGCTAAAGCAACACAACGTGGAAGAGAAGGGAGCACAGCAGATGCCGCCACATGCCTTGCCATGTGAGAGAGGAGTCCAGGATCACCAGCAGCCAGTCTTAGGGGAGAAAGCATCGCCTGAGGAGGCCTTGATATGGACATTTTTCTCAATCTCAAAACTGTAAGCTGTTAAACCAAAAATGCCCATTGTAAAAGCCAACCCATTTCTGGTATATTGCATTTCAGCAGCCTAGCAAACTAAAACAGAACCCTAGCAAACAGATGCCCTCTTATACCTTAACTCCTCCAAACTTCCAGGAGTAGGCAAGAACTTTCGTCTTCTTTCACAAAGGAAGAAACTCAGGAGTAGAGAGGCGAGGTGTCCAGGGTCCAAGAATATATACCCAGGGAATAATGGACTCATGGCTCAAACCCTGAACTCAATCTCAACAACCCCATGTTCTTCATCTTACACCAAGCTGTTTGGAAATGGCCTGGTATTAAGAATATAATGTGAACACCAAAACAGGCAAACTTATGTGTTGAATAAATAGGCGTTTTGTTATGCTATGCCTGACTCAATGAGTGGTCAAGTGAAGAAGAGAAGAGGATCATTTATCCTGAGAGCAGACTGCTCTGGAAGACCTGGAGGGAGGGCAAGCACAAGGAATAGTGGATAGTGGACTGAAACACTCAACCTTCTTTTTTTATAAAGGAACATATCCCTATGGATGCCCAGCTCTGCCCACGCCAACAATCAACTAAATCATAAGAGTAAGATAAGAAGAAGGATGGAGAGAGAAACAGAAGTGTCTCTCCACTACTGATCATTCAGTGAAGCATGGAAACAAGAGGACCAGGCTGATGACACCCTCGACAGTGCACACCGGCAAACCTTAGCTCAGGCAAACCAGAAGTTTGCTTTTGGTAGAATGGGGTAGAAATACTGCTGTAGAAAATGTGCTATAGAGTCAGCAAGAGTTGTGAGCAGCCATAAAATTAGAAACCATGACTCTACAGATTCAGTCAGAACGATTTTGTCATTTTTCAATAGCAACACTCCAGCCCAGCTGCATGAGGCAAGAAATAAAATAGTAAGCTCAACCCTTGATTGAGTCCTAACGTCGGTTCATAGATTTAAATGTACATGACAAAATGTCAATGTCAACTAATTAGAAATATTAGCATATTGGATCCCAGGCCTTGTCCTGCAATCAGAGGGGCAGTGTAGCAAAGCAGTTAAGAACAGAGGTTCTGCAGACAAATAGCCCCAGGTTTGACTCCAGTCCCTCCTCTAATCAGCAGTTTATTTGGGAATATACTTAACCCTACCACGTATTGTATATCCAATAGGGATAGCGAAAGTGCTTAGGTAAATTAATTGTGAGAATAAAATAGGATAATACAAATAAAGCATTTAGCACAGTGTTCATAAGTGCTGAATAAATGTTAGGTAATAATAACTGAGGAGGAAGAAAGCTTGATTCAACAATAAGCACCACTTGCCTTACAGGTTATGAGAATTAAAACAGAGATTAGGAAACTAGCACTTATCACAACTTATATTTAAATACAATATACTTATTTATTACTTGTTTGCTCCCCCACTAGACTGTTGACTCCATGACTTCATTGCCCAAATACTGTACACAGCACATAACAGGTATGTATTAATTTACTAACTAAAATAAGCAGGGTATTAAGCTAGGAAAGTGATCACAGAAATACTTAATTAGAAACATGACCTTATATTTCCAGATCACTCTACAATTCACCACACTGATTAAAAAATAAATAACTCTGGGAAGCGGACTTGGCCCAGTGGTTAGGGCATCCGTCTACCACATGGGAGGTCCGCAGTTCAAACCCCAGGTCTCCTTGACCTGTGTGGAGCTGGCCCATGGGCAGTGCTGATGCGTGTGAGGAGTGCCATGCCATGCAGGGGTGTCCCCCGTGTAGGGAAGCCCCATGCGCAAGGGGTGCACCCCATAAGAAGAGCTGCCCAGTGTGAAGGAAAGTGCAGCCTGCCCAAGAATGGGGCCGCACACACGGAGAGCTGACACAACAAGATGACACAACAAAAAGAGCCACAGATTCCCGGTGCTGCTGGTGATAAGGATAGAAGCGGTCACAGAACACACAGTGAATGGACACAGAGAGCAGACAACTGGGCAGGGGGGGGGGGGCGGAATAAATTTTAAAAAACATAAATCTTTAAAAATAAATAAATAAGTAACACGATCAATGTATTGATTGACCCATATCCTACAGTTAGTTGCCTTTCCTTTCTCGGCAAAAGATAAGGGCCGTCTGGCTAGTGCCGTTACCCTTCCTTTCAGCGGATGCTCCTTGCACCTGAAGACAATTCATCCTCCACTGGCCAGATTAAGGGAATGGAAGCTTTCAGAATGCGCATGTCTTTGTGTATTTGTGTTTGCATGTACATGTGTTTTTTCTTCAACATAACACCTTTTCACTGTTAACCAGAGCTCTCTCTTCTTACTGGTTTCTTTCCTAGCCAAATATCCCTAATTACTATCCATAATCATCACTTGACTTTCCTCCACAATTTGACCTCTCAATTAGATTCTTAAATCCCTGTCTAACATTGGCCAAACAGTGTAATCCATCAAATGGAAAAGTGTCCTGAAATCATGGTTAGAGCATGTCAGCAAATATTTGTTTGGTGGAATTATCACTTTAAAAGCAAAACTCTCCAAAGCATGTTTTAAAGTAAATATTGTGAAGGGATATTGGATGTCATGTGGGCAAAAATAGCTTAGATGGGAAGTTGTCATCTTGTCTATTAATTGACATAGTTTACGTCAGAGTTTTCAGCTTTTCAGGGCTCATTTTTGCTTTGTGAATAAATGAGCAACAAATAGAGGCTTTCACATCTGCTTTCCCATCCTGTTGTTTACTGGAAAGCGTTTCTTTAATTTAATATTGGTTGACTGTGAACAATACTTACTTATTTTCTTTATTTTTTATGACTCTTTCTAGTAAACCACAGATCACACCTAAAAATGGTGGCCGACCTAAAGGCTTTGTGATTCAAATGCTAACTGGTATATCTGCCTTCATCACTAACCTCCCAAAACACAGAGAACCTCTTCTGGATATTCAGCCAGGGCCCTCAGCTTCACACAGTTTGGGGAACAGTCAGCTGGTATAATCTGGATCATACCGATTAACATGTATCCAGCTATTTTTCTTTCCGGCTTGTTTCTTGAATTCACCCTTAAGGTGCATCTTGATCCTTAGTGACTTCTGTTTAGAGTTTAAGTAACTCATTAAAGAATTTGAAACATGTGATTAGAGGAATCCTTTTTATATATAAATAACAGCTGAAACTATTAAATTAATAGTTTAATTAAATTATATTCAGCTATTTTATATATTAAATAGCTGAAACTAATAAATTAAAATATAATATTAATAATTATTTTGCTGAAACCACATCTCTTTTGATACAAATGAGAGGATAATTTCCAAACTACTGACTTACTTCACCTTCAACCAAAGTTAAAAAAATATTTATAAATATTTGTTCTGAGTGATTTAAATCCATTTAGTCACATGAGTAATATGATTTTGCCATTGACTAAATTAGAGAAAAACAAAAGCCATCACATCACAGATTCATAGCCAATGGAAACAAGTTTTCTTCTTAGGTGAAGGCTCTCTTGCAGAATTAGGTGAATGAATCCAATCTCATATGGCAATATGCCACTCAGAGAAGAGTTAATTCAAAGATGTTAAAGAGGGCAGAGAACACACATTCCTTAGAGAAACAACTGTATACCCAGAAAAAAAATCAGCATCAACATATCAGAGATAAACCACAATAATATGTATAGTCAGATACCCAGAAAAAAATTGCTTATAACCTTTTTGGGGAAGATGCTGATTCTCCAAAAGATCATGGAGAACTCACTTCGCCTTTTTATGTCTTGAAGCATAATTATACAACTTAAAAATGAAGCTATAGGAAAGCAGATGTGGCTCAAGCAGTTGGGCACCCACCTACCACATGGGAGGTCCTGGATTCTGTTCCCTGTGCCTCCTAAAGAAGAAAAGCAAGACAGCAAGTTGATGCAATGCATTGGCATAGCAAGATGATGCAACAAGATGACTCAATGAGGTGATACAATGAAGAGAAACAAGGTGGAAACACAACGAGAGACACAACAAGCAGGGAGCAGAGGTGGCTCAAGTCATTTTTGCCTTCCTCCCACATGAGAGATCCCAGGTTCAGTTCCCAGTGCCACCTAAAAAGAACACAAGCACACAGTGAATGAACACAGCAAGTGCAAATAATGAGGGAGGGAGAGAATAAATAAATAAATAAAATCTTTTTTTAAAAAAGAAAAAAAAATGCTATAAATCTATTATTGTTTTGTACCTTTGTTTGTAATGCTTACTATATATCATACAGTATTCCTGCCTTGAGTTAGTATAATCATCTTCTATAAGGCTGCTGAAACACCATGAACCCAACTGGAACAAGGATTGACCCATTTGAGCATGGGTGGTCTCAACATGGCAAAATAACTTTCAAAGTGATTTGTGTTTGGAGAAGGAATTTTTAAAGCAATAAACACTTCCAAATCAATTAAATAAGCATTCATCAAAGTCTACAAGGTGCAAAGCACCATATCAAATACTTGGGAAGGCACCAGAAACATGACATCTTTCAAAGGGAAGGTGAGAAATGAATACAACTAACTTTAAAACAAAACAGAATATTGACACTATACTGGAGGTTTGAACAATGCACCATAGAAGGAATCAAAGGCATGTGTTTAGTTCCAGGTAAATTATGAGGATGGGAGGTCTTCAGCTGAAGGAGGCGAACATTTACTTTTGGCTATTACTTTGAAGAGTTTCTTTTGTTATCATAAAAATGAACGCCACCCAGAAATTATCATGGGCATGAATACATGATTAAATACAAACAAAACCTGAAGCAAGCCACTTCTTTTGGCTTAGGGCCTAAAGACTCCCAGGCAGTCGTGGTGTTGCCTGGAACGTTTTGGTCAGTCGAGCTTGAATCAGCTTTTGGTGGACTAACCTAATTGTCCTGCGGTAATACATAATTCCCATGGCCATTGGCAATAAATCCATATATGGATCATCAACTCCCAACAAAAAAATTGTCTGGGTCTACGTGCAGTAACCCCATCACTGGAGTTACCCATGGGCCCTTGGTCAAGGCTGAATCATCCACCTACCTGCATTTTTAATATTTAGCATACTACGAAAATTTATCTTACCTGGATTTTTTAAGTCATAGACAATTTACCCAAAAATCTACTATCATAAACATTTTAAGAATGAAGCAATGTTGGGGAAAATAAAACCACCAAGTTTTACATTTTTGCCATTACTCAGGCTCTAATTGTACTTTTATGCCATCTTAGTTTCCCCTGATTTTTTCCTACAGAGTAGTCATGATAGCTCACAATACCTGGCTTGCTTCTGCACAAGTTTTGAAAATAGGATCTAAATTGAAATAAATTGAATTTGGGAGAATCAATTGCCTAATATGCCAATAAAAACCAACAACTAAATTTCAGCAAAGGCCCAACAACCTTCTCCTGGTCTTTTCCTAAGTGCTTAGTTTGCAGCCCTGACTGTAATCTAATATTCGCTTTTCTGATCCAAATATCAATACTTATGTTTTTTTGCCAGAGTGCCAAGTTAGATGTCCTGGCCCCCTCCTCCTTAATAAGAAAAAATGATCTGAGCACTAGCCAGGCTTTGATGCAGCAGGGAGTGAACTGAAGGGAGCCTCCTTCCGCCAGCACAGCAGCAATGTGTTTTCTGTCTCCGCTGAACTTCACAAACTCGTGATTTACTTGGAAGAATATGTTTCAGATAAGCACACACGCAAGAAAAAAAGTATCTGGAAGCCTCTTCCCAACTGGTAACTTTCTGGAAGTTTCCTCATTTAGAAGCAATTTCTGGAAAATTTCTTGATTAATACAAATCCGTGAACAAACTTAAAAATGATGGCTTTGTTATTGCTTTGGCACAATATGTTAACAACACTGAGAGTGCTGCCAAAACTCTGAGAGTTCTTTCATGCGGATTATGGTCTTGTTTACATATCCAGCTGTACTGAGGCCTTGTCCATGGTGGTAACCTAACAATGTTCCCAGTGGGGATGCCCATTAGGGGAGGGGAGACTAACTGAAGTTCAGTTTGTTTAAATTGAGCAAGAATGCACAGCGGCACTCAGATCTTTGGGGAATGTGTTGGAAGCATACCCTTTCTGGGATCTGTTTTCGTTTATTTAAGGGGAATGTTTGCATTGCTCAAAAATTGCAATACACAAACTTGCCATACAAAATGCCTTCCAAATGTTTACTGAGGTCTATACAGAAGTGAGTAGAAAACACAAATAGTACCAGATAGAAGTAAAATGCTAAGTGAAAAAAGTAATTGCTGGTCTCTGTCAGTTTTAGTAAGCAAAAACCCAAACCACTTTCTGTGTATGCATATATGTATAAATTATATATGCCTAAGTATGACCATTTAAATCTAATGGGAAAGATAAACAAAACTCACTGAAAAATATGAATTTCAAATTGTGGGAAACTGGTTCCTATCAGTAGCACATTTATGCAAATGTTTTCTGTTTCTTGGTTTGCATAGATTTGTATACATGGACTTTTATTGGGAGTTTATTTTACTGGCTCTAATGAAGATTCAGTAATAGCTTTTTTGCCCCCCAAAAAACAAGTGTGAGAAACAACAGAATTACATGTTACATGTTTCCGAATTTTTTACAAAATTTTAACAAGGTTTTAGTTGCTGCATGCTATTACCACAGAAGAATCAGGGACATAAATTGCCTCGTGCTAAATTTCTGGTAATTAGGAGGTCTGTAAATGAAAATAGCCTGTTCAGAAGAAATGTTCACTTTCTTCTTTGGTAAGAGAGAGAGCGGAGTAGACCAACGGGATCTGAGGCTGCTCCCGTTCCTTTAGCCCAACTCTGTGACACAGTGTTTCCTCTCAGACTCCAGCTGAGAGGCCACAGTGCTTCTGTTGTGTTGAAAATACATCGGTGTTTAAATTGAAATATTGGGCGTCATTTGGGTCAAAATAAAATTCTTCCTGGAAAACTCATGATTCACGTAGTTTTTCATTCTTGACATTATGTCTTAAATCAGTCTTATCAGTGTAATTTTCATCAGAATAATTTATTTTTTAGTTTAATCAAGAAGTGTAACTCCAGTGGGTATTTAAAAGAACATGATTTTCATTTCTAAAAAAACAATTTTAATGTAATTTCATTATAAAACATTATCCTTGCTATTAGTAGGTCAGTGTTTTAATTAAATGAATTGTGTTCACTTGTTCTAACATAGAAATCTCACTAACTTGCCAGAGAAAGACATGTAAAGTCGCCCATTTTCCTGTGGAGCTATTCAAGCACTTCTGTGCCTTTGTATCTAGCATTTGCACAATGCACACGGCATCCTTCCTAAATCTGTTTATAAAGATGCAATGTGTTCCCCCATGTCACCAAGCTTCAAGATTAGGGAAGGAGGGCAGGGGATGAGGCTGTGATCACTGATTTTTACAGAGGCACCTTTATTTTTCCTATCAATGAATTTTACACAGCTACATTTTTTAAAAAAAAACAGTCTCAATGTAGGTTTTTAATCAGTGTCAACTATTTTTTAAAAAAACAATATAATAAAATAAAAGGGCAAAGAACACAGTTTCGGGCTGCCTGAGCTTTCGTACCAACTCCTCTACTTACCAGTTTTGTGCCTTCATGTGAGTTACATATCCTATGACTCTGTTTTTCTCTTCTATAAAAATACACCTAAGAACAATAACTTCTCCATTGGGTTTTTATAAGGATTAAATGATAATGCATGAATGACACCAACAAAAATGCCTGGCATGTAGTAAGCCCTCAATAAATGTTATGCATAAAACTAGTACTTTTAAAATTCTTTTTAGGAATTTCTGTGGCTTCAAAGCAGTTAATAGAGGCATAGTTAAAAGTATCAAAGATCTTGTTGACAAAGCATTACTAAAAGTATTTTCATAATTGTTCTAACAAGATTAGGCAGCCAAACCTGGAAATATTTACAACTATTCAGATTCACAAAGACAGACCCAACTAAATCACTTAGAAGTAAAAGCTTTGTATATGCTATTTTAAAAATTCCCTCAGGGAGAACACTGTTGAGGTTAAAAATCAAACAAGGAATGGTTTGTGACTTATTCCTATGGACTTGTAAATAGTATTAATGAAGATCATTTTAATACCCAAACATTTTCCAGAACATTGTTTTCAGGATCTGATTGTTCTTCACTGTGAACTATTTGCTTGCCTTCAAAGTTTAGAAGGTATCCTCTATTGACAATTTGATTTCAAAATACATTATTAAATATGGCAAATGAATCGTTTTTTATAAGAATTCTCTTAATATCTAGAAAAAAACTGTCAAATGTGTCCATGCCCTGACAACTGAATTTCCTCAAAATGTCATTCCATAGAGTTTCAGGGAATTAGCATCTAGTCTGACCATTCTTTGTTTCTGGGCTACAACCTCTCCTCATTCAGAGCTGCCTTGGTCTAGACTACACTGCTTTCTTAAATGGGGATGGTGGTTGATGGGGATGCTGCACTGCCATCACAGGGTTTTATGATTAGGCATAAAATGTTTCCCAATACTGTTTATTGTTCTTATTTGCTTCCCAAGGATATAGATGATGTAAAGCATTAGGAAAACAAGTACATTTTTAAAAACATTTTCATGTTAATAACCTAATGATTAAAAATGAAATAGATGCTTCTGCTTTCTAGAAGTGAATATATATTAACTCACTGGTTTAAACAAGTTAATGAGCCACACAGAAGATTTTAAAGTACCTAATCGTTAGATTATAGTCACATCAACTTATTAAATAATTGACTAATTTTGTCCAAACTGGCACCCATTATTTAGTGATAAGTGATGGAGCAGATTGTGATATCTTCCAGTGGAGGCTGTGGAATTTGGAGGTGACAAGTTGCAGTGGCAAGTTTAAGAATTTTTGGAGATAAACCCTTCCTCCTGATGTTACAGGTTCACCCTATAATATTGTCAAGACTTTGTATGCGGTAATTTTATAAATGTTTATCAAAACTCAGTTTTTAAAAAGTTATTTCTGTATGCTATCCTTTCCCTTTTATTTTCTGAGTATGGAAGTCTACTCATGGATTCTGTAGGATTTTAAATCATTTTGGAGGATAAAAGAAAAATATTCTTTACCCTTGTAGTGAATCATTCATTGCTGAAGGCGGCCTTTGTTCTCATGCGCTGGTTAGGACTGCACTTTCATAGCCTGGTGCCTTCTACTAGAGCTCTTGATAGATTCACATAAATGATGGAAGATGCATGAGACGTGAAGGTGACATGTGCAGTCTCCAGGAGGAAACCGATGCCCTGGTTGCTCGCTGAGGAGCCATCCTGGCATTAGCTGCATATGCAGCCATCCTGCTGCCCTCCCAGCTGGAAGGAAGGTGTTAAGCAGCAGCTGTCAGCAGA
This sequence comes from Dasypus novemcinctus, assembly GCF_030445035.2. Classification (NCBI taxonomy): domain Eukaryota; kingdom Metazoa; phylum Chordata; class Mammalia; order Cingulata; family Dasypodidae; genus Dasypus; species Dasypus novemcinctus. The sequence continues at coordinate 95,980,022 of NC_080674.1, forward strand.
AAGAGACAGGAAAGGGGGCGATGTCTCTCCAATTCACAGAAATAAAAATTGTTAATGAAAATCCCCAGTAACGTCCACCGATAGCTGTAGCCTTTCCCAAGACTTCGGACTTACTTCCTTGAAACTTCTTCAGCCTTCTGGCTTATCAGTTTCAGGGCAATGTATTTCTCAGTCACCACATGTGAAGTGAACCAGAACAATTTGAGGTTAATTCACCTCTCCCAACAATCATAAAGTTTGTCTGTTCAGAGAGTCAACAATGAAATTGTTACTGATTAGTCCAAGTCAAAAATCTGCACTTTCGTGATCTCAAAACGATTTAATTACCTTTTTGAAATGCAGTATATATGCTCCATTTGCCAAGACAAAAGAGCTATTATTCAACATGAAAAAAAAATTGCTGTAGCAAGCACAGTAACTTTTAATGTTTTCACTGCTGAACTGTCAAAATGTGAACATTCCCACCCCCTAAAAAAAAATGAAAGTATGGAACTATAGTATAACCTTCACTTTTATAGTAAGAGGTTTCTAGAATATGACAAAGAAAACATAGCAATTTCAGCCAGGTCATAATTTAGTATAAAATAAAACAAGACATTTAAACCCGAGGAGGAAAAAAATTCTGTGAGTGGTAGAACTATCAAACTATGTGTGCAATTTCCTTGTGCTCAAATTGCATTTTCTCCCTTCAGTGTTATACCGAGCAGGGTCTTGCCCTCTAGATTAGAGACTTTTGCATTAGAGGAAACTAGGTTATGTCTTCCACTGTCAGAGACAGAAATTATGAGCTGGAGTGCATTTTAGCCAGTCACTCTGAAAAATGTTAGCCCAAGGGGGTAATAATTAGAACTGTTTTTGTCAGGTGACTGCATTTTAAGCAGTGATGCGTCCAAGAATCTAGCTGAGGGGTTTAATATAAATATAAATATTTTTTTCAGTCAGCACTGCGGCTTGATTTTTTTTTCCTTTGCTTTTTATTTCAAAAGTAAGCACTTTTCAGGAATTATCAGCTAAAATGTCCTAGAGTTTAGTATTATGGTGACCTGATAATATAACAGCCTGCGGAAAATGATACTCAAGCAGTCTGAGAAGTTCATGCATAGGACTATAAGCTAACTCATTACGAGATCATCACGCATTTATGAACACAAATACCTAGTCTACAAATTGCTTATAAGAGACTAAGCACAAACATATAAACAAATTTTACATCTAAATTATTATTCACTTAAGTAGTTATTGATGCAATTTATTATTTAATTCTCACTAACAAAATAAAATACAGAAAAATACAGTGTATGAGCTCTTGGATTACTTAAAGATGGCTTGGCACATCTGGGGTCAGTGTCCCATACACAGTTGGGTGAACAGCCTAGTAGTTCTGCTATTTATTAAGGTGCCCAAATCTAAATATATCCCGTTTTGACAAGAATGGATCATTTTAATATTTGTTCTCATTACAAAAGCATTATGAAAAGATGGGAACGAATAGAAATAATCCCATCTCCTTTGGCTTATAAACTTTAATAAAGTCTATCCTTTTATTCATACAATAACCCTATCCTTACAAATAAATAAATCACTTTCGATTATGAGCTTCTCAGAACAAAAGATGGTATTTTCTATAGGTTCTTCAAAATACCATGCAGACCTTTACATCATAGTATAAATAATGACTGCTTACAAAATAATATCTTTTTCCTAAAAATTAGCTTTAATTGTTTTATATCACATGAAACATTAAATATCAATAATTCAAAAGTAATTTTCGGGGTCTATTCTACTTTATATATCATGGACAGTTTGACATTTTATTCTAAATAGATATTTTTGGGAGAACTGTGTCATCATTTATTATAAATGATTTTAAGCATTATATATTTCTTCAGAAATATGATTCCAAATAATAAGCTTTTGCAGCATGATTGCATTTCCCCAATGTGTAACTTGCCTTATCTTGCTCTGCAGCACCCATCTTCTAGTTTGAACTTTGAAATGATGGCTGATAAAGAATCAAGGTTGATTCTTCCCTGTCAAGGGAATCACACCTCCCTCTCTCTTTCCCAGGATGCTATCTGGTTACAGGAGGATGACCTCATGGAGACAGCAGAGTTGAGGAAAGGTCTCTGGCTTGGGTAGGATCATCTGTGTATTTGCTGACTTCACCGAGCTGTATCAGGCCCCACTGTATCAAATCACTGAGCACCCTGCCCTGATGCCCTATATGTTGTGTCTTATACTGCTTGGTGCCTAGGTGGGGGAGGTATCATGTTGGCAAAGTCCTCAGACCCTGCTATAACTTCCTGAGGCAAGGTCCCGGTATTCTGCAGCATCCTTGCCCTGACCCCAAGACACTTCCATTCCACTGATTCTCTTAGTAATAGGAAACCAAGAACTTATGGAATCCCTAGATGCCTTCATTAACAATGGGAAACCAGGGGCATTATTTCAACCCCCTTGTCTAGTTGCTTCCCTCAATCATTTCTTTTTTTTTTTTTAAGATTTGTTTTATTTATTATTTTCTGCTCCCCACCCCTTGTTGTTTTTTGCTTGCTGTGTCTGTTCGTCTTTCTTGTTTCTTTAGGAGGGACCGAGAGCCGAACCCGGGGACTCTGATGTGGGAGGGAGGTGCCTAATTCCTTGAGCCACTTCCACTCCCTGCTTTTGTTTTGTCTCTCATTAGATATGTTTTTCCTCCGTGTCTTTTGTTGCATCATCTTGTTGTGTCAGCTCGCTGTGCCTGCCTATCGCACCAGGTCACTGTCTTCTTTAGGAGGCACTGGGAACTTCTGCTCCCAGCTTTATTGGGTCTCTCATTATGTTTTTTTCTTCTTGTGTCTCTTGTGTCAGCTTGCCATGCCTGCCCGCCACACCAACTCACTGTCTTCTTTTAGGCATCTGAACCTGTGAGCTTCCATAGAGTAGGCAGGAGCCTCATCACCTGGGCCACATCTGTTT